>NW_027361685.1:1200000-1800000 GCF_039654945.1 Dendrobates tinctorius
CTTCGGGGACTCCTTGCTACTAAGTCCCGGCTCACTATCCAGTTGCTGTTGTGCCCCCAAGTCTTGTGTGGGAATAAAGCAGTCACTCCTTCTATTCCTCCGGTGTCTGCTGCAGGACCATTAGTATCCATACAACCTCGGGGACCGGGCCCCGGCCTTGCGCTTAGAACTTCTAGGAAGTGTTCTCTTCTAACCCACGTCCTCTGTTCTCTTTTACTCCTCACGTCCCGTACTAATCTTTCTTTCTATGGAAAATCAGGCTTTCAGTCTATGTTTCTCTCTCTCTCTTCCTTTCCCGTGCCAGCAGACCCAGGTCACTGGGATCTGCTGCAGCACTTCCATCCATCTATCCCTCTCTCCGGGGATCTTCTTCTCTTTCCTTACTCAACAACTGACTCCTCTCCCAAACTCTCCCCGCTCTCTTTAATGTAAACTAAACTCCACCCACCACCCAGCACGTTTCGTGTTCCAAGCAGGGAGCCACCAATGGGTGCTTTGCTACACTCCAAGCAGGGAGCCGCCGAAGGTGCTTTGCTATACTACTTTGTGGTGTGGGGTGCAGGTGTTGGAGTGTGGTCAGGAGTCTCCACCTTACCTGAATGGTGAGTTACCACACCTCAGGAGGAGGTGCAGTACCTCTGTGGCGGCTGAGCCTCAGGAGCGCCACATCAGCATGTTGTTTCCATTTAGCCTTAGGGGGATTGGCCAGTCTGTACAGGAATTTAACCCTGCTGTGTCCTTCACAGATTAGGTTCCCCAGACTATCCCGTGCCGGCAGGTCCTATATTAGGCAGCTCCACCATCCGCCCTCTGCTTGATGTTGATTCGTAGGCAGTTCACTTTCCCTGTTGTACCTCACACTCGAGTCTCTGACCCACCAATCAGCTGAGGTAGTCTTGGGGACTACCCTGGAGTAGTTCCTGGTGTCTACCGGCTGTCCAGCCTGTCCTCTGCACCAGTAGCTCTAGTGAAGACCCGGTGGACACCTAGTTACACCTCTCTAGAGTAAGCCTGGCCGATGGTGCAGTGGGTCCACATCCACCAATGTTACACCAAGTAACTGTGCACACCTCACAACTTTTGAAGCACAGAAAGAGGCACAGATCATGAGACGCACATAGCAGCAAATTTTGGCCTCACCCTAATCCACGGCCATTTACCACTGCTTTCTCCCCCAGCAGGAGGAGTTGTCAGAGGGACACTGGTAGTGTGGGAAATTCAGCAGACGCCTGAGACTGCAGGGTGTAGACCCAAATCCGGGACTGACCGCTGTATCCGGGACAGTTGGGACTAGAGATGAGCAGGTGGATTCATGGCTCTCTGGTCCAGCGTGCGTGGGACCTGGGGATTATTTTTTGTGCCGTCATTCACAGTCGGAGCTTCCAGAACGTTCTCCTCTTTATGTAGCGTCACTATACGACATCCGGCTTATTTGTGCCTGTAAGGCCGTGTTCACACATTGCAGAAATACGGTGTTTTTTGTTTTCTGCAGGATCCGCACCATCTACAATAACGATCTTCTCCCCCTTATTTGATACGTTCTTGGTGCAGATGTGAAGCCGTGTTTTTATTGCGCTTTTTAGAGGACAGAAAAGCTTTGATTCTGCACTTAATAAAGTTTCTGCAGTTTTTTACCTGCGATTTTAGACACATAGAAGAGAAGAAAAAGCCCCAAATCGGCACAGATCAGCCGCGTCCTCGGGCGCACAGCGGGCACCTTTTATGGTAAAGTAGTTTTTATTAAAGATTTATTTACATAAATGAGGTAAAGAAAAAGGGGAGAGACCGATTATAAATACCCAGTAATACAGACAAGAACCAAACAACAGCAAAAAAGAGAAATGTAAAGTCATGAAAGAGAGAGGCAGAATAAAGGGGAGAAAGGGTTAAGAAGGAGAATGGGGAAGGAAAAATAGGGTTTGTTAACCCCTTAGAGACCTTGCCCTTTTTCGTTTTTGCGTTTCTGTTTTTCGCTCCCCTTCTTCCCACAGCCATAACTTTTTTATGTTTCCGTCAGTATGGCCATGTTAGGGCTTGTTTTTTGCGGGACAAGTTGTGCTTTGGAACGACATCATTGGTTTCACCATATCGTGTACTCAAAAATGGGAAAAAAATTCCAAGGGCAGTGAAATTGCAAAAAAGTGTAATGTCACAACTTCTTTTGGATTTTCTTTTTACCATATTCACCAAACGCTAAGACTGCCCTGCCATTATGATTCTCCAAGTCATTACAGGTTCATAGACACCAGACAGGTCTCAGTTCTTTTGTATTTAAGTGGTAAAAAAAATCCAAAAATTGTTGGAAAAAAATTGCTCCATTTTCGTGATTTGGGGTTGGGTGAGGGCTTATTGTTTGTGCGCCCAGCTGATGTTTTTATTGATACCATTTTGGTGCAGATACGATTTTTTGATCATCCGTTATTACATTTTAATGCAATGTAGCGGCGACAAAAAAACCTTAATTCTGGCATTTTGCCTTTTTTTCTCACTACGCCGTCTAGTGATCGGGTTGTTCCTTTCTTTATTGATAGATCGGGCGATTCTGAACGCGGCGATACCAAACTTGTGTATGTTTTATTTTTCTTTTGTTTTATTTTGAATGGTGCGAAAGGGGGGGGATCTGAACTGTTATATTTTTTTATTTCTTTAATATTTTTAAAAACTTTTTTTTTACTTTTGGCCTGCTTCAATAGTTTCCATAACTTTGCAAAGGAATACATGGATTTCATCCGCGCTGCCCAATTGATGACATTCCAGAAGGGTAATAAAGTTTGACAGTGGTTTATTCTACGCATTTCAAGGTTTTTTGAACCTCTTCTTCAGGAATTACCACATGAAGCATACACAGGTGATGCATTAAGTACACACAGATTTAAAAAAATGAGCTCCAGTCAGATGACAGATGTGAAAGTTCATAGTTAGCAGACAGTATAAATATTCATAGTAAGAGTTAGAAGCTGTTCTTATATTCACGTCTATTATAATTTCACAGGTGGTGAACAAAAGGAAAAAAATAAGGAAAAATAAAAACACATATATACTGAGCAAGAAAAGCAAATCTCGGACACGAACTCCTAGAGATCTGCCTCAGCTTCCTCCAGCTCTGCCGCCCGACAATCGGACCACTCAGCTATACTAACAAGCTCCTGCAAGCGGATCCGATGTGGAAGAGACATAGGATGAAATAAACCATTAGATAAACATTAAATTGTAAGGATCTAAATTTTAATCAATTAAAAATAAATGTTTTATTAATAAAAAAATAATATACATTTTTTTTAAATCTCAGGTTTGGCTTATTATAAAAAAAAAGGGAATCACTCATCTGCCAAAGCTCAGTGGCAGAGTGGGAAGGACGATGTGCTCCACACCCGCAATATTACACTCAGGATCGCACTGCAGGAGGAGCACACGGCGCTTCTCCCAATACCACACGGCTGTTACATCTCCCGCACAGAGCCAGATTATACAGCGACCGGTGTAAGTCACATCCCAAAGTTTAAAAACTCACTCCTTCAGCAGCGTTATTAACACCACCTGAGGATAGCAAATCATGTCAGGGGATGATTTCTTTAGGACAAAGGAATGATTGGTTCTATATAAATATTTCTGAGAGGAATATTAACAAACTTAGAAAAATATATATATATACCAGTAATCATTTTTATAATTGTACTGGGGTCCACAGACAGTCCGGAAAGAGGAGAGGGTTAATGCTCTGTAGAACTACTATTTCTCTGAGTGGAGATAGAGTAGAAAAAAAAACAGTGTTTAGGGCTTTCCCTTACCCGCTCTGCGGGAAAAAGAGAGAGTGACGCTATATTAGTAATTATGGTGTAAAATGTATCAGGAAGGACCAAGAACACCTAACAAGGGGGACAATCACTTATTTGGCGTTACTCATCCAATTTTCTAACCACAGCACCATCAGTTTAATCCTATTACTGTGGAGTGCTTATAGTTAATAAGTCTCTAAATTTAAAGGGCTTACTAGACATAAAGGAGTATGATGGAAATAATTATATTAAAAACACATTAAAAATGCTTCCCTTATAAAACAAGAATAAGATCTTTTATAACAATTAAATAATCATCAGGTATTTCATGGTGAAATTCCTTATAAACTCCCATAGGAAAATAAATATCAAAGGGCCTCCATAAATATCAAAAAAATATAAATAAATACATATAACAACCTCCATTAATAAATTAAATAAAAACCTCTGTGATCTCATGAAGACCCTGTGGTTTGAGGCTTCTTAATTTATAGATCCAATACACCTGTTTCCTGTTTAATTTCAGAATCCTATTTGGAATATGAGTAGGGATATGATCAATAGGAATAATTTGTAACTTATTAAAATCTTTATTATGAACTAAGGTATAATGTCTCAAAAGACCATGGGTAAGAAGTAGAGATGAGCGACTTTGCCTTTTTTCGGGTCGAGTCGGGTTTCACGAAACCCGACTTTCGCAAAAGTCGGGTCGAACGAAATCGGCCGATTATTGTGAAAAGTCGAAGGCCGACTGAAACACGAAACCCAATGCAAGTCAATGGGGAAGAAAAGTCGGCAGGGAGTGGAGGACAGGAAACACACCTACAGTGCCCATTTTAATGCCAAAAGCATCAATTCTTATTCCTTAAGCTTGTCAACCTTAATTTACTTTATAATAATAGTTAGGCATTGAAAACTGGGGGTTATTTGGCTAAAGTTGTGGGGGTGTAGTGCTGGCTCCAGATTTTCATGGGCCCAGGGCCAAAGAGTGTCAGTGCGCCCCTTTACCACATGCCACAATTCATGATCCTTTGACACGGCAGAGAAATAGCGGTATAGTACATTGAAAAATACTTCACTTCTTACATCACATGACTGATATCCATTTTAAATTCTCCAATAGCTCCAAAAGCAGACAGTATATTCCTCCATACAGTATTATGGCCACCGCATAGTGCGTCATACAGAGTAATGAGGCCCATATATTTCTCCATACAGAATCATTGGTCCCATATAATGTTCGATACAGTATATGATGAGCTCCACATAATGCTACAGTATATGTTGTTCACCATGGATGAAGCTCCAGTGTCTTATGGGCCCAAATAATGCTCCATATATAATGGGCCCCATTTCTAATGCTCCAGTGTATAATGGGCCCTGTAAATGCTGCTCCAGTGACTGATGTCCACCTTTGGAATGCTCCAGTGTATGGTGGGCCCCAGATATCATTCTCCAGAGTATCGTGCTCTCCAAAAATTGCTCCCAACCTTTAAAACAATTAAATAAGTCTCCTCGCTAGGGAATCCCTGTACTCTGGACTCCTCGTCGCCCCATCTTCCATCTCTCTGCACTTGGACTGTTTAGGTAGAGGGCGTACAGACGTGATGTCATCGCGCTCTTTGACCAGAATGTCACTGTCAGGAAAAGTGTTTGGTTTCCGGGGGCAGTATGGTTGCAAAGCTGAACCTTAAAGGAATGTCCAGAAGGGCACCACCAGGAGTGGAGCCTGCGGCTTAATTGGACTCAACATGGGCAACCTCAACCATGCCATCCACAAAAAAGCTGCACAGATTGCAAGCTTAATTCCGTTAACGAACAAGACTCAGGCATGCCCCCGCGGTCCGCGTCCAGCTTACTAGAGGGACACGCAAGGCTCTGGCATGCGAGATCGGCCAATAACAGGTCTGTCATGCCCTTACATGTCTGGGGCTGCACACGTGCTACAATGAAAGGACCAGCGTGTATCGCTTACAGGTGCGGATAACACGCTGAACCCCGTTAGTGATGGGGATCTGGGATTACAAGCATTTCCCAGTAAGTGCAGGTCAACCGTAATTCAGGAATTAGGCCTAAACGGCAATCCAGAAAGAATGTGAAAAAACTAAGTGCCCAAACCACAGGTGCTGTAGCTTGCTTAACAGCTGGGCTCCTCTGCTGAGTAGCACACAGTTCTTACATAAACAGGCGGCATAGCTTGGTTCACGGGTGCCCAACTCTGCTGAGTAGCATACACAGTTACTAGGCCCAAAGTATTAAGTGGTGTAAATGCAGTCAAAAACTGGTTCTTTCATAAACAGGCGGCATAGCTCGGTTCACGGGTGGGCTCCTCTTCTGAGTAGCAGACACAGTTACTAGGCCCAAAGGGATTTTCAGGACAATATTAAAAAATTATTAGAAACACACACAGTGTAGCTCCTTCACAGGTGTAGTACACCGCTGGCTACCAGACACCGCTACTATGCCCTAAAACTGTCTATTATCATTGAAAACCATTATTAATGTGAAAAAAAGATACACTTTTGTTTAACGAAACGTTCTCGAACGGAAACTCGAACAGCCGAATTTTAATCAAAGTGTTGTAGTTCGACGAACGGATCTAACACCGCCCAAAACAGCTAGAATTTGAACTTGGCCAACAGTTCCACTCAAACACCACTCATCTGTAATCAGGAGGCAGACTCAGATGGTCTCAGGCACAGTATGGATTCGACAAGATTGCAGAAAGTTGAGAAAGGGTACAGTATCTCCGGATAACAGGTATATATAGCAGAGTTTAAACATTTAAAATCTCCGTGTTTATTTCCGGAGTACGACAAAGACACTCACAGCCTCAGTATGGATTCGACAATATTGCAGAAAGTTGAGAAAGGGTACAGTATCTCCGGATAACAGGTATATATAGAATAGTTTAAACATTTAAAATCTCCGTGTTCTCAGTATGGATTAGACAACAATCTAAAAAGCAGAAAAAAGGAAATGTTTTTGAAGCATACACCAGTATACACTGTTGGGGTATTTTTAAATCTTCATATATATTTCTGTCTCAGTAAGACAGTCCAGACTCTCCGCAAGAGGAAACGAGATGGATAAAAGTACAGACATAAAGTCGAGTGATTGCAGAAATTTAGGAATTACTAATCACGGGAAAAACTCCCAGGAGAATTCTCAGAGGCGATGCTGACCCTCAATTACTTTGTGTGTGGAGACAGCGAAAACAGTTCTTTGTGAATAAAGTGTTGCTGTATCGCAGTACCGTTGATCCCATCAGCGTTACTCATCTCCATCAAATTTTGATCACAAGGAGAGATGTAGACATGGTCCTCACTGCCTATCATGATCTGTCAGGTAACTTTGGAGTGAAAAAGACACAAGCCACAGGCTGTAGGCGATTCTATTGGATTGGCATGAGAGGGCACATTTAAAAATGTGGGCAGGAATGTCACACGTCTGTGAGTAGGAAAACTGTGAAAGCTGATGATAAACCAGCACTGCATCTCATTGTGAGTCGACGTCCATAACAAATGGAAGCCATTGATCATCTGAAGAAAGAGCCCAGCAGGACAGGGCATAGCTACGTCTTAACCATCATCTATCAGTTCACCAAATTTGTAGTGGCAGTCCCAGTGAAGGATTTAACAGCCCAGACTACACAGTGGTGGAGCAGGGAGAGGTAAGTATTGCAAGTGCTGGGGCCCTGAGCCAGCAGGGGGGGCCCACTCGTGAGCGGCGGTACTGGCACAGGGCCCCACATAGTATGCCGGTGTGTCTGACGGCGGGTGTGCACCCCCACCATCAGAGACACTTGATTGTACTATGAGGGAACCTGTGCCAGTGCTGTCGCCCAAGAGTGTGCCCACCCACCTGTCCAGGGCAACGGCACTCGCACGGGTGTGTGCGCCAGGTGGTGACCCCGGCCCTGTGGGGGGAGGCAGCCCAGTTAGGGAGGTGGAAAAAATGGCATATGTTGATGTTGGACACTCAGCAGCTGCAAATGGAGGAATTGGAGAAGTCCGAGGAAGAGGAGGACAAAAGCGAGCCATTTTTCTGGCAACCTATGTGTCAGCAGGGGAAGGTGGGACAAAATCCTTTGAAACCCATGCATGGTTCATTTTAATGAAGGTTAGATCATCAACATTTTTGGTCGACATACGGGTCCTTTTTTCTGTCAGGATTGATCCAGCAGCACTGAAGACTCTTTCGGATAGCACACTAGCAGCAGGGCAAGCGAGCTCCAGTAAGGCATATTGTGCCAATTCAGGCCAGGTGTCCAGTTTACAGGCCCAATAGTCAAAGGGGAATGACCTGTGAGGGAGAACATCGATATGGGAGTAGTTTGTAACCATAGATGACAACTGCTGTCTCCTGTCACTTTCAATCGATGCAGTATTATCAGTCGTGTGAGCGGTACTTGAAAAACCAGTCCACAACATGGTCATGAAACCCCTGTCTCCAACGCCACTTCGGATGTGTGCACCACGAACACCTCTTCCATGTTGCACCATACGGCTCGTGTGAGAACCATCACCGCTGCTGTGCACTGGGAATGCCTTAAACAAACGGTTTACCAGAGTTGCTTGTTTGTTAGCCAATATTAGCTCTAGGTTCTCCTGTGGCATGATATTTTGGAATTTGCCTTTATAGCATGGATCCAGGATGCTGGCCAATCAGTAGTCGTCATCGTTCATCATTTTGGCAATGCGGGGGTCCCTTTTTAGGATCTGCAAGGCATAATCACACATGTGGGCCAATGTTCCAGGTGTCAATGATGCACTGCGAGTGCTGGGTGGAGGAGCACTTTCTGGCAAATCCACTTCCCTCCAGTCATGCACAAACCCTGTACCTGACCTTGCCACGCCAACATTTTCTCTTGCCCCCTGAGAAGCATCCTCCTCCCCTAAATAATCATCCCCATCATCCTCGTCCTCCTTCTCTTCCTCTTCCTCCTCCACCTCATCCAGGAGAGTTCCCTGAGCAGACAATGGCTGACTGTCATCAAGGCTTCACCCTTCCTCTTCCTCCTCGGCTGCAGACACCTGCTCCTTAATGTGCGTCAAAGTTTGCATGAGCAGACGCATAAGTGGGATGCTCATGCTTATGATGGCGTCATCTGCGCTTACCAGCCATGTGCATTTCTCAGAACACTGAAGGACTTTACAGAAGTCTTTCAGCTTCGACCACTGCACATCAGACAGCTCCATGTCTGCCCTCAAACTGCCTGCCCGTGTATCCTCCCACAAATGCATTACAGCCTGCCTCTGTTCGCAAAGCCTCTCAACCATGTGCAGGGTTGAGTTCCACCTTGTTGCAACATCGATAATTAAGCGGTGCTTGGGAAGGTGGAGCAATCGCTGCAGCTTCTGCATACGACTGAAGTGTACGGGCGACCGGCGGATGTGCGAGCACAGTCTTCGCACCTTATGGAGCAGGGCTGTTAACGCCGGATAATTATTGAGGAAGCACTGCACCACCAGGTTCAAGGTGTGAGCCAGGGCTATGGCTGCCACAAAATTCTGGCCTTTATCACTAACTACCTTGCCTGCCTCAAGATGTAGACTGCCCAGCCATGACTAAGTTTGTCGCTGCAAGTAGTCAGCCAGTACCACTGCGGTGTGTCTGTTGTCGCCCAAACACATCATCTTCAACACAGCCTGCTGACGCTTACCATTAGCTGATCGATAGTGGGACACCTCGGGTGCAACACTGGCAGCTGCGGATGGAGTGCTCGTGCGACTGCGCTCTGTGGATGACCTTTCGCTTCTGGAGGAGGAGGAGGAGGGTTGAACGCCTACAGCCAACTGTTTACTATACCGTGGGCTAGGCAGCACTGTCCCACCGCCGCTGTCCCCTGTGGACCCTGCATCCACCACATTAACCCAGTGCGCAGTGATGGACACGTAATGGCCCTGGCCATGCCTACTAGACCATGCATCTGTTGTGAGGTGCACCTTTCCACTCACTGATTGCTTGAGTGCATGGACAATGCGGTCTTTCAAATGCAGGTGGAGGGCTGGGATGGCTTTTCGAGAAAAGAAATGTTGACTGGGTAGATCATAGCGTGGTACTGCGTAGGCCATGAGCTCGCGGAAAGCTTCACTTTCAACCAACTGGCAGGGCATCATCTCTAACGAGATTAGTTTGACAATGTGGGCGTTCAAACACAGTGTACGCGGATGAGAGGATGAGTACTTTCTTGTCCTACTCAGAGTCTCTGGTAGGGTGAGCTGGACTTGAGAGCTGCATATGGTGGAACTAGCAGTGGACATGGCGTACTGAGAGAGGGTTGGTGATGGTGATGGTGTTAGTGGTCTTGCTGATGGCCTAGATTCAGTCTTTCGTAGCAATAACATTGTGATTCCCTGACTGCTTTGGCCTTGCGACGACACCTCAACATTTGCTGCTGGTGGTGTGCTAACCGGTGGGCTTACAGTGGGGGCAGCGATGTAGCATTGCTGACTACCTTCATTTGGAGCAGGTGCACATGTGGTACGTGAAGTTTGGTAGTCCATCCACGCTTACAAGTGCATGGTGGTTAAATGTCTAAGCATGCAACTGGTATTCAAATTTCTCAGATTTTTCCCTTGGCTAAAGGTCTTTGCGCACTTCTTACAGATAACCTTTGCCTGATCATTAGGATTTTGTTCAAAAAAGTGCCACACTGCACTCTTCCTACTGTGGAAGACTTTGTGAAGCCTTGCACGCTGTGCTAATTTGACCGTCTGGCCAAGCTGTCCTGCAACTCTTTTGGCTTTTGTAACCCATTTTTGGACTGCTACGGGCCTGCCAGATAACAGCTGTTGCAATGTCGATGCCTGCTGCGGATCCTCCTCCTCTTCTGAGCTATTGGCAGCGGCACCCTCTTCCCCCAATGGATGCCAATCTGGGTCAACAACTGGGTCATCCATCACCTCCTCTTCAATTGCATGTGCACCTTCCTCTGTGTCACCGTGTAAGGTGGTATAGTATGCGGGAAGGGGCACCTGAGTCTCATCAGGGTCAGATTCTGGCTCAGTACACTGCGAGGACAATGTAGTGCTCTGAGTGAATGTACCAGCAGAAAAATCTAGCAGTGGCTGTGCATCAGTGCACTCCATGTCAGATTCATCCTGGACTGGGGAATTCACGATTTGACTTGATAACCCAGGCATGGTATGTGAAAAGAGCTCCATGGAGAAATCTGTAGTGTGGCCTGCCGCATCCTTCACTTTTGGTAGGGGTGAAGGACACAAGGAAAGGTGTTGTTCCTGACCAGGAGCCTCCACTGACAACTCAGTGCTTTTATTTTTTGAAACTTCAGAAGAGGAGGCGATAGAGCTTGAGGCTGTGTCAGCAATGTTAGCCAAAACTTGTTCCTGAAGCTCCGGCTTTAAAAGCGGTTTACCTACTCCCAGAAAAGGGAGCCTTTGAGGCCTTGTGGAGCCAGACGATGACGCAGGCTCAACACCTCCTGCCTTAGGTGCTATTGTGCTTTTGCCACTACCAGCAGATGCAGCACCACCACCACCACCATCAGTACCAGCTGGCCACCCCCGCCCACGTTCACGGCCTCTTCCACCATACTTCCTCATTTTTGGGAAAATGTACCCAAAATACCACCAGCTATATGGTACTGTAAAACAAGGTACAAGGTGTATATAGTATTGGGGAGAATTTGAAGCTCCCTACAGATGTTAATGAGGCTGACAATGATGCTCTCAGTCCAAGTATGGCGGCAGCAGGCAGCCTAATAAGCAGGACTGCTGCACACAAATGTGTGGAAAAATGAACGCTTGGTAACTGTGCAGAAAAGAGGATGAAAAGTATTTTTGCTTTTAAAAAAGCAGTTTGCACAGCAGTGTGCAAACAGCAATGCAGCTATCAGGGAGCCTTATAAGGCGGCCTAATAACCAAGAAAGCTGATGCACAAAAATATAGCCTCCCCTGTCACTGCACACAGTGTTGTGTTGTAAGTGGAAATCGCTACCAGCAGAAGCAGTTTTTGATTTGTTCTTCCCTGCCTAACGCTCTCCCTTATTCAGAATCAGCAGCAGCAACCTCTCCCTCCCTATGCTAAGATCGGCAGAAGTAAGATGGCGGTTGACGTGCACGCCCTTTTATAGCCCCTGTGACCCCACACAAAGCAAGCCAATCACTTGCATGCCCTTCTCAAAGATGGTGGTGACCGCTGCCCATGTCATCGCATTGCCCACAGTGTGCGTCCTCCATCATTGGCTGAAAAAGGGCGCTGGAAGCATCATTTGAAACGCGACTTTGGCGCTCTGGTCGCCGACCTCATGGCCGACCTCACGCTATGGTCGGGTTTCGTTTCATGAAACCCGACTTTAGCAAAAGTCGGCGACTTATGAACTTGACAGACCCGTTTCGCTCAACTCTACCTATCGCATTATATTATGGGGGAGCATTATACCCCTATGGGGGAGCATTATACCCCTATGAGAGAGCATTATGGGGGTGCATAATACCCCTATGGGTTATATTATACCCCTATGGGGGTGCATTATACTGCTATATATGACTATGGGATGCATTATACAATTAGGGATGACTATGGGACAATATGCAGAGACATGAGGCAGAATGCGTGGACACGTGGGGTCCAGAATGTGGGATATTATTACTATAGGGGCTAATTAAAGGATATTATTTTTGAGGTTACTGTTTTCAGTGTGGGGGAGGAGAGGTCCTGTCACTATGCATGGAGACATGGTCGCTTTTTTCATCTGGCGTAGTATAGAAGTTGGGCAAAAATAGGGGAATGTACTATAGATTACTGTGTTATTTTATGCAGAGACGAGTCCTGGTTGGAAGAAGTGATCGTGGTCTGAACTGGATGAAGAAGAGAAGCGAAGATGAAGGACTTTAACTAGAGATGTCACTGGTGAGTCAGTGTGTTACCTGTACACTGACACTATGTAATGTATACTATATACATAGCTCCTGTGCATAATGTCACTAGTGATCACAGTATCACCTGTACACTGACACTATATACAGAGCTCCTGTGTATAATGTCACAGGTGATCACTGTATTACCTGTACACGGACACTGTATACTAAGTACAGATCCCCTGTGTATAATGGCATTAGTACTATGTTTTTATTTTATTAATGATCAGTATTGTAATATTCAATCACTATGTGGTGGTAATATGTGATCTGGTCATGATGTGGTGGCATTTGTTCCTTGTATGTGCTATTATTCGGTAACTATGTGGTGGTAATATGTGGTCAGGTCATGGTGTGGCAGTATTTCTTCCTTATATGTGCTATTATTCGGTCAATGTGGTGGTAATATATTGTCTAGTTATATTTTGGTGGTATTTATTCCCTGTATGTGGTAATATTTGGTCACTATGTGGTGGTAATATGTGATCTGGTCATGGTGCGGTGGTATTTTTCCCTTGTATGTGATGCTAATGGTCATTTTAAAAAGGGGGGAAGAAAGTAACAAAGTGATGAGACCACTGGAAAATTAGTGCAAGATGTGCCATTAATGAGGAAAGACTGCTATCTGCTGGCCAGCCAAAATCAAGTGGAACCAAAGTGCGCTAGAAGATTTGCAGGATTAAGGACCTTGCAGTGCCAGACTGGCCATCTTGCAATTCTGGCAAATGGCAGAAGTGCCTGTCTGGTTGTGGGCTGCCTTATCTGCTATGGTGCTAACAGAATTGGCTTCCTCAAGATGCGCATACTTTTAACAGTTGTGACGGAGCACAAAGTCACTGGCTTCGTCACTTATCCCAGCCAGCTGTGGGCGTCCCTTCTATCTTCGGCCTGCTGGAGTCCAGCACTAAGCAAGGAACATTGTCGGTGCAAAGATCCATTGCGAGAATGGCTAGAAGAAGAGACAGACACTGCGGAGGATGAGGAATCTCGATTAGGTGAGTATAGGGATTATTTTTTCTTTTTTGGGAGCTCTGGGGTACAATCGCACTATATAGGGTGCTGAGAGTTGGACCATCATAGTAGATAAGGGGCTGTATGATTCATCCATGAGGTCTAGACTGGGGACAAGGTCTATGTGAATGCCGGGTCCATTAGTTTTGACGGTCCTTTTCAGGAATGGGACCGAGTGACATTTATTAAACAACAAGGGCCCCGTGGACAGTATGCTGTGGCGGTAAAAATGGTCTCCAGCATCAAAGAGAGACAGGCACAGGAAGCGCAGTATTGCGTGTAGCCGTCTGCAATGATCGTAGTCCCTACAGAAAGTCAGAGGCGCCCTTAAAGGAAGCGGTGGCCACAATTGGGTCACGGGAGCAGGAAGCTCCAGGTACCATGAATCTGCCGCTGACAGAGGAAAGGAGCAGGAGAAAGAGCGGAGAGTCCTCCTCCAGCGGTTCTTCGGGCAGCACGTTTATAATAATTCAGGACCAGAATGCGGCCCATTATTCCAGTCGCAAGGAGAGCAAGGAGTGAAGGCAGCCCCTAAAATGAACTGGATGTGCTAGTTGCATGGATTGACGTGCAGGAGAGACTGTTCCGTATCTGTGAAAGGGTAGTGAGCCCTGGACGGGACCAGGACTTGGTGTCAGTGGTGGCCAGTATGGTCACAGTTGAAGGACTGTTTGTTTTTCTTCTACCCCATATCCAAGTTTATTTGTGCACGTTTGCACACCCCCTGCTGGATTACGGGACTAAAACCTGAAGGGGTTAATCACCCTTGGAAACAGTAATGGACTGTGTGTGGCTGCTTTATGTACTGGACTGTTTTAACCCTGAACTTTTCCTCTTTTAACCCTGTACTGTCCTCTGATAAAAGCAGCCCACTTGTTTTGTTAAGGGTCCGTACTCTGCTAAAGGAGGAAGGGGGAAAAATCTGAACAGGAGGAACCGAGGAGCAAGTCAGGTCAGGACTATATGTACTGTTGTTGTTAAAGGGAACCTGTCACCCCCCCAGGGCGTTTTTCACTTAAAGAGCCACCTTCAGCAGCACTAAGGCTGCATTCTGTGACGGTGGCTCTTCTTTCTCTGATCCCCAGTAATGCCAAAATATTGACTTTTATAATTAGCTCCTCATACCTGTAATGTGTCCCACAGGTATGATGTGTCCCCCATATCAGTCGCCTACCATCCGTCAACCATGCCTGTGCAGCGCCTCGGCGCCGCCCACCATCTGTCCATCATGATGCCCTGTGTATCGCTGCCTCCTCTGGATTTGAATCCCGGCGCCTGCGCTGTGACAAGTGTTCTTGGGCATGCGCAGTGCGCGCTGCCTGAGAACGACATCAGGCTATTGCGTCTGCGCGTTGTGGAGGCTCCAGCCACGCAGTGTGAATATGTCATAACACATTGCAGGGCGGGATCTGGGGCCTCCACAACGCGTAGGCGCAATAGCCTGATATCGGTTCTAGGGCAGCGCGCACTACGCATGCCTGAGAACGCTTGTCACAGCACAGGCACCAGGATTCAAATCAAGAGGAGGCAGCGACGCATGAGGCATCATGATGGACAGATGGTGGGTGGCGCTGAGGCCCTGCTCAGGCATGATTGACGGATGGTAGGCGGCTGATATGGGGGACACATCATACCTATGGGACACATTACAGGTAAGAGGAGCTAATTATAAAAGTCAATATTTTGGCATTACTGGGGGTCAGAAAAAGAAGATCCACCTTCACAGAATGCAGCCTTAGTGCTGCTGAAGGTGGCTCTTTAACTGAAAAATGCCCCTGGGGGGGTGACAGGTTCCCTTTAAGATGAGTCCCAGGAGACCGAGGTCAGTCGGACCCACACTAAAGGAACTTGAATTCATTTCTTGGTGGGCTCTAACCAAGTGGAGCCAGGGTCACGTTTGACCCTCAGCAGCATTGGACATAGGCTGTACCAACTGTATATATGTTTAAAAAAAAATTCTAACAGTTTTAAGCTTACAGGTACCGCCATGTTCAGGCATGACCATATTTTAGGAGGGAGGAGTGTAAGGAGGTGGCGGGGACCCTCACATTCCTCCTCTTCGCTGGACGCTGTTCTCATGGTTACATGTGGCACCTCATTGTTCACTAACATTATTATACTTGTTATGTACTGTAATGTGATGTATGTGTCATGTACAATGTATAGGCTTAGGGCCAGGATAGGATCTTAGATAGTATAGGACCGTAGGGGGATTAGAATAGAGGGGGTCATCATAGAGAAAAGGAATAGAATAAAATAGATTAGGAGTGTTAGTTAGGTACAGTTAGCATAGAGGTTTGTCAGTAGGGTGGAGTCAGAGTTGAGCAGGGCAGAGCATAGGGATATAGTCAGGACACTTCCTGGATAGGCAGCAGAGCCCGGGCAGCCTTGCCTAGGGCAAGGTGCAAGGAGCAGTGAAAGAGACAGTCTGCCGGCTGTGGAGGTACAGCTGCTACAGCAGGAAGGGGTCCCAGGCTGAGGATCGTGCAGGTGGGCACCAGCTTAAGGATTGTCTCAAGAAGGATCCGGGGTCTACGACCGAGGCAGGAGTAGCTGAGATGTCTTTCCTAGAACCTTTCCGTATTGGAACCGGACAAGGGAATGGCAGGGAGTTGGTGACACTGAAGGCATTGGATAACACCCGAGCATGCTTGGATCAGACGTTATCAGAGCATGTTCGCTCAACACTAAATACCATATACAGTAATTGACTTACAAGTTTAATTCGTTCTGTGGCCGAGCTCTTAACTCAATTTGCTAGTATATCAAATTTAATGTCCCCATTAAAATGAAATGAAATTAATCCGTTCCAGCCCCCCAAAAACCACACCAATTATTTTATTAGGAGTTTTAAAAAAGATTCATTAACAGCAAAATTAACAGAAGAATGAACCAAAAAATAACCATTATCCTATGAACAGCCCCATGTCAAATACATGCAGCACGCAGTGCTTAAAATAGAGTCCACCTGAGGAAAATGGCAACGTTGGTAATACCAAAAACCTGTGTGCAGCAAAAGATGGTAAGGTCCTGAATCACAAGAACAGGTAAAAAGAACTGACAGGGCAACTCACTTTTTTAGGACCCATAGTTGAAGAATGAAGCAATGACAGAGGTGCTTGCACGGCAGGGTAACCACGAGGTGAGTGGTGTAAGCTCGCTCGCTTGTAACTCAGATCTCGGCTCACATCATAAAGCTGACAGAGCGACGGCTCGCATCTCGCAAAATTCATAAGTCGATGCACTCGTTAGTCAAGGTATTACTATAATGTACTGCTTTTTATAAATTTTATAGAAAACAGCAACTGCTAGGGGAGGGCAGGAGGGGTATCTGCCCCCGGTTCAGCCGGCAAGGGAACACCGTTGATCCGGCGGTCCGAGGAGATTTCCCGGAGGTTGCATTATGGGTCAGGCAGACTATGAGTCGGCTGTTCTCTGAGACGGATGTCAAGCTCAGAGAAGATGAAGTGCGCCGGATCCCAGTGATCAATTGTACTTGCATTTTTCAGACGGACTGAGCACAATTGAAGCCCTGACCACCGGGATATGGCGATGTCAGCAAAGTGATCAAGTCATGTGATCACCCTGTTGACGTCATTCGACGGCGCCTCAGAGGCGCAAACAGCATCGGTGCTAAGTGCTCCAATGGAACTGAAGAAACTAACGATTTATTGTAATGGGGTTGGGGAAGATTTGAATACACAGCTTGGGGGGCAAGGAAGGGATGTATGTGTATACAATATGGGGAGAGGGAAAAATCTGAGACAGCAAATAAACCCTAACTAAAGTCTACTAAAATATAACCTTTATTGATAAATTATATAATAATAAGATTAAAGTGCAATTAGAAATACAATAGTTGCTGACAGTAGAGGGATACATTTAGCCAGACCATTAGCCAGCAGGATAGGTATACTGTATAAAGCAGTAGAGCTATCACTACTGGGATACAATTTCCCAGGTCCTGGAATATAAGGTATTTATCTGGCCAATGGGATACAATTATCCAGATTTAGAGACAATGTATCAGTGACCAATCACTTACAGGATATAACTACACAGATTTAAGAGATAGAGGACTAAATAATAGTGTTATTAACAAGTCTCTACAGGGATACAGTTACCCCGGACAAAGCTCAACCTCTCTCTGTAGTGTTGTATATTGGTAATCGATGGTAATTGGTAATGCCAACTTGTCAGTTGTTATGTGCGGAGACTGATCGGAATACTGACGGGCATGTTGTAGCTCGTATTTAACTACTGCCCTCTGCTGCTCACAAACACTTGCCAACATATGTAATGTGGGGTTCCAGAGTATGGTCATGTCGCACACCAGTGTGTGAACTGGAACTTGCAAGAGCTGCTGAAGCACTGCTAGATCGGTGGCAGCTGTAGCTGACTTGTGGAAATGTGCGCTCACGAGGCGTTCCTTCACAAGTCGCTCAGGCAAATCGGGGTGTTATGCCTGTGTGGTAACTCACTTGGGAAAATAGGTTATACACTAAATAGCTGCAACTGACCCTGATGGTTCTTGTACAGAATAGATCTCTTGGCACCGCAGTCCCTAGTGATGCCTACGGGGCAGAGCTAGCCCAACCACAGACTAGAAGATGGCAACTTGGACCTATCTGCCTAAAAGGCTCTCAAATTGCTTCATGTTCCTTCTAAAGAACTGGAGGGCAGAGCAGAATGTGAATTCAAGTATTTATTCCTTCCAGATTAAATATTAGAACATCCATGGTACAAGATTAAAAACATGTTCAATCTGACGCGTTTCTGGCTGAAGACCTTAGTCATAAAATAATCTTGTACCATAAATGTTCTAATTTTTAACCTGGATGGAATAAAGGTGACTTGAATTTTATATTCTTCTATGATGCGCTTCCTTCTTTTCTTATGTATCTATCACCAGTAGTCAACAGTTACTGGATTTAGTCATAACTGACTGACGAAGCGGCGATACGCGTGGGGCCTCTTCCCACTCTCCCTTCTTGTCCCCCTCCGGACTTCTTGCCGCCCCCATGTCAGTGTCTGGCTTTCTCATTTTGGGTGATCATACTTTTATTTCATTATAGCATTCTGTCAGTTATGCCCATTTTTTGACGTCATCTGTGTTGTTACAACTATTTTAGGGTGACTTCTTTGCATACATGCTTTGGTATATGTGGGAGTCTCTATTTTCTGACTGTTTATACCTGTCCAATGGGAAATGATGTTGATTAGTCGTATCCTGCATGTACCATCACCCATTCTGTTTATATTTGTATTTATAGGTTCATTTATCATTATCACCTTATGACACATGTATTTTCTTTCTGCATATGCTGGGGGGCTGCCATTCACCCATTACATGGGTTGTATTTAAGGCTTATGGGCCTTTTGGGGAGTTTTGGGCTATTGGTTTGTTGTGTATTTTAAATGTTTTTAAAGTTACCATGTCCATGATGAAGTAAAGGTTTTCTCACTTTTTATATACGGAGGTGTATACCGTGTTATTTGGCTTTTCTTTTTCTCCGTGTCTTTTGGCTTCATTAGTTTATAGGCTAGGTGTTGTACTCTATTTGGGATTATTATTGACATTAGTGTACCCTTTTTTTGGTTAGCGTTGGTCTCATACTATATACAAAGCGCTATGTAAGGGCTGATATTGAATATAGAGAGGATATGTGGGGGCTCATACTATATATAGAGAGGCTAGGTGGGATCTTACAATGTATGTGGAGGGGCTATGTAAGGGCTCATACTGTATGCAGGAAGCTAGGTGTGAGCTCTTACAGTATATAGAGGTTTAAAGGGGGCTGTATATGGGTTCACATGGTATGTAGGGGGTGTCAGCATATTTAATTCTACTCAATATTAAGTTATACAATTATTATTAATATAAAGTAATAATTGTAATTAATATGTTATGGTCTCTCATATAGCCCATTGGGAAAATTAATAGCCCAATCCTGGTATATAGTAACACTGTCTATAGTGTCCTCCCCTATTTACTGGCCATTTATCCTACAGCAGCATGTCCACCTCCACATCCAAATGATCTTCTGTAATACTGGGATATATGGGTTATTATTGTTGATTTATCACTGTTCACATCAGTGGAAACTACTCCGGAATTACAATGTATGGTAATAATGACATTGTGGCATTTTTTGAAAGTTTTTGGCTGGTTTCACATTTGCGTTTTTTTTCGCGGTAATTTAGCGCTAAATAGCGCATGCGTTTTTTTTTCCTATACTTTGCATGGGATGCGCTTATGTGCGCATACACATGCGTTTGTACGCGTTTTACCGCGCATGTGTTTTTTTGCGGTATGCGCTCGGGCGCACAAAATGCAACTTGTTGCATTTTTTGTGCGTCCGATTTGCCTCAAAAAAACGCATGCGCGCGCAATGCGTTTTTTTACAGCAAGACACCCATTATAAGTCTATGGTGAGCATATGTGCGCATTGGCATGCTTATGTATGCGTTTTTTTGCACATGCGTTTTTTTTTTTACCATTAGTTTAGACAATGGAATGTAGGGGTTTGGGTAAAGTTAGGGTTAGTTAAGGGGGTTTAGGGTTAGGGTTAGGGTCAGGGTTAGGGTTAGGGTTAGGGTTAAGTATGGTTTGGTTAAGGGTTAGGGTCAGGGTTAGGGTTAGGGTTAGGGTCAGGGTTAGGGTTAAGTATGGTTTGGTTAAGGGTTAGGGTCAGGGTTAGGGTTAGGGTTAGGGTCAGGGTTAGGGTTAAGTATGGTTTGGTTAAGGGTTAGGGTCAGGGTTAGGGTTAGGGTTAGGGTTAGGGTCAGGGTTAGGGTTAAGTATGGTTTGGTTAAGGGTTAGGGTCAGGGTTAGGGTTAGGGTCAGGGTTAGGGTCAGGGTTAGGGTTAGGGTTAAGTATGGTTTGGTTAAGGGTTAGGGTCAGGGTTAGGGTTAGTGTTAGGGTCAGGGTTAGGGTTAGGGTTAAGTATGGTTTGGTTAAGGGTTAGGGTCAGGGTTAGGGTTAAGTATGGTTTGGTTAAGGGTTAGGGTTAGGGTTAGGGTCAGGGTTAGGGTTAGGGTTAGGGTTAAGTATGGTTTGGTTAAGGGTTAGGGTCAGGGTTAGGGTTAGGGTTAAGGTTAGGGTTAGGGTTAGGGTCAGGGTTAGGGTTAGGGTTAAGGTTAGTTAGGGTTTGGGTTAGGGTTAAGTATGGTTTGGTTAAGGGTTAGGGTCAGGGTTAGGGTTAAGTATGGTTTGGTTAAGGGTTAGGGTTAGGGTTAGGGTTAGGGTCAGGGTTAGGGTTAGGGTCAGGGTTAGGGTTAGTAAAGTCATGGTTTGGGTTAGTGTGAGGGGCCACCTAATGTTGGAAAAAAATGCAAACGCGGTAAAAACGCACTAAAAACGCATACAAACGCATAAAAACGCTGCGTTTTTTTCATGCATGCTCATAAAAATGCTTGAAAAAAACGCAGCAGTTGTATGCTTTTGTATGCGTTTTTCAATGCGTTTTTTTTTTGCGGGAAAAACGCGCTGCAAAAAAAAGCAAGTGTGAAACAGGCCTTAAGAGGTCAAGATGGATAATTAGAGTCAATTTCATTTATATGGTAATGAATGGGTTGTATGGCCTGCTCTGGTCTCTGTAAATAACTGCTGCTCCTGCTGCTGATGTCACGGAATGTTGAGGTTTCTGGCTCCGCCCCCTTGCCTTATGACATCACACACATTGTGTATGGAGCTGCAGAGCCAACATTCCGTCTGACAGTTGCAGACGGTGGAGAGAGCGGTAAGTCGGCTCTATGTCATCTCTTGTTGTGTCCTTCATTCTCTTCTATCATCTATTTCTCATTTATTATTTATTCATTATGGAGTCTTTATTCTATATAATACAAGCAGGTCCAAAATAATTAGTGAACCCCTCAGATTAGGAGCTGTCCAAGCATTACAGCACTTCTCCCAATAGTAAAGGGAGATGTATAGGGTGTGACGGGATTTATCTTCAAGCCCAGAAATGACAGCGATTTACCGATTATCCATCACATGATTCTGGCTTCTGACTTTCTTGCTCATCAGCTCCATAGATTAGTTATAATTGAGAGAATCCCCTCAGCCAGAACTGGAACATGACGACTTCTCGATTTTTAGGCCATGTATTGTTAGAGAATCATCCAAATCTGGGAGATTAAAGTTACATCCTGTAAAGGGAACACTTGTAACATGAAGATAACTATGTAATTGTCGGATGTTATTGAGACATATAGTAATATACAGTCCAGATCAAAAATATAAATCCAACCAATATTGGGAAATCCTTGTACAACACCGATGTATATACATATTAGCTCCATATGCAGTGAAGCAGTCAGATCTTCCCCCACATTGGAGGATTCATAGCGTTTGATCTCTAGTATATTGGGCAATGCACTTCAATGGAAGTGAGGTTCTTGGCTCCGCCCACATTAGCTCTTATTTGTCATTTCACGGAATGTTTTGGTGGTTAGTTTTGCCCCCATAAGCTACTACTTGTGATGTCACCAAATGTTTTGGTTGTTGGCGTCACCTCCATTAGCTTCTACTTGTGATGTCACTAATGCGGATAGTAGCCCTTCAGAAGACAATGGCGCTTGACTGCCTGTTAGCAGGTGAAGGGGGCACTTGCGCTGTTATAGGTGAGCAATGCTGCTCCTAGAAGATGCACATAATTCAATAATGGATAAAGTAAAGGAGCTGCAGCAAAAAGCTGGAGATATATCCAAGGAGGGATGGAATCCCTTTTTCTGGATGGGGTCTATCAGAGTTGGGTTAAACAATTTACTCTCAACTTTTCAAAAGCCCATACAGTATTGGTAGTGATAGGATTGATGGTGTTGAGCTTGATTGCCTGGAAATTATTAATGTGATGTGATTCTCACTGCAGGAAATTAATTATATATTGGAGCCACTGGAAGACACAGGCGGAAGAGGGACACTGTGCATGAACAATATATGGATCCTTTGCAGCCCAATAACTCATCATAATGCCCAATTTCATCTGCTTTGGAGGTGGAAATGGGTCCCCTTACCTCTAGGCCTGTGGGCAGTTGCACAATTTGCACCAATAACATGTCCAACCCTGTCCACCTCTGAATGGAACCACAGCTACAGAGGTGACCGTCTGATAGCCTAGCTCGACTACCCACCTCTCCTGAAGACCCTTTCAGCTTTTTGAGACTTGGGGTGCAGCTGTGGGACCCTATTTTCAGAGATGATGTCCTCCACCCAACAGTTTGAGCAGACACTCCTAAATGAGTAAATAGCCTGAGATCAGAAGGGGGCGCATAGCCCCTCACTGTGTCACTGAGGATGATAGCATTCTCCAGGGATTACTCTGGACTGTTTCTTGTGGTGGGATGCAGGTCTGGACAGCTGTCGTCATCCTATTAGATAGATAAGAATTAATATATGTGTGTTTATGCTTTAAAGGTAATCTGTCACCCTCCGAGACGTATATGACCTATTAATATGGGCATACAGGTAATAGAAATGTTATGCTAGACCTACCTGTATGACTCATATTAATAGTCTTGTGAATATATTATGTCTTTATGCTAAAGATCAGCCCAATAGCTCATCATAATGCACAATTGTATTTGCTTTGGAGGTGGAAATGGGTCCCCTTACCTCTTGGCCCGTGTGCAATCTCACAATTTGTACTAATAACATGTCCACCCCTGTATAGTGCCATAGCAAGGATGACTACAGCTACAGAGGTGACCGTCTGATAGCCTAGCTCGACTACCCACCTCTCCTGAAGACCCTTTCAGCTTTTTGAGACTTGGGTGGAGGACATCATCTCTGAAAATAGGGTCCCACAGCTGTACCCCAACAGTTTGAGCAGACACTCCTAAATGAGTAAATAGCCTGAGATCAGAAGGGGGTGCATAGCCCCTCACTGTGTCACTGAGGATGATAGCATTCTCCAGGGATTACTCTGGACTGTTTCTTGTGGTGGGATGCAGGTCTGGACGGCTGTCGTCATCATATTATATATATTAATTCTTATCTATGTGTGTTTATGCTTTAAAGGTAATCTGTCACCCCCCCGAGACGTATATGACCTATTAATATGGGCATGCAGGTAATAGAAATGTTACACTAGACCTACCTGTATGCCTCATATTAATGGTCTTGTGGCTATATTATGTCTTTATGCTAAAGATCAGCCCAATAACTCATCATAATGCACAATTTTATCTGCTTTGGAGGTGGAAATGGGTCCCCTTACCTTTTGGCCCGTGGGCAATTTCACAATTTGTACCAATAACATGTCCACCCCTGAATAGTACCATAGGAAGGATGACTACAGCTACAGAGGTGACCGTCTGATAGCCTAGCTCAACTACCCACCTCTCCTGAAGACCCTTTCAGCTTTTTGAGACTTGGGTGGAGGACATCATCTCTGAAAATAGGGTCCCACAGCTGTACCCCAACAGTTTGAGCAGACACTCCTAAATGAGTAAATAGCCTGAGATCAGAAGGGGGTGCATAGCCCCTCACTGTGTCACTGAGGATGATAGCATTCTCCAGGGATTACTCTGGACTGTTTCTTGTGGTGGGATGCAGGTCTGGACGGCTGTCGTCATCATATTATATATATTAATTCTTATCTATGTGTGTTTATGCTTTAAAGGTAATCTGTCACCCCCCCCGAGACGTATATGACCTATTAATATGGGCATGCAGGTAATAGAAATGTTACACTAGACCTACCTGTATGCCTCATATTAATGGTCTTGTGGCTATATTATGTCTTTATGCTAAAGATCAGCCCAATAACTCATCATAATGCACAATTTTATCTGCTTTGGAGGTGGAAATGGGTCCCCTTACCTTTTGGCCCGTGGGCAATTTCACAATTTGTACCAATAACATGTCCACCCCTGAATAGTACCATAGGAAGGATGACTACAGCTACAGAGGTGACCGTCTGATAGCCTAGCTCAACTACCCACCTCTCCTGAAGACCCTTTCAGCTTTTTGAGACTTGGGTGGAGGACATCATCTCTGAAAATAGGGTCCCACAGCTGTACCCCAACAGTTTGAGCAGACACTCCTAGATGAGTAAATAGCCTGAGATCAGAAGGAGGCGCATAGCCCCTCACTGTGTCACTGAGGATGATAGCATTCTCCAGGGATTACTCTGGACTGTTTCTTGTGGTGGGATGCAGGTCTGGACGGCTGTCGTCATCATATTATATATATTAATTCTTATCTATGTGTGTTTATGCTTTAACGGTAATCTGTCACCCCCGAGACGTATATGACCTATTAATTTGTGCATACAGGTAATAGGAATGATAAGCTAGTCCTACCTGTATGCCTCATATTAATGGTCTTGTTATGGAGAAATGTTACATTTTTTTTAAGTTAATGAGTTCTTCCAGGCACTGGGGCTTGCATTGCCTGGAAGAAATCCCTGCCTTCTCTCTTCATTGTAATACTAACCCCCTCTCATGCACGGCAGTTTTGGCCCTGGAATCCCACTCCTGCGCCCTGCACTCCCCCAGAAATACATATCTCATCCTCCCTTCTATGGGTACTGCACTCAGGGATCTTCTGCACAGGTACCGGCGCCTTCCGCTCCAGTAATCTCTGGTGTGCGCGCCGACAAGGTGCATGGCTCAGGCGCAGGATTCTGGGGCTATTACTGGCGCTGATGGGAGGAGGGTAGTATTGTAATGAGGAGAGAGGGCAGGGATTTCTTCCAGGCAGAGAATGCCCCGGAGCCTGGAAGAAATCATTAATGTAAAGACAGAATATAACATTTCTCCACAACAAGACCGTTAATATGAGGCATACAGGTAGGACTAGAACCTATTACATGTGTGCCCATATTAATAGGTCATATATGACCTTGGCGGGGTGACAGTTTCCTTTTAATATAGATTGACTGAATACGTAGATGAAATGGCAACTGTAGGTAGCCAGGAATGGATGTCTGACATCCCATGATCTATGTAGACTAGCTACATACTTCATGTAGGCAGAGACAGGGCCGCCATCAGGGCATTACTGCCCTTACTAGTGTATGGTGCCCGGTGAGCAGGAACAAAGGGGGGGGGGTCGGACCTGCTTCAGTTCCTTAGATTGTGTGCAATACTCTTTGTTGTTTTTATATTATGTTTCTCTGATCTCACAAAATGACCTTATTTTCATAGTGTTATATGTTATTGTTATATGTGTTGTTTTTGTTTTGTCTGTTTTCTTTGTTTTCTCTTTTGTTATTGGCACTGTAATTTTGCACTTTATGTAATTGACCAAAGGATTTAACTAAATGACTCTTATGAAAATAGATTTAGTTAGCAAAATATTTAGTGGGAATGTGTTATGAAGCTTTTATGTTTTGGGCATTGTCCACTCTCTAGTTATTATTATTAACCAATGAGTATATTATTATTATTTATTGTTATAGCACCATTTATTCCATGGCGCTTTACATGTGAGGAGGGGTATACATAATAAAAACAAGTAGAATAATCTTAAACAATACAAGTCACGACTGGCACAGGAGGAGCGAGGACCCTGCCCGCGAGGGCTCACAATCTACAATTATATGAGATGATTAAAAGGCATTTAGTGCAGAAATTCCGCATAGCCTATATTTCTATTTCCCATATTTCATATTTGCTGCTGTAATTCAAGAAAGGCCATATTAGTAAGAGCCCTATCATCTCAAACACATTCGTGACCAATAACCAGAACATGGCCAATCCTTTTAATCATAGTTAATAAAGTTTTGCAAGAATTGAGTTTAAAGTATGTAACCCCTTATATCATAAAATAATAAACAGAAACGACTTTTCTAATAGACTGGCACTTCCAGAAGAGATCCCTTATTAGCAGTCACCTCATTGTCATAACAAGCAGGATTACAATGAGAGATAACAGAATCCACCATTCCCAGTAGGTAATGTCACAGCTCACCTCTTCCCCCTTCCTGCACAATGACATCTGCATGAAACTAAACATGAGAACATGAATAGAAAACTCTCCCAAGGAAATAGAGTCCGCTATAATGTCTTATGATATACATACACATGTATATGTCCAATATCCATATCTCCAAACAGGCAAGAGAGCAGCTTCCATAAATGTTCAGGAAACAGAATACAATAATCTGCAATCAGAAATACAGATTATACAAAAGATTATAACAATAGGATTTCTATTAGTTTAAAAAATGTATGTGACACATTCCCTTAAAGAAAAATAAATAGAAAATATTCCTAATAAGATGATTGGATATTTTAAGAAACGTTTAATAGGTTAGAGTAGAGTAGGGCCCTGCCAGAAGAGTCTACCTTGTCGTGGTGGCAGGCTTAAAAAATCTGTTGGTCAAAACAAAAGCTGATGGTTATGTATGTGATACGGTTCCATGGGAACAGTTAGTGTGTGATTGGTGAGGATGGGGCAGAAGAGTTTTTCCAGGAGTGGGTGGTGGGACTGTGGAAAGTTTGAGGGGTGTAGGCGGGGCTTGAGTGGAGGCAGAACTGGGGTGGAGCCTGGACGGAGTCTCAAGGGAGCCCAAAAATTTTGCCAGTATGGGGCCATGAAATTCCTTTTGGCAGCCCTGATCAGGAACAAAGCTTACAAAATATGTGAGTTTCATTATCAAAATGGTGAGATAATGTGAAAGAAATGATAACTCCATTGTCTTACCCTTGATCTTAGTATCTCTTGGTACATGTATCAGAGATAGAATAACTGTTGTTGCTTTGCGATAGTCCCTTCTCCCATTTTCCTTTATTTTCCCTTGTTTCCTCTTTTTTTTCCTTTTCTTTTCCTTTATTTTGTTTAACTCTATTTTGTATAATAATTAGCGATGCTGGATGAACCCGGTCGGACGGAGCGCAAAGAGAGGGGAATGTAGATTTAAAATCTTCTTTTATTAATGTAGTCCAATGTGATTAATAAAAGAAGATTTTAAATCTACATTCCCCTCTCTTTGCGCTGTCACTGCGTCACTAGATCCTTATACAGGGGTATAATGAGGCCTCACTGTACAGGAGAGACCGGAGTGAGGAGCAGAGGCCTGATCACAAGAGCTGACAATCTGAGGACGCAGCAATGCTGAATAACAGTCTACACTGCGTCACTAGATCCTTATACAGGGGTATAATGAGACCTCACTGTACAGGAGAGACCGGAGCGAGGAGCAGGGGTCTGATCACAAGAGCTGACAATCTGAGGAGACAGCAATGCTGAATAACAGTCTACACTGCGTCACTAGATCCTTATACAGGGGTATAATGAGGCCTCACTGTACAGGAGAGACCGGAGCGAGGAGCAGAGGCCTGATCACAAGAGCTGACAATCTGAGGAGACAGCAATGCTGAATAACAGTCTACACTGCGTCACTAGCTCCTTATACAGGGGTATAATGAGGCCTCACTGTACAGGAGAGACCGGAGCGAGGAGCAGAGGCCTGATCACAAGAGCTGACAATCTGAGGAGACAGCAATGCTGAATAACAGTCTACACTGCGTCACTAGATCCTTATACAGGGGTATAATGAGGCCTCACTGTACAGGAGAGACCGGAGCGAGGAGCAGAGGCCTGATCACAAGAGCTGACAATCTGAGGAAACAGCAATGCTGAATAACAGTCTACACTGCGTCACTAGCTCCTTATACAGGGGTATAATGAGGCCTCACTGTACAGGAGAGACCGGAGCGAGGAGCAGAGGCCTGATCACAAGAGCTGACAATCTGAGGAGACAGCAATGCTGAATAACAGTCTACACTGCGTCACTAGATCCTTATACAGGGGTATAATGAGGCCTCACTGTACAGGAGAGACCGGAGCGAGGAGCAGAGGCCTGATCACAAGAGCTGACAATCTGAGGAGACAGCAATGCTGAATAACAGTCTACACTGCGTCACTAGATCCTTATACAGGGGTATAATGAGGCCTCACTGTACAGGAGAGACCGGAGCGAGGAGCAGAGGCCTGATCACAAGAGCTGACAATCTGAGGAAACAGCAATGCTGAATAACAGTCTACACTGCGTCACTAGCTCCTTATACAGGGGTATAATGAGGCCTCACTGTACAGGAGAGACCGGAGCGAGGAGCAGAGGCCTGATCACAAGAGCTGACAATCTGAGGAGACAGCAATGCTGAATAACAGTCTACACTGCGTCACTAGCTCCTTATACAGGGGTATAATGAGGACTCACTGTACAGGAGAGACCGAAGCGAGGAGCAGGGGCCTGATCACAAGAGCTGACAATCTGAGGACACAGCAATGCTGAATAACAGTCTACACTGCGTCACTAGATCCTTATACAGGGGTAAAATGAGGCCTCACTGTACAGGAGATACCGGAGCGAGGAGCAGGGGCCTGATCACAAGAGCTGACAATCTGAGGAGACAGCAATGCTGAATAACAGTCTACACTGCGTCACTAGATCCTTATACAGGGGTATAATGAGGACTCACTGTACAGGAGAGACCGGAGCGAGGAGCGGGGGCCTGATCACAAGAGCTGACAATCTGAGGAGACAGCAATGCTGAATAACAGTCTACACTGCGTCACTAGATCCTTATACAGGGGTATAATGAGGACTCACTGTACAGGAGAGACCGGAGCGAGGAGCGGGGGCCTGGTCACAAGAGCTGACAATCTGAGGACACAGCAATGCTGAATAACAGTCTACACTGCGTCACTAGATCCTTATACAGGGGTATAATGAGGCCTCACTGTACAGGAGAGACCGGAGCGAGGAGCAGGGGCCTGATCACAAGAGCTGACAATCTGAGGAAACAGCAATGCTGAATAACAGTCTACACTGCGTCACTAGATCCTTATACAGGGGTATAATGAGGCCTCACTGTACAGGAGAGACCGGAGCGAGGAGCAGGGGCCTGATCACAAGAGCTGACAATCTGAGGAAACAGCAATGCTGAATAACAATCTACACTGCGTCACTAGATCCTTATACAGGGGTATAATGAGGCCTCACTGTACAGGAGAGACCGGAGCGAGGAGCAGAGGCCTGATCACAAGAGCTGACAATCTGAGGAAACAGCAATGCTGAATAACAGTCTACACTGCGTCACTAGATCCTTATACAGGGGTTTAATGAGGCCTCACTGTACAGGAGAGACCGGAGCGAGGAGCAGGGGCCTGATCACAAGAGCTGACAATCTGAGGAAACAGCAATGCTGAATAACAATCTACACTGCGTCACTAGATCCTTATACAGGGGTATAATGAGGCCTCACTGTACAGGAGAGACCGTAGCGAGGAGCAGGGGCCTGATCACAAGAGCTGACAATCTGAGGAAACAGCAATGCTGAATAACAGTCTACACTGCGTCACTAGATCCTTATACAGGGGTATAATGAGGCCTCACTGTACAGGAGAGACCGGAGCGAGGAGCAGGGGCCTGATCACAAGAGCTGACAATCTGAGGAAACAGCAATGCTGAATAACAATCTACACTGCGTCACTAGATCCTTATACAGGGGTATAATGAGGCCTCACTGTACAGGAGAGACCGGAGCGAGGAGCAGAGGCCTGATCACAAGAGCTGACAATCTGAGGAAACAGCAATGCTGAATAACAGTCTACACTGCGTCACTAGATCCTTATACAGGGGTTTAATGAGGCCTCACTGTACAGGAGAGACCGGAGCGAGGAGCAGAGGCCTGATCACAAGAGCTGACAATCTGAGGACACAGCAATGCTGAATAACAGTCTACACTGCGTCACTAGATCCTTATACAGGGGTATAATGAGGCCTCACTGTACAGGAGAGACCGGAGCGAGGAGCAGGGGCCTGATCACAAGAGCTGACAATCTGAGGAAATAGCAATGCTGAATAACAGTCTACACTGCGTCACTAGATCCTTATACAGGGGTATAATGAGGTCTCACTGTACAGGAGAGACCGGAGCGAGGAGCAGAGGCCTGATCACAAGAGCTGACAATCTGAGGACACAGCAATGCTGAATAACAGTCTACACTGCGTCACTAGATCCTTATACAGGGGTATAATGAGGCCTCACTGTACAGGAGAGACCGGAGCGAGGAGCAGGGGCCTGATCACAAGAGCTGACAATCTGAGGAAACAGCAATGCTGAATAACAGTCTACACTGCGTCACTAGATCCTTATACAGGGGTATAATGAGGCCTCACTGTACAGGAGAGACCGGAGCGAGGAGCAGAGGCCTGATCACAAGAGCTGACAATCTGAGGAAACAGCAATGCTGAATAACAGTCTACACTGCGTCACTAGATCCTTATACAGGGGTATAATGAGGCCTGACTGTACAGGAGAGACCGGAGCGAGGAGCAGGAGCCTGATCACAAGAGCTGACAATCTGAGGAGACAGCAATGCTGAATAACAGTCTACACTGCGTCACTAGATCCTTATACAGGGGTATAATGAGGCCTCACTGTACAGGAGAGACCGGAGCGAGGAGCAGAGGCCTGATCACAAGAGCTGACAATCTGAGAACACAGCAATGCTGAATAACAGTCTACACTGCGTCACTAGATCCTTATACAGGGGTATAATGAGGCCTCACTGTACAGGAGAGACCGGAGCGAGGAGCAGAGGCCTGATCACAAGAGCTGACAATCTGAGGACACAGCAATGCTGAATAACAGTCTACAATGCGTCACTAGATCCTTATACAGGGGTATAATGAGGCCTCACTGTACAGGAGATAACGGAGCGAGGAGCAGGGGTCTGATCACAAGAGCTGACAATCTGAGGAAACAGCAATGCTGAATAACAGTCTACACTGCGTCACTAGATCCTTATACAGGGGTATAATGAGGTCTCACTGTACAGGAGAGACCGGAGCGAGGAGCAGAGGCCTGATCACAAGAGCTGACAATCTGAGGACACAGCAATGCTGAATAACAGTCTACACTGCGTCACTAGATCCTTATACAGGGGTATAATGAGGCCTCACTGTACAGGAGAGACCGGAGCGAGGAGCAGGGGCCTGATCACAAGAGCTGACAATCTGAGGAAACAGCAATGCTGAATAACAGTCTACACTGCGTCACTAGATCCTTATACAGGGGTATAATGATGCCTCACTGTACAGGAGAGACCGGAGCGAGGAGCAGAGGCCTGATCACAAGAGCTGACAATCTGAGGAAACAGCAATGCTGAATAACAGTCTACACTGCGTCACTAGATCCTTATACAGGGGTATAATGAGGCCTGACTGTACAGGAGAGACCGGAGCGAGGAGCAGGAGCCTGATCACAAGAGCTGACAATCTGAGGAGACAGCAATGCTGAATAACAGTCTACACTGCGTCACTAGATCCTTATACAGGGGTATAATGAGGCCTCACTGTACAGGAGAGACCGGAGCGAGGAGCAGAGGCCTGATCACAAGAGCTGACAATCTGAGAACACAGCAATGCTGAATAACAGTCTACACTGCGTCACTAGATCCTTATACAGGGGTATAATGAGGCCTCACTGTACAGGAGAGACCGGAGCGAGGAGCAGAGGCCTGATCACAAGAGCTGACAATCTGAGGAAACAGCAATGCTGAATAACAGTCTACACTGCGTCACTAGATCCTTATACAGGGGTATAATGAGGCCTCACTGTACAGGAGATAACGGAGCGAGGAGCAGGGGCCTGATCACAAGAGCTGACAATCTGAGGACACAGCAATGCTGAATAACAGTCTACACTGCGTCACTAGATCCTTATACAGGGGTATAATGAGGCCTCACTGTACAGGAGAGACCGGAGCGAGGAGCAGGGGCCTGATCACAAGAGCTGACAATCTGAGGAAACAGCAATGCTGAATAACAGTCTACACTGCGTCACTAGATCCTTATACAGGGGTATAATGAGGCCTCACTGTACAGGAGAGACCGGAGCGAGGAGCAGGGGCCTGATCACAAGAGCTGACAATCTGAAGAAACAGCAATGCTGAATAACAGTCTACACTGCGTCACTAGATCCTTATACAGGGGTATAATGAGGCCTCACTGTACAGGAGAGACCGGAGCGAGGAGCCGGGGCCTGATCACAAGAGCTGACAATCTGAGGACACAGCAATGCTGAATAACAGTCTACACTGCGTCACTAGAGCCTTATACAGGGGTATAATGAGGCCTCACTGTACAGGAGAGACCGGAGCGAGGAGTCGGGGCCTGATCACAAGAGCTGACAATCTGAGGAGACAGCAATGCTGAATAACAGTCTACACTGCGTCACTAGATCCTTATACAGGGGTATAATGAGGCCTCACTGTACAGGAGAGACCGGAGCGAGGAGCCGGGGCCTGATCACAAGAGCTGACAATCTGAGGAAACAGCAATGCTGAATAACAGTCTACACTGCGTCACTAGATCCTTATACAGGGGTATAATGAGGCCTCACTGTACAGGAGAGACCGGAGCGAGGAGCAGGGGCCTGATCACAAGAGCTGACAATCTGAGGAAGCAGCAATGCTGAATAACAGTCTACACTGCGTCACTAGATCCTTATACAGGGGTATAATGAGGCCTCACTGTACAGGAGAGACCGGAGCGAGGAGCCGGGGCCTGATCACAAGAGCTGACAATCTGAGGAGACAGCAATGCTGATTAACAGTCTACACTGCGTCACTAGATCCTTATACAGGGGTATAATGAGGCCTCACTGTACAGGAGAGACCGGAGCGAGGAGCGGGGGCCTGATCACAAGAGCTGACAATCTGAGGAAGCAGCAATGCTGAATAACAGTCTACACTGCGTCACTAGATCCTTATACAGGGGTATAATGAGACCTCACTGTACAGGAGAGACCGGAGCGAGGAGCAGGGGCCTGATCACAAGAGCTGACAATCTGAGGAAACAGCAATGCTGAATAACAGTCTACACTGCGTCACTAGATCCTTATACAGGGGTATAATGAGGACTCACTGTACAGGAGAGACCGGAGCGAGGATCAGGGGCCTGATCACAAGAGCTGACAATCTGAGGAAGCAGCAATGCTGAATAACAGTCTACAATGCGTCACTAGTTCCTTATACAGGGGTATAATGAGGCCTCACTGTACAAGAGAGACCGGAGCGAGGAGCCGGGGCCTGATCACAAGAGCTGACAATCTGAGGAAACAGCAATGCTGATTAACAGTCTACACTGCGTCACTAGATCCTTATACAGGGGTATAATGAGGCCTCACTGTACAGGAGAGACCGGAGCAGGGGACTGATCACAAGAGCTGACAATCTGAGGAAACAGCAATTCTGAAAAACAGTCTACACTGCGTCACTAGATCCTTATACAGGGGTATAATGAGGCCTCACTGTACAGGAGAGACTGGAGCGAGGAGCAAGGGCCTGATCACAAGAGCTGACAATCTGAGGAGACAGCAATGCTGAATAACAGTCTACACTGCGTCACTAGATCCTTATACAGGGGTATAATGAGGCCTCACTGTACAGGAGAGACTGGAGCGAGGAGCAAGGGCCTGATCACAAGAGCTGACAACCTGAGGAAACAGCAATGCTGAATAACAGTCTACACTGCGTCACTAGATCCTTATACAGGGGTATAATGAGGCCTCACTGTACAAGAGAGACCGGAGCGAGGAGCCGGGGCCTGATCACAAGAGCTGACAATCTGAGGAAACAGCAATGCTGATTAACAGTCTACACTGCGTCACTAGATCCTTATACAGGGGTATAATGAGGCCTCACTGTACAGGAGAGACTGGAGCGAGGAGCAAGGGCCTGATCAAAAGAGCTGACAACCTGAGGAAACAGCAATGCTGAATAACAGTCTACACTGCGTCACTAGATCCTTATACAGGGGTATAATGAGGCCTCACTGTACAGGAGAGACCGGAGCGAGGAGCAGGGGCCTGATCACAAGAGCTGACAATCTGAGGAAACAGCAATGCTGAATAACAGTCTACACTGCGTCACTAGATCCTTATACAGGGGTATAATGAGGCCTCACTGTACAGGAGAGACCGGAGCGAGGAGCAAGGGCCTGATCACAAGAGCTGACAATCTGAGGAAACAGCAATGCAGAATAACAGTCTACACTGCGTCACTAGATCCTTATACAGGGGTATAATGAGGCCTCACTGTACAGGAGAGACCGGAGCGAGGAGCAGAGGCCTGATCACAAGAGCTGACAATCTGAGGAAACAGCAATGCTGGATAACAGTCTACACTGCGTCACTAGATCCTTATACAGGGGTATAATGAGGCCTCACTGTACAGGAGAGACCGGAGCGAGGAGCAAGGGCCTGATCACAAGAGCTGACAATCTGAGGAGACAGCAATGCAGAATAACAGTCTACACTGCGTCACTAGATCCTTATACAGGGGTATAATGAGGCCTCACTGTACAGGAGAGACCGGAGCGAGGAGCCGGGGCCTGATCACAAGAGCTGACAATCTGAGGAAACAGCAATGCTGAATAACAGTCTACACTGCGTCACTAGATCCTTATACAGGGGTATAATGAGGCCTCACTGTACAGGAGAGACCGGAGCGAGGAGCAAGGGCCTGATCACAAGAGCTGACAATCTGAGGAGACAGCAATGCAGAATAACAGTCTACACTGCGTCACTAGATCCTTATACAGGGGTATAATGAGGCCTCACTGTACAGGAGAGACCGGAGCGAGGAGCAGAGGCCTGATCACAAGAGCTGACAATCTGAGGAAACAGCAATGCTGGATAACAGTCTACACTGCGTCACTAGATCCTTATACAGGGGTATAATGAGGCCTCACTGTACAGGAGAGACCGGAGCAAGGAGCAAGGGCCTGATCACAAGAGCTGACAATCTGAGGAGACAGCAATGCAGAATAACAGTCTACACTGCGTCACTAGATCCTTATACAGGGGTATAATGAGGCCTCACTGTACAGGAGAGACCGGAGCGAGGAGCAGGGGCCTGATCACAAGAGCTGACAATCTGAGGAAACAGCAATGCTGGATAACAGTCTACACTGCGTCACTAGATCCTTATACAAGGGTATAATGAGGCCTCACTGTACAGGAGAGACCGGAGCGAGGAGCAAGGGCGTGATCACAAGAGCTGACAATCTGAGGAGACAGCAATGCAGAATAACAGTCTACACTGCGTCACTAGATCCTTATACAGGGGTATAATGAGGCCTCACTGTACAGGAGAGACCGGAGCAGGGGACTGATCACAAGAGCTGACAATCTGAGGAAACAGCAATGCTGAATAACAGTCTACACTGCGTCACTAGATCCTTATACAGGGGTATAATGAGGCCTCACTGTACAGGAGAGACCGGAGCGAGGAGCAGGGGCCTGATCACAAGAGCTGACAATCTGAGGAGACAGCAATGCTGAATAACAGTCTACACTGCGTCACTAGATCCTTATACAGGGGTATAATGAGGCCTCACTGTACAGGAGAGACCGGAGCGAGGAGCAGGGGCCTGATCACAAGAGCTGACAATCTGAGGACACAGCAATGCTGAATAACAGTCTACACTGCGTCACTAGATCCTTATACAGGGGTAAAATGAGGCCTCACTGTACAGGAGATACCGGAGCGGGGAGCAGGGGCCTGATCACAAGAGCTGACAATCTGAGGAGACAGCAATGCTGAATAACAGTCTACACTGCGTCACTAGATCCTTATACAGGGGTAAAATGAGGCCTCACTGTACAGGAGATACCGGAGCGGGGAGCAGGGGCCTGATCACAAGAGCTGACAATCTGAGGACACAGCAATGCTGAATAACAGTCTACACTGCGTCACTAGATCCTTATACAGGGGTAAAATGAGGCCTCACTGTACAGGAGATACCGGAGCGGGGAGCAGGGGCCTGATCACAAGAGCTGACAATCTGAGGACACAGCAATGCTGAATAACAGTCTACACTGCGTCACTAGATCCTTATACAGGGGTATAATGAGGCCTCACTGTACAGGAGAGACCGGAGCGAGGAGCAGGGGCCTGATCACAAGAGCTGACAATCTGAGGAGACAGCAATGCTGAATAACAGTCTACACTGCGTCACTAGATCCTTATACAGGGGTATAATGAGGCCTCACTGTACAGGAGAGACCGAAGCGAGGAGCAGGGGCCTGATCACAAGAGCTGACAATCTGAGGACACAGCAATGCTGAATAACAGTCTACACTGCGTCACTAGATCCTTATACAGGGGTAAAATGAGGCCTCACTGTACAGGAGAGACCGGAGCGAGGAGCAGGGGCCTGATCACAACAGCTGACAATCTGAGGAGACAGCAATGCTGAATAACAGTCCACACTGCGTCACTAGATCCTTATACAGGGGTATAATGAGGACTCACTGTACAGGAGAGACCGGAGCGAGGAGCAGAGGCCTGATCACAAGAGCTGACAATCTAAGGAGACAGTAATGCTGAATAACAGTCTACACTGCGTCACTAGATCCTTATACAGGAGTATAATGAGGCCTCACTGTACAGGAGAGACCGGAGCGAGGAGCGGGGGCCTGATCACAAGAGCTGACAATCTGAGGACACAGCAATGCTGAATAACAGTCTACACTGCGTCACTAGATCCTTATACAGGGGTATAATGAGGCCTCACTGTACAGGAGAGACCGGAGCAGGGGACTGATCACAAGAGCTGACAATCTGAGGAAACAGCAATTCTGAAAAACAGTCTACACTGCGTCACTAGTTCCTTATACAGGGGTATAATGAGGCCTCACTGTACAAGAGAGACCGGAGCGAGGAGCCGGGGCCTGATCACAAGAGCTGACAATCTGAGGAAACAGCAATGCTGATTAACAGTCTACACTGCGTCACTAGATCCTTATACAGGGGTATAATGAGGCCTCACTGTACAGGAGAGACCGGAGCAGGGGACTGATCACAAGAGCTGACAATCTGAGGAAACAGCAATTCTGAAAAACAGTCTACACTGCGTCACTAGATCCTTATACAGGGGTATAATGAGGCCTCACTGTACAGGAGAGACTGGAGCGAGGAGCAAGGGCCTGATCACAAGAGCTGACAATCTGAGGAGACAGCAATGCTGAATAACAGTCTACACTGCGTCACTAGATCCTTATACAGGGGTATAATGAGGCCTCACTGTACAAGAGAGACCGGAGCGAGGAGCCGGGGCATGATCACAAGAGCTGACAATCTGAGGAAACAGCAATGCTGATTAACAGTCTACACTGCGTCACTAGATCCTTATAGAGGGGTATAATGAGGCCTCACTGTACAGGAGAGACCGGAGCGAGGAGCGGGGCCCTGATCACAAGAGCAGACAATCAGAGGAAGCAGCAATGCTGAAAAACAGTCTACACTGCGTCACTAGATCATTAAACAGGGGTATAATGAGGCCTCACTGTACAGGAGAGACCGGAGCGAGGAGCAGGGGCCTGATCACAAGAGCTGACAATCTGAGGAAGCAGCAATGCTGAATAACAGTCTACACTGCGTCACTAGATCCTTATACAGGGGTATAATGAGGCCTCACTGTACAGGAGAGACCGGAGCGAGGAGCCGGGGCCTGATCACAAGAGCTGACAATCTGAGGAGACAGCAATGCTGATTAACAGTCTACACTGCGTCACTAGATCCTTATACAGGGGTATAATGAGGCCTCACTGTACAGGAGAGACTGGAGCGAGGAGCAGGGGCCTGATCACAAGAGCTGACAATCTGAGGAAGCAGCAATGCTGAATAACAGTCTACACTGCGTCACTAGATCCTTATACAGGGGTATAATGAGGCCTGACTGTACAGGAGAGACCGGAGCGAGGAGCGGGGGCCTGATCACAAGAGCTGACAATCTGAGGAAGCAGCAATGCTGAATAACAGTCTACACTGCGTCACTAGATCCTTATACAGGGGTATAATGAGGCCTCACTGTACAGGAGAGACCGGAGCGAGGAGCAGGGGCCTGATCACAAGAGCTGACAATCTGAGGAAACAGCAATGCTGAATAACAGTCTACACTGCGTCACTAGATCCTTATACAGGGGTATAATGAGGACTCACTGTACAGGAGAGACCGGAGCGAGGATCAGGGGCCTGATCACAAGAGCTGACAATCTGAGGAAGCAGCAATGCTGAATAACAGTCTACAATGCGTCACTAGTTCCTTATACAGGGGTATAATGAGGCCTCACTGTACAAGAGAGACCGGAGCGAGGAGCCGGGGCCTGATCACAAGAGCTGACAATCTGAGGAAACAGCAATGCTGATTAACAGTCTACACTGGGTCACTAGATCCTTATACAGGGGTATAATGAGGCCTCACTGTACAGGAGAGACCGGAGCAGGGGACTGATCACAAGAGCTGACAATCTGAGGAAACAGCAATTCTGAAAAACAGTCTACACTGCGTCACTAGATCCTTATACAGGGGTATAATGAGGCCTCACTGTACAGGAGAGACTGGAGCGAGGAGCAAGGGCCTGATCACAAGAGCTGACAATCTGAGGAGACAGCAATGCTGAATAACAGTCTACACTGCGTCACTAGATCCTTATACAGGGGTATAATGAGGCCTCACTGTACAGGAGAGACTGGAGCGAGGAGCAAGGGCCTGATCACAAGAGCTGACAACCTGAGGAAACAGCAATGCTGAATAACAGTCTACACTGCGTCACTAGATCCTTATACAGGGGTATAATGAGGCCTCACTGTACAAGAGAGACCGGAGCGAGGAGACGGGGCCTGATCACAAGAGCTGACAATCTGAGGAAACAGCAATGCTGATTAACAGTCTACACTGCGTCACTAGATCCTTATACAGGGGTATAATGAGGCCTCACTGTACAGGAGAGACCGGAGCGAGGAGCAGGGGCCTGATCACAAGAGCTGACAATCTGAGGAAGCAGCAATGCTGAATAACAGTCTACACTGCGTCACTAGATCCTTATACAGGGGTATAATGAGGCCTCACTGTACAGGAGAGACTGGAGCGAGGAGCAAGGGCCTGATCAAAAGAGCTGACAACCTGAGGAAACAGCAATGCTGAATAACAGTCTACACTGCGTCACTAGATCCTTATACAGGGGTATAATGAGGCCTCACTGTACAGGAGAGACCGGAGCGAGGAGCCGGGGCCTGATCACAAGAGCTGACAATCTGAGGAAACAGCAATGCTGAATAACAGTCTACACTGCGTCACTAGATCCTTATACAGGGGTATAATGAGGCCTCACTGTACAGGAGAGACCGGAGCGAGGAGCCGGGGCCTGATCACAAGAGCTGACAATCTGAGGAAACAGCAATGCTGAATAACAGTCTACACTGCGTCACTAGATCCTTATACAGGGGTATAATGAGGCCTCACTGTACAGGAGAGACCGGAGCGAGGAGCCGGGGCCTGATCACAAGAGCTGACAATCTGAGGAAACAGCAATGCTGAATAACAGTCTACACTGCGTCACTAGATCCTTATACAGGGGTATAATGAGGCCTCACTGTACAGGAGAGACCGGAGCGAGGAGCAAGGGCCAGATCACAAGAGCTGACAATCTGAGGAGACAGCAATGCAGAATAACAGTCTACACTGCGTCACTAGATCCTTATACAGGGGTATAATGAGGCCTCACTGTACAGGAGAGACCGGAGCAGGGGACTGATCACAAGAGCTGACAATCTGAGGAAACAGCAATGCTGAATAACAGTCTACACTGCGTCACTAGATCCTTATACAGGGGTATAATGAGGCCTCACTGTACAGGAGAGACCGGAGCGAGGATCAGGGGCCTGATCACAAGAGCTGACAATCTGAGGAGACAGCAATGCTGAATAACAGTCTACAATGCGTCACTAGATCCTTATACAGGGGTATAATGAGGCCTCACTGTACAAGAGAGACCGGAGCGAGGAGCCGGGGCCTGATCACAAGAGCTGACAATCTGAGGAAACAGCAATGCTGATTAACAGTCTACAATGCGTCACTAGATCCTTATACAGGGGTATAATGAGGCCTCACTGTACAAGAGAGACCGGAGCGAGGAGCAGAGGCCTGATCACAAGAGCTGACAATCTGAGGAAACAGCAATGCTGAATAACAGTCTACACTGCGTCACTAGATCCTTATACAGGGGTATAATGAGGCCTCACTGTACAGGAGAGACCGGAGCGAGGAGCAAGGGCCTGATCACAAGAGCTGACAATCTGAGGAGACAGCAATGCAGAATAACAGTCTACACTGCGTCACTAGATCCTTATACAGGGGTATAATGAGGCCTCACTGTACAGGAGAGACCGGAGCGAGGAGCAGAGGCCTGATCACAAGAGCTGACAATCTGAGGAAACAGCAATGCTGGATAACAGTCTACACTGCGTCACTAGATCCTTATACAGGGGTATAATGAGGCCTCACTGTACAGGAGAGACCGGAGCGAGGAGCAAGGGCCTGATCACAAGAGCTGACAATCTGAGGAGACAGCAATGCAGAATAACAGTCTACACTGCGTCACTAGATCCTTATACAGGGGTATAATGAGGCCTCACTGTACAGGAGAGACCGGAGCAGGGGACTGATCACAAGAGCTGACAATCTGAGGAAACAGCAATGCTGAATAACAGTCTACACTGCGTCACTAGATCCTTATACAGGGGTATAATGAGGCCTCACTGTACAGGAGAGACCGGAGCGAGGATCAGGGGCCTGATCACAAGAGCTGACAATCTGAGGAAGCAGCAATGCTGAATAACAGTCTACAATGCGTCCCTAGATCCTTATACAGGGGTATAATGAGGCCTCACTGTACAAGAGAGACCGGAGCGAGGAGCCGGGGCCTGATCACAAGAGCTGACAATCTGAGGAAGCAGCAATGCTGAATAACAGTCTACAATGCGTCACTAGATCCTTATACAGGGGTATAATGAGGCCTCACTGTACAGGAGAGACCGGAGCGAGGAGCAGAGGCCTGATCACAAGAGCTGACAATCTGAGGAAACAGCAATGCTGGATAACAGTCTACACTGCGTCACTAGATCCTTATACAGGGGTATAATGAGGCCTCACTGTACAGGAGAGACCGGAGCGAGGAGCAAGGGCCTGATCACAAGAGCTGACAATCTGAGGAGACAGCAATGCAGAATAACAGTCTACACTGCGTCACTAGATCCTTATACAGGGGTATAATGAGGCCTCACTGTACAGGAGAGACCGGAGCAGGGGACTGATCACAAGAGCTGACAATCTGAGGAAACAGCAATGCTGAATAACAGTCTACACTGCGTCACTAGATCCTTATACAGGGGTATAATGAGGCCTCACTGTACAGGAGAGACCGGAGCGAGGATCAGGGGCCTGATCACAAGAGCTGACAATCTGAGGAAGCAGCAATGCTGAATAACAGTCTACAATGCGTCCCTAGATCCTTATACAGGGGTATAATGAGGCCTCACTGTACAAGAGAGACCGGAGCGAGGAGCCGGGGCCTGATCACAAGAGCTGACAATCTGAGGAAGCAGCAATGCTGAATAACAGTCTACAATGCGTCACTAGATCCTTATACAGGGGTATAATGAGGCCTCACTGTACAAGAGAGACCGGAGCGAGGAGCCGGGGCCTGATCACAAGAGCTGACAATCTGAGGACACAGCAATGCTGATTAACAGTCTACACTGCGTCACTAGATCCTTATACAGGGGTATAATGAGGCCTCACTGTACAGGAGAGACCGGAGCAGGGGACTGATCACAAGAGCTGACAATCTGAGGAAACAGCAATTCTGAAAAACAGTCTACACTGCGTCACTAGATCCTTATACAGGGGTATAATGAGGCCTCACTGTACAGGAGAGACCGGAGCGAGGAGCAGGGGCCTGATCACAAGAGCTGACAATCTGAGGAGACAGCAATGCAGAATAACAGTCTACACTGCGTCACTAGATCCTTATACAGGGGTATAATGAGGCCTCACTGTACAGGAGAGACCGGAGCGAGGAGCCGGGGCCTGATCACAAGAGCTGACAATCTGAGGAGACAGCAATGCTGATTAATAGTCTACACTGCGTCACTAGATCCTTATACAGGGGTATAATGAGGCCTCACTGTACAGGAGAGACCAGAGCGAGGATCAGGGGCCTGATCACAAGAGCTGACAATCTGAGGAAGCAGCAATGCTGAATAACAGTCTACACTGCGTCACTAGATCCTTTTACAGGGGTATAATGAGGCCTCACTGTACAGGAGAGACCGGAGCGAGGAGCAGGGGCCTGATCACAATAGCTGACAATCTGAGGAAGCAGCAATGCTGAATAACAGTCTACACTGCGTCACTAGATCCTTTTACAGGGGTATAATGAGGCCTCACTGTACAGGAGAGACCGGAGCGAGGATCAGGGGCCTGATCACAAGAGCTGACAATCTGAGGAAGCAGCAATGCTGAATAACAGTCTACACTGCGTCACTAGATCCTTTTACAGGGGTATAATGAGGCCTCACTGTACAGGCAAAGACCTAGAACAGATTTCTATTTAAAAAAAGAGCCGTCTCTTTATGGTGAGCAGAGCCAAATGAGAGGGATCACCAAAAAGAGCCGAACTTCCCATCACTACCACTGAGAGTCTTCACTTCGGATATCATGTGACCCCTGACTCCTCCCCTCCTGTGCCCTCATCACAGGTCCTGTGCACAGAGCAGTCATATATGTGGCGGACACTCCTGGATCTTCTGCTTTCTGGGCCGGTTCCTCCTGTGAGTCCTATTAACCCTTTCGCCCCCTGTATTCTCCTTTCTGACAGGACAATATCTGAATTCGGATAGTGTGACAGGAATTTAAGCAATGTGGAAGGAAAAAATGACAATTTTACTTTTTTCCTCACAAAAATGTGACTTTACCACAAAATTGGCAGCGTAACAAATCCTTATTTTCCCCACTGTAGTTTGTAGACTCCATATACAGATCCCTTAAGTTCGAAAAGAGCTGAATTCCCCACTTAAGTTATCTACAGGTAAAGGCCCAATTGTGTCTCCATGGGGGTTGTGCTCACAGCCCAACATCGTGTCGCATCCAAAGAAATGCCACCCCGCACCATTACTGACCACTGCCAAACCGGTCATGCTGAAGGATGCTGCAGGCAGCAGATCGCTCTCCACGGCGTCTCCAGACTCTGTCACGGCTGTCACATGTGCTCAGTGTGAACCTGCTTCCATCTGTGAAGAGCACAGGGCGCCAGTGGTGAATTTGCCAATCCTGGTGTTCTGTGGCAAATGCCAAGCGTCCTGTACGGTGTTGGGCTGTGAGCACAACCCCATCTGTGGACGTCGGGCCCTCAGACCATCCTCATGGAGTCAGTTTCTAACCATTTGTGCAGACACATGAACATTTGTGGCCTGCTGAAGATCATTTTGCAGGTCTCTGGCAGTGCTCCTCCTGTCTCTCCTTGCACAAAGGTTGAGGTAGCGGTCCTGCTGCTGGGTTGTTGCCCTCATACGGCCCCCTCCACATCTCCTGGTGTACTGGCCTGTCTCCTGGTAGTGCCTCCAGCCTCTGGACACTACGCTGACAGACACAGCAAACCTTCTTGCCACAGCTCGCATTGATGTGCCATCCTGGTTGAGCTGCACTACCTGAGCCACTTGTGTGTGTTGTAGAGTCCGTCTCATGTTACTACGAGTATGAAAGCACAACCAACATTCAAAAGTGACCGAAACATCAGCCAGAAAGCATTGGTACTGAGATGTGGTCTGTGGTCCCCACCTGCAGAACCACTCCTTTATTGAGGGTGCCTTGATAATTGCCAATAATTTCCATCTGTTGTCTATTCCATTTGCACAACAGCATGTGAAATTGATTGTCAATCAGTGTTGCTTCCTAAGTGGACAGTTTGATTTCACAGAAGTTTGATTTACTTGGAGTTATATTCTGTTGTTTAAGTGTTCCCTTTATTTTTTTGAACAGGGTATATAGATAGAGAGAGAGAGAGTTTTTTTTTTCTTTGTGTTGGAGGGTCCAATTCCAGCTATTGTTGTGGGATCTGTGATTTCTATCTACTCCACTGTGTACAGGATAATAGAGTATAATAAAGTAGTTATGGACGAGACGTAACTAACATTGTGCAGTGACTCTGCTTTCCATATAGTGATGGATATTTCTTGTTGCTGAAACTGATTTTTTTTCACTTTAAACCTTTTTTAAACCCCTCTGATCAGTGCGATCACACAACATACAAGCCTCTGATGGCTCAGGTGATGCCCTGTACTACTGTAGTGCCGTGTATCATCACTGCCTGTCAGTGTAATACTAACGGCCCCATACACATGAGATCAGAGTTGGCTGAACGGTCATTTGGCAGACGGCGATCTCTCCCGACTCCCCCAGCTTTCCTGTGGTCTGTATGAGAGAGTCGCCTCCAGACTCCTCTAGAGGAGGATTATCTACAGGAAGAACAAATGGATTATCCTCTGAAATTCAGGATGCCAGATCCTTCTCTGCCCTGACATCATCTGTCGGGAGGCCCCCAAATACATTATATGGTCGGCCAAACCCCCCCGAAATCAGTGCTTTCATGGAAAATTAGTCTACTGTGTATTGGGGGGTTATAAGGTAACTTATTGGACGCTGCCTCTGGCCCGGCCTAATAGACCTTCATACATTGCAGCCCAGACCCCATTATTAGGCATGTAAGTATCGCAGTAACTAGGCCGCCCCATACTATCGAGTACTTGGGGGCGGGGGGCATTCAGCCAAACTCTGTCACACCTTCCTAGATGTCATGTTTGCTTTTCACTGCAGTAAGTGGTTAAACTGTCAGGGTTTTTGTTGCAGCCTCATCTGTGCCGTCCCTGCGGTGTACATCTATGTTCTGGGGCCCAAAAGAGTTAATTTGTAAAAAAAAATGTTTCACTTGTTAAAATATATTAAAATGTGTCTTCTGCATTTTTATGTTTTTATTTTTATTTTTACAAGAATTGTTGGAGCCAATTTTCTTGAGAAACATTTTAATATCGGCTTTTTCTGGAGTTTTTCTTGTAATATAGGAAAGCCTAAGGCCAGAAATAATCCCCATAAATCACTGTACATGGAGACTTTGGGATCAGATCATTTCTGTCCGTTGTGATTGTGGAAACTAAAAATCTCTTCTAAAAGCCTCAAACTTCTGTGTGTGACTCAGAGCTGAGATCTAACGTGAGAGAAGATTCCAGTGCGGGGAAGACAGGAAACCTTCATATAGACGGCCGGTGGGGATGGAGGCAGTGACCGACTCTGGTCAAATCTGTCTCTAGAGCCGCAGTAGAAGATGAAGATGTCGTCCTCATCATGAAGGAGTTATTTCTCATGTCGCGTGTAATGAATATCTCCTGCAGTATTGCTAATGCCGATTCCAGTGTCGGTAATGAGACGAGAATTCACGTTATGGAAGATGAGTCTATGAGGAACGTGTTCAGCTGCCGACTCCGAGGAGGAAACTGCTTGTTGTCTGTGGCCTAAATATATAGGTTTTATTAGTAGATGTCAGGGAAGAAAACTAAACCCTGTAAGATAATAAATCTCCTCATATGTTTCCCTTATTATCTCCAGTAATTGTATTATTACACCAGATTCTTATGATGTTACATCGGATCATCTTCTTCTCATTCAGGTCTCTACAATATCGGATCCTCTCAGTGAAGATCTTCTACAAAAGAGAATTTTTCCTGATTTACCCATCAAGGATGGATATGGACAGAGACAAGATGGCGGAGAGGATATTACACCTCACCCTAGAGATCCTCTTCCGTCTCACTGGAGAGGTGAGAGATTCTGATGATGTCACATAACATCATTCTTATCTATGGGAATAACAGATGGACAGAACTGGAGAGGTGAGGACTCTGGAAATGTCTGTAGTGAGATTTATTAATGTGTCTCTCCATAACCAGGATTACACAGTGGTGAAGAAGACCTCTAGTGATCGCTGTCAGGACCCTGTGTCTGAGGGATGGGGAAGACCCCTGAGCCCAATCACGGGGCCTCCACCTCACCCCCTGATCCATGAGGACATCAATCACCAGAAGAACCTAGACCTCATCTACAAGATGATTGAGCTGCTGACTGGAGAGGTGACATTGCTGGGAATGCTGCATTATTATTATTTATTTATAGAGCACCATTGATTCCATGGTGCTGTACATGAGAAGGGGTTACATACAAATTACAGATATCACTTACAGTAAGCAAACTAACAATGACAGATTGATACAGAGGGGAGAGAGAACCCTTCCCTTTCGGGCTTAAATGCTACAGTATGGTGGGGAAGGAGACAGTAGATTGGGGGGTTGCAGCAGCTCCAGTGATGGTTAGGCGGTAGCTCCAGTAGTGGTGAGGAGCCAGCATTGCAGGCTGTAGGCTTTTTTGAAGAGGTGGGTTTTCAGGTTCCGTCTGAAGGATCCGAGTGTGGATGATAGTCGGACGTGTTAGGGCAGGGAATTCCAGAGGATGGGGGCTATTCGGGAGAAGTCTTGGAAGCGGTTGGGTGAGGAGTGATTAAGCGTGGAGGAGAGAAGGAGGTCTTGGGAAGACCAGAGATTACGTGAGGGAAGGTATCGGGAGATTAGTTCAGAGATATATGTAGGAGACCGGTTATAGATGGCCTTGTAGGTCAGTATTAGTAATTTGAATTGGATATGCTGAGGGAATGGGAGCCAGTGAAGAGATTTGCAGAGGGGAGAAGCGGAGGAGTAGTGAGGAGAGAGATGAATTAGTCAGGCGGCAGAGTTAAGGATGGACTGGAGAGGTGCAAGGGTGTTAGCAGGGAAGCCACAGAAAAGGATGTTGCAATAGTCGAGGCGGGAGATGATGAGGGCATGCACAAGTAGTTTAGTAGATTGAAGGTTGAGGAAGGGACGGATTCTGAAAATATTTTTGAGCTGGAGGCGGCAGGAGGTGGAGAGAGCTTGGATGTGCGGTTTGAAGGACAGGGCAGAGTCAAGGGTTACTCCGAGGCAGCGGACCTCCGGTAGGGGGGAAAGCGTGATGTCAATTGTTATAGAAAGGTCGGGTAAGGAAGATTTGTGAGATGGGGGGAAAGATGACTAGTTCAGATTTGTCCACATTGAGTTTGAGGAAGCGAGAGGAGAAGAAGGAGACTATGGCTGATAGACACTCCGGGATTCTGTAGAGCAGAGAGGTGACGTCTGGGCCAGAGAGGTAGATCTGAGTATCATCGTCATAAAGGTGGTACTGGAATCTGTGGGACTTTATGAGTTGCCCCAGGCCAAGTGTATAGATTGAGAAGAGTAGGGGTCTTAGAGCAGAGCCTTGGGGGACTCCAACAGAGAGAGGGTGGGATGAGGAGGTAGTGTGGGAGTGGGAGATGCTGAATGTGCGGTTGGAGAGGTATGAGGAGATCCAGGATAGGGCGAGGTCTTTGATGCCGAAGGAGGAGAGGATCTGTGGTAGGAGGCAGTGGTCAACTGTGTTGAAAGCAGAGGACAGGTCTAGAAGGAGGAGTATAGAGTATTGTCCGTTAGCTTTGGCTGTAAGTAAGTCGTTAGTAATTTTGGTCAGGGCTGTCTCAGTGGAGTGATGGGGCGGAACCGACATTGTAGATTGTCAAAGAGCAAGTTAGATGAGAGGTGGGAGGAAAGTTCAGCGTGGACATGCTGCTCCAGGAGTTTAGAAGCGAATGGGAGCAGCGATATTGGGCGACAGCTGGACGTGGCTGTTGGGTCGAGGGTTGGCTTTTTAAGGATAGGCGTGATTGTGGCATGTTTGAAAGCAGAAGGGAAGGTACCAGAAGTTAATGATAGGTTGAAGAGGTGGGTTAAGGATGGGATAAGTGTGGTGGGGAGGAGGTGGGATGGCATAGGGTCAAGTGCACAAGTGGTAAGGTGTGATTTGGAGAGAAGATGAGCAAGCTCCCCTTCAGTGATGTTAGATAGGGAGGTTATGGGGTTTGGGCATTGGTCTGGTGTGCAAAGGGGTTGTGGTGGTTGAGCAATAAAGACATGCCGTGTTTGGTCTATCTTGGTTTTGAAGTGTGCGCGAAGTCCTCGGCAGAGATGAGGGAGGTTGGAGGGGGCCAACTAGCAGTAGCCATGGAGCGTACCTACGATGATTCTAGACGCCTCGACACAGCCGGAGAACTAAATAAGCCTAAAGCAAGAAAGGGGAAATCTAAACTGCCCCAGAGCAGACCCCAAAGGAATAGATAGCCCCCAAGCATACATTGTCGGTGAGACAAGATGAAAACACAAATGCAGGTAGGAAAATAGACTGAGCAAATGATGGGGCCCACACTGACTAGACAGGAAAGGAAAGACTATGTCTGCAATCACGCAAAAAACCCTGCAAAAAATGCCCAACACGTCTGATAGAAAAATACTGAAGTCACTAGACTTCGCCCACTATATCAGCACTCTGGTATATTCTGAAAGCAGAGCAAAAAGAGGCCAATCCAATAAGGGACAAAAACAAACTGGCACAAACAGTAACATAAGGATGGAAATTCAGCACAGCCCCCGCCGGGGCTGGCTGACCACAACTGTTGTGAATTTGCTTTCTGGCCTGCTTTTGAGTACCCTAGGATCTGCGGTGCCTCCTGAGGTCTTAGTTCACCAGCCTAAACCGCAGATCCTAGGGTACTCAAAAGCAGGCCAGAAAGCAAATTCACAACAGGCGACCAAGTTGATGGCGGATGCAAGAGTGGCATTGTAGAAAGTAGTGTCAGTGTCATGAAGTGAAGATATGGAGGACAGTGGTAGAATAGAGTCAGAGAGTGTGCGAGTGTCTAGATGTGTGTGGTTTCTGTGGGGGTGCGCATGCTTCTGGACATCGGTGACAGGTGAGGAGGACAGGGATGAGAAAGTGAGTAGATGGTGGTCAGATAGAAGGAGATGGGAGGTGGTGAAGTTAGAAAGAGAGCAGAGGCGGGTGAAGGCCAGGTCTAATGTATGTATGTCCGTCTGTGTGGGTGGCTGAGGAGGACCACTGAGTAAGTCCAAAAGATGAAGTAAGGGACAGGAGTTTGGAGGCTGCTGAATGGTGTGTGTCAATGGGGATGTTGAAGTCACCCATGATGATGATGGGAATGTCAGCAGAGAGAAAGTGAAGGAGCCAGGTGGAGAATTGGTCAATGAAGGCAGTGGTCGGGCCTGGAGGTCGGTATATGATGGCCACTTGGAGGTTGGAGGGAGAGTAGATGCGGACAGAGTGGACTTCAAAAGAGGGGAGGACAAGGCAGGGAAGAGGTGGGATTGGGTTGAAGGTGCAGTTGGAAGAAAGGAGAAGGCCCACTCCTCCGCCATGTCTGTTGCCAGGGCGAGGAGTATGGATGAAGTGGAGGCCGCCGTAACCTAGCACAGCAGGGGAGGCTGTGTCGGAGGGTGTCAGCCAATATTCGGTGAGGCCAAGGAAGGAAAAATTACGAGAGGTAAAGAGGTCGTGAATCACATGGAGTTTATTGCAGACGGAGCGGGCATTCCAGAGTGATCCAAAGAGTGGGAGCAGGGTGGTGGGTGTCAATGGCACGAATTTGAGGTGAGAAAGATTTCTGGTGTTTGTGTTGGTTTGGGAACGATAGAAGGGGGTAATGATGGGAGGTATGGGCTGTGGGGGTCCAGGGTTGGGAGATATGTCACCAGTAGTGAGGAGAAGCAGAGAGAGGGAGAGCATGTGGGAGAAGGAGGGTGGGTGGCTTGTTTTGTATTAGGAAAGCTCTGAGGTCGAGGGGCAGGTCAGCAGAGGAGGTCAGGTAGGGAGGCAAGAGGGAAGGAGAGATTATTATTTGGCTAGCAGGTGCTGGGGTTTGCGGATAGCGAAGGAGAGTAGGGAGTAGTAGAGTCAAAACTGTTAGTGCGTATGTCAGCATGGTGAGAGTAATTTAGAAGGCAAAAGAAATTTAGTACATGTAAACGCAGCGGTTAGGCTACTTTCACACTAGCGTCGTGTGACGTACGTCGCAATGCATAGTTTTGGAGAAAAAACGCATCCTGCAAAGTTGCCCACAGGATGTGTTTTTTCTCCATAGACTTGCATTAGCGACGCATTGCGACGTATGGCCACACGTCGCATCCATCGTGCGACGGATGCGTCGTGTTTTGGCGGCCGCGACGCACACAAAAACGTTACATGTAACTTTTTTTTCTGCGTCGTGTCCGCCATTTTCGACCACGCGTGCACGGCCGAAACTCGGCCCCCTCCTCCCTGGACATTACAATGGGGAAGCGGATGCGTTGAAAAACTGCATCCGCTGCCCCCGTTGTGCAAATCTTTCACAATGTGCATCGGTACGTCGGCCCGACGCATTGTGACGGGCCCATACCGACGCTAGTGTGAAAGTAGCCTAAGTCGCACCTTCTGGTCACTTCAGGCTCATTTCAGATGTTATCCTTAGAAAACATCCTTGCAAAGACAGACCGAGGTCAAACAGACCTCTACGTCTGAATCTAACTTAACAGCACATGAAAGGGCCCAGGTGTGATCAGAAAGGGAGGAGCAGCAGGGAGACTGGATGCAGACACAGGAGATGATTAATTAAAGTCACAAGAGGAAATGCAAAGGGAGAAGGTATTGCAGCCATAACATATACCCGTGATAGCAGACAGGTACAGGGGTGATTGGGGTTCAGGAAAGCTGGGTGATGATGGTATTGCAGCCTGAACACATACCATTGATAGCAGACAGATACAGTGGTGATTGGGGTTCAGGAAAGATGGGTGATGATGGTATTGCAGCCAGAACACATACCTGTGGATGAAGCAGATCGATTGTCAGAGTGATAGTAATATTGAAGCATAGTAATAATAATAATGAAGCATCTATAGCAGGGAATCATTTTCAGGCATATTTCAGATGTTATCCTTAGAACGACAAAATTGGTATGACAGACCGACATTATACAGTAACAGTATGAAGGGATCGGGGGATGACGGTATCATTGTATGTGTCAGGTTCCTATAAGGTGTCAGGATGTCGCTGTCTATTTCTCCATGGAGGAGTGGGAGTATTTAGAAGGACACAGAGATCTGTACAAGAACATCATAATGGAGGTTCCCCAGCCCCTCACATCTCCAGGTAATAGACAGGACTAAATACACACGGCCTATAATTATCTGTATGTAGAGAATGAAGTCCCTGTATGTGTTTCCTCCAGATCTATCCAGTAAGAGGACAACACCAGAGAGATGTCCCCGTCCTCTTCTTCCACAGGACTGTAACCAAGAAGATCCCAGTGCTCCTCAGGATCATCAGGTAGATGGAGAGAAGGTGTCAGGAGATCTCCCCTATGATGTGTAGACGGCTGTGAAGGTCTTGTGCTCAGTCTTGTTTTATCCACCAGTATTATATGTTTTATACTTGTGTAATGAGAACGGTGGAGATGGCAGGATTAGAGCTGACACCAGTGACTGGAGATTAACTTTTTACCTCCGATCACAGCTGAGCGGTCATGCTGTGTTCTGACAGTGTGGGAACCACGGCACGGTACGCTCTGAAGGAAAGCAAAGATATAATGGCAGTAAGAATTCGGATTCCAGGCAGGGAACATAGCGGAGACACAGAGCAGGAAGAGGTCATTAGCTCAGGTTTGCTGCACTATTGTGGCTTATAGCAAAGGTTATGTACTGCCGCATGTAACCGGAAAGTTCCTGACTGCATAATGCAGAAGACGCATTCATAAAGTGTTGTGCCTGCCGTCTGATGTATATACTTCACATCAAGGTCTTGTTAAGCAAAGGAAAGTCTGTTTTTGAACTTTGGTCTCCCTCATTCATCTCCATACCATCTGGTCTGGGCCTACAATGACAGCAGCAATCTGCAGAGTCGGGAGTTAAGACTCTGCCAAATATATACAGTGGGGCAAAAAAGTATTTAGTCAGTCAGTCAGCAATAGTGCAAGTTCCACCACTTAAAAAGATGAGAGGCGTCTGTAATTTACATCATAGGTAGACCTCAACTATGGGAGACAAACTGAGAAAAAAAAAATCCAGAAAATCACATTGTCTGTTTTTTTTTTCATTTTATTTGCATATTATGGTGGAAAATAAGTATTTGGTCAGAAACAAGCAATCAAGATTTCTGGCTCTCACAGACCTGTAACTTCTTCTTTAAGAGTCTCCTCTTTCCTCCACTCATTACCTGTAGTAATGGCACCTGTTTAAACTTGTTATCAGTATAAAAAGACACCTGTGCACACCCTCAAACAGTCTGACTCCAAACTCCACTATGGTGAAGACCAAAGAGCTGTCAAAGGACACCAGAAACAAAATTGTAGCCCTGCACCAGGCTGGGAAGACTGAATCTGCAATAGCCAACCAGCTTGGAGTGAAGAAATCAACTGTGGGAGCAATAATTAGAAAATGGAAGACATACAAGACCACTGATAATCTCCCTCGATCTGGTGCTCCACGCAAAATCCCACCCCGTGGGGTCAGAATGATCACAAGAACGGTGAGCAAAAATCCCAGAACCACGCGGGGGGACCTAGTGAATGAACTGCAGAGAGCTGGGACCAATGTAACAAGGCCTACCATAAGTAACACACTACGCCACCATGGACTCAGATCCTGCAGTGCCAGACGTGTCCCACTGCTTAAGCCTGTACATGTCCGGGCCCGTCTGAAGTTTGCTAGAGAGCATTTGGATGATCCAGAGGAGTTTTGGGAGAATGTCCTATGGTCTTATGAAACCAAACTGGAACTGTTTGGTAGAAACACAACTTGTCGTGTTTGGAGGAAAAAGAATACTGAGTTGCATCCATCAAACACCATACCTACTGTAAAGCATGGTGGTGGAAACATCATGCTTTGGGGCTGTTTCTCTGCAAAGGGGCCAGGACGACTGATCCGGGTACATGAAAGAATGAATGGGGCCATGTATCGTGAGATTTTGAGTGCAAACCTCCTTCCATCAGCAAGGGCATTGAATATGAAACGTGGCTGGGTCTTTCAACATGACAATGATCCAAAGCACACCGCCAGGGCAACGAAGGAGTGGCTTCGTAAGAAGCATTTCAAGGTCCTGGAGTGGCCTAGCCAGTCTCCAGATCTCAACCCTATAGAAAACCTTTGGAGGGAGTTGAAAGTCCGTGTTGCCAAGCGAAAAGCCAAAAACATCACTGCTCTAGAGGAGATCTGCATGGAGGAATGGGCCAACATACCAACAACAGTGTGTGGCAACCTTGTGAAGACTTACAGAAAACGTTTGACCTCTGTCATTGCCAACAAAGGATATATCACAAAGTATTGAGATTAAATTTTGTTTCTGACCAAATACTTATTTTCCACCATAATATGCAAATAAAATGAAAAAAAAACAGACAATGTGATTTTCTGGATTTTTTTTTTCTCAGTTTGTCTCCCATAGTTGAGGTCTAACTATGATGTAAATTACAGACGCCTCTCATCTTTTTAAATGGTGGAACTTGCACTATTGCTGACTGACTAAATACTTTTTTGCCCCACTGTATGTTCGGGCGGTGTAGAAAATTGCTTTGGAAAGGCTTCTGGGATCGACTTTGAGATTGCTCCTTGCAGACCGGGGGGGCTGGACCCTCATCTGACCTTGTTTTCCATGGGCACACCGCTGGTGAAGGTTCCGTCTCTGCCTGCTGCACGCGCCATCTTCCTACTCTGTGGTGACGTCACCGCTACCCGGTGTTCAGGCGGTGGGGAGATTTCCTTCTGAACAGCATGTGCGTCCTGCCTTAGGCTTGCCCCTTGCTGACCGGGGGGTTTTCGCCCTCCTCTGCTCAAGTTAAGGCAGGGCACATTGTTGGTGAAGTTCCTGTGGAGGATTGCTGCGGGCGCCATCTTCCTCCACCTTCAGTGATGTCCCCAGGCGCGACCAATCAGCGACGCCGGATTTCCGTTACAGACAGAATTAGACGATTATATATAGCTGACCCGTGGAAGCGCTGTTAGGCCGTCGTCAGAGTTTGCTCACTCCTTTCTTCAGCCTCCCGGCCATGAAGTTTTACACTTTTACTACAAATAAACTACGGACTTTCAATCAGTGAGTACTGCAGTCCTTACTTTCTTTGGTGAAATTATATATATAGATAGATATGTGTATGTATATATATATATTTGTCAGAGTCATATCTCCCGACTCTGCAGATTGCTGCTGTCATTGTATTATTACACAGGATTCTTATGATGTTACATCGGATCATCTGCTTCTCATTCAGGTCTCTACAATATCGGATCCTCTCAGTGAAGATCTTCTACAAAAGAGAATTTTCCTGATTTTCCCATCAAAGATGGATATGGACAGAGACAAGATGGCGGAGAGGATATTACACCTCACCCTAGAGATCCTCTTCCGTCTCACTGGAGAGGTGAGAGATTCTGATGACGTCACATTACATCATTCTTATCTATGGGAATAACAGATGGACAGAACTGGAGAGGTGAGGACTCTGGAAATGTCTGGAGTGAGATTTATTAATGTGTCTCTCCATAACCAGGATTACACAGTGGTGAAGAAGACCTCTAGTGATCACTGTCAGGACCCTGTGTCTGAGGGATGGGGAAGACCCCTGAGCCCAATCACGGGGCCTCCACCTCTCCCCCTGATCCATGAGGACATCAATGACCAGAAGATTCTAGAACTCATCTACAAGATGATTGAGCTGCTGACTGGAGAGGTGACACTGCTGGGAATGCTGGGACATTACACAGTAACACTATGAAGGGATCGGGGGGATGACGGTATCATTGTATGTGTCAGGTTCCTATAAGGTGTCAGGATGTCGCTGTCTATTTCTCCATGGAGGAGTGGGAGTATTTAGAAGGACACAGAGATCTGTACAAGGACGTCATAATGGAGGTTCCCCAGCCCCTCACATCACCAGGTAATAGACAGGACTAAATACACACGGCCTATAATTATCTGTATGTAGAGAATGAATTCAGTCCCTGTATGTGTTTCCTCCAGATCTATCCAGTAAGAGGACAACACCAGAGAGATGTCCCCGTCTTCTTCCACAGGACTGTAAACAAGAAGATCCCAGTGCTCCTCAGGATCATCAGGTAGATGGAGAGAAGGTGTCAGGAGGTCTCCCCTATGATGTGTAGACGGCTGTGAAGGTCTTGTGCTCAGTCTTGTTTTATCCACCAGTATTATATGTTTTATACTTGTGTAATGAGAACGGTGGAGATGGCAGGATTAGAGCTGATCATAGATGGGACTTCTCCATCTGTCGGTGACTTTTACAATATTTGTTTCAGGGTGAAGATCTGACCCATATTAATCCTACAGAGACATATGTGAGGGGTGATGAGTGGTGTAAAGAGGAGATTCCCACATATGACTACCCAGGTGAGTAGTAACCACTGAATGCAGAGAAGTCACAGATTCCTCTCAGTCACCGGCTGTGGCTGCTTTATCGGTGGTGTAGTCCGGCCGTATTACCATGATCACCATTTTGCCTCTAGACCACAACATTCTCCTCCACCCAAAACTGTTCAAATGACTTTGGGCATTGAAAGCCCTTTTCCATGGAACTTACGACCTGGAGGATCCACCTACCCCCTGGGATTAGTGTGAGGGTGATCCCTTAAAGCGAGATCTATATGATTGCTTGTACCTGACCCAATATAGGCCGAGTGCACGCTTAAAGAGTCACACCGAACACAGTTAGGCCGTAATCACACTACCGTGTGTGATACAAGAAACGCATGAGTCTCTCGCATCAACATCCGGCGCTGCCGCCTGTACTCAGGACCGGAGCTGCGGCTGCATAGAAATACATGGCTGTTGATGCAACAGACTCGTGCGAGTTTCTCCCATCACACACAGTAGTGTGATCCCGGCCTTACATATCTGCTCTTTTCTCAGTAAAGGCTTGCACACAACTGAAGTTTATTCTCAAGACAAAGAGACAGGAATTAGCCATTCTCTCCTTCACATTAGGAGACGGTGACCGTTACCTGCCCAGATCTGTAACTATAAAGCCAAATGACAGCGTACGTAGAATGTGCTGACAAGATAGAAAATCACTTGAAGAAAAATCTTATGCTGGGCCTATAAGAGAAAGCGGAGGGTAATGATGCTGTTGGCTTCCTAGATCCCTGAGATCTTATCGGATGAATCTTCTCTCCCTTCTGTGCTGCTGAATGTCTCATGGTCCCTACAAGACCAGGTCCAGTCTTTCTGGCCAAACTTCCCTTTTATGATTAACAACATTAAGGCTGCGTTCACACATCGCGAAAATGCGAAAAAACAGCAACCCATGCAATCCTATGGGATTCCGCAATGCTGCGCGAATGCTGTGGCTTTTCCCGCGACGGAGTCGATTCGTGGTAAAATCCGCAGCATGCTCATTAATTTGCGGAATCGCGGCGATTCCGCCCACATAGGAATGTATTGTTCTGCTTACTTTCCGCATGTGGCTGTGCCCACCATGCGAAAAGTAAGCAGAACATTTGCGGATGGTACCCACGGTCCGGAGGAGAGGAGACTGTCCTCCAGGCTCTGGGTACCATATCCCTGTAAAAAATAGAATTAAAATAAAAAAATTGGGTTATATTCACCTTCCGGCGTCCCGCGCAGCGTCCCCAGGCCTCAGCGATACACGCGGCAGCTCCCGTTCCCAGTGATGCATTGCGATGCGTTTGCTGACGTCGCGTGTCGCGATCATGTAGCGACGTCAAAGGTCATTGCCGCAATGCATCACTGGGAACGGGACCTGCCGGAGGATCGTGGAGGCCTGGGGGCGCTGCACGGGACGCCGGAAGGTGAATATGGCCGATTTTTTTTTTATATATATATTTTTTTTTTTTACTATTTCTAACATTAGATCTTTTACTATTGATGCCGCATAGCCTCAACAGTAAAAAGTTGGTCACGCTAGTCAAACACTATGTTTGACGAGTGTGAACAACCTGTCCATCAGTTCTCCAAGCGATGCTACATATTGCTTGGAAAACGCTAGCATTCTGCAAGCTAATTACGCTTGCAAAACGCTAGTTTTCCGTGGGAAAATCGTGGGAATTTAAAATGCGATTTTCCCGCGGAATAAAATTCCGGAATTCTCGCGGTAACTTCCGCGGGAATTCCGCAACGTGTGCACATAACCTCACTGCACATTTAGGCTAAGTGTGAATTTCTGTCCAATAACAGCAGAGTTTCCCTTTATCCTGACTTTTCAATTTGTATTAAAACCAACTAACTTCAAGGAGGATTGTGATAATCTCCAGGATAAACATTCCACCTGTGCCATGATAGATCTCTAAGCTGTGCGTGGCTGATGGCTGTAATATACATTTATTCCCGCCTGCAGGAGATGTGTTGGCTCCAGCCCTGGTGTCATGGATTCACTCCACGTCATACATTACATTGTTTTTGATCCTAAGGAATTCAGATTACTGCACAATCTCTCCTGAAATGGGGAGCAATATTATTCTCTCTAATCTTCTGCTCAGGATCCATAGTAGCTCCAATGGTCCCCCATAAATGAGGGCAACTCTGGTTTACTGTTGTGTAATCTGTATTTGTAGTTTTCAGTTAATGAGATTCTCGTGCTCTGGGGCGGGGCTGTGGGCGGGGCTGTGGGAGGGGCTTTATGTGGTGCTCTGATTACATATTCATCTGTATTGGCTTATGAGAGGTCGCTGATCCCTCACTGACCTGCCCCCATTATTACATAATGCATATAATAGCATTGATATTATTGTTGACTAGAGGTGTGCCCGATGTTATCGCATCGAGAGTGAAGTGTGTGTGTGTGTACATGTGGGTGTATGTGTCCCGCAGCTGCCTGCGCACCCACCTCCGTGCAGTCACAGCCGGCAGGAAAGAGGGTGGTTTGCGGCCTGTGCTGGAAATGTGTGAGTATGTGTGTGTGTGTGAGTGAGTCCGTGTGTGTGTATGTGAGTACGTGTGTGTGTATGTACATGGTGGGCAGGCAGCGGCAGGGGGTGCCAGCTGGCAGGAAAGACCGTGGCTTGCGGCCTGTGCTGGAGATGGGGTGCGGCGTCACCAGATGGCGCCCGCACCCCACCTCCAGCACAGGCCGAAAGCCGCGGTCTTTCCTGCCGGCTGTGACAGAGGTGGGTGGGCAGGCAGCGGCGGGTCCAGTGGTGGCGGGAGGGTCCCGGCGGTATCCTGCTGGTGGTACTGAGGAAGGGCCTGGTATCACCAGCGGGTGCCTTATTGGAATACCCATCACTTTGGTATTCCAATATAGCGGTTGGCTTACTTCCGGTGCGGCGCGGTGGATTGTGGGATTTGAGGACATCCAGACGGAAGTGGATGACAGACAATTTAAGGTAAATATATATATAGATAATGCCTATAATATTGTGGCTATTGTGAGGCTTAGAAGGAAAATTACATCCAGCAAAATGTCACCGGCGGCCCCTGTCCAGTAGCCTCTATCTCTTACTTATAGATGCTACTGCGCAGGCGGGTCGCCCTCCCAGGGCTGTGGGGTACTCGGTACCAGGTTGGTATCAGCAGGATTTGTCACAGCAGCGGTGACCCGGTCCGTGGTGCTGGGCGCCCAAGTAGAAGGGGGGATGAATGGTGAAATGTAGTTGATAGATGAATAGTTCGTGACACCACCTGTGGTGTTCGGCAAGTGAGGTGTTAGGCCGACGCTGCATGCAGATCCTCTGGGGCTGGTGATGTGTTGCAGCCAAGATGGTGCAGCTCCCCACAGGTGGAGCTGTAGTCCCAGGGCAGTGTAGATCTGGGGGTAGAGGAGAGGCGCAGGCAGTGTAGAAGCTGGTACCCAGATGTAGCGGTGTGGGGTGTGTTGGCGCAGGAATAAATGGAGGACACTGGGGCATGTAGTTCTATAGCTTTACTCACAGTCTGTTGTGCAAACAGGTGCCTGCCTACGTGCCGTGTCCTCCGGGTCAGGGGCTCAGTCAACCCCCAGGCAAGATAGGATGCTCCTTTCCAACACTCCGCCAACATGTGCCTTTCTGAACGTCTCCTCTTATAGCGCCTATAAGTGAAGTACTCCCAGGACTGAGTTACACTGGAGTTCCTCCTGGCCGATGTTCTTATGAACTTTCCTCACACGGCAGACAGCTGTAGCCTGCTTCGGGGACTCCTTGCTTCCTAGTCCCGGCTCACTATCAATGTTGCTGTTGTGCCCCCAAGTCTGAGATGGGAGTAGCGCAGACTCCTCCGGTTTCTGTTGCAGGACCATTAGTATCCAAACAACCTCGGGGACCGGGCCCCAGCCTTGCGCTTAGAACTTCTAGGAAGGGCTCTCCTCTAACCCACGTCCTCTGTTCTCTTTTACTCCTCATGTTCCGTACTAGTCTTTCCTTCTTATGAAAAGTCAGGTTTCCGTTCAATCTCTTTCTCTTTCTTTCCTTTCCCGTGCCAGTAGGCTCAGATCACTGAGGTCTGCTGCAGCACTCCTTCCTCCATCCCTCTCAGGGATCTTCTCTCTCTCACACTCTCCGACTGAATGCCTCACTGAATTCACTGAACTGAAATCCTAAACTTTCCCGCTCATTTATGTATTCTAAATCCACCCGCCTCATAGCATGTTTCGTGTTCCAACCAGGGAGGCGCAATGTGGCTTTGCTACACTACTTTGTGGTGAGGGGTGCAAGTGTTGTAGTGTGGTCAGGAGCTTCCACCTTATCTGGATGGTGGGGCACCACACCTCAGGAGGAGGTGCAGTACCTCTGTGGCGACTGAACCCTCAGGGGCGCCACACAGGCGTCGCCATCGCCGGTGACATTTTGCTGGATGTAAATATTTTTTTTCTAAGCCTCACAATAGCCACGATATTATAGGCATTATCAACAGTAATATCAATGCTATTATATGCATTATGTAATAATGGGGGCAGGTCAGTGAGGGATCAGCGACCTGTCATAAGCCAATACAGATGAATATGTAATCAGAGCACCACAGAAAGCCCCGCCCACAGCCCCACCCACAGCCCCGCCCCAGAGCACGAGAATCTCATTAACTGAAAACTACAAATACAGATTAAACAACAACCACAAGACGGATTTCATCACCAGGTATCATTGTAATCAGTATAACGGCGCTGACCTGACAGTGTCTGTTGGTTACTGAGCACAATCCTGCTGACAGGTTCACTTTAAGACCTCTCAGCTCTGCACTATTATACACAGTTCTCTATAAATGTGTAATATTTCTTCATGAAACTCCTCTGACAGAAAATATTGGAGCTTACGATAGTTTAGATTGTGACGTCACCGAGCCCCATACTCTAATTACCCCAGAGAGGTTTCACCACTAGCTGCTCATTTATTACTGATGGAGACTGTGGAGTTTGATCATCTCAGTAGTTCCTAATCAGGCCCCATTTTTAATATCTGATGTGTGTCACTTTATGTGGTGGTAAGTTTGGAATTCTTCACAAAGGATAATAGAAAACAAATGGATCTTACAAATTATTTTCCAGCTTCGCACTATAACCTACATACGATTGTACACTACTCTCTGGGCACATGGCAGTGTTCAGAAGGGAAGGAGCGCCATTTAGCTATTTGAATGCAGATCTAGCTGGAATAGTTTGCAGACACAATGTATTGGGAGCACTGTTCATGGTCACCTGGCAGCTCAAGAGATGTCCACCATGAACATGCTTGGCTCTATCTTCTCTGCTTTCCATATCCCAAGAATTGCCTTGCTCATCTAACACCCTTACATGGAATCTGGACTTACACTGGGACCCCTAGGCTTGGACCATGGTGTTACCTGCTATTCTGTGGTGTTAGATGCCTAGATGCCAAGAAGAATAGTCAGGTAGCTGGGTCAGAACCAGAAGGACAGAATACAGAATCAGAAGACACAAGAGTAATCAGTAAACGGGCCATGGTCACAACAGGAGATAAATACACAAGCCGCAAGCTGAGCACAGAGGACTGAACCAGAGGAGAACAGCGCTGTCTCTGGCAGATTCCGGCCATGTGCTTTGTGCTTTAGTAGGGTGTGGTACTTACCAATTGGCTCAAGTAGGGAGCAGATTACTCCAGCTGGACAGCAGGAACACATCCCAGATGAGATTGGACACACCATATGCAGAAGCCCTAATATAACTAAATGACAGAAAACCAGAATAGTCGAAATCCCCATAAAGTAATTCCATTTTATAAATTAATTCACTGATGGTTATAATTAGTGTTGAGCTTTCCGATACCGCAATTATCGGGTATCGGCCGATATTAGCTGTATCGGAATTCTGATACTGACTTCCAATACTTTTTTCATATCGGATACTGGAATTGGAAGTTCCCATAATGCTATCAGCCCACTCGCTTTGATTCAGCCAATGGGAATCCTCAGAAGTGTGGGCACATCCTGTTAGGCATGTAGGCATGTTAACTATTGGCATGGCTGTGATTGGCTGCTGAAATGATGTCATGATGCACTATAAAAGCCACTGCCGCCGCCATTTCTGGTCACTCTGCTGTGAATTCAGTTAGGGACAGGCTGCTGTTGAAGACTGTGAGGGACAGTTAGAAATAGCGATTCTGAAAACAATATTGTGCTTTACCCAGGCTACATAAACCACCACTGCAGCTTTCTTTTCCCTAGCAGCAGTGTTCACAGCTGTCTGCAAGGGCTGTGTGAGTGCAGCTCACGCTGTGGAGTGGGTCCTGCAGCCACGTCTGGTTGTAGGCCGCCCAGCGTGCCTCACTGCTGCCTCATACATATTTTTCTCTTTGAGCTGCTTATTTTTAAAGAATTCTATCTAGTGTGCTTCCATCCGTATCCATATACGTTGGTTGCAAACACTAGTAGTAGACAGCGGAGCCTTTCTGCAGCCTTTCAGTGCTAGTGCCCACTTAGCTGCACTGTTCTAGGCTGTCTGAGAGGTCTCTGACTGTGTGTGAGTGCAGCTCACGCTGAGTAGTGTGTCCTGCAGCTACGTCTGGTTGTAGGCCGCTCAGCGTGTCACTGCCTCACACATTTTTCTTTTATTGCAGCTCATTTTTTCTCCTATTAGTGTGCATCCATCCATATCCATATACGGTGGTTGCAAACACTCTAGCAGTACACAGCGGAGCCTTTCTGCAGCCTTTCAGTGCTAGTGCCCACTTAGCTGCACTGTTCACGGCTGTCTGAGAGGTCTCTGACTGTGTGAGTGCAGCTCACGCTGAGTAGTGTGTCCTGCAGCTACGTCTGGTTGGAGGCCGCTCAGTGTGTCACTGCCTCACACATTTTTCTTTTATTGCAGCTCATTTTTTCCTCCTATTAGTGTGCATCCATCCGTATCCATATATGGTGGTTGCAAACACTCTAGGGGTGCACAGCGGAGCCTTTCTGCAGCCTTTCAGTGCTAGTGCCCACTTAGCTGCACTTTTCACGGCTGTCTGAGAGGTCTCTAATTGTGTGTGAGTGCAGCTCACGCTGAGTAGTGTGTCCTGCAGCAACGTCTGGTTGTAGGCCGTTCAGCGTGCGTCACTGCCTCACACATTTTTCTTTAATTGCAGCTCATTTTTCTTCTCCTATTAGTGTGCATCCATCCCTATCCATCTACATTGGTTGGTTGCAAACACTATATAGGAGTAGATAGAGGAGCCTTTTTTCTGGCTTGTGCCCTTCAGCTGCAGCCAGATTAGTATTACCCAATTTTTTTGGAGCCTCATCTTTTGCATTGTAGGTTACCTGCCTGCATTGTAATAGCTCTAGAAAGTTGGTGATACTCTGACTTTCAAATATTTGGTCACATCCTTTTAGTTTCCCCCCCAAAAAAAAAACAACAAAGTTCACCAAACACTACATTTGAAAGTTGTGTAGGCCACATTAGCTCCCATTAAAGTGTAGTCGACACACACTTCATAAAATTAGTGTTTCTTATACCTGTAACCAGCTGTTCAGGAATAAGCACACTAAGGCCCCCCTTTGTACTTTTCTGCCTATCTTTCTCAGTCTAGCAAGATGAAGAAGGCAGGGAGTAAGGCACGTGGCCATGGGCATGGAGTTTCAGCAGGGAGAGGACGTGGGGATTCTGCAGGGAGAGGACGTGGGGATTCTGTGCCTGCTGTTGGCACCAGTGAGTCAGCATCCCCCAGTTTTAGCAGGCAACAGTCCTTTATGCGCAGCTTTGTAGGACCTCACCGTACGCCACTGCTGCGGGAGGAACAAATTGAAGCCGTTGTCGGATGAATGGCAGCTAACGCATCGACTTCAATTACTTCCACATCCTCTCAGGGCCAGAGCACCGAAGAGCAATCATCTGTCTCTTCACCACCTGCCAAAGTGCCCAGGCAGCCATCACAGTCTCTACTTCTGTTCTCGGAATCTGTTGGTTTGGAAAGAGGGGGCCAGCCAAGCAGCATTCCAGAATGTGAAGAAGAGGGAGTATGCAGTGATGCGCAACTTCTTTGTCCCTCTGAATCTGAAGAGGCGGGTGGGCCAGTGCCTATGGTCAGCACACCTCAGTACGCATCAGATGATGAGTTACCACTTTCTGGTGCGTACGGTGCTGGCGAGACAACCCAGGAGAAGCAGGTGTTTGAAGAGGGGAGTGTAGATGATGAGGTCCTTGACCCATCATGGCGTGAGGAACAGGAAGGTGGTGGGAGCAGCTCTGAGGAAGAGATTCCCCGAACGGCCAAAACCGGAGGGAGAGGGAGGGGGCAGACTTGGTTGCCTGTAGCCTCCTCTTCGGCACCCGTTAGGAGCATTCCACTTTCAAAAGGCAAAACGGGCGCTCCCAAGACTTGCAGTGCGTGGTCCTTTTTTGACACAGTTGCAGATGACATTTGCTTTGTCAAATGCAAGCTGTGTCATCAGAGAGTCAAAAGAGGGGAAAATGTCAGCAACCTCAATACCACTAATATGTGGAAACATGTGCGGACCAAGCGCGAGGTGGAGTTACACAGACACACTGATGTTATGAGTTCATTTTTCCCTTCACCATTGAGGTCTGATGAACTCCCTCCTCTGGTGAAGGAAGGTAGTGAGACTGATTACCAAACACTTGGGCAGCTAGATAATAACTGGGTGGCTTGAATTGACTGGATATAAGGCTGCCGACGCCCTTCTTCCTGGCTGGTGATTTTCCTGCTGGATTCTTGGAGACCAGTCTGATTCCTGCGTCTCAAAGCTAAGTTTTTCTGCTCTGCTTTGTACTCTTCAGTTTTGTTTTTGTTTGCCTTGTTTTTTGGGAGTTCTGCCATCCCCGGCCGGGGGTGAGCTGAATTCCATTTTTGTCTCTGATCTGTTGATCTTTTGCTCTGTCTTCAGAATATACCTGAGTGCTGATATAGTCTTTTGAAGCCTAGTGACTTCAGGGCCTGTTTTTCCTATCAGTCAGTTGGCTCATTTTGATAGGGTTTTTGCGGATGGCAGACAGCAGCTTTCCTATCCTGTCCTATGTAGTTAGCTTGGGCCCCATCATTTGCTCAACCTATCTTTCTATCTGTGTTAGTGTTTTCATCTTGCTTCACCGTCATTATATGTTGGGGGCTGCCTATTGCTTTGGGGTCTGCTCTGGGGCAGTTTAGTTTTTCCCCTTTCTGTCTTTAGGCTATGTAGCTCTCCGGCTGTGATCGAGGGGTCTAGGGCACCGTAGGAACCCCCCACGGCTACTGCTAGTTGTTGTGGATAGGTTCAGGGGTCTGCAATCCGATAGCTGCCAACCTCTCTGGTTTTTCTGGGCTTAGCTGGTATTTTGTTTTTTCCTCCTTCGGTGGCTCATCATAACACACTGAAGACGTAGGCCAACGTACAGCACCACCTGCCACCTCTTCAGCTCGTGTTGGGGCTTCTTCCTCCAGCTCACACACAGCTGGTTCGGCTTCCTCACAGGATTGCCAAGGAAGAACCTCTGGCACTGTTGTCCGGAGACCCTGTGACATTACACCCACAGCACCACGTTCCAAGTCATCCTCACTCTCCCAGGCCACTCGACAGCCATCGGTTGAACAGGCATGGGAGAAAAGGCGGCCATACTCGGCAAACCATCCCCGAGCACAGGCTCTGAATGCTGGCATTGCCAAACTACTGGCACTTGAAATGCTGTCATTCAGGCTGGTGGAGACTGACACCTTCCGGGACTTCATGGCATTGGCAGTCCCACAATACACCGTGCCCAGCCGCTTTTATTTCAGTAGGTGAGCCGTCCCTGCCCTGCAGAAAGATGTGGAGGCAAACATAAAACATGCGCTACTAAACGCCGTCAGTAGCAAGGTCCACCTGACCACCGATGTGTGGACCAGTAACCATGGACAGGGACTATGCCTTTCCCTCACTGCCCATTGGGTCAATTTTGTGGAGCCGGGTACAGATCTGGAGAGTGGCGCTCTACGTGTTCTGCCAACTCCACGGATTGCAGGAATCCAGTCTGTACACATTGACTCCTCCTCCTACTCAAGTTCCTCTGAAACAGCGCAGCAGGAGCCTGTTATGACCGATATGAGCACAGCCGTGGCCAAACGTCAACAGGCTGTACTGAAATTAATTTATTTGGGGAATCGAAGCCACACAGCGCAGGAGCTCTGGAATGCCATCAAGCAGGAGAGCGACGTGTGGTTTCTGCCAGCGAATCTCCAGCCGGGCTTCGTAGTGTGTGACAATGGCCGGAATCTGGTGGCAGCTCTTGGCCTTGGCAACCTCACTCACATCCCATGTCTGGCACATGTGCTCAACTTGGTCGTGCAGAGCTTTCTGAGGGACTATCCGGATCTTGATGCACTGCTGCACAAGGTCCGCATAGAGTGCGCTTCCTTGCGTCGTTCCAGCACGGCAAGATCGCGCCTTGCTGCTCTGCAGCGCCGATTACGCCTTCCGGAACATCGCATCATATGTGACCTACCCACCAGGTGGAATTCAATGTTACATATGTTGGAGCGGTTGTGTGAGCAGCAGGCAGCAGTCATGGAGTACCAGCTGCATCAGGCGCAAACAAGTCGCAATGTGCGCCGGTCACACTTCAGCACCACTGAGTGGGCCTCTATGAAGGACATCTACCTCGTTTTGCGTGCCTTCGATGATTCCAGCAGATGGCGAGTGCAGATGATGCACTAGTCAGCATGACTGTCCACCTTATCTGCCTGCTTCAAAAAACACTGCAAGCACTAAGGGATGAGGTTTTGGAAGAAGTGGAGGAGGAGGAGTCCCAAATGCCATCTGCCTCTGGACAGTCTGCGCTATGTGCTTCCTCACAAAGGCCTAGGCAGGGGACACTTTGTGAGGAGGATGAGGAGGAGTCGATGGAGTAGGAAGACATCTCTCCACAGGAGGGAGGTACACAAAGCTCTAGTCAGTATGTACAGCGAGGATGGGGTGATGCAGAGCAGGCAGAGATCATGCCTCAAGCAGGGGACAGCGGTTCTTTGGCATTTGGGAGTCTGCAGCACATGGTTGACTACATGCTGCAGTGCCTGCGAAACGACCGCCGCATCGCCCACATTCTCTACATGGCTGATTATTGGGTGTACACCCTCCTAGATCCTCGCTACCGGGACAACTTGCAAACCCTCATACCAACGTTGAACCGGGAGCGTAAACTGCGGGAGTACCAAGACACACTGGTGCAGTCCATCATGTTTTCCATTCCACCCGACAGCAGTGGTGCTAGTGCTTTACAAAGCACCTCTGTGCGTCGAGCTAGTGGAGGAAATTCGGCACAAAGAGGGAGCAGAGGCAGCGCCTCAGCACAAGGCAAGACCACTATGGCCCAAATGTGGCAAAGTTTTGTGTGTCCGCCACAATTGTCTACACCATCACTGACGGCTCCAGTCAGCAGGAGGCAACGTTTCGGTCAGATGGTGACAGACTACATGTCTTGCCCTGTGACTGTACTCCCAGATGGCTCTTCCCCCTTCAAGTTTTGGGTCTCTAAGCTGGATACATGGCCAGAGCTTAGCCAGTATGCATTGGAGGTGCTGGCTTGCCCTGCTGCCAGTGTATTATCGGAACGCGTCTTTAGTGCCGCAGGTGGTGTACTAACAGACCGTCGCACGCGACTTTCTTCCGATAATGTCGACCGGCTTACTTTTCTGAAAATGAACAAGGCCTGGATCTCCCCAGAATTTGCCAGTCCTCTTCCCGACTAAATTATTGGTTGGCAACTGTATCCTGGTCCCCTGTTGTGTTCATGTTTCTACAACCTGAACTATAATCCCTGGGCTTCAACACAGCCAGTTGTCGCTCAGATGTGTCGTCTGCACATAGAAAAACACTAGCTCCTGTGTTAGTGGGGTTCAGTAACGCCAGCTGCTCCCTTTGTTATGAATGAGTCACCGGAGGAGGCAAAAACAGAAATACTAGCTAAGTCCAGAAAACCAGAGAAGTTGGCAGCTATCGGATTGCAGACCCCTGAACCTATCAACAACAACTAGCAGTAGCCGTGGGGGGTTCCTACGGTGCCCTAGACCCCTTGATCACAGCCGGAGAACTAAATAGCCTAAAGACAGAAAGGGAAATCTAAACTGCCCCAGAGCAGACCCCAAAGCAATAGGCAGCCCCCAACATATAATGACAGTGAAGCAAGATGAAAAAACACTCACACAGCTAGAAAGATAGGCTGAGCAAATGATGGGGCCCAAGCTAACTAAATAGGACAGGATAGAAAAGCTGCTGTCTGCAATCCGCCCAAAACCCTATCAAAACAAGAGCCAACAGACTGATAGGGAAAAAAGCCCTGAAGACGCTAGGCTTCAAAAAGACTATATCAGTACTCAGGTATTTTCTGAAGACAGAGCAAAAAGGAATTCAGCTCACCCCAGCAGGGAATGGCAGAAATCCAGAAAAACAAGGCAAAACCAAAACACAAATGCAAAAAGCAAAGCAGAAAACTTAGCTTTTGAGGAGCAGGAATCAGACTGGTCTCCTAGAATCCCTCAGAGAAATCACCCGCAAGGCAGAAGGGCGTCGGCTGCCTTATATCCAGTCAGCAATTCCAGTCACCCAGTCATCATCATCCTGCACAGGTGCTTGGTAATCAGCCTCACTACCTTCCTTCACCAGAAGAGGGAGTTCATCAGACCTCAATGGTGAAAGGGAAAATGAACTCACAACAGTACCTCCCCCTTGAGGAGGGTTCACCGAACCCTCATCCACGCCACCAGGGCGATCAGGGTGAGCCCGATGAAAGGCACGCACCAATCTTTTGGCATGAATATCAGAGGCAGAGACCCAGGAATTATCCTCCTGACCATAACCCTTCCACTTAACCAAATACTGGAGTCTCCGCCTAGCCAGACGGGAATCCAGTATCTTCTCTACCTCATATTCCATGTTACCTTCAACCAATATAGGGTCCGGAGGTGCAACCCCAGGAACAACTGGTTCAACAAACCTCTTCAACAAGGACTTATGAAACACATTATGGATTTTAAATGTGACAGGAAGAGCCAAACGAAAAGAGACCGGATTAATAATCTCCAAAATCTTGTAAGGTCCAATAAATCTAGGCTTAAACTTAGGAGAAGCCACCTTCATAGCGATATTTTTTGATGATAACCAAACCAAATCACCAACCTTAATCTGGGGACCAATGGTCCTATGTCGGTTGGAAAACCGCTGGGCCTTTTCCTGGGAGAGAGATAACTTATCCACCACTTGGTCCCAGATCTGGTGCATTCTCTCCACTACAGTGTCAACACCTGGGCAGGCAGAAGGCTCCACCTGCCCTGAAGAAAATTGAGGATGAAACCCAAAGTTACAAAAAAAAGGTGACATCAAAGTGGCAGAACTAGCTCTATTATTTAAAGCAAATTCGGCCAAGGGCAAAAATGAAACCCAATCATCCTGATCAGCGGAAATAAAACATCTCAAATACGACTCCAAGGTCTGGTTTGTTCTCTCCGTCTGCCCATTGGTCTGAGGGCGAAAAGCAGAGGAGAAGGACAACTGAATTCCCAGCTTGGAACAGAAAGTCCTCCAAAATCTAGACACAAACTGAACTCCTCTGTCAGATACAATGTTCTCAGGAATCCCGTGCAAGCGAACCACCTGTTGCTAAACAGGGGCACCAACTCAGAGGAAGATGGCTACTTAGGGAGTGGTACAAGATGAACCATCTTAGAGAACCTATCACAAATCACCCAAATAACAGTCATTCTCTGAGAGACAGGCATATCAGAGCTGAAATCCATTGAAATATGGGTCCATGGCCACCTGGGGACCGGCAAAGGCATCAACAAGCCACTAGAGCGAGAACAAGGTTTAGACCGGGAGCAAGTCCCACAAGACTGCACAAAATTCCTGACATCACGAGACAAGGTGGGCCACCAAAAAGACCGACTCACCAGATCTCTAGTACCAAAAATACCTGGATGACCAGCCAATGCAGAGCAATGAACTTCAGACATCACTCTCTTCTTCCACTGGTCAGGAACATACAACTTTCCACTGGGACAATGCTCAGGTTTGTCCTCCTGGAACTCTTCCAGAGCACGTCTCAAATCGGGCGAGATGGCAGAAAGAACTACCCCTTCGCCTAAGATGGTAGCAGGCTTGGTCACCACAGGAGAATCAGCAAAGAAGCTCCTAGAGAGAGCGTCAGCCTTGACTTTCTTAGTGCCAGGAAGAAAAGAGACCACAAAATCAAAACGTGTAAAAAACAAGGCCCACCTAGCCTGTCTAGGGTTCAAGCGTTTGGCCGACGCCAGGTAAATCAAATTCTTGTGGTCAGTGAGGACCACGACTTGATGTTTAGCTCCCTCCAACCAAGGTCTCCACTCCTCAAATGCCCATTTGATGGCTAATAGTTCCCGATTCCCCACATCATAGTTACGTTCAGATGGAGAGAACTTTCGGGAAAAGAAAGCACAGGGATTCATTTTAGATGTTACAGGATCCTTTTGGGACAAAACAGCTCCTGCACCAATCTCAGAAGCATCCACCTCTACCTGGAACGGGAGTGAGACATCAGGTTACCGCAAACCGGGGCAGAAGTGAATCTTCGCTTCAGCTCCTGAAAGGAAGAAACAGCCTCCGGAGACCAATTCAGCACATCAGCACCCTTCTTAGTCAGATCAGTCAATGGCTTGGCAATACTAGAAAATGTTGCTATAAATTTCCAATAAAAATTAGCAAAACCCAAAAACTTCTGGAGGGCCTTCAAAGAAGTGGGCTGAACCCAATCATAAATGGCCTGTACCTTGGCCGGGTCCATTTCAATAGTTGACGGAGACAAAATAAATCCCAAAAATGAAATCCTCTGTACCCCAAAAAGGCATTTCGATCCTTTGACATACAGGGAATTCTCCCTCAAGATCCGGAACACAGTCCGAACATGTTGCATATGAGAATCCCAATCCTTGGAGAAGATCAAAATATCATCCAGATAGATAATCAAAAATTTATCCACAAAGTCTCGGAAAATGTCGTTCATGAAGCACTGGAAGACAGAAGGGGCATTAGTGAGCCCAAAAGGCATCACCAGGTACTCAAAATGTCCCTCCAGAGTATTAAACGCCGTCTTCCATTCATCCCCATGCGTAATGCGGATAAGATTATACGCCCCCCTGAGGTCAAGCTTGGTAAACCAGCAAGCACCTTTAACTCTGGAGAATAGATCCGAGATCAGGGGTAACGGATACTGATATTTAATAGTAATTTTGTTGAGGGCATGATAATCAATACAAGGCCTTAATGAACCATCCTTTTTGGCCCCGAAAAAAAACCCGGCAACTAAGGGTGAAGAGGATGGTCTAATATGACCCTTCTCCAATGCCTCCTTAATATAGGATTGCATAGCCTCGTGCTCGGGTACAGATAAATTGAAGAGCCGACCCTTGGGAAGTTTACACCCCGGGCTCCGTTCAATTGCACAGTCATAACTCCTATGAGGAGACAAAGATGCAGACTCATTCTCACTAAATAGATCATAAAAGTCCACCAAATAGTCAGGAACATCATGCGACTGAGGAGAGGTGGAAAAAACCGGAGCCTCACTAAGGGCACACCGACAACCCCAACTCACCACAGACACAGATTTCCAATCCAAAACTGGATTATGAATTTGCAACCAGGGAAACCCCAGAACAATGGTATCATGCAAATTGTGCAACACCAAAAATCTGCAATTTTCTTGATGGTCTGGGGCGACCCGCATTACCACATGGGTCCAAAACTGAGGCTTATTTTTCGCCAAAGGAGTAGCATCAATCCCCCTCAAAGGGATAGGAGTCCGCAGAGGCGTCATCGGAAATCCACAACGTTTAGCAAAATACAAGTCCATTAGGTTCAGGGCTGCTCCCGAATCCACAAAAGCCTTGGAGGAAAATGTGGATAGGAAGCAGATCAGAGTAATTGCCAGAAGAAACTTAGGTTGAACACCACCCACAGAAAAAGTGTGTGCAAAACGTTTCTCTCGTTTAGGACAGACAGAAATAATATGCGAGGCATCTCCACAAAAAAAAAACACAGCTTATTACGCCTTCTGAACTCCTGACGTTGCTCCCTGGACAAAACTCTATCACATTGCATAGGTTCAGACATTTGTTCAACAGGTGGCAACACCTCTCGTGCAGTCCTGCGTTTACGTAAACGCTGATCAACCTGAATGGCTAATGAATAGAATCGTCAAGACCAGAGGGAACAGGAAATCCCACCATAGTATCTTTTACGGCTTCTGACAAACCCTTCCGAAAGAGAGCTGCCAAGGCATTATCATTCCTGGTAGTAAGGACCGCCCACTTTCGGAATTTTTGACAGTACAATTCTGCAGAATCTCGACCCTGGCTCAATGCCAACAGGGTCTTTTCAGCCTGATCAATAGCATTAGGTTCGTCATACAACAACCCCAAGGCTTGAAAAAATGCGTTCACATTAGTCCGAATAGGATCACCTGGTTTCAAAGAAAACGCTCAATCCTGGGGATCGCCACGCAGCAAAGAGATGACAATTTTAACCTGCTGCGCGGAGCTCCCTGACGAGTTAGGCTTCAAGGCAAAAATTAATTTACAATCATTTTTGAAATTCAAAAATTTAGAACGATCCCCAAAAAACACATCAGGAGTAGGGATCTTTGGTTCAGCAGCATGTGAATGAGCAAGGTAGGCGGAAATTCCCCGCACTTCCGCAGCGAGCTGCTCCACACGATCAGACAATTGCTTTATCTCCATTGAGAGAAAAAAAAATTCCCCCTACGGCCTCAGAGATGTAGAGGAAAAAATATACACACTTTTTTTTTTATACAATTCTTTCCTGCTATTGAGTACCCTAGGATCTGCGGTATGGCGGGTGATTCTGTTATGAATGAGTCACCGTAGAAGGGAAAAACTGAAATACTAGCTAAGTCCAGAAAACTAGAGAAGTTGGCCGCTATCGGATTGCAGACCCCTCAACCTATCAACAACAACTAGCAGTAGCCGTGGGGGGTTCCTACGGTGCCCTAGACTCCTCGAACACAGCCGGAGAACTAAATAGCCTAAAGGCAGAAAGGGAAATCTAAACTGCCCCAGAGCAGACCCCAAAGCAATAGGCAGCCCCCAACATATAATGACAGTGAGGCAAGATGAAAAAACACTCACACAGATAGAAAGATAGGCTGAGCAAATGATGGGGCCCAAGCTAACTAAATAGGACAGGATAGAAAAGCTGCTGTCTGCAATCCGCCCAAAACCCTATCAAAACAAGAGCCAACAGACTGATAGGGAAAAAAGCCCTGAAGACGCTAGGCTTCAAAAAGACTGTATCAGTACTCAGGTATTTTCTGAAGACAGAGCAAAAAGGAATTCAGCTCACCCCAGCAGGGAATGGCAGAAATCCAGAAAAACAAGGCAAAACAAAACCAAAACACAAATGCAAAAAGCAGAGCAGAAAACTTAGCTTTTGAGGAGCAGGAATCAGACTGGTCTCCTAGAATCCCTCAGAGAAATCACCCGCAAGGCAGAAGGGCGTCGGCTGCCTTATATCCAGTCAGTAATTCCAGTCACCCAGTCATCATCATCCTGCACAGGTGCTTGGTAATCAGCCTCACTACCTTCCTTCACCAGAAGAGGGAGTTCATCAGAAATCAATGGTGAAGGGGAAAATGAACTCACAACATCCCCTGCTGTGTGGACGGCAAAGTCTCCTGCTCCATCCACATTCAAACTACTACTGATTTTTAATCCTGCTCCACTTAGGCCTCTGGCTCCACTGTCTCTAGTATTTCCCCTGGCCTCCAACCCCGCCAGTGACAGCTCTTAAGTGGCGTCTGCATAATCCACACTTGTTCCAGTGTTACTTTACCTCAGTCACGTCAGTTGATCCCCTGATGTGTGTCCGGCGAGGTCTCCTGCTCTGTCCACATTCCCATTACTAGTAGTGTGAATGAGGACAGAGCAGGAGACCTTGCCGGACACACATCGGGGGATCAACTGACGTGACTGAGGCCAAGTAACACAGGAACAAGTGTGGTTTGTGCTGACGCCACTTCAGAGCTGTCACTGGCGGGGTTGGAGGCCAGGGGAAATACTAGAGACAGTGGAACCAGAGGCCATAGTGGAGCACGGTTACAATCAGTAGTAGTCTACTACCTCTATAAAACGTGCTGCAAGTTGGCTTCAGCCTGCTCCATGCCTCATCCTGGGCTCCAACAACGCCAGTTGGTGTTCAAAAGTGCCGTCTTCACAGTGAAAAACACACTCGCTACTGTGTCTGTGGGGTTCAGTAATGCCAGCTGTTCCCTTACTGTGTAGATGGCAAAGTTTCCTGCTGCCTCCACATGCCAACCCTATCAGGCCTCAGCCTGCTCCATGCCTCTTCCTGGGCTCCAACAACGCCAGTTGGTGTTCAGAAGTGCCGTCTTCACAGAGAAACACACACTAGCTACTGTGTCTGTGGGGTTCAGTAATGCCAGCTGTTCCCCTGCTGTGTAGACGGCAAAGTCTACTGCTGCCTCCATATGCCAACAACATCAGGCCTCAGCCTGCTGCATGCCTCAACCTGGGCTCCAACAATGCTAGTTGGTGTTCAGAAGTGCCATCTTCACAGATAAAAGACACTAGCTCCTGTGTTAGTGGGGTTCAGTAATGCCAGCTGTTCCCCTGCTGTGTAGACGGCAAAGTCTCCTGCTACCTCCACATGCCAACAACATCTGGCCTCAGCCTGCTCCATGCCTCAACCTGGACTCCAACAACGCCAGTTGGTGTTCAGAAGTGCCATCTTCGCAGAGAAACACACACTAGCTACTGTGTCTGTGGGGTTCAGTAATGCCAGCTGTTCCCCTGCTGTGTAGACGGCAAAGTCTCCTGCTGCCTCCACATGCCAACAACATCAGGCCTCAGCCTGCTCCATGCCTCAACTAGGACTCCAACAAAGCTAGTTGGTGTTCAGAAGTGCCATCTTCACAGATAAAAAGACACTAGCTCCTGTGTTAGTGCGGTTCAGTAATGCCAGCTGTTCCCCTGCTGTGTAGACGGCAAAGTCTCCTGCTACCTCCACATGCCAACAACATCAGGCCTCAGCCTGCTCCATGCCTCAACCTGGGCTCCAACAACGCTAGTTGATGTTCAGAAGAGCCGTCTTCACAGATAAAAAGACACTAGCTCCTGTGTTAGTGGGGTTCAGTAATGCCAGCTGTTCCCCTGCTGTGTAGACGGCAAAGTCTCCTGCTGCCTCCACATGCCAACAACATCAGGCCTCAACCTGCTCCATGCCTCAACCTGGGCTCCAACAACTCTAGTTGGTGTTCAGAAGTGCCGTCTTCACAGAGAAAAACACACTAGCTCCTGTGTTAGTGGGGTTCCGTAATGCCAGCTGTTCCCCTGCTGTGTAGACGGCAATGTCTCCTGCTCCATCCACATGCAAACTACTACAGATTTGTAACTGTGCTCAACTTAGGCCTCTGGCTCCACTGTCTCTAGTATTTCCCCTGGCCAACAACCCCGCCAGTTACAGCTCTGAAGTGGCGTCTGCACAATCCACACTTGTTCCTGAGTTACTGTGGCTCAGTCCCGTCAGTTGATCCCACGATGTGTGTCCGGCAAGGTCTCCTGCTCTGTTCACATTACTAGTAGTGTGAATGAGGACTGAGCTGGAGAGCTTGCCAGACACACATCAGGGGATCAACAGCCGGGACTGAGCCACAGTTACACAGGAACAAGTGTGGATTGTGCAGATGCCACTTCAGAGCTGTAACTGGCGGGGTTGTTGGCCAGGGGAAATACTAGAGACAGTGGAGCCGGAGTCCATAGTGGAGCACGGTGACTATCAGTAGTAGTCTACAACCTCTATAAAACCAGCTGCAAGTTGTCCTCCGCCTGCTGCATGCTTCATCCTGGGCTACAACACAGCCAGTTTTAGCCTGGAAGTGCCGTCCGCACAGATAGAAACACTCGCTCCTGTGTCTGTGGGGTTCAGTAACGCCAGCTGTTCCCCTGCTGTGTGGATGGCAAAGTCTCCTGCTGCCTCCAAACTCACACTACAACGCTTTTTCTCCTCGCTCCAAGTAGGCCTCAGCCTGCTCGGAGCATTGATCCTGGGCTACAACACAGCCAGTTGTAGCCTGGAAGTGCCGTCCGCACAGATAGAAACACTCGCTCCTGTTTTAGTGGGGTTCAGTAATGCCAGCTGCTCCCCTGCTGTGTGGACGGCAAAGTCTCCTGCTCCATCCACATTCAAACTACTACTGATTTTTAACCCTTCTCCACTTAGGCCACTGGCTCCACTGTCTCTAGTATTTCCCCTGGCCTCCAACCCCGCCAGTGACAGCTCTGAAGTGGCGTCTGCACAATCCACACTTGTTCCTGTGTTACTTGGCCTCAGTCACGTCAGTTGATCCCCTGATGTGTGTCCGGCAAGGTCTCCTGCTCTGTCCACATTCCCATTACTAGTAGTGTGAATGAGGACAGAGCAGGAGACCTTGCCGGACACACATCGGGGGATCAACTGACGGGACTGAGGCCAAGTAACACAGGAACAAGTGTGGATTGTGCTGACGCCACTTCAGAGCTGTCACTGGCGGGGTTGGAGGCCAGGGGAAATACTAGAGACAGTGGAGCTAGAGGCCTAAGTGGAGCACGGTTACAATCAGTAGTAGTCTACAACCTCTATAAAATGTGCTGCAAGTTGGCCTCAGCCAACTCCATGCCTCATCCTGGGCTCCAACAATTCCAGTTGGTGTTCAGAAGTGCCGTCTTAACAGATAAACACACACTAGCTCCTGTGTTAGTGGGGTTCAGTAATGCCAGCTGTTCCCCTGCTGTGTAGATGGCAAAGTCTCCTACTGCCTCCACATGCCAACCCTATCAGGCCTCAGCCTGCTCCATGCCTCATCCTGGGCTCTAACAATGCCAGTTGGTGTTCAGAAGTGCCGTCTTAACAGAGAAACACACACTAGCTCCTGTGTTAGTGGGGTTCAGTAATGCCAGCTGTTCCCCTGCTGTGCGGATGGCAAAGTCTCCTGCTGCCTCCAACATCACACTACATGTTATTTTCCACTTGCTCCAAATAGGCCTCAGCCTGCTCGGAGCATTGATCCTGGGCTTCAACAAAGCCAGTTGTAGCTTGGAAGTGCCGTCCGCACAGATAGAAACACTCGCTCCTGTGTCTGTGGGGTTCAGTAACGCCAGCTGTTCCCCTGCTGCTGCCTCCAACATCACACTACTACTGACTTTTAACCGTGGTCCACTTAGGCCTCTGGCTGTACTGTCTCTAGTATTTCCCCTGGCCTCCAACCCCGCCAGTCGCTGCTCTGATGTGCCGTCTGCACAATCCACACTTGTTCCTGTGTTACTGGGGCTCAGTCACGTCAGTTGATCCCCTGATGTGTGTCCGGCAATGTCTCCTGCTCTGTCCCCATTCCCATTAATAGTTGTGGGAATGTGGAGAGAGCTGGACACCTTGCCGGACACACATCAGGGGATCAATTGACGTGACTGAGCCCCAGTAACTCAGGAACAAGTGTGGATTGTGCAGACAACACTGCAGAGCAGCAACTGGTGTGGTTGGAGGCCAGGGGAAATACTAGAGACAGTAGAGCCAGAGGCCAAAGTGGAGCACGGTTACAATCAGTAGTTGTGTACAACCAATATAAAACTCACTCCAAGTTGGCCTCAGCCTGCTGCATGATTGACCCCTGGGCTTCAACATCGCATGTTGCTGCTCAGAAGTGTGTTTGCCACAGACTCCCTCCTGCCCAGCAGGGTTCCAGCACCATCAGCTTTTTCTCAGCAGAGCCTTTGGCCTAGGTGCCTCCTTCTTGGTATCCGAGTTCCAGCAACGTCTGCTGGTCCTTGGTAGTGCTTTTTAGCACAGGTAACTCCTGCTTAGAGACCGTGTTCCAGCACCGTCAGCTGGTTCTCGGCAGTGTCTTTGGCACGGGCACTCCCTCCTGCCCAGCCTGGTTCCAGCACGCCTGCTGTTTCCGGGTAGTGTCAACGTCACTTTGCCACCAATACGTTGTCCTGTCGTGTTGCAATTGGGTTAGCCGAGTCTATGGTGCCTGCTGTTTTGGTGCTTCCTATGTGGGCTGCGGGTTGTGGTAATAAAGGCTGGTTCCGTAGTGCCAATAGGACAAGCACCCCCTGTAGGACTGTGGTTTTCAGTAACTGCGGCCTGCTCACGGCCTTGCCACTTTGTTTTTTTCCTGGGTACCTTCTGCTACCCATCCGGGTTCCAGCATCGTCAGCTGGTTCTCGGCAGTGCCTTTGGCCTAGGTGCCTTCTTCTTGGTATCCGAGTTCCAGCAACGTCTGCTGGTCCTTGGTAGTGCTTTGTAGCACTGGTACCTCCTGCTTAGTAACCGTGTTCCAGCACCGTCAGCTGGTCCACTGTTGTGCCATTGGCTGTTGTTCCTTCTATTGCCACTCTGGGTTCCAGCACCGTCAGCTGGTTCTCGGTAGTTCCATTGACTCTTGTAGCTAATGCTACCAATCCGGGTTCCAGCACCGTCAGCTGGTTCTCGGAAGTGTCTTTGGCACGGGCACTCCCTCCTGCCCAGCCTGGTTCCAGCACGCCTGCTGTTTCCGGGTAGTGTCAACGTCACTTTGCCACCAATACGTTGTCCTGTCGTGTTGCAATTGGGTTAGCCGAGTCTATGGTGCCTGCAGTCTTGGTGCTTCCTATGTGGGCTGCGGCTTCTGGTAATAAAGGCTGGTTCCGTAGTGCCAATAGGACAAGCACCCCCTGTAGGACTGTGGGTTTCGGTAACTGCGGCCGGCTCACGGCCTTGCAACTTTGTTTTTTTCCTGGGTACCTTGTGCTACCCATCCGGGTTCCAGCACCGTCAACTTGCTCTCGACAGAGCCTTTGGCCTAGGTGCCTCCTTCTCGGTATCCGAGTTCCAGCAATGTCTGCTGGTCCTTGATAGTGCTTTGTAGCACAGTTACCTCCTGCTTAGTAACCGTGTTCCAGCACCGTCAGCTGGTCCACGGTTGTGCCATTTGTTGTTGTTCCTTCTGCTGCCACTCTGGGTTCCAGCACCGTCAGCTAGTTCTCGGTAGTTCCATTGACTCTTGTAGCTAATGCTACCCATCCGGGTTGCAGCACCGTCAACTGGTTCTCGAAAGTGTCTTTGGCACGGGCACTCCCTCCTGCCCAGCCTGGTTCCAGCACGCCTGCTGTTTCCGGGTAGTGTCAACGTCACTTTGCCACTGATACATTGTCCTGTCGTGTTGCGGTCGGGTTAGCCAAGTCTATGGTGCCTGCAGTTTCAGTGCTTCCTATGTGGACTGCGAGTTCTGGTAACAAAGGCTGGTTCCATAGTGCCAATAGGAAAAGCACCCCCTGTCGGACTGTGGGTTTCGGTAACTGCGGCCTACTCGCGGACGCGACACTTTGTTAATCATGGGTACCTTCTGCTACCCATCCGGGTTCCAGCAACTTCAGCTGGTTCCCGGCAGAGCCTTTGGCCTAGGTGCCTACTTGTCGGTATCCGAGTTCCACCAACGTCTGCTGGTCCTTGGTAGTGCTTTGGAGCACAGGTACCTCCTGCTTAGTAACCATGTTCCAGCACCATCAGCTGGTCCACGGTTGTGCCATTGGCTCTTGTTCATTCTGCTGCCACTCCGGGTTCCAGTACCATCAGCTGGTTCTCGCCAGTTCCTCAGCCTTCTCGTAACTTCAGCTACTTTTCAAAGTTCAAGCTTGTGAAAATGGTTTTTGATTCTCACTCTGGATCTCCCTGACAATGACCCTGAAGACGACGACACTGAAGACCACATAGAAGAATACCTATAAGATGACCCTGAAGAAGATGACCAAGAGGACAAAGAACAGGAAGACAACCACCAAGATGCATAACAACAAGAGACAGAAGACCAATAAGCATAAAAACCAAAAGCAGAAGAACATTAAGCATAAGACTAAAAATCTGAGCAAATGAGATTATCAAATTTATAAGCAGAAGAAGACTAAGCAGTGTATGGGAGTGAGTCCGTTCCTCCTCGTGGTGCCCCTGGAAAAGGCCTGCTGCTGCAGGCCAAACTGAACGCGGACAAATTCTGTTGTAAATCTTTTGTGACAGGCTGAACGGAAGGTGTAATCTTCAAACTTTTATAGATAACAACTACAGGAATGCCTGACACAAATAAGAATATGATGAAGAAGAATAGGAAGAAGTAGAAGAAGTAGAATATGAAGAAGAAGAAGAAGAAGAAGAAGAAGAAGAAGAAGAAGAAGAAGATACTGCTGCTGCTGAAGATGATGAAGGAGAAAGTGTGGGAGAAGTAAAAAAGAAGGTGAAGAGCATGGAAATAGTGAAACATACATATCTGACAAAAAATTAAAGACTTTAACATAGTCAATATCTTTGTAACTATGAACGTCTTTAAAAAAAAAAAAAATTCCTGCTATTCCATTTGATTGGGCTAAACCTTGATGGCTTTAATGTCTCCTACACCTCCCACAATACATTCTACATTATTATTAGTTGTTTTTCTTCATGTAGAATTAACCGACAGGGAAAGAAAGGGTTTTTTTTTAATTCCAATATTTCTGTTCCATTGACTTGAATGGGACTTCCGGGATCGGAATCGGCGATACCCGATACTTTTTTTAGATCGGCCGATCCATTCCGATACGATATTTTTCAGTATCGGGTGGTATCGCTCAACACTAGTTATAATCTATACACACGTGGTCAAAATTGTTGGTACCCCTCGTTTAATGATAGAAAATCCCACAATGGTCACAGAAATAACTTGAATCTGACAAAACTAATAATCTATCAAAAATCTATGAAAATGATCAAATGAAAGTCAGACATTGCTTTCAGCCATGCTTCCACAGATTTTTTTAAAAAAAATAAAATTCATGAAATAGGCCTGGACAGAAATGATGGTTCCCCTGAAAATAATGTGACAAAAGGGACATGTTACATCGCAGTGTGTTCACTAATTTGCATCACAGGTGTCTACAATCCTGGAATCAGTGAGTGGCCTGTATAGAGGCTACAGATACTCACTGTGCTGTGTGGTGACATGGTGCGTATCACACTCAACATGGACCAGAGGAAGCAAAGAAGAGAGATGTCCCAGGAGATTAGAAAGAAAATTATAGACACATGTTAAAGGTAAAAGTTATAAGACCATCTCCAAGCAGCTTGATGTTCCTGTGACTACAGTTGCACATATTATTCAGGAATGTAAGATCCATAGGACTGTAGCCAACCTCCCTGGACGTGGCCGCAGGAGGAAAATTGATGACAAATCAAAGAAACTGATAATACGAATGGTAACAAAAGAGCCCAGAATAACTTCTAAACAGATTAAAGGTGAACTTCAAGCTCAAGGAACATCAGTGTCAGATCGCACCATCCGTCATTGTATGAACCAAAGTGGACTTCATGGGAGAAGACCAGGAGGACACCGTTGTTGAAAATAAATCATAAAAAACAGACTGGAATTTGCCAAACTACATGTTGAGAAGCCACAAAGCTGCTGGGAGAATGTCCTATGGACAAATGAGACAAAAACGGTACTTTTTGGCAAAGCACTTCAGCTCTATGTTCTCAGATGGAAAAATGAAGCATATCACGAAAAGAACACTGTCCCTAATGTGAAACATGGAGGAGGCTCTGTTATGTTCCGTGGATACTTTGCTGTATCTGGCACAGGGTGTCTAGAATGTGTGCAGGGAACAATGAAATCTCAAGACTATCAAGGGATTCTAGAGAAAAATGTGCTGCCCAATGTCAGAAAGCTTGGTCTCAGTGTTAGGAGTCAGATTTCTGCCCCTTCCATACTGAAATCTAGATCCTCACATTCTGCAGTCTCCTGCTCTTCATCCACTGCAGGGGAGATTGCAGAGGAGATTGCCCTGCGGCAACTCTCCCCAGAGGCTAAGTCTTTCATTCCCTCATCTGATGCCCTGCGGCAACTCTCCCCAGAGGCTAAGTCTTTCATTCCCTCATCTGAGCATGCTCATGGGACGACCTTCCATTGGAGTTCGGGAGTCAGGTGCTCAGGTCCTGTGTCGGATCCCATTGGCTCCTCTTGGAGACCTGGAGATTTCCGGAAGGTCCCGTTTGCTATAAAAAGCTGCATGGCTGTTCCGCCATGCACTAGTATAGTCATACTTGCTGCTGTGTGTATGTTGATGGATGCATGATCTGGTGAATGACTCATTTGAAACCCCCATTCCTTTGATATTACGTCTGTGTGAGAGATTGAGTTTTAGCCAGTACCTGCGCCAGCGCGCTATTGCATCTTTGCCACAGCTGCTTAGCGTCTACTTCGCGCCAGCGTCATAGCGGCGTCTTTCCAGCGGCTCAGTTCTCGCTGCGCTGCAGTTGCAGTCCTGCCGTGTGTTCGCAGTTGCGAAGCCACGCACACGATTCTCTACGGTAGGTCTAGACGGAGTTAGTACTGTCATCTAGGGCTACTCCTGTGACCAATTACCGCGTGTGCATCGCTGAGGTTCTGTGACCTTAAACAGACTCAGCGTTTCTGTGTTTTTGTTTATTTATGCAGCTCTGTGGTTATAACAGAGCGTGCTCAGTGCATCTGGGTGCTGTTTAACCCTGTGCACACTACCGCCAGATTGCTCTGCCTTCACCTAGCAGCGGTTTAAACACCTACTGCACGGTGGACCCCGAGCGGCGAACGCACTTTATTTACATTTTTTATGTAGTGCGTTCCGCCGTTCCTAACACTCATTCACAGGTCATGGGTCTTCCAACAGGATAACAACACAAAATACACAGAAAAAACATGCAAGAATGGCCTTGAGGAAAACAATGGACTATTCTGAAGTGGTCTTCTATGAGCCCTGACCTAAATCCTAATGAGCATCTTTGGAAAGAGCTGAAACATGTCGTCTGGAAAAGGCAACCTTCAAACACGAGACAACTGGAGCAGTTGCTCTTGAGGAGTGGGCCAAAATACCTGTCGAGAGGTGCAGAAGTCTCCTTGACAGGTACAGGAATCATTTGATCGCAGTGATTGCCTCAAAAGGTTGTGCAACAAAATATTAACCCTTTCACGCCAGAGCCTGTTTTTGCATTTGTGATCGGGCCAATTTTTTGAACTCTGACCAGTGTCACTCTATGAGGTCATAACTCTAAAAGGCTTCAATGAATCCTGGTGATTGTGAGAATGTTTTCTTGTGACATATTGTACTTTATGATAGCGCTAAAATTTGTTTGATATGACTTTCATTTATTTGTTAAAAAAATGGACATCTAGCAAAAAAATTTAAAATTTTGCAATTTTTAAAATTTTAATTTTTATGCCCTTATCAAAGAGTCATATCGCACAAAATCTAATATATAAAGCTCAAAGTGTGTATGTATGTGTATGTATGTATGTGTGTATGTGTGTGTATGTATATGTGTGTGTGTATGTGTGTGTATGTATGTGTATTGTGATAAAACACTCCGGGATCGCCTTTGCTGGGGTCAAAGGTCACGTGCGTTCAGCATGAAACTCAGGCGCAGAGCTGGGATTCGTGTATAACTGACCCTGGGTCAGGTTTATTAACGGTGAAAGCAATGCAAAAGGAAATAAAACATAAAACAAATCCTTGCCTGTCCGGCACTAACTAAACAATGGACAACCTAACTACCAACTGGCGGGCTTCTCCCGTCCAGCCAAACCACAGTTGCAGTGGGCACTGCTTCCACTCACGTGTGTCTCTCACACAGACAGGCTCTCTGTGTTCCCAGGCTGAGACACTCACACAACCACCTTGCATCCTTTTATATCCACCTCCCATTATCCATTAGTAAGCAGGTGCGATACTGACCAGACTAGGCCACATAGGAAAGGAATCTGGGTGAGATATACCTGCCCTCATCCACTATTCCCACATGATTCTCACATATCCACCCCCTCTGCTCAGACCACTCCTGTCGAGCAATGACACCCGCCAAACAGTGCACTCGGGACAGGGCATCTGCGTTTCCCATCTGTACTCCTGGGTGGTGCTCCACCGTAAAAGTGTAGGCCTGCAGGGCAAGGAACCACCGGGTCACCCGGCTATTCCGTTCCTTGTTCAAGTGCATCCACTTGAGAGGGGCATGGTCAGTGATCAGCCTGAACTTTCGGCCCACCAGGTAATATTTGAGGGCCTCTAGAGCCCACTTAATGGCGAGGCACTCTTTTTCTACGACTGCATACCTTTGCTCGTGTTTATTCAGCTTCCTGCTGAGATAGAGGACTGGGTGTTCCACTCCGTCCCTCACTTGTGAGAGTACGGCCCCGATACCGGTATCAGAGGCATCCGTTTGTACCACAAACTCGCTGCGGAAGTCCGGAGTCACCAGTACGGGCTGAGAGCAAAGTGCCCGTTTTAGGCTATGGAAGGCTTCTTCAGCCGCTAAACTCCATTTAATCATGACGGAGTCTTTCCCTTTTGTAAGATCCGTCAGGGGGGTAGCGATGGCTGCAAAATTGGGTATGAACCGGCGATAATAGCCAGCGATCCCCAGGAAGGCTTGTACCTGCTTCTTGTTGACAGGTTGCGGCCAGTCCTGAACTGCCTGAATCTTATCAACCTGGGGTTTAACATCACCCCTCCCAATTACATACCCCAAATACCGGGCTTCTTCTAGCACGATGTGACATTTCTTGGGGTTCGTGGTTAGACCTGCCTCCCACAGGTCGTCAATCACAGCTTGTACTTTCTGGAGATGAGTTTCCCAGTCCAAGCTGTAAATGACAATGTCGTCCAAATAGGCCGAAGCGTACCGCCTATGTGGCCTCAGGACTCGATCCATCAGTATCTGGAAGGTCGCCGGTGCTCCGTGCAGTCCAAACGGCATATACACATACTGAAATAGACCTTCTGAGGTAGCAAATGCCGTCTTTTCTCTGGCAGCCTCTGCCAGAGGGATCTGCCAATACCCCTTTGTTAGGTCTAGGGTCATAATATACCGGGCTTTTCCTAACCGATCTATTAACTCGTCGACCCGGGGCATAGGGTAGGCATCAAATTTTGAGACCGCATTCAGTTTCCTGAAGTCATTGCAGAACCGGATGGTGCCGTCCGGTTTAGGAATTAGCACAATCGGGCTGGACCAAGCACTGTGCGATTCCTCAATGACACCTAACTCTAACATTGCCTTCACTCCTCGGGAAACGGCTTCACGGCGCGCTTCCGGGATTCGGTAGGGCTTTACGTGAACTGTGACACCAGGTTCCGTTACAATGTCATGTTTCATTAGCGTAGTCTGCCCGGGTTTTTCTGAGAAAAACTTTTGGTTGTAAAGTAGAAACTGCCTGACCTCAGTCTTTTGCCACTCCGAGAGAGTCTCTGCAACCCGTACCTCCGGTACAGTATGTGAGCAGACGGGACGGGCCAGCTCCGCTGACAAGGCAGACCGATCTTTCCAGGGTTTTATCAGATTTACATGATAAATCTGTTCAGGTTTCCGTTTACCTGCCTAGTATACTTTGTAGTTTACTTCACCAACTCTTTCCTTAATCTCAAAGGGGCCCTGCCACTTTGCCAGGAACATACTGTCCACCGTGGGGACCAGGATCAACACCCTATCTCCGGGTGCAAACGTACGGATCTTGGCGCCCCTATCATAGATTCTTTTTTGGGCTCCTTGAGCCTGTATCATGTGTTCTTTGACGATAGGCATAACAGCCGCAATACGGTCCTGCATTTGTGTGACGTGATCTATCACTGTTTTAAACGGAGTGACCTGACCCTCCCAGGTTTCTTTTGCAACGTCTAACAGTCCGCGAGGACGTCGGGCGTACAATAACTCGAAAGGCGAGAATCCCGTGGAAGACTGGGGTACTTCCCTGATGGCAAAAAGCAAATATGGAAGTAAATAGTCCCAGTTCTTCCCATCCTTGTCTATCACCTTTCTCAGCATCTGCTTCAGAGTTTTATTGAACCGTTCGGCCAACCCGTCTGTTTGAGGGTGATACACAGATGTGTGTAACGGTTCGATTTGTAACAATCGGCAGAGCTCCTTCATTACCCTGGACATAAAGGGGGTCCCCTGGTCGGTGAGTATCTGTTTTGGTATACCGACCCGACTAAACACATGCACCAGTTCCTTGGCAATCGTCTTGGTGGCCGTGTTACGCAAAGGGATGGCCTCCGGGTAACGAGTGGCATAATCCAAGATGACCAGGATATGTTGGTGTCCACGTGCAGACCGTGGAAGGGGCCCAACTAAATCCATCCCAATCCTCTCAAACGGGACTTCAATAATAGGTAGGGGTACCAAAGGGCTACAGAACCGGGGCTTAGGTGCAGAGGCTTGGCAGTCAGGACAAGACTCACAATATACACGAATATCGTGATGCATGCCTGGCCAAACAAAACAGTGTAATATCCTTTCGGTGGTTTTCTGGACTCCCAGGTGACCTCCCATCACATGTCCGTGGGCCAGGTCCAGCACCTGCCGCCGGTAGGGTTTTGGCACGACTAATAGTTGCACCGTATCTTCCCCCTTTTTCTCTATCTGATAGAGTAAATCATTCTCCAGAACCATGTAAGGATATGCCAGCCTAGAGCCAGGTTCTACGGGTACCCCATTTATCACTTTTACATTCGTCCTAGCCTGAGAAAGGGTAGGATCCTTTATTTGCTCGCTTTGGAAGTCATCTTTCTGAACTTCTAAATCCGGCAAACGGGGAGGTGGACGGCTGTCAGCCTCCTCCTCTTCCCCGGTCTCTTCCGTATCACCCGCCATGACTGAAAACGGGAACTGCAGGTCATTTCCCGCAGACTCTTCCACCGAGTCTTCCGGGGAGACCTCTCCCAGGGATTCGGGACCCACATGCGCCCTGGGAGAAGAACCATGTACACTATTACCCGAGGGCATCAACTGATTCTCCCACAATTGCCAGAAGTGGGGAAAATCCCGGCCCAGGATAACATCATGCAATAACGCCGGGACGAGTCCCACTTTATGTTGCACAGACCCATAGGAAGTAGTAATGCATATGACCGTGGTGAGGTACGAACAGGTGTCTCCATGCACACACGTTACAGAAAATTTGTCTGACGGTCCTGTCAGGGCTGACACCAGACTGGCCTTCACCAGAGTCACCACACTTCCCGAGTCTAACAATGCCACCACATTTTTTCCATCAAGAGTTAAATCACACAAGTGTTTTTCCACCGCCTTTTGACCAGCATTCACACTCACTACCCGTGCAACCATAGACATGCGGTTTTTAGAGTCTGTGACGTCGCACTGCATGGGTTCAGTAGTGAGCGGACAGTTCGCAGCAATATGTCCCATCTCTTGGCAGCGGAAACACCTAACGGGCCCCTTGCTTAGACCATAGTTCGTTACTCTCGGCCTCGCAGTGCGGGCAGTCCCGTTTTACTCCCCCACTGTCTTAGGGATTTTTCCATCTCCCCTACTCCCTGGAACAGTCTTACCGGTTCCACGTGGAGATGATGAAGAACGAGGTGGGGTAGCGTCGTCTCGGAGTCCTTCCGCCACGGAGTAACGTTCAACCAGATCCACCAGTTGATCTGCCGTCGTAGGATTTCCATGGCTTACCCACTTCCTCAGGGCTGGCGGTAGAGCTCTCAAGTACTTGTCCATGACGACTCTCTGGATTATCTCTGGCGCTGTCAACACCTCGGGTTGTAGCCACTTCTTCGTCACGTGGATCAGGTCGAACATCTGTGACCGCGGTGGTTTATCCGGCTGATAAGTCCATTGATGCACTCTCTGTGCACGGACAGCGGTCATCACTCCCAGCCGGGCCAAGATCTCGGATTTCAATTTGTCAAAGTCCTGCGCAGCTTCAGGTTCCAAGTCATAATAAGCCTTTTGGGCCTCACCGGAAAGAAACGGGGCAATCAGGCCGGCCCATCGTGCCTTCGGCCATTTTTCTCGCACCGCCGTCCGTTCAAACGTGGTCAGGTATGCCTCGACGTCATCTTCGGTCGTCATCTTCTGCCAGTAACGACTCACGTGAATCACTCTCCACTCGGCTTCCAGGTTAACCTCCTGTAGGCTTGCCAGGCGCTGCGCCACCTGCTGGAGAAGCGAACGATCGGTAGCTGTCATGTCCACCAACTCCTTCAGCTGGGCCATCATCACCCGATTAGCTTCTTGCTGGACGGCGGTGGACTGTACCAGCGCTTTCACCACGTCCTCCATGCTCATGCTTGCAACGTGATGCCCGCATTCTCCACCACAATGTGATAAAACACTCCGGGATCGCCTTTGCTGGGGTCAAAGGTCACGTGCGTTCAGTATGAAACTCAGGCGCAGAGCTGGGATTCGTGTATAACTGACCCTGGGTCAGGTTTATTATCGGTGAAAGCAATGCAAAAGGAAATAAAACATAAAACAAATCCTTGCCTGTCCGGCACTAACTAAACAATGGACAACCTAACTACCAACTGGCGGGCTTCTCCCGTCCAGCCAAACCACAGTTGCAGTGGGCACTGCTTCCACTCACGTGTGTGTCTCTCACACAGACAGGCTCTCTGTGTTCCCAGGCTGAGACACTCACACAACCACCTTGCATCCTTTTATATCCACCTCCCATTATCCATTAGTAAGCAGGTGCGATACTGACCAGACTAGGCCACATAGGAAAGGAATCTGGGCGAGATATACCTGCCCTCATCCACTATTCCCACATGATTCTCACAGTATGTATGTATGTATGTGTGTGTGTGTGTGTATGTATGTGTGTGTGTGTATGTCCGGGATTGGCATCCGCACCGTCGCAGCTACAGCCACAAAATTTGGCACAGTTACACGTCTGGACCCGAGAGCGTCCTAAGCTATGTTGTGAGGCGAAATTTTAACCCCGCGCGTTCCAATTCACCAAACAATTTTGCCCCTATCTACATACTGGGGAAAAAGTGTGTGCGTATCAAGCCCCACCCCTCATTGTGATGTCACAATGGTTGCCATGACGACGCTGATGTCATCATAGGTTGCAAGCCCCGACGCTCATTATGATGTCATAATGGTTGACTATGGGATGGAGGATGTGTGATGGGTATATGGGCATGGGACTATGGGATGGTGGATATGTATGATGGGTATATGGGCACTGGACTATGGGATGGAGGATATGTATGATGGGTATATGGGCACGGGACTATGGGATGGAGAATATGTATGATGGGTATATGGGCATGGGACTATGGGATGGAGGATGTGTGATGGGTATATGGGCACTGAACTATGGGATGGAGGATATGTATGATGGGTATATGGGCATGGGACTATGGGATTGAGGATATGTATGATGGGTATATGGGCACTGGACTATGTGATGGCGAATATGTATGATGGGTATATGGGCACGGGACTATGGGATGAAGGATGTGTGATGGGTATATGGGCATGGGACTATGGGATGAAGGATGTGTGATGGGTATATGGGCAGTGGACTATGGGATGGTGGATATGTATGATGGATATATGGGCACGGGCCTATGGGATCGTGGATATGTATGATGGGTATATGGGCACGGGACTATGGGATGGAGGATAATTATAATTTGCTATAACTAACCACAGTTAGTTACTATGCCCGGGCAGCGCCGGGCTCTTCAGCTAGTAGTTAATAAATAACATTTCCCACATGTCTACTTCACATCAGCACAATTTTGGAAACATTTTTTTTTGTTAGGAAGTTATAAGGGTTAAAAGTTAAACAGCGATTTATCATTTTTACAACAAAATTTACAAAACCATTTTTTAGGGACCACCTCACATTTGAAGTGAACTTGGGGGGTCAATATGACAGAAAATACCCAAAAGTGACACCATTCTGAAACCTGCACCCCTCAAGGTGCTCAAAACCACATTGAAGAAGTTTATTAACCCTTCAGGTGCTTCAAAGGAAAGAATGGAATATGGAAGGAGAAAATAAACATTTACTTTACTTTCACACAAATTTTCATTTGCACCTAATTTTTTTTTAACTTTTGCAAGGGTAACAGGAGAAAATGGACGATACATTTTGTTTTGCAATTTCTCCTGAGCATGCCGATACCCCATATGTGGGGGAAATCTACTGTTTGGGCGCACGGCAGGGCTCGGAAGGGAAGGAGCACCATTTGACTTTATTTAGGTCACTGATGTGCCTAAACAGTGGAAACCACCAACAAGTGACCCCATTTTGGAAACTAGACCCCTTAGGGAACTTATCAGATGTGTATTGATCACCTTGAACCCCCAGGTGCCTCACAGAAATTTATAATGTAGAGCCGTGGAAATAACAAAATAACATTTTTCTCAAATCTTTTTAGCTCCATATTTTGCATTTTCATAAGGGTAACGGGAGAAATTGCTCCATACAATTTGTTGTGCAATTTTTCCTGAGCTCGCCGATACCCCATATGTGGGAGAATACTACTGTTTGGGCGCATGGCAGAGCTTGGAAGGGAAGGAGCGCCATATTGGAGAGCAGATTTTGCTGGAATTGTTTGTGGGTGACATGTCACATTGTCAGAGCCCATGAGGTGGCAGAAAAGCATAAGACCCCAAAAGTGACTGCATTTTACCAAATACTTCCCTGAATGAATTCTTCTAGTGGTGCAGTGAGCATACTGACACCACCGCTGTTCCATAGGAAATTATACCATTGGGCAGTGAAGAAAAAATAATTACATTTTTACCACTAAAATGTTTTATCTCCAGATTTTACATTGGAAAATAGGTAGATAGGTAAATGGTCACTACACCCATAGATGAATTCACAGAGGGGGGTCATTTCCAAAATGGGGTCACTTCAGGGGGGATTCTGCTGTTGTGGCACTTTGGTGAGCCGCTAAGTGCCAGAACAACAGAATCCCCCCTGAAGTGACCCCATTTTGGAAATGACACCCCTCTGGGAATTCATCTATGGATATAGTGACCATTTTCACTACATGGATGATTTCCAGAAACTCGTAGTGGAAGTTTCAGAGCAAAGATTGCAAAAATGTCATTGTAGTGCCCAATATATTGTGCCCAGCTTGTGTCTCTGGAGACCTCCCCCCACCTACCCCCGGAAATTGTTAAGTCAGCTCTACTCAAATGTGTCTGTCACTAAATAAACCAAATGCTTGAGTGTCAAAACCGTTCAAAAACGTGGTTCTGTGTGGAAGATTGTAAAGCCGTCATGGAGGCATAAGGCTGGCAATGATGGGCATTGTGGGTAATAATAGCGGGGATCATGCCTCATTCCTCTCTAGGAACATACACGACATCTTCTCTGGGGGTTCTTTCTTGGTTCAAAGAATAAATGTGAATTTATACACCGGCGCTCCACCTGATATAAACTAGAGCTGCAGGTGCTGAGACAGCCTCTGTGCTAATGGCTGACAAAAAAGAGGTTTACAAAAACTAAACAGGAAAGCAGCAAGCTAAAGTTGCTACTGTATGGGTAAAATCAGAAAAGCAATACCTAGAGATCATGGAATCATAAGGTAAATGAAGAAAACCGTCTGCCTACCTTGAGGTGAATGTATGATCCAACACGGATAGAAGGGTACTATGAAGAAAGTTTCTGGGTTACTAGCCTGCAAAATAATCCACAGAGGTAGCTGCACCAGAAGGATCCTCAACGCTGGAGCAGGGAGATGAGAGCCAGCAAGTGTACAGGTACTAGCATGAAATCACAGCGGCACGTGGAAAAGATACTGTGCACCCCAGGTGGAGGATGAGTGGGGACCGGGGAGTGTCCCCCTTCCTTAGCAATGGAGCCCACCTGAATCCTCACCGAGGATAAGAAGCACGCGGAGTGCGCCGGTGTCAGTGCCAGAGTGTCGGGGGGCATTGTCTGGGTGACGTCACCTTGAGCAGGCGAAGAAGGTCCGTGCACCTTCGAAACGTGTTGGCGATTGGCCCTTCTCAGCCTCCGTTCCCCTGCTTCTAGTCTCTGCTCTAGGTGACATCACCCAGACCATGCCCCCCGTCACTCCGGCACTGACAGCGGGGTCTCCTGGCCAGCACACGCCGCGTGCTTCTTATCCTCGTTGAGGATTCAGGTGGGTCTCATCTCCCTGCTCCAGCATTTAGGATCCTTCTGGTGCAGCTACCCCTGTGGATTATTTTGCAGGCTAGTAACCCAGAAACTTTCTTCATAGTACCCTTCTATCTGTGCTGAATCATACATTCACCTCAAGGTAGGCAGACGGTTTTCTTCATTTACCTGCATGTTATGCCTCCATGATCTCTAGGTATTGCTTATTACACTTAAGGGCAAGCAGCTCTTCATTGCGTAAAGCCCCTGACTGCCCCTTTCGGAACTTTTTGCTGACCAATGATTGTGGAAACCCCTGACGGTTTTTGCGAATGGTCCCACAAGCCCCTATGCTATGTTCAGCCAGACTTTTAAATAAGGGTATGCTGATGTAGTAGTTGTCAATATACACTCACTGGCCACTTTATTAGGTACACCTGTCCAACTGTGTGTTAAGACTTAATTTCTAATCAGCCAATCACATGGCAGCAACTCAGTGCATTTAGGCATGTAGACATGGTCAAGACAATCTCCTGCAGTTCAAACCGAGCATCAGTATGGGGAAGAAAGGTGATTTGAGTGCCTTTGAACGTGGCATGATTGTTGGTGCCAGAAGGGCTGGTCTGAGAATTTCAGAAACTGCTGATCTACTGGGATTTTCACGCACAACCATCTCTAGGGTTTACAGAGAATGGTCCGAAAAAGAAAAAAAATCCAGTGAGCGGCAGTTCTGTGGCCGGAAATGCCATGTTGATGCCAGAGGTCAGAGGAGAATGGGCAGACTGGTTCGAGCTGATAGAAAGGCAACAGTGACTCAAATTGCCACCCGTTACAACCAAGGTAGGCAGAAGAGCATCTCTGAACGCACGGTGCATCGAACTTTGAGGCAGATGGGCTACAGCAGCAGAAGACCACACTGGGTACCACTCCTCTCAGCTAAGAACAGGAAACTGAGGCTACAATTTGCACAAGCTCATCGAAATTGGACAGTAGAAGATTGGAAAAACGTTGCCTGGTCTGATGAGTCTCGATTTCTGCTGCGACATTCGGATGGTAGGGTCAGAATTTGGCGTAAACAACATGAAAGCATGGATCGATCCTGCCTTGTATCAACGGTTCAGGCTGGTGGTGGTGGTGTCATGGTGTGGGGAATTTTTTCTGGGCACTCTTTGGGCCCCTTGGTACCAATTGAGCATCGTTGCAACGCCACAGCCTACCTGAGTATTGTTGCTGACCATGTCCATCCCTTTATGACCACAATGTACCCAACATCTGATGGCTACTTTCAGCAGGATAATGCGCCATGTCATAAAGCTCGAATCATCTCAGATTGATTTCTTGAACATGACAATGAGTTTACTGTACTCAAATGGCCTCCTCAGTCACCAGATCTCAATCCAATAGAGCATCTTTGGGATGTGGTGGAACGGGAGATTCGCATCAGGGATGTGCAGCCGACAAATCTGCGCCAACTGTGTGATGCCATCATGTCAATATGGTCCAAAATCTCTGAGGAATGCTTCCAGCACCTTGTTGAATCTCTGCCACGAAGAATTGAGGCAGTTCTGAAGGCAAAAGGGGGTCCAACCCCTTACTAGCATGGTGTACCTAATAAAGTGGCCAGTGAGTGTACAGATTGTAGCCTTTTTGTAAAAATTGAGTTTTTACCCTTCGCCACGACAGCACCCACTGGAGATATCGGATCCGCCCCATTTGGAACAGGAAACCCTACAGGAAAGATAAAAGGGGCGGTCCGCCTTTCCTCCTCAGTTTTGGTTTCCTGTTCCAAAAGGAGCCTAACGATCCTTCAGGAAAGCATACCTGGGCTATGCATGCTGCCTGTGCGGACTCCACAGGAACGGCAGGGGCTGCGGTTCGGAGGCAGCGTCGGGGGAGACTCCGTTAGACGGCTCCCCCCTCATCTGATGCATGGAGCGTGATGACCGGGTCCGGGGAGGGCCGCCCGGTCTCACCTAGGAGCGCGCCGGGTGGCACCACGACGCGCAGGCTGCCGCTGCTAGGAGTGGTAAGTGTGCCAGTGGCGCGAAGAAAGAGAAGAAAAAAAAATTTTTGAAAGCACAGCAGCGGTGGCGGTGGCGTGGAGAGCGCGGGCCGCAGGCAGAAGCGGAGGCACGGTAGCCGGCCGGCGCAGAGGCACTGACCGCCGGAAGTAATGATTGAGCTTCCGGGGCAGGATGGCTGAGAGTGCGACGGCGCATGCGCGGTGATCCCGGGGAGGAGGAGTGACTTCTGGGGGCAGACACAAGGAAGAAAGGAAAAAAAAAAGAGGCAATCTATTTAAACAGCGCCGCAGCTGAGCGGTGGTGAGCCATGTCGTCCCCAACAGAAGTGCATGCTCCAGCAGGAGACTCTGTGGGGGGCAGCTCCTCCAGGGACTGCAACACCAGGACAGACACCGCCTGCAGGAGTGAGGCAGGAGAGTCAAGGCCTAGGATTGGATCTCAGCCATCCGATCCGGTAATATAAGGTGTGGTGTAGTTACCACTATGTCAGCTAGGGGGCGCTGTGTGGGTGTCCCAGGACGGGTGTACAGGCACATTCAGTGTGGTAACAGGAGCAGGGTCCTAAATGACCATTATGGGTCTCAAGGTGGGTGGCCTTGGGATGCAGGCTCCAGGGTGTATTGATCAGCAGAGGTACTGCTGATCTTTCTGTTACACTGGGTCAGGGAAGCCTGTGTGTGTCTATACAACCTTTAATGATGTCATAGCCATGTGATCACCTGTGGGTGTGGTTACAGGGCTATGTAATTGAGGTGTTTGGCACATGTGAGAGAGCGTGAGAGTGAGTCTGTCTGAGTGTGGACAGACTTCCATGTGTCCAGGTGGGACACTACAGAGAGTGTATATGGGGAGGACTACAGCTCCCAGCATGTGCTGAGACTCTCAGTCCGAGTCTGAAGCCACAGACATTTCTGTTCCTTTACCTGAAGTGAAGGTTACATTTCAGTGTTATGCTGTCTATGGTTTATGGAGTAATAAACCTGGTGAAATTTTAAAGGAACCTGCCTCATGTTTGTCTCCCGCTGCACCTAAGCGAGTCGAATCCCTACAGTTGGTGACAGACTGCGGGCAGCGACTCCCAGAAGCACGTGTGGCAGTGCTGGCGATTCTGAGCCAGGAGAGCAGACGGTCTGACAACCGTGAGTAATACTGACCGAGGTCAGAGAAAGTGACTGTATTAATATTTGTGGGATACCTCTGAGGAGAAGAGGCGTCCAGGAACCTGTGTGGCCGACACAGGTAACAGACAGGAGTCTGTGTTGCACTGACCAGGGTCAGTGAGAGACTGTGTTCCTGGAGGGGTCAGTGAGCAAGGTCCTGGAGGGTCAGTGTTGGGAGGTTCTGGGAGAGGAATCGGATCCCTGGAACACGTGTTATGACCTTGGACCTGGTGAGGTGTGTGTTGGGCAGTCTCAGGCGGAGACGGATGTCCTGAAGAGCACTTGCTGAGCCCCTGGACCTGGTGAGGCCGGTGTGTTGGGAGACCCTGGGAGGAAGGTCGGCTCCCTGAATAGCACCCGGTGTGCCCTGTGTGTTGGACGTTCTCAGGTGGAGGCGGTACGTCCTGAACAGCACACGGACAGGACACGTGAGAGACTGTGCATGTGTTTTTTTTTGTTTTGTTTTTTTTTTTCTCTTTTCCTCTGCAAAACCTGAAGGCAGATTGCTGTGGCTCAGAGCAGTCACGAAGGTATTTTTTGCAAGGCAGATTGCTGTGGCTCAGAGCAGTCACGAAGGTTTTTTTGCAAGGCAGATTGCTGTGGCTCAGAGTGGTCACGAAGGTTTTTTTGCAAGGCAGATTGCTGTGGCTCAGAGTGGTCACGAAGGTTTTTTTGCAAGGCAGATTGCTGTGCATCAGAGTGGTCACGAAGGTCTCGCAGCACAGGGACCTGGTGTTTTTCCTCTTTGAGCATTGGTAGCAGACGCTGTCTGTCTACACCATCCTGCTGCAGCTTTATTGCATGTAACTAAGCGGATACAGTAGTTGTGGCTTTACACAACTATTAAGGGTGAGTACCCTGTATTATTGCTTCATAACCGATTATACCTGCACTGGTAAGGCCCTATGGGCGCGCTTTTGTGGTTTTTTTATCTTTGAGGGTGACAAGCGGCTTCCGGTAACCCGGCGGGGTTAAGAAGGGGACAAGCGGCTTCTGGTGGATCGGTGGGTCCACGAAGATGGCGCAGCAGGAGCTGCAGTGACACCAGCCGCTGTGTGTGTGTGTGAACAGCAGCCGGAGGTGCCAGTGATCAGTGACAGCAGGAGCTGTGGTGGTGCCAACAAAGACTTGTGTGGTATCGTTAAAAGACAAACTGTACTGTGTGAACTGTGGCATAAGAAGTTCTGCAGAACGGACATGGGGAAATCCCAAAAGGGGGCGGTGACCCAAAAGGGAGTGGTAACCAAAAAAGGGGTGGAGTCCCGAAAGGGGGCGGTGACACAAATTGGAGTGGTAACCCAAAAAGGGGTGGAGTCACAAAAGGGGGCGGTGACCCAAATTGGAGTGGTAACCCAAAAAGGGGTGGGGTCACAAAAGGGGGCGGTGACCCAAATTGGAGTGGCAACCCAAAGTGGGGTGGTGGTCCAGAAAGTGGCCAAGTGTGAAGAAGTGACAGCACTGGGTGACTCAGTAGGTATGTCTGGAGTACCGCAGTGTATGTGCAGGTCTTTTTCAGAATGTGGAATATCCTTTCCAGGTAGTAATGATGGGCCACAGATGTGTACAGTGATGCTGCACCGGGAAGGAGCCTTTGGTCGGCTGGACTCAGAGAGTCAGTTGACTCTGACAGGAACGCCTCTCGTTTTCTCTCTGACCGAGAAAAACGTCAGGGTTTGCTGTAAACACGGGGTCACGGTGAACTACGCAGTAGACACAGTAGTGTTTGAGGGGACCAAAGGTGGTGAGTGCCAAGATAGAGGAATACCACGGGACATAGTCTATGCCTGGGAGAGGGGCCGGGACTTTCTTTTGTTTGATGACGTTTGGTCTGACGATGGAGATGCTTCGACTGTGGGACAAGCAGACACTGAGACAGTGACGGCTCCTGACATGGACAGGTCAGAGGTAGAACTGACCAGAGGAAGAAGTACATCTGCCCAACTGACGGACCTGACGTCTCGTGATAAGACAGATGGTGGGCTGGGAGATGAGACTACTGGACTAGACACATTGGTGCTGGACGGTAACTGGAGGGTTCACTCGACTGGGGTGACTGACCCAGTGGTACCCTTTAACGATATAATTAAAGAGGTAGTGGTGCGACACGTGATGGACAAAAGAGAACAAGATCGTGAGATACAGCTGATAAAGGAGACTGTAACAGAACATGTCGAACGGGAAAGAGTCCTAAGGCAAGCAGCTGAGCACAGAGTGGATGAGCTGGAGAAGGAAGTCTCTGAGCTCAGAGGTCACCTGTCAGCGTGTAAAACCATGAACAAGACCCTGTTGGAAGATATGGAGGTGCTCAGAGAGGCCCAAGAGAAGCATCAACAGGAGATTCTCAGGAGAGAGGATGAGCGTCGCTACCTGGCAGAGGAGAAAGATAAAGTTCTGCAAGAACTCAGTGGAGTAGTAAAAGGTCTTCTGCAGGAGAAGTGGAGGGGCGAAGACGTACAGCGGCCTTGCCCGACTGATAGCAAGGCAGAACTGCCAAAGCCCATCTTGGAAAAGGGTCCTGAAGACTGTAAATCTCAGGAAGATGGTGAGCCAAGAGCTGCACAAGACAGTCACCCGGTCTTGGCAGATACCTTGAGGGAAGTGTTCGTGGGGAACCCAGAGCCATCTGTCCAGGATGAGAGCAAGTCCATGACCTTCAAGTGTGTGATGGAGGTACCCGAAGACGTGCGAGAAGCGTGTGCCAGCGAAGGTGTGCATGAGACCTTTAAAAAGGCAGTAAAGGCCTATAGTGTGAGCTGGGCACCAGAAACAGACCAGTTGGTGATACTGGCAGAAACGGAAGACACAGAGAGAAGGGTGGCTGTCCTGAAGGAGATGCACCTACAATGTCTCCGCACGAAACAGATGCTCGTGAAGCGTAATTGGAAAGCCGCTCGACGTCTGGAGCTTGCAAGGGAAGCACAAAGTCGGCTGGGCTTTGTGGAAGACAGAATTCCGGTGCCCAGAAATCTGGTGGGGAAAGTCGTTGGCAGACTTGGAAAGGTGATGCAGGAGATGGTGAATCGATCCTGTGTGAAGAGAGTGAGGATCCCACCTGCTGGTGAAATCCAAGTCGTTATTGAAGATGACATGGTTCCTGTCATTGTGGTTGGTTCGGTGGAAAGCATTGGGAAGCTTCGCATGCTCCTGGAATATCGGGTAGCGTACCTGAAGGAGATTGAGCAGCTAAGACAGGATCGACTGCAGATGAATGAGCAGATAGAGAACGTCAGGTGGCGTCCCCCTCCAACCCAAGGTGTAAGGACCCGAAGGGATCCTCCAAGGAATGAAAGGACAGGTAGTCGAAGGCAAGAACGTCGAGAGTCCGCAAGTGGCCGTTCTAATCTTAGTAACATAGGCACGAGACTCGGTGGTGGACATAGCGTCAGAGGGTCAGACTCAGACCAGCCAGTTGGCCCAGCTGGACGTGGGACTCATGACCGTGCGAACTGGGAGAGCCAGCCAGTGAGAGAAAGGTCGCGTGATGAAGCACACTGCAGACAGGTGGAGACTAAAGAGTGTCTGGTCACACTGACGGACGTTGACGGGAAGGCCAAAGCCCAAGGCCGAGATACTGACCGCTGGGGGCAGGGGAGGCCTAACGTAAATATGCAGTATGACTACCGAAACATACGGAGATGGTCCTCCCGACTGGTAGGGCAAGGTGACATGGGTGCCAGGTCTCAAGATCCCTGGGTGATGTCATGTGTTCAACCCCACAAGTTTGAACAGAGGGGGGAGGTATGTGGTGTAGTTACCACTATGTCAGCTAGGGGGCGCTGTGTGGGTGTCCCAGGACGGGTGTACAGGCACATTCAGTGTGGTAACAGGAGCAGGGTCCTAAATGACCATTATGGGTCTCAAGGTGGGTGGCCTTGGGATGCAGGCTCCAGGGTGTATTGATCAGCAGAGGTACTGCTGATCTTTCTGTTACACTGTGTCAGGGAAGCCTGTGTGTGTCTATACAACCTTTAGTGATGTCATAGCCATGTGATCACCTGTGGGTGTGGTTACAGGGCTATGTAATTGAGGTGTTTGGCACATGTGAGAGAGTGTGGAGGGAGTCTGTCTGAGTGTGGACAGACTTCCATGTGTCCAGGTGGGACACTACAGAGAGTGTATATGGGGAGGACTACAGCTCCCAGCATGTGCTGAGACTCTCAGTCCGAGTCTGAAGCCACGGACATTTCTGTTCCTTTGCCTGAAGTGAAGGTTACATTTCAGTGTTATGCTGTCTATGGTTTATGGAGTAATAAACCTGGTGAAATTTTAAAGGAACGTGCCTCATGTTTGTCTCCCGCTGCACCTAAGCGAGTCAAATCCCTACAAAGGCTTCACTGGGTGAGTGTGCAATGTATATACTCTGCCTATTAAGCTGACCTCTCCTCCCCCCTCTCCTTTCGCCATGTCTCCCCTCTCCAGGCGAAGAAAAAAGAAAAATCTAAGCATAAGGAATACGCGTTATGCGCTTAACCTCTCCCTGACTCCTACCCCAAAAAGCTCTGTAAGCAGTGCACCAGGGAGACTAGGCAGGGGTCCACAGTGTCATCAAAGGACATTCGAGTCATAATCAGGGAGGAAATACAGGCTATCACCCGCGCCAGTACTCCCTCTAGGAAGTCTAGGAGCAAAAAACAGGTGACCCTCAGCTCAGAGTCAGAGGAAGAACAGGGGTTAATCTCCGACTCCTCACTCACATCCTCGTCATCATCATCAGACATGGAGGGACGGTCATGTTTTCCTCTGGATAGTGTGGATAACCTGGTCAAATCTGTGAGGAATATTATGGGGTGTGAGGAAGCAAGGGGTGCCCAAACTGCACAAGAAATAATGTTTGAGGGGTTGGCGGAAAAGAAAAGGAGAGCGTTCCCAGTAATACTGGCAGTTAAGGCCCTAATAAAAAGAGAGTGGGAAAAACACGATCAAAGAAGTTTTCTCCCATCGGCCTCAAAGAGGAAATATCCATTTAGCAATGACGAGCTATTAAAATGGACCAAAGTGCCAAAGGTTGATGCCGTTGTAGCCTCTACCTCGAAACAATCTACTATTCCGGTAGAGGACGCAGGCTTGTTGGCAGACCCGCTAGACCGTAAGGCAGAGTCATCTTTGAAAAGATCTTGGGAGTCTACCACGGGGATTTTTAAGCCAGCAGTAGCCAGAACGTGCACCGCTAGATCTATGCTCGTATGGTTGGATCAAGTGGATCAACAAATCGAGCAGAAGGTGTCAAGAGAAAAACTACGGGCCGCTATTCCATTGATCAGAGGGGCAGCAGCCTTTATGGCCGATGCTTCGGCAGACACTCTGCGGCTGGCAGCGAGATCGGCGGCTCTGGTGAACAACGCCAGGCGGGCTCTGTGGATGAAGAGCTGGAAGGGGGACGTGCAATCAAAATCTAAGATTTGTGCAACCCCGTGCGAGGGTGAGTTTCTCTTTGGGAAAGCCCTAGATGACATACTCGCCAAAGCGAAGGAGAGGAAGAAGGCCTTCCCTGATTCTTCTGTCCTTTTCTATAGGAGAACCTTTAAAAGACGACCGTTTGGAAGAAGGAGGCAAACGGATAGATCAAATAGATGGCCCATAAAGGAAGAAAAACAAAAGGGTAACATGTTCAGGGGTTCAACGTTCCGGAAGGAAAATAAATATTAAAAAATCAGACCCACCAGTAGGGGGTAGATTAAATTTTTTTTATTCAAAATGGGAACAAATAATTTCGAGCCCATGGATCCTAAGTATAATTAAAGAGGGAATGAAAATAGAATTCCTTCAAATCCCTTATGATTTCTTTATCATAACCCGCCTTAACTCTATAGTTCAACAAAAGGCCCTCGAAGAAGAAATTCGGAGCCTACTATCCAAGGGCGTTTTAGTAGAGGTCCCAGAGGGACAGGAAGGTAGAGGATTTTACTGTCCTTTATTTTTAATTTCCAAACCAGATGGTACGTTTAGGACAATTATTAATTTAAGGAAGCTTAATACGTTTATAAAAAATTATAAGTTTAAGATGGAATCAATCAGATCCACCATAAAGCTTCTCTTTCCAAACTGTGTAATGGCGGGGATTGACTTAAAAGATGCTTACTATCATCTTCATATCCATGATAGATACCAAAAATACCTAAGAGTCGCAGTGGTGTTCGAAGGCAAGATCCGTCATTTTCAGTATACAGCCATGCCTTTCGGCCTCTCTACAGCGCCAAGAATCTTCACCAAGGTGATGGCAGAGGTGATGGCCTATCTTCGTCAAAAAGACACTCTAGTCGTACCTTACCTAGACGACTTCCTAATAATCGGGAACTCTGTCACCCAATGTACCAAACGTGTGGCTGACGCGATCTCATCTTTGCAGGATCTAGGCTGGATCATCAATGTACAGAAGTCTAGACTCGTTCCACATTCCCTCCAGATGTTTTTAGGGTTCCAGTTAGACTCCACAACCCAGAGATGTCTACTTCCTCAGGTAAAGATTGCACTCACAAAAGAGAAAGTGGAGGCAGCAATAGGTAGACCACGCATGTCTCTGAGAGGGGCAATGTCGCTATTGGGGTCGCTAAATTCTTGTGCCCCGGCAGTCCAGTGGGCCCATTATCATGTCCGCATCAGATCCTCCAAGAGGACAGGCGACATGGTGGTCACCTCGAGAGCAAGATAACCTTAACACAAGAGGTCTTGACTTCTCTAGAGTGGTGACTAGATGATGACCATCTATCCTCAGGAGTCCCATGGGTTATAGTACCATCTTGTATCCTAACCACCGATGCTAGCCCCCATGGCTGGGGAGCCCATATGGGGAATAGCTTTTGTCAAGGAAGGTGGAATAGAGAGGAATGGGAATACTCGTCTAATTTAAAAGAGCTGACAGTGGTATATTATGCTCTATACCATTTTCTTCCACAGCTCCAACAGAAACATGTCAGGATCTTGTTGGACAACACCACTACAGTGGCCTACATAAACAGACAGGGAGGTACTCGATCAGAGACTCTGATGTCTTCTGCGGGAAGAATCTTAAACTTAGCCGAAAGCTATTTGCTGTCCCTCTCGGCTCTTCATATCAGGGGAGAGAACAACCGAGAAGCAGACTTCTTAAGCCGACACACACTTCGGCAAGGGGAGTGGTGCCTCAATCGCCGAGTCTTCAAGGACATAGTAGCCTTATGGGGGCAACCTCAGGTGGACCTCTTTGCCATGAAAGAGAACAGACAGATAAAGATGTTTGCTTCCCTGTCCCCTTCAGATCACCCAGACATACTGGATGCCCTCCAGACCTCATGGAAGTTCAAACTGGCATACGCCTTCCCTCCGTTGATTCTCCTGCCACTGATTCGGAAGATCAGAGAGGACAAGGCGAGAGTAATCTTGATAGCACCATTCTGGCCCAAGAGACCGTGGTTCTCGTGGCTACGAATTATGTCAGTGACAGATCCTTGGGTCCTTCCTTCGATTCCCAATCTACTCTCCCAAGGCCCTTTTTTCCACCCCCAAGTGGACAGCTTACCCTTGACAGCATGGAATTTGAAAGGCAGCTACTAAGATCAAGAGGCTATTCTGAAACACTAATTGCTACGCTCCTACAGAGCAGGAAGCAGTCCACGACCCAGATTTATACAAGAATATGGAAGAAATTCCTACAGTTTCATACAGCACCTCATCCAACAGAAGTCCCGATAGTTCCTATCCTAGAATTTCTACAGAGAGGGAAGGACTTGGGCCTGGCAGTAAACACACTGAAAGTTCAGGTGTCCGTGTTAGGGGCACTGTACGGCCATAATATAGCAGGAAATAAGTGGATATCACGATTCATTACAGCTTGCGAACGGATAACTCCAGTTCACATACCTGCAATCCCCGCATGGGACTTAAATCTGGTCTTAGATGCCCTGACGGAAGAACCCTTTGAGCCAATAGACACGATATCCCTCAAATACTTGTCACTCAAGACAGTCCTCTCAGTAGCACTGACATCTGCTAGAAGAGTGGGTGATATCCAGGCCCTGTCCATAGATCCATCCTTTTTTCAGGTATACCAGGATAGATTAATATTAAAGCCAGACCCCTCATACCTGCCTAAGGTATCAACAAAATACCATAGATCTCAAGAGATACTTCTTCCAACCTTCTTTGAAGATCCCTCCACTCTAGAGGAGCGGAAATTCCACACTTTGGACGTCAGAAGAACTGTCCTAAAATATATTGCGAGGTCCAGGAGTTGGATGCTGTGTAGGGCTCTGTTCGTATCTTTTCAGGGCTGTAAAAAAGGGTATGGAGTCACGAAGAGCACCATTTCCCGATGGATCAGGGATGCCATTCGCTTAGCCTACTCCGCAAAAAATGAAGATCCTCTGGAAGGCATCAGAGCTCATTCCACTAGAGCAATGGCGACCTCCTGGGCCGAGAGGGGAGACGTTCCAATTGAAACCATATGTAAGGCGACAATTTGGTCATCTCCTTCTACCTTCTATAATCACTATAGACTTGACCTTTCATCAACTTCTGACCTAAGCTTTGGCAGGACTGTCCTTGGCACGGTGGTCCCACCCAGGTGATGGTCTCTGGAATCTCTCCAGTGGGTGCTGTCATGGCGAAGGGTAAAAAGCCGGATTACTTACCGGTAATGCTCTTTTAATGAGTCCTCGACAGCACCCGCTCACTTCCCCCCCTGTTAAATATATCGATAATAAAGTATATCTGCTAAAGATGAATAAAAGACATTGCCTAATCCTTGGCAGTCCTCCTGGTACTCTGAAATGCAAAACTGAGGAGGAAAGGCGGACCGCCCCTTTTATCTTTCCTGTAGGGTTTCCTGTTCCAAATGGGGCGGATCTGATACCTCCAGTGGGTGCTGTCGCGGACTCATTAAAAGAGCATTACCGGTAAGTAATTCGGCTTATCAGCTCCCAAACGATTTTTCCCGATGTCCCCAGATAAGTAGGGCATCCTGGTGGGTTTAGTTGGCTATCTTTCCCCTCATAAATGCGAAAAACTAATGTGTATCCGGTTGAAGTCTCGCACAATTTATAGAGCTTTATTCCGAACCTTGCCCTCTTAGTAATAAATTACTTGAGGTGCAGTCCTCCTTTGAATTTTACAAGGGAAATGTTATCTGCTGGGGTGTAAAGCTTTAAGAACTTTTCTGTCAAGTCTTCGATGATGGGTGTGATTTTGAATAGTCTGTCATGTTCAGGGACATTTCTGGGCAAGCATTGACTATTGTTGTTAAAATGCCAAAATCTCATGAGCATTTCATAACGGGTCCTAGGAAGAACAGCAGAAAACATAGGGGTGGCTTGAACAGGGCGGTTGGACCAATAGGACAGAATGCTCGTTTTTTTAACAAGCCCCATAGCGAATGTAAATCCTAAAAATGTTTTCCATTCTAGGACATTAGTTGGTGTCCATAAATTTGACCTAGCACAATAGGATCGTGGATTCTGGCTGATGAATTGGGATGATGATTATTATTATTTATTTATATAGCACCATTGGTTCCATGGTGCTGTACATGAGAAGGTGTTACATACAAATTACAGATATCACTTACAGTAAACAAACTTACAATGACAGACTGATACAGAGGCAAGAGGACCCGGCCCTTTCGTGCTTACATACTACGGGATGGTGGGGAAGGAGACAGTAGGTTGGTGGGTTGCAGCAGTTCTGGTGTTGGTTGAGGCGATATCTCCGGTAGTGGTGAGGAGGTAGCGGGGTCATTGCAGGCTGTAAGCTTTATTGAAGAGGTGGGTTTTCAGGTTCCGTCTGAAGAATCCGAATGTGGTTGATAGTCGGATATGTTGGGGCAAAGAATTCCAGAGGATGGGGGATATTCAGGAGAAGTCTTGGAGGCGGTTGGGTGAGGAGGAGCGACATAAATATATAAATTTGTAGACTAATATGCTCTAGCAAGCTATCTGTCACAAACAAATTAAAAAAAGAATTGGTCCAAAATTTTCCAACTCCACATTTATACCAGGAATGACCTTAAAATTAGGGATGAATGGATTAGCCAAATCTGAAGCCTCCTATCTAGGAAATGCTACATCAAGAGGCAAAGCCCCTTGGACTTTGGTGTGCGCCAATTCACGAGCACTAGGGACAGCGCTAGTACTGAGCATTGTTCCCTGAGTTGGAGACATTTCTCCAGAAGCGCTATTTGTCCTTCTTGTTGTACTGGTCCTTGTGTGTGAGGATGGACCAGAATCACTGCTCATTTCTGAGCTATCACTGTCGCTGCTACTACAGTAAAGCCCTCGAAATCCAAATCGCCATCTGACACTGCACTTTCTTCGCTGTCCGAACATAAAAGTGCATAAGCCTCCTCTGCACTATAATACTGATGGGCCATTTTATTCATTTTTATTTTTATTTTACGGAAATAGAAAACTCTGACATGACCAAATTATTGGGGAGACAATTGAGAAAAGCCTAATTCTTTAGAATAAACCCTAACTTTAGCCTTACATTAACCCTAACTTTAGCCTAACAGTAACCCTAACCCTAATTTTAGCCTAACAGTAACCCAACTTTAGCCTAACAGTAACCATTACTTTAGCCCCTAACCGTAACTAGCATTATATGTAACCTGCCCTATTTGTTTTTCTATTGACAGATGATGGACCTGATTGAGGACTTGTTTTTTGTGAGATGAGAATTGGTATTATTTTCACCTACATAACATTGATTGGTTTCTTTATATTTTACATTTGGGAGGCAGAATTAACAAACAGTTGAACACCACACACTACTGGCTCATCCAACAAGGTTTTCTATTAGACTGTGAACTGTCATTGTCTTGGTAAATAATTAAAGTTCTTTACATAGCTTGCCATTTTTATCGTCAGTTTAAGTAGAAATGTTCAAAAATATAAAACTCAAGGTTATTTTATTAAAAAAATTGTTTTTTATCTTAGCAGAGGACTGCACCAGGAGATCAGAGGGACAGCTGACATCTTCAATTTTTAATTCTGATGATCTTGAGATCCTACAAGATACAACGGAAGTGATTGCTATTACTCCAGATATATCATCATCCATTCACAGCAAAGATCTGTCATCCGATCCTATGAAACAGGTCCCATCTTCTGATTCTTTACTTACTACTAAGGAAAATCAAAGTCACAAAAGAGGCATTAAAAAACAAACTGCTCCTAAAGCAAAGAAGTCATTTTCATGTTCAGAATGTGAGAAATGTTTTAACCGGAAATCCGATTTGGTTAATCACCATGCAACTCACACAGGGGAGAAGCTTTTTTCCTGTTCAGAATGTGGGAAATGTTTTAACCAGAAAGGGAATCTTGATAAACACCAGAGAATCCACACAGGAGAGAAGCCTTTTTCCTGTTCAGAATGTGGGAAATGTTTTAACCGGAAAGAGCATCTTACTAGTCACCAGAGAACTCACACAGGAGAGAAGCCTTTTTCCTGTTCAGAATGTGGCAAATGTTTTAACCGGAAAGAGCATCTTATTAGTCACCAGAGAACTCACACTGCAGAGAGGCCATATTCATGTTCAGAATGTGGGAAATGTTTTAAATTGAAAATAAGTCTTAATATCCATAAAAAAACCCACACAGGGGAGAAGCCTTTTCCCTGTTCAGAATGTGGGAAATGTTTTAACCGGAAATCACAATTGGTTTATCACTATAGAACTCACACAGGGGAGAAGCCTTTTCCCTGTTCAGAATGTGGGAAATGTTTTATCCGGAAATCAGATTTGGTTATTCACCATAGAACTCACACAGGGGAGAAGCCTTTTTCATGTTCAGAATGTGGGAAATGTTTTAAAAGGAAAATAAGTCTTGATAGCCATCAAATAACCCACACAGGGGAGAAGCCTTTTTCCTGTTGAGAATGTGGGAAATGTTTTAACAATAAATCAGCTTGTGTTAAGCACCAGGGAATCCACACAGGAGTAAAACCTTTTTCATGTTCAGAATGTGGGAAATGTTTTAACAATAAATCAAATTGTGTTAATCACCAGAGAATCCACACAGGAGTAAAACCTTTTTCATGTTCAGAATGTGGGAAATGTTATAACAATAAATCAGATTGTGTTAAGCACCAGAGAACTCACTCAGCAGAGAAGCCATATTCATGTTCGGAATGTGGGAAATGTTTTAAATGGAAAATAAGTCTTGATAGCCATCAAAGAACTCACACAGGGGAGAAGCCTTTTTCCTGTTAATGTGGGAAATATTTTAACCAGAAAGCGCTTCTTGATCGCCATCAGAGCAGTCACACAGAGGAGAAACCTTTTTCATGTTCAGAATGTGGGAAATGTTTTAACAATAAATCAGATTGTGTTAAGCACCAGAGAACTCACACAGCAGAGAAGCCATATTCATGTTCAGAATGTGGGAAATGTTTTAAATGGAAAATAAGTCTTGATAGCCATCAAAGAACTCACACAGAGGAGAAGCCTTTTTCCTGTTAATGTGGGAAATATTTTAAACAGAAAGCGCTTCTTGTTAGACATCAGAGCAGTCACACAGAGGGGGCCATAACTTTTATGGAGCAGCATATGGGGCATATTATTCTATGGAGCATCTTATGGGACCTTTATTAACCTTTGTGCAGCATTATATGGGGCGTATTTTGTATGGAGCATCTTAAGAGGCCATCATGAACTGTATGGAGCATTATACGGGGCTCCTGATTCAATATGGATATTCAAAAACATTTAACCTACTGATGTCTCAATTAATTTTACTTTTATTGGTATATATTTTTATTTTTGAAATTTACCAGTAGCTGCTGCATTTTCCACCCTAGGCTTATACGCAAGTCAATAAGTTTTCCCAGTTTTTTGTGGCAAAGTTAGGGGGGTCGACTTATACTCGGGTCGGCTTATACTCAAGTATACAGTATATGGTAATTAGCCGTGCAGGCAAATTGTCCTAGACTAAACTCAGTTTTCAGATGGCCCAATATGTACCACTCAGGGAAAACTTACCTGCTCCAAAGATCATTAGCAGCTTCTAACTAATGGCCATGCTGCGGTCTGTCAAGGAATGAGTGCAATATCGTTATAAAGACTAGAGATATGTGCAGTCATAATGTCTGGGAGATCTGTGCCATTATTTAGTATGAATATGGAAATTATCTCTGAAAGGTAAGTGTTCCCTGAGCGGTATATACTGTATTTTCACATACTATCTATTCCTGACACTGGAGGGGCTTATAAACTTGCAAAGTATATAGTTTGAAGTCTGGGGTCGGCCAATATGGGGCTAGTTTTCTGACTGTTTCGGATAACATGATACATGATTTTAGGGTTTTCTTCATCTAGTCCCACTTGAATATACTTCAGTATTAAATAGTCTCCTGATGAATGAATGAATCCAATGAATATTCATTTCTCTTGAGTAGCGGCACAAGTGACCGCCGGCAGCAGCAGGAAGCCGGTGGCTGACACTGCGCGCTACTGAAGAGGAAGGAATACTCGCTGCTCTCTGTGCGCACAGTCCTGGTGAGTACTCCGGCAGCTGTGCTCTGCTTGTGATCAACGCATGACATCCCTGCCAAGCACTGCTTACAAGCATAAAGCAGTTGCTGAAACCGGAGCAGTACGCAGCGAGGGAGCGCCGGGTAGGTAAGTGTAATTTTTTTTATGTTTTCTGATTGGGGCCAGAATACGGATGGGGCCCTGCATACCAGGATAGGGATGAGGGGGCCAAGTGTATCAGGATGGGGGTGAGGATACCATAGATACCAGGATAGGGGTTATTAAGTACAGAGTTGACCACATTTTTTGCTTTAATTTTGTTCCTAATTTCCTGCTCTAAAACCTAGGTGTGTCTTATAGTCCATACGGAATATTTTTTTTTTCTCAGTGAACTCATTCCTCATGTTTGGCCTCATTAAAATAAAAACACTCATACTCCGCTGGCGTGCCGGCTCCACTTCAGCGGTGTTGAGACTCACTGTCCCGGGGCTTATGTGAGGTTCTCACATCACACGAGCCCTGCACCCAATCAGCGGCAGCTTCACTGTTCCTTCGGATGTATTGAACATGAAGCCAGGGCTGCGGCTGCTCTCTGATGGCCAGATGATGCTTGATTTGTCCTAAGGTGGGGACAGTGACGTCAGCGCTGATTGGGCACAGGGCTCACATGACGTAACAACCTCAAAAGAGCCAAGAACACAAGTGCCGACACCACTGAAACGGTGCCAGCATGGGAGGTTTGTATAAGTGTTTTAATTCTAACAGGACCAAACATGAGGAATGAGAAGGGGTTGTCCAACTAGTTGTCAACCTTTTTATCAAAAATCCCACACAGGGAAAAGTGTCATTATTATACCGAGAGTGTGAGAAATGAATTACAGGAAAATCGTATTTCATTGACCTTCAAAAATAAATCAGACGAGGAGAACCTATATATATTATTCACAAATTGTACAAAAACATGATGCACGCGGCGTGCATTCAAGGATGGAATATTGTATGGGAGTTTTATAGGATAAATTCAAGGTGAGAATATTATATGGGAGTTTTATAGGATAAATTCAAGGTGAGAATATTATATGGGAGTTTTATAGAATAAATTCAAGGTGAGAATATTATATGGGAGTTTTATAGGATAAATTCAAGGTGAAAATATTATATGGGAGTTTTATAGGATAAATTCAAGGTGAGAATATTATATGGGAGTTTTATAGGATAAATTCAAGGTGAGAATATTATATGGGAGTTTTATAGAATAAATTCAAGGTGAGAATATTATATGGGAGTTTTATAGGATAAATTCAAGGTGAGAATATTATATGGGAGTTTTATAGGATAAATTCAAGGTGAGAATATTATATGGGAGTTTTATAGAATAAATTCAAGGTGAGAATATTATACGGGAGTTTTATAGGATAAATTCAAGGTGAGAATATTATATGGGAGTTTTATAGGATAAATTCAAGGTGAGAATATTATACGGGAGTTTTATAGGATAAATTCAAGGTGAGAATATTATATGGGAGTTTTATAGAATAAATTCAAGGTGAGAATATTATATGGGAGTTTTATAGGATAAACCAAATACCAACAGAAAATAAACGACCCAAAACAAACATCAGTAAAAATAACTCCTCTTTATTAGGTAAAGTATAAAAGAATTGCGCCATTTTCCGATACCCGTCATATCTACATTTTTCATGATCTTGGGTTGGGTGAAGGCTTATTTTTTGTGTGCCGAGCTGACGTTTTTAATGATACCATTTTGAAGCAGATACAATCTTTTGATCACCCGTTATTGCATTTTAATGCAATGTTGCGGCGATCATAAAGACGTAATTCTGGCGTTTTGGATTTTTCTCGTTACGCCGTTTAGCGATCGGGTTAATTCTTTTTTTATATTGATAGATCAAGCGATTCTGAATTAGGTGATACCAAATACAAGTATGTGTATGTTTTTTCTTTGTATTGTTTTGTTTTGAATGGGGCGAAAGGGGGGTGATTCGAACTTTTATATATTTTTAATATATTTTTAAAAACATTTTTTTACTTTTGTCATTGTGAAGACATACAGCATTGTATCTTAATTAGCCAGACGACTATTTTTAGCAAATGAAGAATAATAGAATGTACCTGTATGTTGGCTTTCAAATTTAAGTGTTGATTTCTGGTTGGTCAAGAAAACAGAGTTTTGTTTGTGTAAGCCGGTAATATTGAGTTTTGTTGTGCCCTTATCCTTGATCACTAGTGATGTCTACTGATATGCTAATTATGCATTGTGTTATGGAGCCAGTTTCTTGACTTATAAAGCAAAGAGGGAAAAACTATGCAAATATTTTAAATAATCAAGTAATGCTACTTGATCTCACCTCCATTCTTACCCTTTATGTAAATACTGAATGAGGGACACTTCTTAAGTCTAAAAATAGGTTACATGCCTCTGTATAAAGAGTAAAGAGACAGAGAGAAACAGCCAAAGAGATTCTGCCAAGACATCCATGCATCCCAAAAGGACAAGAGACAGGATGGCAGCCATTTATCATCATGGCTCCATTATGAGGGACACGGATCTATGATTCTACAGGAAACAACCTAGGGGTTTTCAACCTCGGTTGGAAGAATACAGATCTGCTCCATTGACCATCGCTGAAACATGGATACGTTTGGAGACAGGTTGTGGACCTCAGATCAACTGGCCTTGTACCTTATGTGGACTCAATAACCTGTCATCTTCCTACACTTGTCATTACCTCCTCTCTGAGTGTGTGCCACAGGTGGAGTAGCGCCCCTGGAAGATCTGAAGTCACAGCAGCTATTATCCCGACAGGTCAGTGGAAGGGTGAGAGTCTGTAATGTGCCCCATCTTGGGTATTTTGATGGGACTGTTCTATGTGTTATTTGCCTGTTTTGTGGTACAATAAAGCATTGTCACACTTTTACCCTCCCCTTGTGTTGTCTGAGTAGCGTTTTGCCCACGTTAAAAGGATAGCAGGAATTCGTCAGGACGATCCCTGTGCCATGCGGTTTTGGCTAGCGGTCCAGACCGCCTGCTGACCCCCCCATGTCTCCACAGGCATGCTTCAATAGTGTCCATGGGAGACTAGAAGCTGTCATAACCCAATCGGCTCTGCTACATAGAGGCGATGACCAGATCTCCTGTATGTAGCAGAGTTGCTCACTTGCTATGAGCACCGACCAATGGGCAGCACTCATAGGATCTGGCAGTGACAACCATAGAGGTCTGTTGGAGACCTCTGGCTGTCATGCCAACCCAATGGTGACCCGCGATCATGTGACAGGGTCACCGATGGGTGGAATTTCCGGTCCATCATGTGCCGGAAAAAATGTGGGCTCAGTGCCGGGGCCCACATCAAAGGGAGGGAGTCCGACATCAGCGTACATTTACACCCCATGTCAGAAAGGGGTTAAATGGGATTGTTTTTACAGAGACAGAAGTGGTAATCAATCATGTATACATACAAATAATTACAGAAATACACAGCTTCTAATGGTAAATAGTATAGAGTTACCACAAGAAAATATAATTTGTGTAAATCATGTGTAGATATAAAAATTCAGGCAAATGTCAGATGTAGCGCCATCTAGTGGCCATGTGCAGAAGTGCCATCATAGAGTAACATGTATCCTAAGAGAGCGTCACTATCAAGGTGGAGATGAGATAAGTGCACCGTATTTATTGAGTGTAAGATAAATCCATACATAGATATATGTAAGCGGATTGTAGATCTATCACTGGATATCAGTGTATAAGGGGAATAGATCCTGTGCACTTATAGATGAATAGCTTATATAATGAGAGGACACAGAGCAAAGGGTATAAATAGTGAGAGAATAAAGAGCTGACAGCGCATTACATCCCTGGAGTACAGAGAGGAGATATAAAGTGCAGCCAGTGCTATATGGGATATCCCAGGAATACAGCACAGCCCATATAGTGTAAAGGAGGAACCATCCTAACAAGAGATGGAGATTACAGATCCTACAGACGACATGCCGGGAGTGTACAGAGAAAGATGGCAGATTCACCACTATTCCCTCTTACCGGCGTTTCGCCCCGTCAGCTTCCTCAGAGGGTACGGATAAGTGTTTCCAACACACCAAGGTCCTGCACTAATCCAGGCAAGGGGAGTAACTCTGGGGTAAAGTGGGGGTGTTCCTAAAGGAATTGGGGCTGTTCCCTGGTCACATCTATGGACCACATGATTGAGTCGGCCATTGTCAGCCAATCACATTGGTGGTTATTGTTTATACCGGCCCTTTCCTGTCCAGGGTCGTGTTATTGGCGTGACACCTAATAGTGGTGGGGACATACCCCTGATGGCTTATTGGTGTAAACCGAACGACCTGGGGCAAATGCCAATCAGAGGTCACAGGGAGCGAGTATACCCCACGTGGGTACAGGCATCTGTGACACCCCCGGGTGGTGTGTCACGTGCGGGATCCAGGAAACAGCGTCACATGCCATCCCGGGTAACTCCGCCTCTGGGCACCTCTGATTGGATGGTGTCACCGAGGGGAGTGACCGGAATGACGCTGGATGGACTCGTTGCCATGGAGACCGGATGGGCCCACACCACGTGAGCATTCAGCATCCCCAGTGAAGCAGAAGGATCAGGATGAAAACCTGTTGGTAAGACCAAGATGAATAATGCTGCATAGCGCCATCTGGTAGCGATCAGTCAGGTGAAGTGATAGTGAGGGGGGTCCGGAAACAAAACAATGCAGGTGAAAAGAGCCAAATGTGACCCCACCAAGTGACCAGTGAGAGTGCAACTGTGCAACGGGTAAGAAAAGAGAATAAACAGTGATATGGTAAAGATATAAAGAGAAAAGCAGCTTAATAACAGTGATGATAATAAAATCTATGGGAAGTGTTTGTGGTGAAGTGTATACACTCCTAGAAATGTTTCCTCTACAATATAGAGATATAAATGATCAGTATTAGGACGTGTAACAAAGAGGAATCTGTTATTTTATAGAGAGAATGTAACGAGCGATAAATGACGGGAATAATGCCGACAAAAGGAGATTGGATCCTCCACCGTATCATGTTGGGGACAAAGTCTAGCTCTCCTCCAAATTCATCCGGTTGAAACTGCCCTCCTACAAGTTGGGACCACGCTACATCAGTCCGTTTGAAATTCTTGGGCGTATCAACGAAGTCGCCTACAAATTGAGGTTGCCTGCTTCGCTCCGGGTCCCGAACACCTTTCACGTCTCCCTCCTGAAACCTGTGGCACTGAATCGTTTCCATTCCTTGCCTGATCCTGGTCCTCAGCCGGTGGGTGCCGATGATGTCTTTGAAGTGCAGGACATTCTCGCTATGAAGAGGGTTAGAGGTAGGACATTCTTTCTTGTTGATTGGAAGGGCTTTGGTCCTGAGGAGAGATCCTGGGAGCCTCGGGAGAATATCAATGCTCCCCGTATCCGCAAGAGATTTCTTGCTAATCTCCGGGAGGGCGGCTTAGGGGAGGGGGTACTGTTACACCGCTCCATCATACCCGGCCTCCGCTCCCATGCCGCAGCCGGCCTCCGATCCCATGCCGCAGCCTCTCTCCTCCCGACGGCCACGGCGGTCACTTCTGACGGGCGTGCGGCCGACACCATCTCTGTATGCAATGCGCATGCGCCATAGGCCACGGCCGAGCCTCCCTTCTGCTTCTTGTGCTCCCGCTGTGCCCTGACCCGGATGCACCTTCGGACCAATGGCAGACCAGACGGGGCCATATAAGGCTGCTTCCCCCTGAGGGAGGCGCCTGATCGTTGTGTTACCTTGCACACTGGGCCCTGCTTCCTCCTGTGCTCTCTGCATCCTCTCAGTTCCGTCCCCGATGTTTCCTGCAGCAGCCTCGCAGCTCTGTCTCTCGTGTTCCCTGCATTATACTCCAGTCCTGCTCCTGTGTTCCAGTTCCATCCCACTCCAGTCCTGCTCCAGCGTTCCTGTTCCATCCCACTCCAGTCCTGTTCCAGCGTTCCTGTTCCTTCCTACTCCAGTCCTGCTCCTGTGTTCCAGTTCCATCCTACTCCAGTCCTGTTCCTGTGTTCCTGTTCCATCCTACTCCAGTCCTGTTCCTGTGTTCCAGTCCCATCCTACTCCAGTCCTGCACCAGCGTTCCTGTAACATCCTACTCCAGTCCTGCCTCCGGTGTTCCTGCTCCATCCAACTATCCATAATCCTACAGTCCTACTTCAGTCCTGTCTCCTGTGTTCCGCTCCAGATATCTCTCCATATTCCAGCCTTATAGCCTACGCTTCAGTCCCGCACTCCTACTCCAGTCCATTCTGAGCCGCCCCTCTCGGTACCGGCTACCGTGGCACTTGAACCCCTGGGCCTGCTCCTAACGGTCCCTGTATAGGGGTCGGTTCAACCTGGCAGCTCGCCCGGGACCCCTCGGTGCCACGGTCCAGAGGGTCCACTCCTGGAGATTCCGGCTCCTGACCATCCACGCTAACATATGTACTGAATATCACTTAGTCATTGTGCGACCAAATATATGTGTGTTAGTAGATCTGAATCACTAACAAGTTTGGTATGTATGTACCTGGTCTTTTGTTAATTTGTGCATTCTAAAATGTTCCATTTCTGTTGTTCTTCAGCTTCCTGTCCACTGGCCTGTCTTATGCCGCCCTCCACCATGACTTTCTCATTGGAAGATCTACCATTTCTGGCATAGTCAGGTCGACATGTAGTCAATTATGGTCAAGACTACATCAACTCGTCATGCCCTAGCCCAGGATGGAAGACTGGTTGAGGATATCAAGGGACTTTGAGGAGGAATGCCAGTTTCCTAATTGTATTGGGGCCCTTGATGGCAAACATATCCGGGTGCGTAAGCCGCCGAACTCTGGCTCCCAATTCTTCAATTATAAACAATACTTTTCTGTTGTATTGTTGGCTCTGGCCGACCCTCAATGCAAGTTTATAATTCTTGACATTGGGGCCTATGGAAAGACGGGAGACTCTAGAGTCTTCAATACTTCCATTATGGGTCGGCGGCTATGCACCAACCAGTTGGATCTACCACCAGTATGCCAGCTACCAGGCTCCACTCAAGAATCAGTCCCTTATGTCCTTTTGGCAGATGAGGCATTTCAGTTAAGGCGCAATGTCATGAGGCCATATCCCCGGCGCAACCTGGACCACGGCGCATAATTTTTAACTTGCGCCTATCACGTGCTCGGCGACTGGTGGAGTGTTCCTTTGGCATTCTTTGTGCCAAATGGCGGGTACTCCAGTCTGCCATTCAGCTGAGTGAACAAAATGTTAATGAAGTAGTTAAAGCCTGTGTCATTCTTCATAACTTCACCAGGATACATGATTGTTCCTCCTCTGCTGGGGTTGTGCGTAGGCCGGACAATGTGCGTAGGGCGAGACCACATATCACCCCTCAACGTAGACCACTCTCTGGGCTCAAAGTGCGTGATATTTTCACAAATTACTTTATGTCACCTGAGGGGGAATCTTCTTGGCAAGAGCATGCTGTGACTATGTTATAATTTTTTGGTTTATGTCTGTCTAAATGTATATATTTAAACCCCTTATGATTCTATGACTGTTTAATTGCATTGGTAAGCGTATGTTAGTATGCTGACACCTTTTTTTAGAATTGAGACCGAGACGTAAAATGTAGTAGACAAATGTTTACTTTTGCCTTTTTTTTTTTAAAGAAAAACATATTATTGCCATATGATAAATGTGGCAATGGGCCAAATTGGCCTTTGTAAAGATGTGAAAATTGGGTACAAATAACACTTTCTGACATATTAAACAACCACAAAACCATTAGGCAATACCAAAATGGCAACAATATAAATTTTGGTAGGTTGGGGTAGGAGAAGGCGGAAGACCAGCCTGTGTTTGCTGCTGGCTACTTTGCCCAACTTGGCCATCGCCCTGTGTGGGGGCATACTGTTGCCCATGATGTGGGTAGTGTACTGCCTCCTGGGATTGTGGTTGGTACTGGCCAGAGTGATACTGGAGAGGGGCCTCTTGTTGGGGCTGGTAGGCCCGTGTCTCATACCCACCAAAATAGCCATGTCGTACCCAACCAGGTTGGGACCAGCCTCCAACACTGGGTGGGAACAAGTGGCCATATTGGTGAGGTTGGCTAGAGCCAGACATATGTGGCTGCTGTTGGAAAGGTTGGGTAGGGGGAGGAAGGGGGTGAGGTGTAGGCCCATGTATTTGAGGATCATCAGAGCCTGCTTGAGCAAGCATGTGTGTGGGGTGTCTAAGGCACATCAGATTTCTGGGTGAAAGCTGCCACCTCTCCAGATATTCAAATAACTCATATGGGGTGTGTGCTTGCATCAAGCAGGATCTGAAAACATCCTCGAATACATAGCCTCACCTCACGGGAAAAGGCACGAAGATAAAGGGCTAGGCTGCATGAGTATGCCTCCTCGCCATCATCATTATTGAATCAAGCCAGATAGTTCAGTGCCCCTGTGTCAACATTGGTACGGGTATCTTGGGCAGAGATATGGCGCCTTCTTCTTCCTCGCTGGGATGGTCCAGCAGGCTGTGGGGAGCCCCGGATCTGGGCAGTTGGGCTGCTGCTGATGTTGCCCTGCTCCTCCTGTATGGCTGATGGTGCAGCAGCAGACGGTCCTGCTTGTGGATGTGGTCCTGGTGGTGGGGTTTGTGGTGCAGGCACTGGGTTTTCCTGAGAGGAATCTTCACCCATGCTTCTTCGAGGGGGAGAAGATGGGCCAGCCACCTCATCCCCTACAGACCGAGGATCTATGATGGGCTCGGTATCTGAGCCAGTTCCTCTCTCCGTAAGGTTGGACCGAGTTCTGTTATGAAATAGAACAGAGCCATAAATAAATCATTTTTTTGGCCCTGTAAAGTATCTGTGTAATGTGGTGTGAGGTATCTACTTACGGTCTCAGATCCAGAATAGGGGCGAGGAAGGAGAGGCGGTCATAATAGATATATTTCCTCTTTATGTGGCCCGCATCACCACTCCTAGACCGCTGCTGACGTTCCCGCCTGTATTGGTCGCGGATGCTGCGCCAGCGTCTCATCACATCTTCTACTGCAATGTGACAGGAAATATTCTCAATTTCACATATTTGCTAGGTCAAATTTGCTACCAGTAGCCTAGGCATGTGGCCTTCTAGGGTGTGCTTTCTACCCAGGGTGGCATATATAATTGGGGCATCCAGGCCAGATACACAGGGTCACAATAGTTCAGGTATCAAGTAATTACACTTAATAACTTGGTTGGCTAGGAGGATGAGGAGCTTGTGGTCTGGGCCAAATTATGGCAGTGTGTAAAATAATGCGTATTCTTGTAAAATACTCAGGACTAGTTACCAGATAAAAATATAGTGGTTTATTTGGATTCTTCCATCAAAGAAAAGATTATTACAGAAAAACATAAAAAATAGGTGAAAGAGAGATTGTCCATTAGTTCATAGCAAAGCAACATGTATTCTTTATCTGGGATCCCACAGGCAAATGGCGTCTGTCTCTGTTCGGCTTCTCACGTAGCAAAGTTACATTCCAGCTGTTCGTAATGTCATGGCCCAGCACAGATGACTTCCACACGTCTGTGTCTCATGATGGGGAGGGAGCAAGCAAGCACGACCTCTAGAGTTAGCCATGAATTATATACGTCTCTTAAAGCACGTGGTCTCTATAAATGGAGTTGTCCTCTACCATGAGCCAAGCTTACAAAAATAACCTATGTCGTGTCAGCTAAAGCAATGTACAGAACTGGGTGTAATAAGAAATTAACAGATTATTAATATTTAACAATTCCCCCTTTTGAGGGAGACAGACATTAATTGGAACCCTCAAAATATAACAAGATCTTCTTTCTTCTTTGACAAAATAATTTAATATCAATAATATCAGATTATTGTTATACGTACTCAATGACATAATTCATGTGAATTCATGTTATGGTAAGCCGTGAACAATATTCATATACAATATGTATAATTATACTTCCCTAAGTCTAAATTGAAGCATCTCAGGTCCAGTCATCATCATCTGATGTCATCTGGTCTTCATTTTGATGTTCTTCTGTCTTCTTCTTGATTCTTTTAAAAATACAGTTTTTCTATAGCATATAGATGTTGTAGAAATCGTGTTGTGTAAAAATCAAAGTCCATAAATTCAAATGTTGATAAGAAAACAAAGTCTATAGATGAAATGCAGCTTTAATATCTGTGCAGTGTCACCTTTAAAAACCTGGGCTTACATTGGCTCGCCTTGGATATTTCTGGAATCCTCCATCAGTACTGGTCTTTGAACAGGTGTGACGTCTTTGGTCAGCAAAGCAAGGGTTAAAATGACTCTTCCTTGCTAAACATAGCACCATAACCAGTCCTCAGTCCTAATGCACAGGACACGTCAGGGTTGTAGCTTCCTGACAATTACCTTATTGTTCACCAGCCTTCATCGAAGCTTTACAGGTGATTGGAAACTTCTGGAACTTGGTAAGAATGTGATAACACAGTTCATCTCAGCATCATAGGATCATTGTCCTCTGGTTGTCAGGTTAGACACTTTAATTGTGACTGTCGGTGGTGGATACTGCACTTGTAACTGTCAGTTGTGGATTCTGCACTTGTGGCTGTCAGTGGTGGATACTGCACTTGTAATTGACAGTGAATACTGCACTTGTGACTGTCAGTGGTGGATACTGCACTTGTGACTGTCAGTGGTGGATACTGCACTTGTGGCTGTCAGTGGTGGATACTGCACTTGTGGCTGTCAGTGGTGGATACTGCACTTGTGACTGTCAGTGGTGGATACTGCACTTGTGGCTGTCAGTGGTGGATAGTGCACTTGTGACTGTCAGTGGTGGATACTGCACTTGTGACTGTCAGTGGTGGATACTGCACTTGTGACTGTCAGTGGTGGATACTGCACTTGTGGCTGTCAGTGGTGGATACTGCACTTGTGACTGTCAGTGGTGGATAGTGCACTTGTGACTGTCAGTGGTGGATACTGCACTTGTGACTGTCAGTGGTGGATAGTGCACATGTGACTGTCAGTGGTGGATACTGCACTTGTGACTGTCAGTGGTGGATACTGCACTTGTGACTGTCAGTGGTGAATACTGCACTTGTGACTGTCAGTGGTGGATACTGCCCTTGTGACTGTCAGTGATGGATACTGCACTTGTGACTGTCAGTGGTGGATACTGCACTTGTGGCTGTCAGTGGTGGATACTGCACTTGTGGCTGTCAGTGATGGATACAGCACTTGTGACTGTCAGTGGTGGATACTGCACTTGTGACTGTCAGTGGTGGATACTGCACTTGTGGCTGTCAGTGGTGGATACTGCACTTGTGACTGTCAGTGATGGATACTGCACTTGTGACTGTCAGTGGTGGATACTGCACTTGTGACTGTCAATGATGGATACTGCACTTGTGGCTGTCAGTGGTGGATACTGCACTTGTGGCTGTCAGTGATGGATACTGCACTTGTGACTGTCAGTGGTGGATACTGCACTTGTGGCTGTCAGTGGTGGATACTGCACTTGTGGCTGTCAGTGGTGGATACTGCACTTGTGGCTGTCAGTGATGGATACTGCACTTGTGACTGTCAGTGGTGGATACTGCACTTGTGGCTGTCAGTGGTGGATACTGCACTTGTGAGTAACACAGTCTATTACTCAGAAATCATAGCTTTGTTACCTTCTGGGACTTCTGGATAGCGGCATTCTTCTTCTTGCAACTGATAAGAATCAATTTAGAAATATGAAAAGTCTTTATTAACCCCTTCACTACCAAGGGTGGTTTGCACGTTAACTACCGGGCCAATTTTTACAATTCTGACCACTGTCCCTTTATGAGGTCATAACTCTGAAACGCTTCCGTGGATCCCGGTGATTCTGACATTGTTTTCTCGTGACATATTGTACTTCATGTTAGTGGTAAAATTTCATTCATATATCTTGCGTTTATTTATGAGAAAAACAGAAATTTGGCGAAAATTTTGAAAATTCCGCAATTTTCCAACTTTGAATTTTTATGCCCTTAAATCACAGAGATATGGCACACAAAAAAGTTAATAAGTAACATTTGCCACATGTTTACTTTACATCAGCACAATTTTGGAACCAAAATTTTTATTTGTTAGTAAGATATAAGGGTTAAAAGTTGACCAGCGATCTCTCATTTTTGCAACACCATTTTATTTTTACGGACCACATCACATTTGAAGCCACTTTGAGGGGTCTATATGATAGAAAATACCCAAAAGTGACACCATTCTAAAAACTGCACCCCTTAAGGTGCTTAAAACCACATTCAAGGAGTTTATTAACCCTTCAGGTGCGTCACAGGAATTTTTTGAATATTTAAAAAAAATTAACATTTAACTTTTTTTCACAAAAAAAAATTACTTCAGGTTCAATTTTTTTTATTTTACCAAGTGTAACAGGAGAAATTGGACTGCAAAAATTATTGTGCAATTTGTCCTGAGCACGCTGATACCTGATATGTGGGGGGGAACCACTGTTTCGGTGCATGGCAGAGCTCAGAAGGGAAGGAGCGCCGTTTGACTTTTTCAATGCAAAATTGGCTGGAATTCTGATCGGACGCCATGTCGCATTTGGAGAGCCCCTGATGTACCTAAACAGTGGAAACCCCCCACAAGTGACCCCATTTTTGAAACTAGACCCCCTAAGGAACTTATCTAGATATGTGGTGAGAACTTTGAACCCACAAGGGCTTCACAGAAGTTTATAATGTACAGCGGTACAATTAAAAAGTCATATTTTTTACACAAAATGATCTTTTCACCCCCAATTTTTATTTTCCCAAGGGTAACAGGACCCTAAAAGTTATTGTGCAATTTGTCCTGAGTACGCTGATACCCCATATGTGGGTGTAAATGACTATTTGGGCACATGGCAGAGCTCGGAAGGCAAGCAGCGCCATTTGACTTTTTTGGCTGGAATTGAGATCAGACACCATGTCGCGTTTGGAAAGCCCCTGATGTACCAAAACAGTGTAAACCCCCCACAAATGACCCCATTTTGGAAACTAGACCCCCCAAGGAACTTATCTAGATGTGTGGTGAGAACTTTGAACCCCCAAGTGCTTCACAGAAGTTTATAACGCCCAGGCGTGAAAATAACAAAAAATTTTTTTTCCACAAAAATGATATTTTTGCCCCAAAATTTTTATTTTCCTAAGGGCAACAGGAGAAATAGGACCCCAAAAGTTGTTTTGCAAATTGTCCTGAGTAGGCTGATACCCCATATGAGGGGGTAAAACACTGTTTGGGTGCATGGCAGAGCTTGGAAGGGAAGTAGCACCATTTGACTTTTTCAACGCAGAATTGGCTGGAATTGAGATCAGATGCCATGTTGCGTTTGGAGAGCACCTTATGTGCCCAAATAGTGGAAACCCCAATTCTAACCCTAACCCTAACCCTAGCCCTAACCCTAACCCTAGCCCTAACCCTAGCCTTAGCCCTAACCCTAGCCCTAATGGGAAAATGGAAATAAATACATTTTTTTAATTGTATTATTTTTCCCTAACTAAGGGGGTGATAACGGGGGGTTTGATTTACTATTTATGGCGGTTTTTATGTTTGGCGGCTGTCGCACGCTAAAAGACGCTTTTTATTGTAAAAATAGTTTTTGCATCACCACATTTTGAGAGCTATAATTTTTCCATATTTTGACCCACCGAGTCATGTGAGGTCTTATTTTTTGCGGGACGAGTTGACGCTTTTATTGGTATCATGTTCGGGCACGTGACATTTTTTGATCGATTTTTATTTCGTTTTTTGGGACGCAGAATTTACAAAAACCAGCGTTTCATGAATTTCTTTTGGGTGGTGCGTTTACGCCGTTCCGGGTGCGGTAAAATTTATAATGCGGTTTTATTCTTCGGGTCAGTACGGTTACAGCGATACCTCATTTAGGTTGTTTTTTTATGTTTTGGCGCTTTTATGCAATGAAAACAATTTTATATAAAAAATAATTATTTTTGCATCACTTTATTCTGCGAGCTATAACTTTTTTATTTTTTCACTGATGACGCTGTATGGTGGCTCGTTTTTTGCGGGACAAGATGACGTTTTCAGTGGCACCATGGATATTTATATGCGTCTTTTTGATCGCGCGTTATTGCACTTTTTGTTCGGCGGTATGATAATAAATCATTATTTTTTGCTTTGTTTTTTATTTTTTAAGGGGTTCGCTTAAGGGGTTAACTATTGGGACAGTTTTATAGGGCGGGTCGTTACGGACGCAGCGATACCAAATATGTGTACTTTTATTGTTTTTTGTTTTTTTTATTTCAAAAAAATGAATTTATTGGGGAATATTTTTTTTTTTTTAAATTTATTTGGCGATTTTTTTTAAAATTATTTTTACACTTTTTTTATTTTTTTTTTACTTTATTACAATGTCCCAGGGGGGACATCACTGTCCTGTGACAGATCGCTGATCTGTCACATCACAGATCACTGTGACAGATCAGCGATCTGTCACAGGCACTGCACAGGCTTCCTCATGCCTGCACTTTGCAGGCACTGAGGAAGCCAGCTTCCTGCAGGCCCCCGGAGATCCCCGTCGCCATATTGGATCCGGGGACCTGCAGGAAAGGAGTCCCCCGCAGCAGCGCTGCACATTGCGCTGCCGTGGGGGGCTCAGGGAAGCAAGGAGGGAGCCCTCTCCCTGCCGATGCTTCCCTTTAACCCCCGGTACACCGCGATCGTGTTTGATCGCGGTGTGCAAGGGGTTAACGTGTCGGGGGCGGTCCGTGACTGCCCCTGACACATTGTGCCGGGTGTCAGCTATGATAATTAGCTGACACTCGGCCGCGATCAGCGGCGCTCACCACGTGGGCGCCGCTGATCGCGATGATGTAATATTCCGTCCATGGTAATTAGGTCCATGGTCACATGGACGGAATATTACGTCATTTGTAGGTAAGGGGTTAACATAATTTCAGTATCTTGCTTGAAGTCTTCATTCCCTATTCTATACCAAATCTGGTAATTTTCCTAACCTATAATATCACAGCGTACCATAGCAATCAGTAATATCCATATAATTATTATCAGAATTTGTACCATATATGGATTTCAATGTTTGAAATAATAAAACAATAATAAGTGATAATCAGGGCTGTGGAGTCGGTAAGCCACAGTTGCGACTCCGACTCCGCCTCCTGGATTTTATCAGGCTCCGGCTCCGACTCCGGCTCCGACTCCTTCATAAATGGCCAATTCATAACAACAAATTTACTGTTGTAAAATATTAAACATGGTGCTTATTCAGTTTCTCACCATCATATAAGTAATCAGACCACTTAGAGCAAAAACTACATTTATTAGAATACAATTAGAATATAGCAAATAAGTTTTATAAACTTTTCTAAACTGTAAGTAAATATGCAATAAACACTTTTATGCAGTTAATAAGAAGAAATCTATAAATTTGTCCTCAGAAAAAGTTTTGCCTCTGTCAGATCCTCCTTCATGGATGCCCTCAAATCTGATCTAATTATTTTGAGAGCAGAGAACAACCTCTCTACACTAACTTGTGTTGGTGGCAAAGCAGTAACCACTCGGGCAACATCTCTGACAATGTCAGGATACAGAGGAATCGCTTGTTGCACTGTTATTTTTGATGAACGGTCAAATTTCTCAATTTCTTTTAGTGCACATGAAAAATTCTGCTGAAATGTACTGGCTGTGTTCCTTGATGGGGATGACTCTTATTCTATGCGGGAACGCTTTGCACGGTCCTTGTGATCCAAATATTTTTCAAAATTAAATTCTTCATCAGTTGATGATGAGGGTGAAGATGTGGCAGGACGACCGAATTCTTCTTGTTCCTCCTGACTGTTCTGCAACCCTTTCATCCTTACTGCTATTTCAAACAGAGCTTCTTTTCCTTTACTTAGCTGTTGATCATCTAGAAGAATCCGATGCATTGGGTCTACATAAACAGCTGCCAAAAGAATGTTATTTTGTAATAGTAGCTCCTCTCTCCGTTTCATTGATGTAGCAATGCCACTTGCAATTAACCCTCCTCTTTGGGACAGGCGAAACATCAGGTTCTTCCACTCCTTTAAGAAAATACTTGGAGTTAAGTCCTCTGCTTGTAATTTTTTAGTCACTGTAAATGGGTGCTCTAGCAATTTTTCCAGCTCAGTCACCTGATTCCACTGACTTTCATTTAGCGCCAGTTGAGGGTTAGCCATGTCTACAAGAAAGGTTTTCAGTTCAACCAAGCGCTGAATCATTAAGTACTGCCCCATCGTGTGGCTTGATCAATAATTGCCCCTTTTCCAGCACGTCTCTTCAAAATTGAGTCAACTTTAGGGGTTCTGGCAACAGTAGCCAATTTTGTCACCTTGCCAATCAGTGCAGCAGCATGTCCTTCTTGCAGACTGTCTCTTATAGCCAGCTGTAGCGTATGCACAACACAGCGCATGTGATGAATGAAAGAACATATTGACACAGTTTCAACAAGATCATCTAAACTATCATGTTGCTGTAAATCTGAAGCAACTTCAGTTTGCTCCTCAGTTATAATACTGTGTTCCTCTATTTCAAACATTTCTGTCTCTGTGGACCCAGAATGTTCTTCTAGCTGCTGGTCACCATCATTACTCTCATTCATTAGCTCGGCACGGTGGCTCAGTGGTTAGCGCTGCAGCTTTGCAGCGCTGGGGTCCTGGGTTCGAATCCCACCAAGGACAACATCTGCAAGGAGTTTGTATGTTCTCCCCGTGTTTGCGTGGGTTTCCTCCGGGCACTTTGGTTTCCTCCCACATTCTAAAGACATACTAATAGGGAATTTAGATTGTGAGCCGCATCGGGGACAGTGATGATGATGTGTGCAAAATGTAAAGCGCTGCGGAATATGTTAGCGCTAAATAAAGATTATTATTATTATTAATAGTACTTATCATATTTGAAGCATTGTCAGTTACGACAGAAAGAACTTGCTCTTTTTTAAGTTCATAGTCTTGCAGAACCTTTTCCACCAAGACCTGGAGAAACTCACTGGTGTGATGAGCTTTGGTGTCTTTTACTGCCAATGTCTTGGTAACTATTTCATTTTTGTCACAAACAAATCGGACATTGATGGCAAAATAGTTCACTCTGTGACATGTGCAGGCAACCATTTTAACAAACAGAAAGCGTCCCTTGAGAGTTTTCTTAAGTTCTTCCTTTTGTTTAAAAGCTTCTTCGATTACTAATTTTCTAATACTCTCTCTCTCTCCAGAGAAACACCAAGCTTGCGGGCCATTTCCCCATTCAGACACATAAAAGCTGGTCGTGAAAATAATGAAATAGGCACACTATCCTTTACAACAAGCTCTATGATCTGTTTTTTAAATGTATCTACTGTCATTGTCACAGTAACTTTGTCACTGACAAAATATCTTGCAACTGATGGCTGCAAAGTTCTCTGCTCCTTTGTTTGGCTGGAAGAGCTGGGCACTGGTTCATTGGTTTGGATGCAGTCTTTCTCATCCACTGCTTTCAGTACTTCTGGATGAAAGCGCTGTAAATGTCTCTTTAGATTAGAAGCTCTGGTAGGAGCATTTTTATCTTTGCCTGAATATGCACTCATCTTGGTTTCACAGCATTTGTTTTCGTCTGGATCATTTGTCATACACTGACAGACATAATGTTTTCTATCTTGAGTGATGGTGAAATGTTCAAATACAGCTGATTTAATGTGATGCTTCTTTGACATTCTCAGGTTTTTAATTCTGCATTCCTAATCCAAATGACAATTGTTTTTCCTAAAAACAATTGTACAAAATTATTGCCAGGTCGTACAACTGATATAGTGGTCAGTAATACTGTTATTATTCCTCATGTACTCACAGTTAACTGATGCAAAGTTTGTTGAAAGGATAATACTTCTTACAGTCTTGCTCTTCTGAGTAGCAGGCAGCTGTGAGATGCTTGGAAGATGCACACCTAGTATGATCTAGTCTAGAGGAGGAGCTTTACTACTAAGAATTTGCAACACATTTTCACTTTCAGTTTCATACATTGTAAGTAGGGGGGTTGGGGCAGCATGAGGTTAACCAAGTATAAGATTAGATAAGGGCAGTGGAGAACAGTGACACACAAGAAGTAAGAAATGTCTCTATCTCCAGCAGAACTGCTTATCACTGTTGTTCATAGTTTGATAGAACATATATATTTGAGTAACATTTATAAAATTCATATGAAAGTTCAATTATGAAATATTAATACATTTTTTTTAAAGCTGGAGTCGGAGTCGGTACATTTCTACCGATTCCGACTCCAACCAAAACTAACTCCAACTCCACGACTCCGACTCCACAGCCCTGCTTAGGACGGGTCATCAATGTCTGATCGGTGGGTGCAACACCGCCACTCCCATCACTCGCCTGTCACTGGAGGCTGGAAATGCACACACCCTGCAGCCCTCCAGCACCCGCACCCGCTTACAGCCCATCTCCCACACACCCTGCTCCCCTCTATCACACCCCCCCGCACCCTCCCGCTCCCCTCTTTCACACACCCCCACACCCCTTTATCACACCCCCCCTGCACCCTCTCGCTCCCCTCTATCACACACCCCCTGCACCCTCTCGCTCCCCTCTATCACACACCCCCTGCACCCTCTCGCTCCCCTCTATCACACACCCCCTGCACCCTCTCGCTCCCCTCTATCACACACCCCCTGCACTCTCTTGCTCCCCTCTATCACACACCCCCTGCACCCTCTTGCTCCTCTCTATCACACACCCCCAGCGCCCTCTTGCTCCCCTCTATCACACACCCCCTGCGCCCTCTTGCTCCCCTCTATCGCACACCCCCTGCGCCCTCTCGCTCCCCTCTATCACACACCCCCTGCACCCTCCTGCTCCCCTCTATCACACACCCCCTGCACCCTCTTGCTCCCCTCTATCACACACCCCCTGCGCCCTCTCGCTCCCCTCTATCACACACCCCCTGCGCCCTCTCGCTCCCCTCTATCACAAACCCCCTGCACCCTCCTGCTCCCCTCTATCACACACCCCCTGCACCCTCCTGCTCCCCTCTATCACACCCCCTGTCCTCCCCATGTTCCCTGTTCCCGCCATTACCTCTCACAAGTTTCCGATCTCCTGCAGCTTCCAGCCTGCAAACTCTCTGGCTCCTCCCCCATTGCGCCACATGGTCATGACGTCACCGCAGGTCCTGTACCATCCAGTCACATGTAATGTCTTCCGGTTAGGTGGGGATGTGGCAGACACTGAGGCCCCTGATCATGTGACTCCTGACTCCTCCCCTTCTGTGACCTCATCACAGGTCCTGTGCACACAGAGCAGCCATATATGTGGCAGACGCTCCTGGACCTTCTGCTTTCTGGGTCGGTTCCTCCTGTGAGTCCTAATAACCCTTTCGCTCCCTGTCTTCTCCTTTCTGACAGGACAATATCTGAATTCGGACAGTGTGACCGGAATTTCAGCAATGTGGAAGGAAGAAATGACAATTTTACTGTTTTCCTCACAGAAATGTGACTTTCCCCCAATGTATCATTGTCCTAAAGGTGACAGGAGCGCTGAGGCCGCACAGTGCGCCGTGTCTCCTGAGTGCCGATACCCTACAGGCTCGGGAGGGAAGGGGCGCCATTGTGGCTGGGATAGACGGCGGACGCCGTGTGACGTGTGAAGAGCTCTGACACCAGAACAGCAGAGACCCCACAAGTGGCCCCATGTTACCCCCTCCACCTCTGGGGGCTCATCTAGGGGGCAGGGAGGATTATTAACCCTCAGGGGGTCACAGAATTGTGTAACATTGAGCGGAGGAATGAAATGTTCCCACTAAAATGTCGCTCTGACCCCGAGTCTGTAATTATCACACGGGAGAAGAGGAGAAAACAGAAACCACTTGTTCCACAATTTCCCCTGAGCGCCGATACCCCATAAGGGGCCGGACACTCCTCAGGAGGGAAGGAGCGCCGTCTGACAGGGCAGAGTCTGCTCTTATGGTGTTAGGGGCCATGTCACATTATCAGAGCCCCCAATAAGAGGCGCCATGTTACACCCGCCACCTCTCAATTACTCATCTTTCTCCCAGAATTTTATACCATTGGGCGATGAGGAAAAAATAATTACATTTTACCACAAAAAATAGTTTTCTCCCCAGAGTTTACCTATATACAAGGGGAAATAGGTAAAAACGGCTGCAAAATGTGTCCGACAATTCCCGATGACTGTCCAGCGCTTCATGCCCACCCGGCGAGGCTTGGGAGGGAAGACGCTATTGGATTCCTGGAGAACACATTTTCTCAGGATACAGTGGGGAGAATAAGTCTTTGATGTTCTTCCGATTTTCGAGGTTTCCCCCTACATAGAATGGAGAGGTCGGTAATTGTTATTGTAGGAATACTTCACCTGTGAGAGACAGAATCTAACAATAAATAACAGAAGATCACATCCTATGATTTCTAAGGAATTAATGTGAATTTTATTGCATGAAATAAGTATTTGACACAATAGAGAAACAGGATTTTTGGCCCCCTCCTCCATACAGATCTCCATATATTTCAGTTTTTGGAGCTGTCGCTTGGCAACATTGAGTTTCCGCTCCTCCAAAGATTTTCTGCTGGGTTCAGGTCTGGAGACCGGCTAGACTACTCCAGGACCCTGACATTCTTCTTTAGTGGCCACTCCTTACTTTCCCTGTCTGTGTGTTTTGGGTCATTGTTCTGCTCGAAGACCCAGCCTCCACCCATCTTCAATGCTGTTACTGAGAGAAGGAGGTTGTTAGCCAAAATCTTCCGATACATGACCCTATCCATCCTTCAATACGTTGCAGTTGTCCTGTCCCCTTTGCAGAAAAGCACCCCCAAAGTATGATGTTTCCCCCACTAGGCTTCACGGTTGGGACTGTGTTCTTGGGGTTGTATTCATCCTTCTTGTTCCTCCTCACATATGTATGGAGTTGACACCCAAAAATTCTCTTTTGGTCTCATCTGACCACTTGACCTTCTCCCATGCCTCCTCTGGATCATCCAGATGGTCATTGGCGACCTTCAAATAGGCCTGGACATGTGCTGGCGTGAGCAGGGGAACCTTGCGTGCCTTGCAGGATTTTAATCCATGACCGCGTCATGTATTACTAACTGTAATGTTTGAGACTGTGGTCCCAGCTCTCTTCAAGTCATTGACCAGGTCCTCATCCCATGTAGTTCTGGCCTGATTCCTGACCTTTCTCAGAATCATCCTTACTCTACAAGGCGAGATCTTTCATGGAGCCGCGGACTGAGGAAGATCAGTCATCTTGTATTTCTTCAATGTTTGTAATAATTGCACCAACAGTTGCCTTCTCACCTAGCTGCTTGCCTATTGTCCTGTAGCTCATCCCAGCCTTGTACAGGTCTACAATTTTTTCCCTGGTGTCCTTAGACAGCGCTTTGGTCTTGGCCATTGTGGAGAGGTTGGGAGTGTGATTGAGTGTGTGGACAGGTGTCTAGTATACAGGTAATGAGATTAAACAGATGCAATTAATACAGGTAATGAGTGCAGAGTAGGAGGCTTCATAAAGAAAAACTAACAGGTCTGTGAGAGGCAGAATTCTGGCTAATTGGTCGGTGATCAAATACTTTTTTCATGCAATAAAATGTAATTTAATTATTTAGAAAATATAAAATGCGATTTTCTGTTTTTTATTTTTACATTTAGTCTCTCACAGTTGAAGTGTACCTGCAATAAAAATTACAGACCTCTTCATTCTTGTAGGTGGGAAAACTTGCAAAATTGGCAGCATAACAAATACTTATTTTCCCCACTGTAGTTTGTGGACTCCATATACAGTATGTGGGCCGTGCTATATACTATGTGGGCCGTGCTATATACTATGTGGGCCGTGCTATATACTATGTGGGCCGTGCTATATACTATGTGGGCCGTGCTATATACTATGTGGCTGTGCTATATACTATGTGGCTGTGCTATATACTATGTGGACTGTGTTATATACTATGTGGACTGTGTTATATACTATGTGGGCTGTGCTACATAATAATAATAATAATACATTTTATTTTTATAGCGCCGACATATTCCGCAGCACTTTACATTTCAGAGGGGATTTGTACAGACAATAGACATTACAGCATAACAATAATCACATACAGTAGATTATAACAAATACCAAGAGGAAAGAGGCAGGGTGGATTGATTTAAATCACGCCGATTTAAATCATGATTTAAATTACGATTTAAATCAAAAGATTTTTTTCTATTTAAATCGGATCGATTTAAATCATGATTTTAATCATGATTTAAATCACTGATTTAAATCAAAAGGTTTTTTTTTAATATAAATCACGATTAAAATGAGAAGTGAGAGCAGTGTGCATGTGCGCCCATAGTTACACGGACGAAACTAGGGGCAACGATCTAACGCCAGGGTGAGGGGGGGACCCCAAAGTAAGTAAAAATCTTTTTTGTTTTACTATATGGCAATAGGTAGGTGTTTAAAAGCAGCATGTCTTAATTGTATAAACTATTAATAGCCTCCACATTTTGTTCATACTGCCCCTTTAATTCCACACTTCTAGCTTGGTTTCAGTTTTGGTTTAGTTTCTTTTTCCCTGCATTCAGTTGACATGCCCAAACTTGTTGGATAGTCAGCAGTACTTGGCTCAGGCTGTAGTAACATCAGCAGTGCTTGGCTCAGGCTGTAGTAACAATCAAACTTCATAAGTGATCTGTGTGAGCCATGGCAGCAGGTCGTAAGAGAGACCCTATTTGGGTTCATTTTGTTGAGATGCCAGCAGCAGATCTTGGAAAGAAAGGTGCAAGAGCAAAGTGCAAATACTGTCAAAAGGATATCCAAGGACTTGTTTGCCGTTTGAAATCACATTATGAAAACTGCAACCAGAAGGGAAATGAAGATGTTGATAGTGATTAGTGTTGAGCATTCCGATACCGCAAGTATCGGGTATCGGCCGATACTTGCTGTATCGGAATTCCGATACCGACTTCCGATATTTTTTCAATATCGGAATTCGGCATCGGAATCGGAAGTTCAGTTGATTGACGGCCTGACGTCATCATGATGCGCGGTGTGTGCGCATCATGATGCGCCGTCATTTCGGGCCTTCCGGGGGTCTCTGCCGGCCTGCCGGGGGGCTGTGCCGGCCTGCCGGGGGGCTGTGTGGACTGCCCGGGGTCTGTACCGGCCTGCCGGGGGGCTGTGCCGGCCTGCCGGGGGGCTGTGCACCCTGTGGGGGTCTGTACCGGCCTGCCGGGGGGCTGTGCCGGCCTGCCGGGGGGCTGTGCTGATGTCCGGGGGTCTGTGCAAGCATCGTCCGATGGGACTACAAGTCCCATCGGGCGATGCCTGCTACCATGACAGTGATTGACACATTAGCCAATGATGGGACAGTAGTAGTCCCATCATCCGGCTAATGTGTTAAATGTTAAAAAAAAAAATAAAAAAAAAAAAAATACTACATGCATGCTGCATACATACTACATGCATGCTACATATATACTACATACATACTACATACATGCTACATACATACTGCATGCTACATACATACATACTACATACATACTACATACATACTACATACATACTACATATATACTACATACATACTACATACATGCTACATACATACTGCATGCTACATACATACTACATACATACTACATGCATACTACATATATACTACATACATACTACATACATGCTACATACATACTGCATGCTACATACATACTACATACATACTACATGCATACTACATATATACTACATACATACTACATATATACTACATACATACTGCATGCTACATACATGCTACATACATACTACATACATACTACATTCATGCTACATGCATGCTACATGCATGCTACATACATGCTACATGCATGCTACATACATACCACATACATACTACATGCTACATACATACCACATATATACTACATACATACAATACATTCATACAATACATACATAGACATACAGTACATATAACATAGAGTAACATACTTACCAATACTTGTCACATTGTTCCCCGAAGCCATTGTCTATTCCGGGATAAATATTAACATAACAAACCACAAAAATACTCACCCACGATCCGAAGCAGTCCACGAGTGTGTCCCACGACGATCTTGGGTAGAGAACTGCAGCATCAGATGATGCTGCCGTTCTCTACGGGCTGTAGGAATCCAATGACGGAAGGTAGGTATCCTTCCGCACTGTATTCCTCCGCCACTTAAAAAAAAAAAGTCCCTAGTCTCACTTTATGCCATTGCTGTGTGGGAAATTCCCACACAGCAATGGCATAAAGTGAGACTAGGGACTTTTTTTTTTTTAAGTGGCGGAGGAATACAGTGCGGAAGGATACCTACCTTCCGTCATTGGATTCCTGCAGCCCGTAGAGAACGGCAGCATCATCTGATGCTGCAGTTCTCTACCCAAGATCGTCGTGGGACACACTCGTGGACTGCTTCGGATCGTGGGTGAGTATTTTTGTGGTTTGTTATGTTAATATTTATCCCGGAATAGACAATGGCTTCGGGGAACAATGTGACAAGTATTGGTAAGTATGTTACTCTATGTTATATGTACTGTATGTCTATGTATGTATTGTATGAATGTATTGTATGTATGTAGTATATATGTGGTATGTATGTAGCATGTAGTATGTATGTGGTATGTATGTAGCATGCATGTAGCATGTATGTAGCATGCATGTAGCATGCATGTAGCATGCATGTAGTATGTATGTAGTATGTATGTAGCATGTATGTAGCATGCAGTATGTATGTAGTATATATGTAGTATGTATGTAGTATATATGTAGTATGCATGTAGTATGTATGTAGTATGTATGTAGCATGCAGTATGTATGTAGCATGTATGTAGTATGTATGTAGTATATATGTAGTATGCATGTAGTATGTAGCATGTAGTATGTATGTAGCATGCATGTAGTATATATGTAGTATGTATGTAGTATGTATGTAGCATGCATGTAGTATGTATGTAGCATGTAGTATGTAGCATGCATGTAGTATATATGTAGTATGTAGCATGTAGTATGTATGTAGCATGCATGTAGTATATATGTGTTATGTATGTAGCATGTAGCATGCATGTAGCATGCATGTAGTATGTATGTAGTATATATGTGGTATGTATGTAGCATGCAGTATGTATGTAGCATGCATGTAGTATATATGTAGTATGTATGTAGTATGTATGTAGCATGCATGTAGTATGTATGTAGCATGTAGTATGTAGCATGCATGTAGTATATATGTAGTATGTAGCATGTAGTATGTATGTAGCATGCATGTAGTATATATGTGTTATGTATGTAGCATGTAGCATGCATGTAGCATGCATGTAGTATGTATGTAGTATATATGTGGTATGTATGTAGCATGCAGTATGTATGTAGCATGCATGTAGTATATATGTAGTATGTATGTTGCATGTAGTATTTATGTAGTATGAATGTAGCATGTATGTAGTATGTAGTATGAATGTAGCATGTATGTAGTATGCATGTTGTATGTATGTAGCATGTAATTTTTTTTTTTTTTTTTACATTTAACACATTAGCCGGATGATGGGACTACTACTGTCCCATCATTGGCTAATGTGTCAATCACTGTCATGGTAGCAGGCATCGCCCGATGGGACTTGTAGTCCCATCGGACGATGCCTGCACAGACCCCCGGAGCCTGCACAGACCACCGGCAGGCCGGCACAGCCCCCCGGCAGGCCGGCACAGCCCCCCGGCAGGCCGGCACAGCCCCCCGGAGCCTGCACAGCCCCCCGGCAGGCCGGCACAGCCCCCCGGCAGGCCGGCACAGCCCCCCGGAGCCTGCACAGCCCCCCGGCAGGCCGGCACAGACCACCGGAGCCTGCACAGCCCCCCGGCAGGCCGGCACAGCCCCCCGGAGCCTGCACAGACCACCGGCAGGCCGGCACAGACCACCGGAGCCTGCACAGACCCCCTGGCAGGCCGGCACAGCCCCCCGAAAGGCCCGTACAGACCCCAGAGAGGCTGTACAAGGGCAGGAAAGGGTTTTTCTTATTCCGATACCGGAAGTCCCATAGACTTGAATGGGACTTCCGGTATCGGAATCGGCGATACCGATACTTTTTTTAAAGATCGGCCGATACCATCCGATACGATACTTTGAAGTATCGGACGGTATCGCTCAACTCTAATAGTGATACAACTAATGTCAATGAACCCCCACAGCTTCTTATGCACCAGGAGCCTAGTACTAGTGGTAAGTCTGGCAATTAATTTACAACCTATTTTTTTAACAGACATTTTACTGGGATGGTTAAAGTCTATGAAAAGAAAAATTTCTAGCACTGGTAGTTCTGGAGTATAGAATTTAAATTTATGTTAAGGCAATATTTCACAGAAAATTAACGCTAAAGGACATGTGCACCTTTATTTTTTTAAGGTGCACATGTCCTCCCCCCGCAGCGCTCTTACCTCCGATCCCCGCAGCGCTGAGATCCGTGGCTTCGTTTTGACCGTCCGCCTCCCGTCCTCCGGTTGCGGCCTACTCGCAGTGATCCAGCGGCGTGACGTCAGCGGGCCGCACGCTCCATTGAAATGAATGGAGGCGCGCTCGCGGACGGGCAGAACGAAGCCACGGATCCCCGCAGCGCTGACATCGGAGGTAAGAGAGCTGCGGGGGGAGGACATGTGCACACTGTGACTGGCTGCACCTTAAAAAATAAAGGTGCACATGTCCTTTAAGTAAAAATAAAGTGTGTATACGCTTATTTTTTTTTTTATTGTAGGCTGCAATTCACTTTTGAAGTCTGCCAAATTGACCATTTTAAAAAAAAAAACATTTTTAAAACTTTTGTGACATAATTTTTTTCAGTTGCTGAGGCTCTGATATTAGTTACCAGTATTACAGCAACCTCACCGGAAAACTTGAGTAGCATAACTTTTGAGACAGCCCTTATAGGATGAGGACCATTACATTGTTCAAAAAGTTTGTTTCAATATTTTCGTTATATTTCTTCAAATACGCAGTCGATTTATATTTTTAATTTCTGTGCTTTCAGGGTCAAATATGGCTTGTGCTGCACGTGACAATCAATATCTGGGTACAACTTCAACAAAGCAGCCCAAAAAAAAACTTTGCGTGCAAAGTGTAGAAAAATTCATCTTAAAGACTACGACGAGCCAGAAAGAACATTTTGATGAATTAATTGCTAAATTCATATTTGCAACCAATTCTTCTTTCCGACTAGTTGAGCACCCATTGTTTGTACAAATGATCGAAGGAATTAGACCAGGCTACAAACCACCAAGTAGATTTGATATCTCAGGAAAACATCTTCAGGCTGTATACGACATAGAAAGAGCGGCTTGTACAAAATATTTGAAAGACAAGGTTGTTAACATGAGCTTGGATGGTTGGAGCAACATCCACAACGACCCCATAATTTGCACTTGTGTCACAACAGAAGATGGTGAAACTTACCTTACAGACACAATCGACACATCTGGAAATTCACATACTGCTGAATATTTACTTGAAATTGCTAAGAACTCAATTCACCAATGCCAAGAACAGTTTGGATGTAAAGTAAGGAGCTTAGTTACTGATAACGCAAGCAATGTGGCAAAAATGCGAGCGGAACTGGCACAGGATGACACAAATGTCATTACATACGGTTGTTCTGCCCATTTGTTGCATCTTTTGGCAAAAGACCTGCATATTTTGGGTGTCAAGGAACATGTTGTAGAAATTGTTAAATATTTCCGCAATAATCATTTTGCACATGCAACCTACAAGGAAATGGGAGGACTGAAGTTGGTTCTACCACAAGATGTTAGATGGAATACCTTGGCTGACTGCTTGGAACTGTTTATTAACAACTGGTCAAAATTACTGTCCATTTGCGAAACACATCGGGATAAAATTGATGCTAATATACGAAGCAAAGTATTAAATCTTGGTGTGAAGAGAAATGCCGAGGACCTTTTGGAAAGGTTAAAGCCAATATCGATTGCGTTGGATAAAATGCAGAAAGATACTGCAACCATAGCTGATGCCACAGAAGTTTGGAAAGATTTAGAAGGTTCTCTAGATCTCTTGAACCTCTCAAACAATGTAAAGGTTGCAATACAGCACCGCAAGGACCAAGCATTAAAAGAAGAACACTATTTAGCCAATATCTTGCATCCCATCTACAGAGGGAAAAAATTATCTGAGGCGGAAATCAACTCTGCAATGGAGTGGCTCGCCAATACTAACCATGACATTGTGGCAACTGTGCTGAAATTGAAGTGTGAATCTGCACCATTTCAAAAATACATGTTTGCAGATAACATCGTTAATGAACTAAAACCACTGGACTGGTGGAAGTCGCAATCACTTGTTCTTCCAGCAAAGATAATAAATCTAGCTACTCAGCTACTGACTGCATCGGCTTCATCCGCAGGAGTAGAGAGATTGTTTTTTTCATTTGGTTTTGTGCACACAACAGTCCGAAACCGCTTTGGAACTGCTAAAGCAGGACAACTGGTTTTCCTATTAAAAGTCCTAAATAAACAGTAGGCTTAAAGGACTGATGTATTCACTGAAGATATTTGCTTACTTCAAACGTTAGAGATAGGCTATTGTTAAAAAGTACTTACTCTCTGTAGTTCAATTCTGAGTGTTTAATAGTGCAAATAAAAATTATTAGGTTTCATAATCAACTGTTTTAATATTTTTATTTGTGTAAAACAATTAGATTTGCAAAAAGACAAAGTTTTGCTTGTGTACAACTTGATTAAAAAATCTGATTTAAATCAAATGATTTAAATCAAAAAAATCTGATTTAAATCAAAAAAATCTGATTTTTTTGATTTTTTTAAAAAAATCAAGATTTTTATCCACCCTGGAAAGAGGGCCCTGCTCGCAAGCTTACAGTCTATGAGGAAAGAGGGAGACACGAAAGGTGGGTGGTAACAGTTGCCCTGATTGTATGGACCAGCCATAATGTTAAGTGTGTAACAGTACAGACACAGAGGGCTAATGGAGGCATAAAGCATGTGGGAACATGAAGCGGGGAACCTGGTTATGGTAAAACTTTTGGCTCTGCCACACAGGGATAGATTAGGTTAATGTGTTGGGGTGGTAGGCCAGTCTGAATAAATGTGTTTTCAGGACACGCTTAAAATTGTGGGGATTGGGGACTAATCGTATTGACCTGGGAAGTGCATTCCAAAGAATTGGCGTGGCACGTGTAAAGTCTTGGAGACGGGAGTGGGAGGTTCTGACTATTGAGGATGCTAATCTCAGGTCATCAGCAGAACGGAGGGCGCGGGTAGGGTGGTATACTGAAACAAGGGAGGAGATGTAGGGTGGTGCTGAGCCATGGAGGGCTTTGTGAGTGAGGGTAATAAGTTTATACTGAATTCTGGAGTGGATGGGTAGCCAGTGTAATGACTGGCACAAGGTAGAGGCATCGGTGTAACGATTGGTGAGGAATATGATCCTGGCTGCAGCATTCAAGACAGATTGGAGGGGGGAGAGTTTGGTAAGAGGGAGACCGATTAGAAGAGAGTTACAATAGTCGAGACGAGAATGAATAAGAGAAACAGTAAGAGTTTTCAAAGGTAAGAAAAGGTCGAATTCTAGAAATGTTTTTGAGGTGCAGATGACAAGAGCGAGCCAGTGATCGAATGTGGGGGGCAAAGGAAAGCTCGGAATCAAGTATGACCCCAAGACAGCGGGCCTGTTGCTGGGGAGTAATAGTGGAACCACACACAGAAATGGCAATGTCGGGTATAGGTACATTAGTAGAGGGAGGAAACACCAGGAGTTCAGTCTTTGACAGGTTCAGTTTCAGATATAGTGAGGACATGATATTAGACACAGCGTTTAGACAATCGCCGGTGTTTTCTAGAAAGGCTGGCGTGATGTCAGGAGAAGAAGCGTATAATTGGGTGTCATCAGCATAGAGATGGTACTGGAAATCAAATCTACTGATTGTTTGACCAATAGGGGCAGTGTACATGGAGAAGAGGAGGGGACCTAGAACCGATCCTTGGGGGACCCCAACAGTAAGGGGAAGATGAGAGGAGGAGGAACTGGCAAAAGATACAGTAAAGGAGCGGTCGGAGAGATAGGAGGAGAACCAGGAGAGAACGGTATCCTTGAGGCCAATGGAACGGAGCATAGTGAGGAGGAGCTGATGATCCACAGTGTCGAATGCTGCAGAGAGATCCAAGAGAATTAGCATGGAGTAGTGACCATTTGATTTAGCTGTTAGCAGATCATTAGAGACTTTAGTAAGGGCAGTTTCAGTGGAGGAGTGTAAAGAGCGGAAACCGGATTGGAGAGGGTCGAGAAGAGAGTTTTCTGAGAGATAGCGGATAAGACGGGAGTGGACCAGGCATTCCAGGAGTTTAGAGATGAAGGGAAGATTAGAGACAGGTCTATAGTTAGCGGCATAGTTTTGGTCGAGGGATGGTTTTTTAAGTAGTGGATGTATGATGGCATGCTTAAATGAGGAGGGAAAAATACCAGAAGAGAGAGGTTAAATACTTTAGTTAAGTGAGGGGTGACAGCAGGGGAAAGGGACTGAAGGAGCTGTGACGGAAATGGGTCATTGGTGCAAGTAGTTGGGCGAGAAGATGCAAGGAGCCTGCTTACTTCTTCTTCTGTGACTGGTTCAAAATCAGAGAGTGAGTTAGATGCAGTGGGGGAGGGAGGACAGTGCATGGTATGATGTGATTGGGAGATAATTTCCTGTCGGATCTGGTCAATTTTTTCTTTGAAGTAATTGGCCAGATCGTCAGCTCGGAGCTCCGTGGTTGGGGCCTGTACTCTTGGATTGAGTAGAGAATGAAAAGTGTCAAAGAGACGTTTCGGGTTATTGGACAGTGAGGTGATGAGGGTGTTGAAATAGGTTTGTTTGGAGAGGTGAAGGGCAGTGTTGTATGTTCTAAGCATAAACTTAAAATGGATGAAATCTTCGGGTAGATTGGATTTTCTCCACAGACGTTCGGCGCACCTGGAGCACCGCTGCAGGAAACGTGTTTGCACCGTGTGCCAGGGTTGTCGCCGTCTGCCTTGTGATGTTCTATTTATAGGGGGTGCAAATTCATCCAGGGCACTTTGAAGTGTTTCATTGTAATGCTTCAATGCAGAATCAGGACAGGAGAGGGAGGAGATAGGGGCCAATGAAGACTGCAAGTTCTTCACAAGTTTCTGGGTGTTAATGGCCTGTATGTTTCTATAAGTCTGGACAGTGGGGGTGACCTGAGTGGCCTGGCAGTTCTTGATAGAGAATGAAAGAAGATTGTGGTCAGAGAGCGGGAGAGGGGAGTTTGCAAAATCATCCACTGCACAAAGCCGAGAGAAGACCAAATCGAGGGAGTTTCCGTCTTCATGCGTTGGAGAATTAGTAAGCTGCGAAAGGCCAAATGAGGAGGTTAGAGATAAAAGGTGAGTAGCAGATGGTGAGAGGGGAAGAGCAATGGGGATGTTGAAATCACCCATGATGAGGGTAGGGATGTCACAGGAGAGAAAATGTGGAAGTCAAGTGGCAAAATGATCCAGGAACTGATGGGAGGGGCCGGGAGGACGATACACCACCGCCACTCGCATGGAGAAGGGGGTGTAGAGTCTGATGGCATGGACCTCAAAAGAAGGGAAGACAAGTGAGGGTACTTGAGGGATAACCTGAAAGGTACATTTTGGTGATAGGAGCAGACCAACGCCTCCACCAGCTCTATTGTCTGATCTTGGGGTATGAGAGAAGTGAAGCCCCCCATATGAAAGAGCAGCAGCAGCGGTAGTGTCTGACTGCTGGATCCAGGTTTCAGTAAGAGCCAGGAGGTTAAGAGAATTAGAAAGGAAAAAGTCATGAATGAAGGAGAGTTTGTTACACACTGAGCGAGAATTCCAAAGTGCACAATTAAGAGAGACAGATGGCATGCAGGGAATATTAATAAGATTAGAGGGGTTTCTGAGTGTAGCAGTCGGGAGGTTTGACTTTCTATAACATGGGGGACCAGTGTTGGGAGCAATGTCTCCTGCGACTAGGAGAAGGAGGATAGAAAGAGTGAGCAGATGGTTAAGTGATTTGTGAGAGCGTCTCTGATGTTGAATGGTGGGACTGACTGGATCTGTGCAGTTTAACAACGTGAAAAGAGCATGAGTGCTATACATAGGAGAGGAAAGAAGCGAGGGGCCAATGTTGATGGAGTGTAGAGAGTTAATGCCAGGGCGGTGGATGTGTGTGAATGCAGCGGCCAGGATTAAAATTACACAAATGCATATGGTATATATTTGTTGCACTCCTAATGTACAGGGAGTAGATGTATATAAATGTCTTACCTATCTCCTGCCCTGTCTAACTGCCATGTTATAACTGCCAGTACTTTGATAAACTGTACTTGGATAAAGTGTGCATAAATGCCCCCTGCATAAATGCTATCCCCAAGCTATGTCTGAATATATAGGAGGATAAGACTTAGAACTTTTTTTTTTTTTGGGCTCTCTCTCTTCTCGTTAATCAATCACACTAAATTGAGACACCAGGACCCAATAAAATGTTGTGGTCAAATAAACACATATCCAGCACTACATGGATCATAAAGCACTTTGAAAAGTTTCTTGACCTCACAACATAAGGGGACAAGCAGAGTAAGTTGAAAAAACTATATACCAGATATAAGCTTGCAGAGTTGAAAACACAGAGATAGCATTCAGGATTAACTGCTTGCTGATATTGAATGGAGACACAGGAGTGGATTCAGAGCAGAGATTGGAAAAGCTGGTTACCATATAGAAGCTTGCAGAGTTGAAATCACAGAGATAGCATTCAGGATTAACTGCTTGCTGACATTGAATGGAGACACAGGAGTGGATTCAGAGCAGAGATTGGAAAAGCTGGTTACCTGTATGAAGAGAATAGAGATGCGTGTCACATTCATCCATGTTATAACTGCCAGTACTTTGATAAACTGTACTTGGATAAAGTGTGCATAAATGCCCCCTGCATGCTATGTGGGCTGTGTTATATACTATGTGGGCTGTGCTATATACTATGTGGGCCATGCTATATACTATGTGGGCCGTGGTATATACTATGTGGGCTGTGCTATATACTATGTGGGCTGTGCTATATACTATGTGGGCCATGCTATATACTATGTGGGCCGTGGTATATACTATGTGGGCTGTGCTATATACTATGTGGGCTGTGCTATATACTATGTGGGCCGTGCTATATACTATGTAGGCCGTGCTATATACTATGTGGGCCGTGCTATATACTATGTGGGCCATGCTATATACTATGTGGGCCGTGCTGTATACTATGTGGGTTGTGTTATATGCTATGTGGACTGTGCTATATACTATGTGGCTGTGCTATATACTATGTGGGCTGTGCTATATACTATGTGGGCTGTGCTATATACTATGTAGACTGTGTTATATACTATGTGGGCTGTGTTATATACTGTGTGGGCTGTGCTGTATACTATGTGGGCTGTGTTATATACTATGTGGGCTGTGTTATATACTATGTGGACTGTGTTATATACAGTTGTGGCCAAAAGTATTGACACCCCTGCAATTCTGACAGATAATATTGTTTCTTCCTGAAAATGATTGCAATCACAAATTCTTTGGTATTATCTTCATTTAATTTGTCTTAAATGAAAAAACACAAAAGAGAATGAGGCAAAAAGCAAAACATTGATCATTTCACACAAAACTCCAAAAATGGGCCAGACAAAAGTATTTGCACCCTCAGCCTAATACTTGGTTGCACAACCTTTAGCCAAAATAACTGCGACCAACCGCTTCCGGTAACCATCAATGAGTTTCTTACAATGCTCGGCTGGAATTTTAGACCATTCTTCTTTGGCAAACTGCTCCAGGTCCCTGATATTTGAAGGGTGCCTTCTCCAAACTGCCATTTTTAGATCTCTCCACAGGTGTTCTATGGGATTCAGGTCTGGACTCATTGCTTGTCACCTTAGAAATCTCCAGTGCTTCCTCTCAAACCATTTTCTAGTGCTTTCTGAAGTGTGTTTTGGGTCATTGTCCTGCTGGAAGACCCATGACCTTTGAGGGAGACCCAGCTTTCTCTCACTGGGCCCTACATTATGCTGCAAAATTTGTTGGTAGCCTTCAGACTTCATAATGCCATGCACACGGTCAAGCAGTCCAGTGCCAGAGGCAGCAAAGCAACCCCAAAACATCAGGGAACCTCCGCCATGTTTGACTGTAGGGACTGTGTTCTTTTCCTTGAATGCCTCTTTTTTTCTCCTGTAAACTCTATGTTGATGCCTTTGCCCAAAAAGCTCTACTTTTGCCTCATCTGACCAGAGAACATTCTTCCAAAACGTTTTAGGCTTTTTCAGGTAAGTTTTGGCAAACTCCAGCCTGGCTTTTTTATGTCTCGGGGTAAGAAGTGGGGTCTTCCTGGGTCTCCTACCATACAGTCGCTTTTCATTCAGACGCCGACGGATAGTACGGGTTGACACTGTTGTACCCTCGGACTGCAGAGCAGCTTGAACTTGTTTGGATTTTAGTCGAGGTTCTTTATCCAACATCCGCACAATCTTGCGTTGAAATCTCTTGTCAATTTTTCTTTTCCGTCCACATCTAGGGAGGTTAGCCACAGTGCCATGGGCTTTAAACTTCTTGATGACACTGCGCACGGTAGACACAGGAACATTCAGGTCTTTGAAGATGGACTTGTAGCCTTGAGATTGCTCATGCTTCCTCACAATTTGGTTTCTCAAGTCCTCAGACAGTTCTTTGGTCTTCTTTCTTTTCTCCATGCTCAATGTGGTACACACAAGGACACAGGACAGAGGTTGAGTCAACTTTAATCCATGTCAACTGGCTGCAAGTGTGATTTAGTTATTGCCAACACCTGTTAGGTGTCACAGGTAAGTTACAGGTGCTGTTAATTGCACAAATTAGAGAAGCATCACATGATTTTTCGAACAGTGCCAATACTTTTGTCCACCCTCTTTTTTATGTTTGGTGTGGAATTATATCCAATTTGGCTTTAGGACAATTCTTTTTGTGTTTTTTCATTTAAGACAAATTAAATGAAGATAATAATAACAAATAATTTGTGTTTGCAATCATATTCGGGAACAAACTGAGTATTATCTGACAGAATTGCAGGGGTGTCAATACCTTTGGCCACAACTGTACTCTGTGGGCTGTGCTATATACTATATGGGCTGTGCTATATACTATATGGGTTGTGCTATATACTATGTGGGCTGTGTTTTATACTATGTAGGTTGTGTTATATACAACGTGGCTGTGCTACATTATGTGGGCTGTGTTATATATTATTGGGGGTATAGTATATTCTATGGGGGAGGCTGTGTCATATACTATGGGGGCTACATTATATTCTATTGGGGGCTCTTTAGATTTTATGAGGTAGGATTGCATCATACTCTTTGGGGCTACATTATATTCTATGGGGGGATGTATTATATTTATTATACTCTGAGGGGTGATTGCATAATACCCTATGAGGGGGGCTACATTATACTATATGAGGGGGCCTACTTTATACTATATGAGGGGTGCTGCATTATACTCTATGAGGTGGTTGCATTATACTCTGTGGGGTGGTTGCATTATACTCTGTGGGGTGGTTGCATTATACTCTGTGGGGTGGATGCATTATACTCTGTGGGGTGGTTGCATTATACTCTGTGGGGTGGCTGCACTATGCTCTATGGGGTGACTGCATTATACTATTTGTGGGCTGCATTATACTGTATCGAGGACTATGGGGGGAATACATTATACTATATGAAGAACTATGGGGTGCATTATACTATGGGAAGTGAATTGTACTACATGGATGACTCTGGTGGTGCGTTATACTATATGGAGCACTATGAAGAGTGTATTATACTATGTGGAGGACTGAGCAGTGTATTTTCATATATGGAGGACTATGATGAGTATATTATACTATATGGAGGACTATGGGAAGTGTATAACACTATATGGAAGACTGAGGAGTGTATTTTACTATATGGAGGACTATAGGGAGTGTATTATACTATATGGAGGACTATAGGGCACCTACAGTCATGGCCAAAAGTATTGACACCCCTGCATATCTGTCAGATAATACTCAGTTTCTTCCTGAAAATGATTGCAAACACAAATTCTTTGGTATTATTATCTTCATTTAATTTGTCTTAAATGAAAAAACACAAAAAGAATTGTCCTAAAGCCAAATTGGATATAATTCCTCACCAAACATAACAAAGAGGGTGGACAAAAGTATTGGCACTGTTCAAAAAATCATGTGATGCTTCTCTAATTTGTGTAATTAACAGCACCTGTAACTTACCTGTGGCACCTAACAGGTGTTGGCAATAACTAAATCACACTTGCAGCCAGTTGACATGGATTAAAAGTTGACTCAACCTCTGTCTTGTGTCCTTGTGTGTACCACATTGAGCATGGAGAAAAGAAAGAAGACCAAAGAACTGTCTGAGGACTTGAGAAACCAAATTGTGAGGAAGCATGAGCAATCTCAAGGCTACAAGTCCATCTCCAAAGACCTGAATGTTCCTGTGTCTACCGTGCGCAGTGTCATCAAGAAGTTTAAAGCCCATGGCACTGTGGCTAACCTCCCTAGATGTGGACGGAAAAGAAAAATTGACAACAGATTTCAACGCAAGATTGTGCGGATGTTGGATAAAGAACCTCAACTAACATCCAAACAAGTTCAAGCTGCCCTGCAGTCCGAGGGTACAACGGTGTCAACCCGTACTATCCGTCGGCATCTTAATGAAAAGGGACTGTATGGTAGGAGACCCAGGAAGACTCCACTTCTTACCCCGAGACATAAAAAAGCCAGGCTGGAGTTTGCCAAAACTTACCTGAAAAAGCCTAAAACATTTAGGAAGAATGTTCTTTGGTCAGATGAGACAAAAGTAGAGCTTTTAGGGCAAAAGCATCAACATAGAGTTTACAGGAGAAAAAAGAGGCATTCAAAGAAAAGTACATGGTCCCTACAGTCAAACATGGCGGAGGTTCCCTGATGTTTTGGGGTTGCTTTGCTGCCTCTGGCACTGGACTGCTTGACCGTGTGCATGGCATTATGAAGTCAGAAGACTACCAACAAATTTTGCAGCATAATTTAGGGCCCAGTGTGAGAAAGCTGGGTCTACCTCAGAGGTCATGGGTCTTCCAGCAGGACAATAACCCAAAACACACTTCAAAAAGCACTAGAAAATGGTTTGAGAGAAAGCACTGGAGACTTCTAAGGTGGCTGGCAATGAGTCCAGACCTGAATCCCATAGAACACCTTTGGAGAGATCTAAAAATGGAAGTTTGGAGAAGGCACCCTTCAAATATCAGGGACCTGGAGTAGTTTGCCAAAGAAGAATGGTGTAAAATTCCAGTAGAGCATTGTAAGAAACTCATTGATGGTTACCGGAAGCAGTTGGTCGCAGTTATTTTGGCTAAAGGTTGTGCAACCAAGTATTAGGCTGAGGGTGCCAATACTTTTGTCCGGCCCATTTTTGGAGTTTTGTGTGAAATGATCAATGTTTTGCTTTTTGCTTCATTCTCTTTTGAGTTTTTTCATTTAAGACAAATTAAATGAAGATAATAATACCAAAGAATTTGTGTTTGCAATCATTTTCAGGAAGAAACTGAATATTATCTGACAGAATTGCAGGGGTGTCAATACTTTTGGCCATGACTGTAATAATATATGGAGGGCTATGGGGTGTGCATTTTACAATATGGAGGACTGTGGTACACATTATAATATATGGCGGACTATGGTGTGAATAATACTAAACAAGCAAAATGCTGTTTATTCATCTAGTGATTGGATTGTTTATGCTGGAAGAAAAATCATTGTTCTCGGCAGCACATCGCCGGTGTAAACTGTAGATGTGCTGCTGATAACATGATACTGTATGGGGACAGAATGATCTAATAGTGATTGTTCTGTTCCCATCATTATTCCTCAGCCGGTGTAAAGAGGCCGGGAAACAAGTGTGGAACGATTTCAATATTGTCGATCACGCTTGTTTAGCGGCCTGAACTCAGCGCATGTAACTACAACCGAAATGCTCCTCTGTGATGTGCCATATGTCAGCATTTGGACCCCTTTTTAAACTTTGCCTAAAACCGGCCCTGTGTGTCACGGTAAGTTTGTAAAACCATTTAGCTCCAGATAATTGTATAAACAGGTCAGTTTTAAGCGGTAAAGGATAGGGAAGGTGACCCGTGACTCACAGGCACAGCCCTCCATCCTTCTACCAAACCCCCCACGGTGACCGGAGAGGAGCATGGCCGTATATGAGCCTCAGTCGGACTCCGGAAGGGAGGAAATAAATGAGATTTGGGCATTTTGGTTTCACTAAATTTTGTATTTAGAAACTTATTAAACCAAGTCCAAGTTATGATCTCCCATGCAAGGGAGCGTAAACTAACAATTTACCACACATTCAATAAACTTCAAATAATATAAGGGAGACAGGACATAGGCAGGGGTAGGGAAAGGCACAAAGGATTTATTTATACAATATCCAATAATCTATAATGGTGTCATCAATAACCAATCCAGGGCGATTAAAGCGGTTATGCAACCCCGTATTGTAGGATCATATATGAATCCCATCCCAGGCCGTGACAAGTTCTCAGTTGGCTACGGAGAGAGCCTCCGTGCCTGATCCAGTTGAGTATCTGAGTGAAGCTCCATCCAGGGATGCCGAACCCTGAAAAAAGAATCCAACCTGTCGATTCTAGTTGCTTCTATTCTTTCATATAACATAATGTCATTCATCTTTTCACCATAGATAATGACAGTGAGGGCGACTTCCACTTGGCTGCAATGTGGATTTTAGTGGCCATACATAAGTAGTTTACTAGCTTCTGAAAGCTTTTTGGAAGCCGGGAAGGCCTGGTTCCCATTAAAAGGGTAGAAGGTTCCAGAACAACCGGTCCACCATACATCTGTGCTATCAGACGCTTCACCTTCTCCCAAAGCCCAGAAACCACTGTACAAGTCCACCAAATATGTCTCATGTCACCAGATATTCCACAGCCCCTAAAACAGTCTCCTGAGATATTGGGGAAAATACTGTGAATTTTTTCCGGTACATAATAGACTCTGTGCAATAGTTTTAAGGAGGTCTCCACAAGGGAAGTCTGGTGACTACCTCTTCATAGGGTGTCATAGCTACGATACCATTCATCAATTGACTGTTCGAACCCCAAATCCTCCTCCCATTGTAACATATACTTTAATTTCTTATCATCTTGTGGAGAATTTATAGCATAGTAGATCAATGAGATCATTTCCCTGCCCAAAGGGTTATTTAGACATTTATTTTCAAAAGTCCTTGCCCTGAGTGTAGTATCGCTCGGGAGGATCTGCTTTGCAAAGTGGGAGATCTGGTTCAGTCGCATTACCTCCCTAACTGGAGGGTCAAATTTTTGAGCAAATTCCTGTCTGTCAAGTAAGATATTAAATGGGGAACACAAATGTTTAAGTATATGAATACCTTTCAGCTTCCACCAAGAAAAAATTTGTGGCTCAAGGCCTGGAGGGAACATGGGGTTTTGTAATATAGTTGTCAGGGGAGAAGGGCTTGATTGTAAGTTATATTTAAACCGGACTTTCCTCCAAAGAAGCAACGAGTGGACTGTAAAACGAGCCACATTCATTAACCCCCGTGGAAGTCAGTCTGTGGTCCACATTAGGCCTGATAAAGAGAATGGTTTGGAGAGAAATGATTCCAGAATAACCCATCTCGGACTATTGGGATATGAACACGCACTTATTAATGGAGCAATCTGTGCCGACTTGTAATAAAGTGTAAAATTAGGGAGGGATAAACCCCCTTCTTTTCTGTGACGGAACATAAGTTTTTGCACAATTCTGGGTTGTTTTCCGAGCCAAAGAAACTTAGACTTCATAGAGTGTAAATGAGTGAACGTTCTGGCTGGTACCATAATTGGGAGGGACCTAAATAGATATAAGAAGCGAGGCAGCGACACCATTTTTAATGCATGTAATCTGCCGGGCCAGGATAACTTTGAGGAAGCCCATCTATCCAGGTCTCTCTGGAAGTTATGGATCAGTGGAGTGTAATTCCACCTAAACAGAGGTGACCTGTTGGCTGTTAAGTTGATACCCAGATATGTTAGATAATGTTCTTTGTGTATAAACCCAAAATGGGAGGCTATATTAGTTTGCTCTTAGGAAAATTTACAAATAATGCTTCGGATTTATCAATGTTAATCTTTGACCCTGAGATCTTCTCAAATTCGTGAGGGAGTGTAGTGTGGGGGCTTATTAATGTTAGCAGGAGATCATCCGCAAAGAGGCTGACTTTATATTGGTCTCCCATATTCTCAGGGCCCAGGATATTCTGATCTCTCCTTATTGCTTCCACAATGGGTTCCATTGAAAGTGCAAAAAGATCCGGAGATAGAGGACAGCCCTGCCTGGTACCCTCTGAATATTAATTGGAGGGTGATGTGGTGACGGGAGTTTTACATAAGCGATAGGGCTATCATATAACAATTGGAGGCACTTTATAAGTTTAGGGGAGAATCCGACTTCCGATAGAACCGTAAAGAGATATGTCCAGGACGCCGAATTGAAAGCCGTCTCAATATCTAATACAAGCAGGAGAAGTCGCTTTCGTTGTAGGTTAGTTGTATGAATAATATTTAACGCTCTCCTAATATTATCTGGGGCCTGTCGCGCTGGTATAAAACCAACCTGATCCCGATGGATGAGGTGAGGGAGGATTTTATTGGTCCTGTTAGTCACAATGGATGTAAAGATTTTGAAGTCAATGTATAAGAGGGATATAGGTCTATAATTTGTTGTGAGATGATCTTTCTTAGGATTAGGGATTACGGTTACATGCGCCACATAGAGCTCAGGGGGCAGCTGTGAGCCATTTAGTAGTGAATTACAGAGGTTTTTATATGTGGTGTCAGCACATCGCTGCATTTTTTATAATATATTGCTGTAAGACCCTCCGGCCCCGGGGCCTTTCCTCTTTTTAGTTTTTTGAGTGTTGAAACTATTTCCTCCTCAGAGATGTGTAAATGGAGTTGTTGTGCCGCGGACTCAGTCAGGTTAGGTAGATGTAGTGTGTGAAGGAATGACTCCAGTAGTGAGGGGGGTGATTGTGGGGCGAATACAAACTCTGGGAGTATTCATTATAAGTGCTATACATGACATCGGGGTGGGCTGAGATCTGACCCTTAGGGTCTTTTATAGAGGAGATTATATGCAGTGACTCTCTCATTCTGAGCTTACGAGCGGCATCTTATTAGGCTTATTGGCATGGTGATAAAACGCGGCTTTACTCCAAGTTAGCGCCTCTCCGTTCTGGTGGTGAGAATGGCGTCTAATTGTCATTTCATATCTTGTATTTGTGTAGATAAGTATAGGGGTGAAGAGCGCTGATTGGCCAATTCTCACTCCTGCAGTTTCTCCTCCAGTCTGGGCTGTAATTCAGACCTTTCTTCTTCCTGTCGGCCAATAACTTAATCACAGAACCGGGAATAGATTTTCTGTGCGCGAGTCACATTGCTCCAAGTGAGGCCTCCTCCGCTGTGTGAGTTTAGGGGAAATTTGTTATATCTTCTCTTATAGCGGTTACATTAGAGATTTGGGCATTTTAGCTCCTGGTGTGGAGTCGATAGCACAATCATATGCCGCCATATAGTAGACGGCCGGTAACTGGTGAGAATTCCCTGCTGTGTGGGGTCTATTTCCCTCCAGAGAAATCACACGTTACATTCCACACATAACACTGTGTAGAGAAGGCGGCGCGGGGTAATTGTGCCAGTAGTGAGGGGCGAATAATGGCGGGAATGTCACTGACTGAGGAGAAGGCTCCATGGAGCGTCTTCACTCCGGAGATCATGTGACCCCTGACTCCTCCCCTCCTGTGACCTCATCACAGGTCCTGGGCACAGAGCAGCCATATATGTGGAGTGCGGCTCTGCAGGTTAGTGATGGGCAGTCCGGCTCTTCTGTCTCCTTTTCCCACTTTTCTCCCTCCTGTCCCTTCACTATAAAGCCTGGGCCTCATTATACAGCTGTACAGGGGTCTAGTGAAGGCTTTTTAGCCCTTTCCTCAGACTGTAGCTCCTGGGAACAGGCCCTCACTCCTGTCCCTTCACTATAAAGCCTGGACCTCATCATACAGCTGTACAGGGGTCTAGAGAAGGCTTTTTAGCCCTTTCCTCAGACTGTAGCTCCTGGGAACAGGCCCTCACTCCTGTCCCTTCACAATAAAGCCTGGGCCTCATTATACAGCTGTACAGGGGTCTAGAGAAGGCTTTTTAGCCCTTTCCTCAGACTGTAGCTCCTGGGAACAGGCCCTCACTCCTGTCCCTTCACTGTAAAGCCTGGGCCTCATCATACAGCTGTACAGGGGTCTAGTGAAGGCTTTTTAGCCCTTTCCTCAGACTGTAGCTCCTGGGCACAGGCCCTCACTCCTGTCCCTTCACTATAAAGCCTGGCCCTCATTATACAGCTGTACAAGGGTCTAGAGAAGGCTTTTTAGCCCTTTCCTCAGACTGTAGCTCCTGGGATCAGGCCCTCACTCCTGTCCCTTCACTGTAAAGCCTGGGCCTCATTATACAGCGGTACAGGGGTCTAGTGAAGGCTTTTTAGCCCTTTCCTCAGACTGTAGCTCCTGGGCACAGGCCCTCACTCCTGTCCCTTCACTATAAAGCCTGGGCCTCATTATACAGCTGTACAGGGGTCTAGTGAAGGCTTTTTAGCCCTTTCCTCAGACTGTAGCTCCTGGGAACAGGCCCTCACTCCTGTCTCTTCACTATAAAGCCTTGGCCTCATTATACAGCTGTACAGGGGTCTAGTGAAGACTTTTTAGCCCTTTCCTCAGTCTGTAGCTCCTGGGAACAGGCCCTCACTCCTGTCCCTTCACTATAAAGCCTGGGCCTCATTATACAGCTGTACAGTGGTCTAGTGAAGGCTTTTTAGCACTTTCCTCAGACTGTAGCTCCTGGGAACAGGCCCTCACTCCTGTCCCTTCACTATAAAGCTTGGGCCTCATTATACAGCTGTACAGGGGTCTAGTGAAGGCTTTTTAGCACTTTCCTCAGACTGTAGGTCCTGGGAACAGGCCCTCACTCCTGTCCCTTCACTATAAAGCCTGGGCCTCATTATACAGCTGTACAGGGGTCTAGTGAAGGCTCTTTACTCCTTTCCTCAGACTGTAGCTCCTGGGATCAGGCCCTCACTCCTGTCCCTTCACTATAAAGCCTGGGCCTCATTATACAGCTGTACAGGGGTCTAGTGAGGGCTTTTTAGCACTTTCCTCAGACTGTAGCTCCTGGGAACAGGCCCTCACTCCTGTCCCTTCACTATAAAGCCTGAGCCTCATTATACAGCTGTACAGGGCTCTAGTGAAGGCTTTTTAGTCCTTTCCTCAGACTGTAGCTCCTGGGATCAGGCCCTCACTCCTGTCCCTTCACTATAAAGCCTGGGCCTCATTATACAGCTGTACAGGGGTCTAGTGAAGGCTTTTTAGCCCTTTCCTCAGACTGTAGCTCCTGGACACAGGCCCTCACTCCTGACCCTTCACTATAAAGCCTGGGCCTCATTATACAGCTGTATAGGGGTCTAGTGAAGGCTTTTTAGCCCTTTCCTCAGACTGTAGCTCCTGGGAACAGGCCCTCACTCCTGTCCCTTCACTATAAAGCCTGGCCTCATTATACAGTTGTACAGGGGTCTAGTGAAGGCTTTTTAGTCCTTTCCTCAGACTGTAGCTCCTGGGAACAGGCCCTCACTCCTATCCCTTCACTATAAAGCCTGACCTCATTATACAGCTGTACAGGGGTCTAGTGAAGGCTTTTTAGTCCTTTCCTCAGACTGTAGCTCCTGGGAACAGGCCCTTACTCCTGTCCCTTCACTATAAAGCCTGGCCTCATTATACAGCTGTACAGGGGTCTAGTGAAGGCTTTTTAGTCCTTTCCTCAGACTGTAGCTCCTGGGAACAGGCCCTCACTCCTGTCCCTTCACTATAAAGCCTGGGCCTCATTATACAGCTGTACAGGGGTCTAGTGAAGGCTTTTTAGCCCTTTCCTCAGACTGTAGCTCCTGGGAACAGGCCCTCACTCCTGTCCCTTCACTATAAAGCCTTGGTCTCATTATACAGCTGTACAGGGGTCTAGTGAAGGCTTTTTAGCCCTTTCCTCAGACTGTAGCTCCTGGGCACAGGCCCTCACTCCTGTCCCTTCACTGTAAAGCCTGGGCCTCATTATACAGCGGTACAGGGGTCTAGTGAAGGCTTTTTAGCCCTTTCCTCAGACTGTAGCTCCTGGGCACAGGCCCTCACTCCTGTCCCTTCACTATAAAGCCTGGGCCTCATTATACAGCTGTACAGGGGTCTAGTGAAGGCTTTTTAGCCCTTTCCTCAGACTGTAGCTCCTGGGAACAGGCCCTCACTCCTGTCTCTTCACTATAAAGCCTTGGCCTCATTATGCAGCTGTACAGGGGTCTAGTGAAGACTTTTTAGCCCTTTCCTCAGTCTGTAGCTCCTGGGAACAGGCCCTCACTCCTGTCCCTTCACTATAAAGCCTGGGCCTCATTATACAGCTGTACAGTGGTCTAGTGAAGGCTTTTTAGCACTTTCCTCAGACTGTAGCTCCTGGGAACAGGCCCTCACTCCTGTCCCTTCACTATAAAGCTTGGGCCTCATTATACAGCTGTACAGGGGTCTAGTGAAGGCTTTTTAGCACTTTCCTCAGACTGTAGGTCCTGGGAACAGGCCCTCACTCCTGTCCCTTCACTATAAAGCCTGGGCCTCATTATACAGCTGTACAGGGGTCTAGTGAAGGCTCTTTACTCCTTTCCTCAGACTGTAGCTCCTGGGATCAGGCCCTCACTCCTGTCCCTTCACTATAAAGCCTGGGCCTCATTATACAGCTGTACAGGGGTCTAGTGAGGGCTTTTTAGCACTTTCCTCAGACTGTAGCTCCTGGGAACAGGCCCTCACTCCTGTCCCTTCACTATAAAGCCTGAGCCTCATTATACAGCTGTACAGGGCTCTAGTGAAGGCTTTTTAGTCCTTTCCTCAGACTGTAGCTCCTGGGATCAGGCCCTCACTCCTGTCCCTTCACTATAAAGCCTGGGCCTCATTATACAGCTGTACAGGGGTCTAGTGAAGGCTTTTTAGCCCTTTCCTCAGACTGTAGCTCCTGGACACAGGCCCTCACTCCTGACCCTTCACTATAAAGCCTGGGCCTCATTATACAGCTGTATAGGGGTCTAGTGAAGGCTTTTTAGCCCTTTCCTCAGACTGTAGCTCCTGGGAACAGGCCCTCACTCCTGTCCCTTCACTATAAAGCCTGGCCTCATTATACAGTTGTACAGGGGTCTAGTGAAGGCTTTTTAGTCCTTTCCTCAGACTGTAGCTCCTGGGAACAGGCCCTCACTCCTATCCCTTCACTATAAAGCCTGACCTCATTATACAGCTGTACAGGGGTCTAGTGAAGGCTTTTTAGTCCTTTCCTCAGACTGTAGCTCCTGGGAACAGGCCCTTACTCCTGTCCCTTCACTATAAAGCCTGGCCTCATTATACAGCTGTACAGGGGTCTAGTGAAGGCTTTTTAGTCCTTTCCTCAGACTGTAGCTCCTGGGAACAGGCCCTCACTCCTGTCCCTTCACTATAAAGCCTGGGCCTCATTATACAGCTGTACAGGGGTCTAGTGAAGGCTTTTTAGCCCTTTCCTCAGACTGTAGCTCCTGGGAACAGGCCCTCACTCCTGTCCCTTCACTATAAAGCCTGGGCCTCATTATACAGCTGTACAGGGGTCTAGTGAAGGCTCTTTACTCCTTTCCTCAGACTGTAGCTCCTGGGATCAGGCCCTCACTCCTGTCCCTTCACTATAAAGCCTGGGCCTCATTATACAGCTGTACAGGGGTCTAGTGAGGGCTTTTTAGCCCTTTCCTCATACTGAAGCTCCTGGGAACAGGCCCTCACTCCTGTCCCTTCACTATAAAGCCTTGGCCTCATTATACAGCTGTACAGGGGTCTAGTGAAGGCTTTTTAGCCCTTTCCTCAGTCTGTAGCTCCTGGGAACAGGCCCTCACTCCTGTCCCTTCACTATAAAGCCTGGGCCTCATTATACAGCTGTACAGTGGTCTAGTGAAGGCTTTTTAGCACTTTCCTCAGACTGTAGCTCCTGGGAACAGGCCCTCACTCCTGTCCCTTCACTATAAAGCTTGGGCCTCATTATACAGCTGTACAGGGGTCTAGTGAAGGCTCTTTACTCCTTTCCTCAGACTGTAGCTCCTGGGATCAGGCCCTCACTCCTGTCCCTTCACTATAAAGCCTGGGCCTCATTATACAGCTGTACAGGGGTCTAGTGAGGGCTTTTTAGCCCTTTCCTCAGACTGAAGCTCCTGGGATCAGGCCCTCTCTCCTGTCCCTTCACTATAAAGCCTGAGCCTCATTATACAGCTGTACAGGGCTCTAGTGAAGGCTTTTTAGCCCTTTCCTCAGACTGTAGCTCCTGGGATCAGGCCCTCACTCCTGTCCCTTCACTATAAAGCCTGGGCCTCATTATACAGCTGTACAGGGGTCTAGTGAAGGCTTTTTAGCCCTTTCCTCAGACTGTAGCTCCTGGGCACAGGCCCTCACTCCTGAACCTTCACTATAAAGCATGGGCCTGATTATAAAGCTGTACAGGGGTCTAGTGAAGGCTTTTTAGCCCTTTCCTCAGACTGTAGCTCCTGGGAACAGGCCCTCACTCCTGTCCCTTCACTATAAAGCCTGGGCCTCATTATACAGCTGTACAGGGGTCTAGTGAAGGCTTTTTAGCCCTTTCCTCAGACTGTAGCTCCTGGGCACAGGCCCTCACTCCTGTCCCTTCACTATAAAGCCTGGGCCTCATTATACCGCTGTACAGGGGTCTAGTGAAGGCTTTTTAGCTCTTTCCTCAGACTGTAGCTCCTGGTCACAGGCCCTCACTCCTGTCCCCTCACTATAAAGCCTGGGCCTCATTATACAGCAGTACAGGGGTCTAGTGAAGGCTTTTTAGCCCTTTCCTCAGACTGTAGCTCCTGGTCACCATGTGATCTCACCATAACCCTAGCAAGCTAATTAAGGTGTGAAACTTTGATCAAAATTATCTCAGTACACAAATCTCCAAGGGTGCCCAAAGTTTTGCATCGCCCCTTTTTCCTTTTTGCAATTATGAAATTGTAAAAAGTCCATATATATATATATATATATATATATATATTTATATATATATATATTTTTATTATTTTTGCCTAAAATACAAAGGCCATGTGTGATCTTAGAGGTTCGGCCTTTTAGAGATCATTTCATCTTCATCTTACTACTGCTCACAATAACGGTCATTTTGACCCGGGGCGCCCACACTTTTACATGCCGCTGTCAATGCTTCATCCCGCTGGTGCTCAATATTTAATAGGGTCTCGCTATTAAACTTAATGAAAAGTTTGGTGAATTTCTTTGAGCTGTTATTACTAGAGATGAGCGAATATCGTCGGAGAAGTTGTTATTGGCTAATATCGCTTACCGAATAGCTGCATCGAGACCCCGGATCCCTGGAGCGCTCCCGATAATCAGCTGCATGTGTCGCCCTCCATGCAGGTGCTGTGACTATCACACAGCGTGACACACGCAGCTGATTATCGGGAGCGCTCCAGCACACTGAGTCCTGGACACACTGAGGCCCCTGATCATGTGACCCCTGACTCCTCCCCTCCTGTGACCTCATCACAGGTCCTGTGTGCACAGAGCAGTCATATATGTGGCGGACACTCCTGGATCTTCTGCTTTCTGGGCCGGTTCCTCCTGTGAGTCCTATTAACCCTTTTGCTCCCTGTATTCTCCTTTCTGACAGGACAATATCTGAATTCGGATAGTGTGACAGAAAAAATGACAATTTTACTTTTTTCCTAACGAAAATGTGACTTTAGCCCCAAAATTGGCAGCGTAACAAATCCTTATTTCCCCCACTGTGGTTTGTAGACTCCATATACAGATCCCTTAAGTGCGAAAAGAGCTGAATTCCCCACTTAAGTTATTGCATTTTGGAAATTGCCTCCACTGGGAATTTATCTCCAGGTAAAGGCACAATTGTGTCTCCATGGGGGTTGTGCTCACAGCCCAACATCGTGTGGCCTTCAAAGAAATGCCACCCCACACCATTACTGACCACTGCCAAACCGGTCATGCTGAAGGATGTTGCAGGCAGCAGATCGCTCTCCACGGCGTCTCCAGACTCTGTCACGTCTGTCACATGTGCTCAGTGTGAACCTGCTTCCATCTGTGAAGAGCACAGGGCGCCAGTGGTGAATTTGCCAATCCTGGTGTTTTGTGGCAAATGCCAAGCGTCCTGTACGGTGTTGGGCTGTGAGCACAACCCCCATCTGTGAACGTCGGGCCCTCAGACCGTCCTCATGGAGTCAGTTTCTAACCGTTTGTGCAGACACATGCACATTTGTGGCCTGCTGAAGATCATTTTGCAGGGCTCTGGCAGTGCTCCTCCTGTTCCTCCTTGCACAAAGATGGAGGTAGCGGTCCTGCTGCTGGGTTGTTGCCCTCATACGGCCCCCTCCACATCTCCTGTTGTACAGGCCTGTTGCCTGGTAGCACCTCCAGCCTCTGGACACTACGCTGACAGACACAGTAAACCTTCTTGCCACAGCTCGCATTGATGTGCCATCCTGGATGAGCTGCACTACCTCAGCCACTTGTGTGGGTTGTAGAGTCCGTCTCATGCTACCACAACTGTGAAAGCACAACCAACATTCAAAAGTGACCAAAACATCAGCCAGAAAGCATTGATACTGAGATGTGGTCTGTGGTCCCCACCTGCAGAACCACTCCTTTATTGAGGGTGTCTTGATAATTGCCAATAATTTCCATCTGTTGTCTATTCCATTTGCACAACAGCATGTGAAATTGATTGTCAATCAGTGTTGCTTCCTAAGTGGACAGTTTGATTTCACAGAAGTTTGATTTACTTGGAGTTATATTCTGTTGTTTAAGTGTTCCCTTTATTTTTTTGAGCAGTGTATATAGATAGAGAGATTTTTTTTCTTTGCGTTGGAGGGTCCAATTCCAGCTATTGCTGTGGGATCTGTGATTTCTATCTACTCCACTGTGTACAGGATAATAGAGTATAATAAAGTAGTTATGGATGTGACGTAACTAACATTGTGCAGTGACTCTGCTTTCCATATAGTGATGGATATTTCTTGTTGCTGAAACTGTGATATTTTTCCACTTTAAACCTTTTTTAAACCCCTCTGATCAGTGCGATCACACAACATACAAGCCTCTGATGGCTCCGGTGATGCCCTGTACTACTGTAGTGCCGTGTATCATCACTGCCTGTCAGTGTAATACTAACGGCCCCATACACATGAGATCAGAGTTGGCTGAACGGTCATTTGGCAGACGGCGATCTCTCCCGACTCCCCCATACACACAAATATTCCAGCTTTCCTGTGGTCTGTATGAGAGAGTCGCCTCCAGACTCCTCTAGCGGAGGATTATCTACAGGAAGAACAGACGGATTATCCTCTGAAATTCAGGATGTCAGATCCTTCTCTGCCCTGACATCATCTGTCGGGAGGCCCCCAAATACATTGTATGGTCGGTCAAACCCCCCGAAATCAGAGCTTTCCTGGAACTTTAGCCTAATGTGTATGGGGGCGTTATAAGGTAACTTATTGGACGCTGCCTCTGGCCCGGCCTAATAGACCTTCATACATTGCAGCCCAGACCCCATTATTAGGCATGTAAGTATCGTAGTAACTAGGCCGCCCCATACTATCGAGTACTTGGAGGCGGGGGGCATTCAGCCAAACTCTGTCACACCTTCTTAGATGTCATGTTTGCTTTTCAGGGTTTTTGTTGCAGCCTCCTCTGTGCCGTCCCTGCGGTGTACATCTATGTTCTGGGGCCCAAAAAGATTCATTTCTTTTTAATAAATGTTTAACATGTTAACATTTATAAAATGTGTCTTCTTCTTTTTGCTTATTTTTTTCTTCTTATAAGAATTGTTGGAGACAATTTTTCTTTAGAAACTTTTTAACCCCTTAACCCCCAAGGGTGGTTTGCACATTCATGACCAGACCAATTTTTACAATTCTGACCACTGTCCCTTTATGAGGTAATAACTCTGGAACGCTTCCATGGATCCCAGTGATTCTGACACTGTTTTCTCATGACATATTGTACTTCATGTTTGTGGTAAAATTTCATTCATATAACTTGTGTTTATTTGTGAAAAAAATGGAAATTTGGCGAAAATTTAGAAAATTTTGCAATTTTCCAACTTTGAATTTTTATGCCCTTAAATCACAGAAATACTGCACACAAAATACTTAATGAGTAATATTTCCCACATGTTTACTTTACATCAGCACTATTTGGGAATCAAAATTTTTTTTTTGTTAGGAAGTTATAAGGGTTAAAAGCTGACCAGCCATTTCTCATTTTTACAACACCATTTTATTTTTACGGACCACATCACATTTGAAGTCACTTTGATGGGTCTATATGATAGAAAATACCCAAAAGTGACACCATTCTAAAAACTGCACCCCTCAAGGTGCTCGAAACCACATTCAAGATGTTTATTAACCCTTCAGATGCTTCACAGGAATTTATTGAATATTTAAAAAAAAATGAACATTTAACTTTTTTTCACAAAAAAACTACTTCAGGTCCAATTTTTTTATTTTACCAATGGTAGCAGGAGAAATTGGACTGCAAAAGTTATTGTGCAATTTGTCCTGAGCACACTGATACCTGATATGTGGGGAGGAACCACTGTTTCGGCGCATGGCAGACCTCAGAAAGGAAGGACCGCCGTTTGACTTTTTCAATGCAAAATTGGCTGGAATTCAGATCGGACGCCATGTCACGTTTGGATAGCCCCTGATGTACCTAAACAGTGGAAACCTCCCACAAGTGACCCCATTTTGGAAACTAGACTCCCCAAGGAACTTATCTAGATATGTGGTGAGCACTTTGAACCCCCAAGGGCTTCACAGATGTTTATAAAGTACAGCCGTACAATTAAAAAATCATTTTTCTCGTTCGCCTTATAGGGGGACACAGAGACCATGGGTGTATGCTGCTGCCACTAGGAGGCTGACACTATGCAAAAAAAGGTTAGCTCCTCCTCCGCAGTGTACACCCCACCGACCGGCAGGAATTTCCTCAGTTTAGCTTAGTGTCAGTAGGAGGTGGACACGGGTCCTTCATTGGACCCATATCTACCTCGATGTGCGTCGTTTCAGGTCTTAGGCGGGATACAGTGTGAACGGTCACAACTGTACTCCCACAAGAGACTATGAGTACGGTGTGTACTATCACCCCGTATCCTCATAGTTCTCCGGGCGGACCACGGGCTCAGCACAGGACGTGCCAGCGACGACGGATGGTCCTTGCCCCCTGCCTCCCACCCACTCGCCCACCAGAGCCTGTCGGTTGGACAAGGCGCGAAGACGGAATGGACAGACAGCTTGGGATATGGAAGGTACCTTTATTGGACCGGAAGAAGACACCACCGCTCCCAGAGTCTCCACAAGGACGCCAAAGTAGCGCCGCAGGTTATCAGCGGCCGGCGCTTCCCAGTCGCGGTGGGTGGCGTCTGGGAGCAGGGCTAGGGCGGCATTCTTCTTAGGGGTGGGCGCGGCTGCGCCGCAGTTCTTCCGCACCGCCCAGTGCTGACAGGCGGCCGCCGTGTCTATTTTAGCCTCCGGCTTCAATTTGGGCCTTCGCGCCCGTCGCGGCCACGCCCCCATCCGCTCTCCTAGGCCGTTGCCTTCCTAAGCCCTCCCACCGCCTCTTCAGGCTTGTGGCTGGGAAGGGGGGGCGGGTTTTCCCTCTGGTGGAGGCGACTAGCTCCGACTTCTTCTTGCACAGAAACCGCGCTTTTACTTCCTCATGTCGGGCTGTCGCCATCTTTGCAGCCTGACAGCCGGAGACCAAAGCAGAGACCAGCGCTTCCTGTCGGTCCCTGGCCAGTTGCAGGAGCCTAATTCATCTCTTTCGGGGTCACCAGACCGTGAGTACTTCTGCATCTGCAGACTGACACCCTACTCTGCCTTTCTGTCCCTCAACCTTCCGGCAGTTCCGCAGGTTTTCATCTTCTCTTCCTTCACCATGTCTACTTCTAAGCCTGATCGTGGCTGTCCGCCAGTCCCCACGGGCACCCTAGTCCAGTTCTTTGCATGCTCCTCTTGCAATCGCAAACTTCCCTCAGGTCAGCCTACTCCCATCTGCCTGGACTGCAGCAATCCCGTTCAGCATGACCCCGTCCAGGAACCACCTATTGCGCCACGGGAAAGCGAACCACCCATTCCTGGCTGGGCCTCGTCTCTTTCACAATCTGTGGCCGACCTCACCAGGGTGTCTCAGTCCCTAGTGGCCGTTCTTGACAAGTTGCCCCTGGACACTTTTGCAGGGTCCAGCAGGTCACAAGACGCTCCATCTGAGCCAGCTAGCAGAAGCCGCAAAAGGCCCAGGCAGGATCTCCGGCCGGAATCCTCTCCTGGCCCATCATCTGCACCTAGTCCTTCCCAGCAGTCGCCCTCCCGTGCCTCCTCACCCGAGTCAGGTGAAGCGTTCTCGGATATGTCTTCTGAAGGGATTGTAGAGCTGGAATCTGGCTAGGACGCGGACATGAAAGTTACAGTACAGAACCTCATCGCGGCAATTAACCACACCTTCAAAATCTCTGACTCCCCTGCGAAATCTTCAGATCAGGAGGTTTCGTTCAGACTGGAGGAAACACCCTCCAGGGTATTTCCTTTTCATTCCGAGTTTGGAAAGATTTTTGCAAGAGAAAGGGAAGATCCGACCAGACGCTTTCAAAGAGGAAAGCGTCTCGGCGTACTGTACCCGTTTGCTAAAGAGCTCACGGATAACTGGTCTGCCTCTCCCTCGGTGGACCCGCCCGTGTCCAGACTGTCTAATAGCACGGTTCTCCCGCTTTCAGGTGTGACGTCTTTAAAGGATTCTAATGATAGAATTATAGAATCCCTGGCGAAGTCTGCCTTCGAAGCGGCTTCGACGCCGGTATGCCCAATCTTTGCTTCATCTTGGGCAGCAAAGGCCATAGCTACTTGGGCAGAGGATCTTCATCAGGGCATCCTAGAGAAAGCACAACCAGATCGATTGGCCGATCCCGCCAATCAGATTTCCCATGCGGGGGATTATCTGCTTTCTGCTTCTTTGGATGCCGCATCCTGCACAGTTCAGGCTTCAAGCAACGTCGTGGCAATCCGACGTACAATTTGGCTCAAAGCTTGGCAGGCGGACTTGTCATCTAAAAAGTCTCTTACTAATCTGCCTTTTCAGGGAGTACGCCTCTTTGGATCCCAATTGGACCAGATTATTAAGGACGCCACCGGAGGCACGAGTTCCCTCCTCCCTCAGTCCAAGCCTCGCAGACCTCCACTAAGGCGTCAGTTTCGACCCTTTCGGGCTTTCCGCCGTTTCAATACGGCGGAGACATCCTCCAACCAACAAAGGCTGTGTAACAACCTTGCTGGCGTCACTGCATGGCCTCCCATCCCCCGCACACCAACTTACTTTCTGCTTCAAGCCATGCTGTGAAATCTGTCTGTTGCCAGCCCTGAGCTCCATGTGCTATGCCTCTTCTTCTTCTGCTTGCTCTCCATGTTTCCTGACTGTGTGTATAGGGGGGCGGCGCCTGAACTCTCTGGTTCTTATGCAGTCTGGGTGCACCTGGGTAATCTGTCCCTGACCAATCACCTGGAGCCCTTGACTATTTAGTTTCACCACTCCCACTGAAACATTGCCTGTGCAATGTCTAAACTCAGTTAGGTCCTTGCTGCTGAACTAGCCAGGCCCTGTTCTGTGTATCTCCTTCTCTGTAGGAATACTCTGTCTCGCTTTGTCCCTTGTCCGCCTGCCAGGAGGCAGAATATCCTGGCCCTTGAGTCTTGTTCCCTGTACCTTGTCCGTGCTCTGTCTCAGAATATCCTGGTCCTTGTGTCTTTGCCCCTGTGTCTCTGTCTGAACTCAGTCTTACCTCTGTCTGTCAGTCTCCTTGTTTGTGGTTCCTTCTCTGCCGTGTCTTTCCTTGTGTCCTCCCTGTGTGTGCATCTGCACCCTCGCAGCTTTATCTGTGTTCCGCACTTCTGCGGCTCTGCCTGCTCCGCACTCCTGCGGCTCTGCCTGTTCCGCACTCCTGCGGCTCTGCCTGTTCCGCACGCCTGCGGCTCTGCCTGTTCCACACGCCTGCGGCTCTGCCTGTTCCGCATGCCTGCGGCTCTGCCTGTTCCGCACTCCTGCGGCTCTGCCTGTTCCGCACTCCTGCGGCTCTGCCTTCTCCGCACTCCTGCGGCTCTGCCTTCTCCGCACTCCTGCGGCTCTGCCTGCTCCGCACTCCTGCGGCTCTGCCTGCTCCGCACTCCTGCGGCTCTGCCTGCTCCGCACTCCTGCGGCTCTGCCTACCTACATCTCCTGTGTGAACAGGTCCAAACCTGTTCTCTCATATACCACTCCTTCCTGCCTATATCCATACCTGCATCTCCTGTGTGAACAGGTCCAAACCTGTTCTCTCATATACCACACCTTCCTGCCTATATCCATACCTGCATCTCCTGTGTGAACAGGTCCAAACCTGTTCTCTCATATACCACACCTTCCTGCCTATATCCATACCTGCATCTCCTGTGTGAACAGGTCCAAACCTGTTCTCTCATATACCACTCCTGCTTGCCCTGTGTCTCCAAGCCGTGTCCGCTTGCCCAGTGTCTCCAAGCCGTGTCCAGTGTCTCCAAGCCGTGTCTGCTTGCCCAGTGTCTCCAAGCCGTGTCCGCTTGCCCAGTGTCTCCAAGCCGTGTCCAGTGTCTCCAAGCCGTGCCCGCTTGCCCAGTGTCTCCAAGCCGTGTCTCCAAGCCGTGCCTGCCTGCCAGTGTACCAAGCCGTGCCTGCTTGCCCAGTGTCTCAGCCTGCTTGTCACTCGCACCTGTCCAGGTGTCCTGTTCCCGAGTGGGATCAGCAGCCACAGCCAGACACCACCCTGGAGTGGCACCCGGCAGCTACCTGCCGCACAAGCCTGACCTCACCATCAGAGGCTCCAGTGAAGACCAAGGTAGATGTCGCAGTCACGCCCCTTCCAGGGTAGTCTGGTCTGTGGCACAGTGGGGCCACAACCCCCGGCTCGCGCCATTCAGCCAAGGCGCGAGCGTGACAGGCCGCAGGCACGCCAACATAGGAAGAAAGTTTCATTCAGACCCACTCCCTCTTGGCGATCCCACTCTTCACAGGGCAGACCATCCAGATCCAGATCTGGATGCTCCACTTCAGCATGACTATCCTCTGACTCCCGAGGGTCCCTTCCAATTGGGAGGTCGACTCTTGTTCTTCAAGGACGTCTGGCTGGCCTCAGTAGAGGACACCTCGGTCAGGGAGGTCGTATCGTCAGGATACAAGATAGAGTTCGTCTCTCTTCCACGGGATCGTGTTTTCAAATCCCGTCCTCCAAAAGATCCAGCCTTGATCCCAGGGTTCTTTACGGCCATCGCCTCTCTCCTCAGTTCCGGAGTGATTGTGCCCATTCCCGAATCGGAGCGGTTCACAGGGTTTTATTCAAACCTATTCGTGGTGCCGAAAAAAGATGGGACGGTTCGACCCATCTTGGATCTCAAGCGGCTCAACAAGAGAGTCCGTCTTCGCCGCTTCTGGATGGAGTCGGTTCGTTCGGTAATCGCTTCCATGGAGGAGCAGGAATTCATGTGTTCAATAGACATCCAAGATGCCTATCTACATGTTCCCATATTCTCCGGACATCAGAAGTTCCTGCGTTTTGCGGTTCGCCAGGAACATTACCAGTTCGTTGCGCTGCCCTTCGGTCTCGCCACCGCTCCCAGAGTCTTCACGAAGATCATGGCTGCGTTGATGGCCTTGTTGAGGATCAGAGGTCTCGTTCTTTTTCCGTACCTCGACGATATTCTGATCAAAGCTCCCTCTTTTCACCAGACGCGCCTAAGTTTGAAGATCGTCCTAGACACTCTTTCCAATTTCGGGTGGATCGTCAACAGGAAAAAGTCCTGTCTGGTTCCTTCTCAACGCCTTGTGTTTCTGGGCCTACTGTTCGACACTCGTCGGTCAAGGGTCTTTCTCCCACGAGAGAAGATTCTCTCCCTGCAGCAGGATCATAGAATCATAGAATCATAGAATCGTAGAGTTGGAAGGGACCTCCTGGGCCATCTGGTCCAACCCCCTGCTCAAAGCAGGATTCGCTAAATCATCCCAGTCAGATGTCTGTCCAGCCTCTGTTTGAAGACTTCCAATGAAGGAGAACTCACTACTTCTCGTGTCAGCCTGTTCCACTCATTGATCACTCTAACTGTCAAAAAGTTTTTTCTAATATCTAATCTGTGTCTCCTCCCATTCAGTTTCATCCCATTGCTTCTAGTCTTTCCTTGTGCAAATGAGAATAAAGTTGATCCTTCTACAATGTGACAGCCCTTTAGATATTTGTAGACGGCTATTAAGTCTCCTCTCAGTCTTCTCTTTTGCAAACTAAACATTCCCAAATCCTGCAACCTTTCCTCATAAGACAGGGTTTGCAGACTGGCCACCATTCTGGTCGCTCTTTTCTGAACTTGCTCCAGTTTGTTGATGTCTTTTTTAAAATGTGGTGCCCAAAACTGGACACAATATTCCAGATGAGGTCTGACCAAAGAGTAGTAGAGGGAAATAATGACTTCACGTGATCTAGACTGTATGCTTCAGTTAATACATCCTAGAATTGCATTTGCTTTTTTTGCTGCTGCATCACACTGTTGACTCATATTCAGTCTGTGATCTATTAGTATACCCAAGTCTTTTTCACATGTGCTGTCACTTAGCCCTATTCCTCCCATTCTATATATGCTTTTTTCATTTTTATTGCCCAGATGTAGTACTTTGCATTTCTCCCTGTTAAAAACCATTCTGTTAGTTGCTGCCCACTTCTCCAGTTTATTTAAATCTTTTTGAATCCTCTCTCTCTCTTCTCTAGTATTAGCTATCCCTCCTAGCTTTGTGTCATCAGCAAATTTAATCAGTTTGCCCTCAATTCCTTCATCTAAATCATTGATAAAGATGTTGAACAATACAGGGCCCAGGACAGAGCCCTGTGGTACCCTACTTGAGACATTCTTCCAACTGGATGTGCAGCCATTTACGACCACTCTTTGGGTCCGATCACTAAGCCAGTTATGAATCCACCTAACAGTTGCCTTGTCCATTCCATACTTAGTCATTTTTTCAATAAGGATTGTATGAGAGACTTTGTCAAATGCTTTGCTGAAGTCAAGATATACTATATCTACAGCATTTCCTTGATCCACCCAATCAGTGATTCCATCATAGAAGGAAATTAAATTAGTCTGACATGACTTATTAGTTACAAACCCATGCTGACTCTGTATAATCACTTCATTCTTATCCAGGTATTGACATACATGTTGTTTAATAATTTGTTCAAAGATCTTTCCTGGTATAGAAGTCAGACTCACCGGCCTATAGTTGCCTGGGTCCACCTTCTTCCCCTTTTTGAAGATAGGAACAACATTTGCTCTTCTCCAGTCTTCTGGCACTTCTCCTGTTCTCCAAGAATTTTCAAAGATTATGGAGAGGGGTTCAAAAATTTCTTCTGCTATCTCCTTCAGTACTCTGGGGTGTAATTCATCTGGACCTGGAGACTTGAATTCATTTAGGTTAGCTAAGTGTTTCCTCACTATCTTTCTGTTTATAGATATCCTGGATTCTTCTATTCCCTTAATAGGACAGTGAATAACAGTTGATGTTACATTTCCTTTCTGAGAGAAAACAGATGCAAAATAGGAATTTAAAAGTTCAGCCTTCTCAACATCCTGTCTTACCATTTCATCATTTTCATCCTGTAAAAATCCTATAGCATCTTTGACTTTTCTTTTACTTTTGACATATCCCCAAAATCCTTTATTATTGCTTTTGACATCTCTTGCAAGCCTCAATTCATTTTCAGCTTTAGATAATCTGATTTGTGCCCTGCAGGTTCTGCAGACAGCATTATATTCTTCTTTAGATATGCCTCCCTCTTTCCATTGTATAAACATTTTTTTCTTCCTTTTTAGCATGTGCTTAAGTTCTGTGTTCATCCATCCTGGTTTCCTTAAATGCTTCCTATTCTTCCCTCTTTTTGGAATTGTTAACAACTGTGCTTTGAGAATTTCATTTTTCAAGATTTCCCATCCTTCCTGGACATTTTTGTCTTTAAGGATATCCAGCCATTGGATCCCTCCAATTCTCTTTCTGAATCCCTTAAAATCTGCCTTTCTGAAATCTAACCTTGACGTCTGAGTCTTCACAGGTCTTCCGCCTCTAGTTATACAAAATTCTAAAATAGCATGGTCGCTACCTCCTAGGGTCCCAACCACTTTTACCTCCTCTACCATTTCCTCCCTGTTTATAAGGATTAGATCCAAGGTAGCAGTTCCCCTTGTTTTCTCCCTTACCTTTTGGAAGATAAAGTTGTCAGCAAGAGAGGATAAGAATTTCCTTGACCTGTTAGTTTTGCCTGCGTGAGATTCCCAACAAATGTCTGGATAGTTGAAATCTCCCATGACAACTATGTCATATTTTTTGGAGAACTTGGCCATTTGATGCATAAAGAGTTCATCCATATCTTCGGCTTGCACAGGCGGCCTGTAGTAAATGCCTACAATGGTGTCCTTTCCATTGTTCTGTCCTTGTATTCTTACCCAAACAGTTTCCACAGAACTCCCAGTCTCTGAAGCTTCAATCTCTGTGCAGATATACGCGTTTCTAACATACAATGTGACACCCCCTCCTCGTTTATCAAGTCTGTTTCTTGCAAATAAGTTGTATCCTTCTAGTCTTGTATTCCAATCATGTGTATTGTCCCACCAAGTTTCAGTGATTCCAATGACATCATATTTCTTTTCCTGTGTTAGTAGTTCCAATTCTCCTTGTTTGTTGCCCATGCTTTGTGCATTAGTATAGAAACATTTTAGTTTGTGATTGGTTTCTCTTTCTCCAATATTTTTATTAATTAGATTCTTTCGTCTTTGTTCTTCCTTTCCACTTCTAATAGCAGAGTTCTCAATAGCATTTGTCAGGTGTATGGCTTTTTCTGGTCTTTTGCTTCCCTTCCCATGTTGTTCTAGTTTAAAGCTCTCCTTACAAGTGTAGCAAGGCGACTTCCAAATACCTGCTTTCCAGTCTTCGTAAGGTGCACCCCATCTCTAGCAAGTAGTCCATCGTATAAGTAGTTCACTCCGTGATCCAGAAATCCAAATCGTTGCTGATGGCACCATCGACGTAGCCAGTTGTTCACCTGCAGAATCTTATTCCACCTCCTTGTTCCATGGCCATCCACTGGGAGGATGGAAGAGAAGACCACCTGCGCTCCCAGTTCTTTCACTTTCTTGCCTAAGTCTTCAAAGTCTCTGCAGATGGTTTCCAGGTCGTTTCTTGTGGTGTCATTTGTCCCCACATGTAGTAGCAGGAATGGGTAGTCATCTGTAGGTCTGAAGAGTCCTGATATCCTGTCAGACACATCTTTAATTTTTGCACCTGGAAGACAGCACATTTCTCTTGAAGTTATATCCGGTCTGCAGATAGCGGCCTCTGTTCCTCTCAACAGGGAATCCCCCATGACCACCACTCTCCGTTTCTTCTTCACAACATTTTTCTTTCTCCATCCAGGAGGACTCTGAAGGCGTACAAGGTTGCTGTTTGTTGGCAAAGTCTTATCCTGATGTATTTCTTCATCGTTTTCCTGCGTGAGAGCCTGGTACTGGTTTCTGAGCAGTATGGGTGCTGACTGCCTCCTGATCCTCCTGCTTCTCTGGGTCACATGTCTCCATTCCTCTGTTTCTTCAGGTGCACTTCGAATTTCTTCTCTTTCTGTAACATGAAGAGAGAATTCTGCTCTGTCCAAGAACTCTTCACCTTCCTTAATGATCTTCAACGTAGCTAACCTCTCTTCGAGATTTTGCAACTTTTCCTCCAACAGGGTCACAAGCTTGCATTTGTGGCATGTGAAGTTTGGCTTTTCCACTGGTAAATCTGTAAACATGTAGCAAGAAATGCAGCTCACCAAATGGCTCCTGGCCTCTTCCATCTTGAGATTTCTTAAAAACGATGAAAGATGAGCCAAAATTCGCGCTCGGTTTTTCCAATTTCCTCTTTTCAGCTGCAACGGCCAAAACCCAGTGATCGTTGAGCTCGCGGAGACTCTTCACTTATCCCAGAAGGCACTGGGAATATGCAAATGATCTCCTCAAGACTCTTCCCCTGGTTTTCCAATTTCCTCTTTTCAGCTGCAACGGCCAAAACCCAGTGATCGTTGAGCTCACGGAGACTCTTCACTTATCCCAGAAGGCACTGGGAATATGCAAATGATCTCCTCAAGACTCTTCCCCTGGTTTTCCGATTTCCTCTTTTCAGCTGCAACGGAAAAACCCAGTGATCGTTGAGCTCGCGGAGACTCTTCTCTTATCCCAGAAGGCACTGGGAATATGCAAATGATCTCCTCAAGACTCTTCCCCTGGTTTTCCGATTTCCTCTTTTCAGCTGCAACGGCCAAAACCCAGTGATCGTTGAGCTCGCGGAGACTCTTCACTTATCCCAGAAGGCACTGGGAATATGCAAATGATCTCCTCAAGACTCTTCCCCTGGTTTTTTTTTTGATGTACGATCGCTGCAGACCACACAATATCCGTCCCTCCGAACAACCATGAGGGTCCTGGGAAAGATGGTGGCGGCAATAGAGGCAGTTCCCTTTGCCCAATTTCACGCCAGACCTCTCCAACATGCCATTCTGTCGCGGAGGAACAGGTCTGCTCTGTCCCTGGATCGCCCTGTTCGTCTTTCATGCCGGATCAAGCGGTCTCTCAACTGGTGGTTGACGTCACCTCTCATCCTCTTGGGGCGGTCTTTTCTTCCCATTCACTGGCAGATTGTAACAACGGATGCCAGCCTCCTCGGATGGGGGGCAGTGTTCCGCAATCACACTGTTCAGGGTCGTTGGTCGACTCGGGAATCAGCCCTGCCGATCAACGTCCTAGAGATACGAGCAATTTATCTGGCTCTCGTCCACTGGGAGAGGCTCCTCAGGGGCCTGCCTATCCGCATTCAGACAGACAATGCCACAGCGGTGGCATATGTCAACCGCCAAGGAGGAACACGGAGCGCCTCAGCCCTGGCAGAAGTGTCCAAGATCCTTCAGTGGGCAGAGATTTCGGTACCGACAATCTCCGCGGTACACATTCCCGGCGTGGACAACTGGGCCGCCGATTTTGTCAGCCGCAAGGGTCTCGCGGCAGGAGAGTGGTCCCTACATCCGGAGGTGTTTCTTCAGCTTTGCCGTCGTTGTAGATCTGCTAGCCTCTCACCTCAACAGGAAAGTCCCACAGTTTGTATCCAGGGCTCGAGATCCTCTCGCAGTGGGCGCCGACGCTCTGGCCATTCCTTGGTCGCAGTTCGAGCTGTTGAAGAAGATCAAAGCAGAAGGAATTCCAGTCATTCTCATCGCCCCGAATTGGCCCAGAAGGTCTTGGTTCGCGGACATTGTCAACCTTCTCGCGGATGCCCCCTGGAAGCTTCCAGACAGGGCAGATCTGCTGTCTCAAGGCCTGATTTGCCACCCCAATTCTCGGCTGCTCAATTTAACGGGGTGGCTGTTGAGACCGAGGTTTTGAAACAAGCAGGATTCTCCGGTCGAGTAGTTCATACCATGATCCGAGCCAGGAAGCCATCGTCTTCCAAGATTTACTACCGTACTTGGGAGGCCTATTTCACTTGGTGTGAGGCCAATAACATCGCGCCCATGTGCTTTTCGCTCCCTTCCGTTCTGGCGTTTCTTCAGGCAGGGCTGGATGCGGGGCTTGCTCTCAGTTCCTTGAAGGGTCAAGTTTCGGCGCTGTCCATTTTGTTTCAGAAGACGTTGGCCTCCCGCCCTCAGGTCAAAACCTTTCTTCAGGGCGTGGCTCACACGGCTCCTCCGTACCAAGCGCCCGTGGATCCATGGGATCTTAATTTGGTTCTTGAGGTTCTGCAAGGTTCTCCTTTTGAACCTCTCAGGGATGTTTCCCTTTCTCTCCTTTCTTGGAAGGTAGCTTTCCTGGTGGCCATCACTTCCATCCGGCGCGTGTCGGAATTAGCGGCTCTTTCTTGCCGCTCTCCTTTCTTGGTACTTCAGCAGGACAAGGTAGTTCTACGGCCTCCGCCCTCTTTTCTTCCGAAGGTAGTATCCTCCTTTCACCTCAATGAGGATATTGTTCTGCGGTCCTTCTGTCCAAGTCCTACTCACCCTCGGGAGCGGTCCCTGAACAAGCTGGATCTGGTCAGGGCGATGAGAATCTATCTGTCTAGGACGACTTCCTTGCGGAAGACAGACTCTCTTTTCATCATTCCAGATGGGGAGCAGAAAGGTCACCCGGCCTCCAAGGCTACTATTGCTCGCTGGATCAGATCGGCAATTTTGGAGGCCTACCGGGTTAAGCATCGAGTGGCCCCTCCGGGGATCAGAGCGCACTCTACCCGGGCAGTGGGTGCTTCCTGGGCGGTACGACACAGAGCCTCCACGCTGCAGCTTTGCAAAGCTGCAACCTGGTCATCGGTTCACACGTTTGTGAAATTCTACAAGGTCCACACCTACGCTTCGGCGGATGCCAGCCTAGGTAGGAGGATTCTGCAGGCAGTGGTGGTGAGTCCACTGGCCTGATGCAAGTTTGTTTCCCACCCCAGGGACTGCTTTGGGACGTCCCATGGTCTCTGTGTCCCCCAATAAAGCAAATGAGAAAACAGGATTTTTGGGTTGCTTACCGTAAAATCTGTTTCTCGGAGCCTTTATTGGGGGACACAGCACCCTCCCATGTTCTACAACTCCTGTTCTTACTTTGGTTGATTGGTTACAGTTGAGTTGTTTGTTCTGTTCTCAATCTGTTCTGTTACTTCTCCTACTGCTTTCTCACTAACTGAGGAAATTCCCTGCCGGTCGGTGGGGTGTACACTGCGGAGGAGGAGCTAACCTTTTTTTGCATAGTGTCAGCCTCCTAGTGGCAGCAGCATACACCCATGGTCTCTGTGTCCCCCAATGAAGGCTCTGAGAAACAGATTTTACTGTAAGCAACCCAAAAATCCTGTTTTTTTACCCCCAATTGTTATTTTCCCAAGAGCAACAGGACCCCAATAGTTATTGTGCAATTCGTCTTGAGTACGATACGTGGGGGTAAACCACTATTTGGGCGCATGGCAGAGCTCGGAAGGGAAGCAGCGCCATTTGACCTTTTTGGCTGGAATTGAGATCGGACGCCATGTCGCGTTTGGAAAGCCCCTGATGTGCCAAAACAGTGGAAACCCCCCAATTCTAACTCTAACCCTAGCCCTAATGGGAAAATGGAAATATTTTTATTTTTTATTTTATTATTTTTCCCTAAGTTAAGGGGGTGATAACGGGGGGTTTGATTTACTATTTATGGCAGGTTTTTATGTTTGGCGACTGTCGCACGCTAAAAGATGCTTTTTATTGTAAAAATAGTTTTTGCATCACCACATATTGAGAGCTATAATTTTTCCATATTTTGACCCACAGAGTCATGTGAGATCTTATTTTTTGCGGGACGAGTTGACGTTTTTATTGGTACCATTTTCGGGCTTGTGACATTTTTTGATCGCTTTTTATTCCGATTTGTGGGACGCAGAATGAACAAAAACCAGCATTTCATGAATTTCTTTTGGGGGGTGCGTTTACACTGTTCTGCGTGCGGTAAAATTGATAAAGCAGTTTTATTCTTCGTGTCAGTACGGTTACAGCGATTCCTCATTTATGTCTTTTTTTATGTTTTGGCGCTTTTATGCACTGAAAACAATTTTATATAAAAAATAATTATTCTGTGAGCTATAACTTTTTTATTTTTTCGCTGATGACGCTGTATGGTGGCTCGTTTTTTGCGGGACAAGATGACGTTTTCAGCGGTACCATGGTTATTTATATCCGTCTTTTTGATCGCGCGTTATTTCACTTTTTGTTTGGCAGTATGATGATAAAGCATTATTTTTTGCTTCGTTTTTTATTTTTTAAGAGGTTCAATAAAGGCGTTAATTAGTGGGACAGTTTTATAGGGCGGATCGTTACGGATGCAGCGATACCAAATATGTGTACTTTTATTTATTTTTTTTTTTAAAAAATGAATTTATTAGGGACTATATATATTTTAAATTTATTTAGCGATTTTTTTTTTTTTTTTTTTTTATAAATTATTTTTACACTTTTTTTTAAACTTTATTACATTGTCCCAGGGGGGACATAACTGTCATGTGACAGATCGCTGATCTGCTGTGAGAGATCAGCGATCTGTCACAGGCAGTGCTGCAGGCTTCCTCATTCTGGCGCTTTGCAGCCATGAGGAAGCCGCCTCCCTGCAGGCTCCCGAAGGTCCCCGCCACCATTTTGGATTCGGGGACCTGCAGGGAAGGAGACCCCCGCAGCAGTGCTGCACATCGCGCTGCTGTGGGGGGTCTCAGGGAAGCACGGAGGGAGCCTCCTTGCCGATGCTTCCCTAAACCCCCGGTACACTGCGATCGTGTTTGATCGCAGTGTGCCAGGAGTTAACGTGTCGGGGGCGGTCCGTGACCGCCCCTGACACATAGTGTCGGGTGTCAGCTGTGATAATCAGCTGACACCCGGCCACGATCAGCTGCATTCCCCCCGTGAGCGCAGCTGATCGTGCTAGACGTACTATTCCGTCCTTGGGACTTAGGTCCCAGGTCACATGGACGGAATAGTACGTCTAATGTAGGAAAGGTGTTAATATCGGCTTTTTCTGGAGTTTTTCCTGTAATATGGGAAAGCCTAAGGCCAGAAATAAACCCCATAAATCACTGTACATGGAGACTTTGGGATCAGATCATTTCTGTCCGCGTTGATTGTGGAAACTAAAAATCTTTTCTTAAAGCCTCAAACTTCTGTGTGTGACTCAGAGCTGAGATCTAACGTGATAGAAGATTCCAGTGCGGGGAAGACGGGAAACCTTCATATAGACGGCCGGTGGGGATGGAGGCAGTGACCGACTCTGGCCAAATCTATTTCTAGTGCCGCACTAGAAGATGAAGATGTCGTCCTCATCATGAAGGAGTTATTTCTCATGTTGTGTGTAATGAATATCTACTGCAGTATTGCTAATGCCGATTCCAGTGTCGGTAATGAGACGAGAATTAGCGTTATGGAAGATGAGTCTATGAGGAACGTGTTCAGCTGCCGACTCCGAGGAGGAAACTGCTTGTTGTCTGTGGCCTAAATATATAGGTTTTATTAGTAGATGTCAGGGAAGAAAACTAAGCCCTGTAAAATAATAAATCTCCTCATATGTTTCCCTTATTATCTCCAGTAATTGTATTATTACACAGGATTCTTATGATGTTACATCGGATCATCTTCTTCTCATTCAGGTCTCTACAATATCGGATCCTCTCAGTGAAGATCTTCTACAAAAGAGAATTTTCCTGATTTACCCATCAAGGATGGATATGGACAGAGACAAGATGGCGGAGAGGATATTACACCTCACCCTAGAGATCCTCTTCCGTCTCACTGGAGAGGTGAGAGATTCTGATGACGTCACATTACATCATTCTTATCTATGGGAATAACAGATGGACAGAACTGGAGAGGTGAGGACTCTGGAAATGTCTGTAGTGAGATTTATTAATGTGTCTCTCCATAACCAGGATTACACAGTGGTGAGGAAGACCTCTAGTGATCGCTGTCAGGACCCTGTGTCTGAGGGATGGGTAAGACCCCTGAGCCCAATCATGGGGCCTCCACCTCCCCCCCTGACCCATGAGGACATCAATGACCAGAAGATCCTAGAACTCCTCTACAAGATGATTGAGCTGCTGACTGGAGAGGTGACACTGCTGGGAGTGCTGGGACATTACACAGTAACACTATGAAGGGATCGGGGGGATGACGGTATCATTGTATGTGTCAGGTTCCTATAAGGTGTCAGGATGTCGCTGTCTATTTCTCCATGGAGGAGTGGGAGTATTTAGAAGGACACAGAGATCTGTACAAGAATGTCATAATGGAGGTTCCCCAGCCCCTCACATCTCCAGGTAATAGACAGGATTAAATACACACGGCCTATAATTATCTGTATGTAGAGAATGAATTCAGTCCCTGTATGTGTTTCCTCCAGATCTATCCAGTAAGAGGACAACACCAGAAAGATGTCCCTGTCCTCTTCTTCCACAGGACTGTAAGCAAGAAGATCCCAGTGCTCCTCAGGATCATCAGGTAGATGGAGAGAAGGTGTCAGGAGATCTCCCCTATGATGTGTAGACGACTGTGAAGGTCTTGTGCTCAGTCTTGTTTTATCCACCAGTATTATATGTTTTATACTTTTGTAATGAGAACGGTGGAGATGGCAGGATTAGAGCTGATCATAGATGGGACTTCTCCATCTGTCGGTGACTTTTACAATATTTGTTTCAGGGTGAAGATCTGACCCATATTAATACTACAGAGACATATGTGAGAGATGATGAGTGGTGTAAAGAGGAAATTCCCATATATGACTACCCAGGTGAGTAGTAACCACTGAATGCAGAGAAGTCACAGATTCTTCTCAGTCACCGGCTGTGGCTGCTTTATCGGTGGTGTAGTCCGGCCGTATTACCATGATCACCATTTTGCCTCTAGACCACAACATTCTCCGCCATCCAAAACTGTTCAAATGACATAGACTGGGAAACTGAAACCTGCGTATCTCAGAAAGGAAACCAATTTCTGTCAGTGTCCAAGGATAATTATCTGTCACCACTTGTGCAGGGCCCAACTAGAGGGACGGCCCTTCTGGACTTAATTTTAAGCAACAGGCCAGATAGAATAACAGAAGTACGAGTCGATGGATGTGATGAACAGGGGTAGTTATCCCACCGCTGCCACCAATATGTGACGAACAGCCCACCGTTGGGCAGAGATGCAGGAACTGGTCTTTAATCATCAGGTCCCGTAGCTGCTCAAAGGATTCAACCGACAGTCCATGGATCCACTGGTCAAAGTGGGTCCTGAGTCCTTGCACTACATCACTGTAGCTATCATGTGGGCCACGTTGGAGGTGTCGGAACTTCTTTCGGTATACCTCAGGTGTCAGCCGATATTTGGCGATCAGCGCCTCCTTTATGGCGCGATAGTCATCATCATGCGCTTGCGGAAGAGAAGCAAACGCCTCCAGAGCTTTGCCTTTTAGCCCTGGGGTCAAGTACCTGGCCCATTGGTCTTCGGGCAGTCGGTACTGTCTGCAGGCTTTCTCAAAGGCTCGCAGAAATGTGTCCAAGTCCCCGTCCTTTTCCATCACGGGGAAATGCTCTGGCCGGGGTTTAGGAGTCTGGACGCTGCTGGGCTCACCGCTTCGGGCTGTGGGGGTATGCCCCCCTTGTCGGAGCATCTCCAGCTCATGGGCTCTCTGAGCCTCAGCTTGGCGCTCAGCTCTCTCCGCCTCTCGCTTGGCTCTCTCAGCCTGGGCCTGGCGCTCGGCTTGGGCCTCCTGCCGATATTGCTGGATCAGCCTCCCCCGTGCTTCACTGTCTTCGGCAGGGAGTGCGTCCAAGGCCTCTTGCATGTAGGGGTCCAGCGTGCTCTGATTGAATGTGGGGCCAGCGCTCATGAGTGGAGCCTCTGCTGCAGCCCCATTGCCACTTGGGCCAACGTCTGCGCCCGCTGGATTCTGGTCGTTGTCCAGCTGCACTAGACCCGCGATCATTTGATCTTTGGTTCCGCCTGCGGCGTCTATGCCTCAGTTCGTGCATAACCCAGTTAGGGTGTCCGTTTTCTGCTGCTGATACCACTCCACTCTCATCTGCGCCATGGTTGCCAAATAAAAGATAGAAAAGAAAAATGAAGAAACGGGAGGGGATACTTGCAAGTACACACTAATGTCTCAGGACTAGTAACCACTGAGTCTGTTCTCCAAAACCTATGATGCAGGATTCCCGCAGGAACCATGTAGGTTTTTAGTGAGAGGAATGATTGCTCAAACCAAATCACTAATGCTCTAGGATTATCCCACCGCTCTGCCACCAATATGTGATGAACAGCGGTAGTTATCCCACCGCTGCCACCAATATGTGTCGAGCAGCCCACCGCTGCTCGTCCGATACGGCGACTGACGGGGGTCCCGCTGCCACCAAAACGTGACGGACAGCGGACCCTGTGTCACCACTATGTCACAGTCCCACCACTGACACGGGTGTATCAGCGGACGGAGGGACGAGACACACTGCCGGCACACGGCTATCACAGGCACAGTGGGGGGGCTTATCTTAGTTATCCCACCACTGGCACCATGTGACCAAAAATATCCAGCAAGCTAATCTCGCTCTACAATTTGCCGCAGGGGAGTATTTTGGGTGCCCCACCACTGCTATCAATCTTCTAAGTACTGCGGGGATTTATGTACGCCCCCCTTACCCTCAGGCCAGTCAGGGAACTGCACCTAGGATAATTGGTCGCCGGATGGGCTGCCTGTTGTGAACCGGCAATTAGGCTTCTGCAGTAAGGGAATTATCAATGCTGTGGCCGCAGCCCCTCATTCAGCAATATAAGACCCTTCTGTACTGCCAGCAAGCCGCAATAGCCGTACACAACGCGCTGCCACCAGTCACAGTTACTTAATTCACAGTGTTAAATTAAGAGGGTCCGTGGCAAACCCCTTGAATTAGTAACGATTATCTATCAAAGGCATATAGTTCGATTCTTAGAGCATGGAGGCAGACTAAATATCAAATCATTTATTTTCCGAAAGAGGACAGTGATTACAGATAAGTTGCTATAAAGTTGAGACATTAATTATGTACAGTTACAAATATAAAATAAAAGATGGATGAACATAGAAAGTACACTCACGGTTGTTCATGGCTCTTTAGGCAAAACCATGCGGCGGAGAAAGAAGGCGGAGCCACATATCTCCACTCATCTGGAGTTCTTGTCAGCACGAGGATTGGAGCCCTCCTCTGCTGGTTTTGCCAAGGGAATGCCTTATAGACTCTGTGATGTGACATCACGGAGAGGTGCATTCTGGGTTAATCCCACCTCTCTCATCCAAGTTATAATTTGGCTACAAAACTTAGATTAGCTATAACTTTATGGGAGAAGCTGGTATGGACTCATCAGTGGTATCATGTTTCCCAGCGTAATGAGCCCACCAAGGAAACATCATACATCTATGCGATATGACCGTCCATTTGGGAGCAAATCATATCTCAGGGTCTGGACATGTTAGAACTGTGGAAGTGACACTGTAGCGGAGCTGGGACCGCTCAGATTACCAAAAGATGATTTTCATATCTCTACTTTGTATGGTTTTCGCAGGGCAGGCTCTTAAAGGTTTACTTCTAACCTTGATTTCAGACAAAGACCCTTTTCCCGCACTTTTTTTTTTTTTCTTTCAGTTGAGGCTGAGAGAAGCCAAATGGTGTGACAGGAAGTGTCCTGGTTTATAGCACTTTGGGGGAAGGGAAACTACTACAGTGTACCATGTAACTCAGAAGGGGAAGAGAGGGGGCTGCAGCCCCACTGCCAGGCTGGCAGTTTTCAATGTCATAGAATGCCGGATTTTTCTGGAAAACCGAAAACATCATATCTTGTAGACATTGTACATCACAATGGGCACCTAGGGAACAGTGAGCACAATATAATACAATTCCACTTGTCCTTCAGTAAGGTGCCCTGGAAGGGGGTTACAAAAACGCTGGATTTCAGGAAAGCAAAGTTTGATGAGCTTAGATAGGACCTTCGCCGAATTGATTGGGACAATGTCCTCAAAAATAGGAGCACAGAAAATAAATGGGAAATATTTAAATCAGTTTTACACACCCACTGCGAGCTAGCCATACCGTACAGAAATAAAGGGGCTAGGAACAGGAGAACACCAATGTGGCTAAATAAGGATGTAAAAAGGGCAATAAATAACAAGAACAAGGCATTTAGGAAGCTAAAACAAGAAGGCAATGAAGAAGCGTTAAAAAGTTATAGAGAAAAAAATAAAATGTGTAAAAAACAAATACATTTAGCAAAAGTGGAAACTGAGAGACTCATTGCTAAGGAAAGTAAAACAAACCCCAAACTATTCTTTAATTATATAGACAGTAAAATGATTAAAATTGATGGTGTCGGCCCTTTAAAGAACAATGAGGGTGAAATCATAGAGAGCGATGTGGGAAAAGCAAATGTTTTAAATACTTTTTTCTCAACAGTGTTCACACAGGAAAAGGATTTGCCAGAGGAAATGCAGAGTGATAATGTAAACTCCCCATAAAGTATTACCTGCCTAACCCAGGAAGAAGTGCAGAACCGCCTTAGTAAGATTAAAATTGTCAAATCACCAGGCCCTGATGGCATTCACCCTCGGGTATTAAGGGAGTTAAGTAATGTGATAGACAGGCCTCTATTCCTTATATTTAAAGACTCTATGGAAACAGGGTCTGTTCCTTTTGATTGGCGGCAAGCAAATGTGGTACCAATATTCAAAAAGGGGTGTAAAAGGGAACCTGAAAACTATAGGTCGGTAAGCTTAACATCTGTTGTGGGTAAAATTTTTGAAGGGTTTCTAAGGGATACCATTATGGAATATCTCAATGTTAATAAATGTTTAACTCCATATCAACATGGAGTTACGAAGGATCGCTCCTGTCAGACTAACCTGATCAGCTTCTATGAGGATGTAAGCTCTCAAATGGACCCAGGAGAATCATTGGATGTCATTTATCTCGACTTCTCTAAAGCATTTGACACTGTCCCACATAAAAGATTGGTAAGTAAGATGAGAAATCTTGGGCTAGGGGAAAATGTGTGTAGATGGGTAGGTTGCTGGCTTAGTGATAGAAAACAAAGAGTGGTTATTAATGGGGAACACTCAGATTGGGCCAGGGTTACTAGTGGGGGACCACAGGGTTCTGTATTGGGCCCCCTACTATTTAATATATTTATTAATGATCTAGTGGATGGCTTACACAGTAAAATATCAGTATTTGCAGATGATACAAAACTATGTAAGGCAGTTAACACAAAGGAGGACAGTTTGCAACTACAGACAGATTTGAGTAAATTGGAGAATTGGGCTGAAAAATGGCAAATGAGGTCTAACACAGATAAGTGTAAGGTTATGCACATGGGAAGGAGAAACAGATGCCACAATTACTTACTAAATGGGAAACTGCTGGGGAAATCAGACATGGAAAAAATAGGGTCATGGGATGCATTAGAAGAGGTCTGGGGACACGAGATGAAAACGTAATTCTCCCTCTGTACAAATCACTCGTCAGACCACACTTGGAGTATTGTGTGCAATTTTGGATGCCGGTGCTCAAGAAAGACATTACTGAACTTGAAAGGGTTCAAAGGCGGGCTACTAAAATGATAAATGGAGTTGGTTCACTACAATACCCAGAAAGGTTATCAAAATTAGGTCTATTTGGATCGCCCCCTGTTGTTGGCAGGGCAGGGCCGTAGGGTACTTGGTACCGGGCCCGTTGATCTCAATGGGAGTTGTCACGGCAGCTGTGACCCGGTCCATGGCCCTGGGCGTCCATTGTAAAAGGAAGATTGCAAGTGCGTTCGGATAATGTTTAAAGTTTATGAGTGGATGATTCGTGACGCCACCTGTGGTGCTCGGCAATGGAGATGTTAAGCCGACGCTGCAGACAGATCCTCTGGGACAGATGGTGTGGTGCAGCAATGATGTTGTGGCCCTCCACAGGTAGGGCTGTAGTCCCAGGGCACAGTAGATGAAGAGATAGGGAAGAGACGTAGATGGTGCAGTGTTAAGCACAGAGATGTAGCAGTGCTGAGTGTGTTGGCGCAGGAATAAGCGGAGGACACCAGGGCATGTAGTTCCAAAGCTTTATTCACAGTCTGTTGTGTGTACAGGTGCCCGCATCCGTGCCATTTCGTCCAGGTCAGGAGCTCAGCCAACTTCCAGGCAAGATGAAGCACTCCGTTCCAACACTCCGCCAACATATGCCTTTCCTGAACGTCTCCCTTCTAGCACCTATTTGAAGTACTCACAGTACTGAGTTACACTGGAGTTCCTCCTTTTAGATGTTCTTTGAACTCAACTTGTACGGCAGACAGCTGTAGCCTGCTTCGGGGACTCCTTGCTACTAAGTCCCAGCTCACTCAAGTTGTTGTTGTGCCCCCAAGTCTTGTGTGGGAATAAAGTGGTGACAACTTCTATTCCTCCGGTGTCTGCTGCAGGACCATTAGTATTCATACAACCTCGGGGACCTTACCCCGGCCTTGCGCTTAGAACTTGAGGAAGGGCTCTGCTCTAACCCTAGTCCTTAGTTCTCTTCTCCTTACGCTCCATACAAAACAATCTTTCTTATGGAGAAATAGGCTTTCTGAATATCTCTTTCCTGGATGCTTTTCTTGTGAGTAACAGTATAGAAGGTTACGAATAACATAATATTATAGATAGATGGTTGACCCAGCTTAGGGGAAGGAATTTTTTTCCCTATGGAGAAAATTGGCTTCTACTCTGTGGGTTTTTTGCCTTCCCCAGGATCAACAATGCAGAACAGCTGCACTAAAAATAGGCTGAACTAGATGGACATAATGTCTTCCTTCAGCCTTCAAAACTATGTTACTAGCTTACTTTGGGCATTGAAAGCCCTTTTCTATTGAACTTACAACGTGGAGGTTCCACTTGGTATTAGAAGATGCTGACCCTTACCTGCCGAGATCTGTAACTATAAAGCCAAATGAAAAGCTTACGTACAATGTGCTGAGAATATAGAAAATCACTCGAAGAAAGGTATTATGCTGGGCCTGTAAGAGAAAGCGGAGGGTAATGATGCTGTTGGCTTCCTAGATCCCTGAGATCTTATTGGATGAATCTTCTCTCCCTTCTGTGCTACTGAATGTCTCATGGTCCCTACAAGACCAGGTCCAGTCTTTCTGGCCAAACTTCCCTCATGTAGTCTCAATCAACAGAGACGGCTCCCACTAAATTGGAAAGAAACAAGAGAATGCTGGAGTCCAGATCTAAAGCAGTGCAAAATTTTATTGACAAAAAACAGGCACATATAGAGTAACAGAACAATCATGATAGTATAATAAAAAGGCAATAAATGACTGCCCGGAGCCCACTGAGACAGACAAATCAGCAACAAATAAATTTGTTATCATGTGAAAAGCACTCAGGCCCTTTGTAAGGGAAATGGATTAGTGCAGGTAAAAAGTGCTGGGGAGTCTGCACTGAAAAGAGTTAATCCACAGAAGTCTATGGCACTAGACCCTGGCAGTATGAATCTCTAGTGCTGTGGCAATGAGTATGACCCCCACTGATATCTAATTCGCTGTGGGCAATATAATCTGAAAATGCAGCATATCATAAGGGGGCAGTAAGACATCACCACCGCACCAGTGTCCCCGCAGTAGCGAGTGCAGTACAATCCAGGCAGAAAAACGACCAGCACTGTGTATTATATCTATTGCACAGATGCCCAAACGAAGGGGAAGAGAAATATCATTGTATGGACATACCCATCATGTCCTGGTGCAAAGAGAGCGCTGATCTGTGCACCCCAACACGTGTTTCGCTGTGAAAATACCGCTTCCTCGGGGGGGCATATAATATTGTGGCTATTGTGAGGTTAGAAAAAAAATTACATCCAGCAAAATGTCACCAGTGGCCCCTGTCCAGTAGGCTTTATCTCTTACTTATAGATGCTCCTGCGCAGGCGCCGCCATCGCCGGTGACATTTTGCTGGATGTAATTTTTTTCTAAGCCTCACAATAGCCACAATATTATAGGCATTATCACCAATAATATCAATGCTATTATATGCATTATGTAATAATGGGGGCAGGTCAGTGAGGGGTCAGCGACCTGTCATAAGCCAATACAGATGAATATGTAATCAGAGCACCACATAAAGCCCCGCCCGCAGCCCCACCCACAGCCCCGCCCCAGAGCACGAGAATCTCATTAACTGAAAACTACAAATACAGATTACACAACAACCACAAGACGGATTTCATCACCAGGTATCATTGTAATCAGTATATCGGCGCTGACCTGACAGTGTCTGTAGGTTACTGAGCACAATCCTGCTGACAGGTTCCCTTTAAGACATCTCCGCTCTGCACTATTATACACAGTTCTCTATAAATGTGTAATATTTCTTCATGAATCTCATCTGACAGAAAATATTGGATCTTACGATAGTTTAGATTGTGACGTCACCGAGCCCCATACTCTAATTACCCCAGAGAGGTTTCACCACTAGCTGCTCATTTATTAATGATGGAGACTGTGGAGTTTGATCATTTCAGTAGATGTTATTGTCTATAGTCACAGTGTTTGATTACAGTAGTGTCCAAAATCCTCTGATTTAACCTCTTCCTGCAGCCAGTTTTGTGTTCTTAATCAGACCCCATTATTAATATCTGACGTGTGTCACTTTATGTGGTGGTAATTTTGGAATTATTCACAAAGGATAATAGAAAACAAATGGATCTTACAAATTATTTTCCAGCTTCACACTATACCCTACATACAATTGTACACTACTGTCTGGGCACATGGCAGTGTTCAGAAGGGAAGGAGCGCCATTTAGCGTTTTGAATGCAGATCTAGCTGGAATAGTTTGCAGACACAATGTATTGGGAGCACTGTTCATGGTCACCTGGCAGCTCAAAAGATGTCCACCATGATCATGCTTGGCTCTACTCTGCTTTCCATATCCCAAGGATTGCCTTGCTCATCGCCCTATAACACCCTTACATGGATCTGGACTTACACAGGGACCCCTAGGCTTGGACCATGGTGTTACCTGCTATTCTGTGGAGTTAGATGGCAAGAAGAATAGTCAGGTAGCTGGGTCAGAACCAGAAGGACAGAATACAGAATCAGAAGACACAAGAGTAGTCAGTAATCGGACCACAGTCACTGCAGGAGATAAATACACAAGCCGCAAGCTGAGCCCAGAGGACTGAACCAGAGGAGAACAGCGCTGTATTAGTGGACACATCGCGATTTAACATGTCCCTTTCGTCACATTATTTTCAGGGTATCATCATTTCTGTCCAGGCCTATTTAATGTGTGGAAGCCTGGTTGAAAGCAATGTCTGACTTTCATTTATTAATTTTCATAGATTTTTTATTTATTGTTACTTTTGTCAGATTCAAGTTACCATTGTGGGTTTTTCTGTCATCAAATGAAGGGTAACATCAATTTAGACCACGTGTGTAGGAGGAGTGAATATTGTGACTCCACAGCCACTTTCCAGAAATTAACACGCAGTGGATGTTGGAGAGTGAAAATTACACATTTGCCATGTTATTACCCAGCACATAGTGCCCAGATTGTGCTCCAGGAGACACCGCAAATTAAGTGGATTCTTCTCACTATAATATTGCTAAATACAGGGATCCTAAATGTTGTTTGCGCACACTGCAAGACTCCGAAGTGAGAGCGGATTTTGCTGGATTGGTTTATAGAAACCTTGTTGCTTTTCAACAGCCTTTGAGCCACTAATAGTGTGGGAACCTCTGTTTTTCCACTGACAGATGATGGACCTGAGTGGGGACTTGTTTTTTGTGAGATGAGAATTGGTATTATTTTCGCCTACATAACATTGATTGGTTTCTTTTTATTTGATATTTGGGAGGCAGAATGAACCAACAGTTGAACACCGCACACTACTGATCATCCAACAAGGTTTTCTATTAGACTGTGAACAGTCTTTGTCTTGGTAAAAATTAAAGTTTTTTTACATAGCTTGCCATTTTTATGGACAGTTTAAATAGAAATGTTCAAAAATATAAAACTCAAGGATATTTTATTAATAAATAATAATTGTTTTCTATCTTAGCAGATGACTGTACCAGGAGATCAGAGGGACAGCTGACATCTTCAATTTTTAAATCTGATGATCTTGAGATCCTACAAGATACAACTGAAGTGATAGTTATTACTCCAGATATATCATCATCCATTCACAGCAAAGATCTGTCATCTGATCCTATGAAACAGGTCCCATCTTCTGATTCTTTACTGACTACTAAGGAAAATCAAAGACACAAAAGAGGCATTAAAAAACAAACTGCTCCTAAAGTAAAGAAGTCATTTTCATGTTCAGAATGTGGGAAATGTTTTAATGAGAAATCATATTTTGTTAGACACCAAAGAGCTCACACAAGGGAGAAGCCCTTTTCCTGTTCAGAATGTGGGAAATGTTTTAACTGGAAATCAGAATTTGCTACTCACCAGAGAACTCACACAGGGGAGAAGCCTTTTTCCTGTTCAGAATGTGGGAAATGTTTTAACAATAAATCAGATTGTGTTAAGCACCAGAGAATCCACACAGGCGAGAAGCCTTTTTCATGTTCAGAATGTGGAAAATGTTTTAACAATAAATCAGATTGTGTTAAGCATCAGAGAACTCACACAGGGGAGAAGCCTTTTTCCTGTTCAGAATGTGGGAAATGTTTTGCACATAAATCACATTTTGTTACCCACCAAAGAACTCACACAGGGGAGAAGCCTTTTTCCTGTTCAGAATGTGGGAAATGCTTTAACCAGAAATCACATTTTGTTACTCACCAAAGAACTCACACAGGAGAGAAGCCTTTTTCTTGTTCAGAATGTGGGAAATGTTTTAGCGAGAAATCATATTTGGTTAAACATAATAGAACTCACACAGGGGAGAAGCCTTTTTCCTGTTCAGAATGTGGGAAATGTTTTGCACATAAATCACATTTTGTTACCCACAAGAGAACTCACACAGGGGAAAAGCCTTTTTCCTGTTCAGCATGTGGGAAATGTTTTGCACATAAATCACATTTTGTTATCCACAAGAGAACTCACACAGGGGAGAAGCCTTTTTCCTGTTCAGCATGTGGGAAATGTTTTACACAGAAATCATATATTGTTAATCACCAGAGAACTCACACAGGGGAGAAGCCTTTTTCCTGTTCAGAATGTGGGAAATGTTTTAAACAGAAATCAGTGCTTCTTACTCACCAGAGAACACACACAGGGGATAAGCCTTTTTCATGTTCAGAATGTGGGAAATGTTTTGCACTGAAAAAAAATGTTGTTACCCACCAGAGAACTCACACAGGGGAGAAGCCTTTTTCCTGTTCAGAATGTGGGAAATGTTTTGCATATAAATCAGATTGTGTTAGGCACCAGAGAACTCACACAGGGGAGAAGCCTTTTTCCTGTTCAGAATGTGGGAAACGTTTTGCATATAAATCAGATTGTGTTATCCACCAGAGAACCCACACAGGGGAGAAGCCTTTTTCATGTTCAGAATGTGGAAAGTGTTTTAACCACAAAGGGAGTCTTGTTCCACACCAAATAAGTCACAGAGGGGAGAAACCTCTTAAATGTTAAATAAATCTTGATCACCATCAGAGATCCCACACAGGGGAGAAGCCTTTTTGCTGTTCATAATATGGGAAATATTTTAACCAGAAATGGAATCTAACTAATAATATTTATTTTTATATAGGGCTAACATATACCGCAGCCCTTTACAGTTTGCACACATTATCATCACTGTTCCCAATAGGGCTTACAATGTAAATTACCTATCTAGTCTTTGGAATGTGTGAGGAAACCCACGTAAACATGAGGAGAACATACAAACTCCTTGCAGATGTTGTCCTTGGTGGGAGTTGAACCCAGGACTACAGCGCTGCAAGGCTGCAGTGCTAACCACTGAGCCACCTCACCATAGAACTCACACGGGGAGAAGCCTTTTTGCTGTTTAGAATGTGTGAAATATTTTAACCGGAAAGCGCTTCTTGTTAGACATCAGAGCAGTCAAACATAAAAGAAGCCTTTTTCATTTTCTTAATGTGGGAAATATTTTACTTGGAAATCAGCTGTTAATAAACATCAGAAACGTCACATAGGGGAGAAGCCTTTTTCTATTTTCATAGTGTTGGAATAGTTTTAACCAAAATTGAATCTTCTTAAATGGGTTGTCTCTTGTCATTCCTCATGTTTGCTGACAAAAGGATAAAACTAAACTTTATTAATTCCAAATGTAAAACTATACCCATAATTCACCCCCTGAATGTTAGTCAGTAGGTGACTAATAGAAAAAAACATATACCTCGCATCTCAGTATATAGGGTGAGGTGACATATACACTCACTCTCCAAGCCTCTTATTTCTACGTGTTTCATTGTGATCACCAAAGGCGTCATCAGGTGACTATTTAATATTGATCTATATTCAAGCGAGACTAGACAAAAAAAACTTAAACTCATGTATCATGTTATCCAAAACAGAAAACTAGCCACATATAGGCAGATCCCAGACTTCAAACTATATACTTCATATAGTTTTTACATTATGAGGGACACAGATCTATCATTCTACAGGAAACAACCTAGGGGTTTTCAGCCTCGGTTGGAAGAATACAGATCTGCTCCATTCACCATCGCTGAACCATGGATATGTTTGGAGAAGCCAGGTTATGATCCTCGGATCAACTGGCCTTTTACCTTGTATGGACTGTATGGATTGTCATCTTCCTACACTTGTCATTACCTCCTCTCTGTGCGTGCCACAGGTGGGGTAGTGACCCTGGGAGCGAATCAGCGGAAGGCTGAGACTCTGTAATGTGCACTCTGTTGGGTATTTTGCTGGGACTGTTCTATGTGTTATCTGCCTGTTTTGTGGTTCAGTAAAGCATTGCCACACTGTTTTACCCTCACTGTGTGTTGTCTGAGTAGCGTTATGCCCATATTAAAGGGACAGCCGGCATTTGGTGGGACAATTCCTGTTCTATGTGTTTTCGGCCACAGAACCGGGGCGCCCGCTGACCACCCCATGTTTCCACAGGCATGCTTCAATAGTCTCAACGGGAGGCTAGAAGCTGCTATAACCCGATCAGCTCTGCTACATACAGGCAATGATCACTTCACCTGCATGTAGCAGAGTTGCTCACTTGCTATGAGCGCCGACCACTGGGCAGTGCTCATAGGATCCGGCAGTGACAGCCATACAGGTCTGCTGGAGACCTCTGGTTGTCATGCCAACCCATCAGTGACCCGCGCTCACATGACAGGGTCACCAATGTGCGGGACTTCTGGCCCATCATGTGTGAGAAAAGATGTAGGCTCAGCGCCGGGGCCCACATCAAAAGGAGGGAGTCCGATATCAGCATACATTTACACCTGATGTCAGAAAGGGGTTAAAGGGGATTGTTTATACAGAGACAGAAGTGGTAATTAATCATGTGTACATACAAATAATTACAAAAATACACAGCTTCTAATGTTAAATAGTATAGAGTTACCACAAGAAAATATAATTTGTGTAAATCAAGTGTAGATATTAGTGTTGAGCATTCCGATACCGCAAGTATCGGGTATCGGCCGATATTAGCTGTATCGGAATTCCGATACTTAGTTCCGATACTTTTTTCATATCGAATACCGGAATCGGAAGTTCCCATTATGCTAGGAGCCCGCTCGATTTGATTCAGCCAATGGGGATCCTCAAAAGTGTGGGCACATCCTGTTAGGCATGTAGGCATGTTAACTACTGGCATGGCTGTGATTGGCTGCTGAAATGATGTCATGATGCACTATAAAAACCGTTGCAGCCGCCATTTCTGGTCACTCTGCTGTGAATTCAGTTAGGGACAGGCTGCTGTTGAAGACTGTGAGGGACAGTTAGAAATAGCGATCATCCAAAATATCTATTGCTCTACCCAGGCTACATAATCCACCACTGTAGCATTTTTGTAGCCCAGCAGCGCTGTTTTAATAGCTGTCTGCAAGGGCTGTGTGAGTGCAGACCCACGCTGTGTAGTGTGTCCTGCAGGCACGTCTGCTTGTAGGCCGCCCAGCGTGTGTCTCTGCCTCATACACATTTTTCTTTTATTGCTGCTTTTTTTTCTCCTGTATAGTGTGCTTCCATACGTATCCATATACGTTGGCTGCAAACACTAAAGGAGTGGACAGCGGAGCCTTTCAGCAGCCTTTCAGTGCTATAGGCCATTTCTCTGCACTGTTTTTGGTTGATAGGTCTCTCTGTGTGTGAGTGCAGCTCACGTTGCAGTGTGTTCTACAGGCATAGCTGTAGTCCGCTCAGCGTGCGTCACTGCCTCATACATAGTCCTTTTTTTGCAGCTAATTTAGACAGATTTTTTCTCCTATATTAGTGTGCTTCCAACCGCATCCATTGTCATTGGTTGGTTGCAAACACTATATAGGATTAGATAGAGGAGCCTTTTTGCTGGCTTGTGCCCTTCAGGGCCAGCCAGACAGACTAGTATCACCCTATTTTGTGATACTATAGCTTTCAAACTTTGGTCACATCCTTTTCTTTCGCCCCCCCCCAAAAAAAAGGAAATAAAGTTCACCAAACACTCCACTTTACAGTTGTCTAGGCCACATTAGATCATATTAAAGTGTAGTACACACACTCTTAGCCAAATTAGTGTTTCTTATACTGGTTAGCAGGTGTTCAGGAATAAGAACACTAAGCGCCCCCTTTTTTACTTTTCTGCCTATCAGTCTACCAAGATGAAGAAGGCAGGGAGTAAGGCACGTGGTCGTGGCCGTGTAGTTTCAACAGGGAGAGGACGGGGGGATTCAGCAGGGAGAGGACGTGGGGATTCGGTGTCTCCTGCGGCCACCAGTGACCCGGCATCCCCCACTTTTACCAGGCAACAGTCCTTCATGCGCAGCTTTGTAGGACCTCGCCGTACCCCACTGCTGCGTGACGAACAAATTGAAGCCGTTGTCGGATGGATGGCAGCTAACGCATCCACTTGAATGACTTCCGCATCCTCCCAAGGCCAGAGCACTGAAGAGCAACCATCTGTCTCTTCACCACCTGCCAAATTGCCCAGGCAGTCTGAGAGCCCTGGACAGGAGCCATCTCAATCTTTACTTCTGTTCTCAGAATCTGTTGGCTTGGAAAGAGGTGGCCAGCAAGCAGCATTCTAGAGCGTGAAGAAGAGGGAGTATGCAGTGATGCGCAACTGCTTTGTCCCTCTGAATCTGAAGAGGCGGGTGGGCCAGTGCCTATTGTCAGCACACCTCAGTGCTCATCTGATGATGATGAGACTCAGTTGCCAATTTCTGGTGCGTACGGTGCTGGCGAGACAACTCAGGACCAGCCGGTGCTTGAAGAGGGGAGTGGAGATGATGAGGTCCTTGACCCATCATGGCGTCAGCCACAGGAAGGTGGTGGGAGCAGCTCTGAGGAAGAGATTCCCCGAACGGCCAAAAGAGGAGGGAGAGGGCGGGGGCAGACTTGGTTGCCTGTAGCCTCCACTTTGGCACCCGTGAGGAGCAATCCTCTTCCAAAACACAAAACGGGCGCTCCCAGGACTTGCAGTGCGTGGTCTTTTTTTGACACAGTTGCAGATGACATTTGCTTTGTCAAATGCAAGCTGTGTCATCAGAAAGTGAAACGAGGGAAAAATGTGAGCAACCTCAATACCACAAATATGTGGAAACATGTGCGTACCAAGCACGAGGTGGAGTTACACACACACACTGAAGATGTAGGCCAACCTTCAGCAGCACCTACCACCTCTTCAGCTCGTGTTGGGGCCTCTTCCTCCAGCTCACACACAGCTGGTTCGGCTTCCTCACTGATACGCCATGGAAGAACCACTGCCACTGTTGTCCAGAGACCCAGTGAAATTCCACCCACTGAACCACGTTCGCAGTCATCATCACACTCCCAGGCCACTCACCAGCAATCGGTAGCACAGTCATGGGAGAAAAAGCGGCCATACTCGGCAAACCATCCCCGAGCACTGGCTCTGAATGCCGGCATTGCCAAACTACTGGCCCTTGAGATGCTGTCATTCAGGCTGGTGGAGACTAACACCTTCCGGAACTTTATAACATTGGCAGTTCCACAATACAATGTGCCCAGCCGCTTTTATTTCAGCAGGCAAGCCGTCCCTGCCCTGCAAAAGCATGTGGAGGGAAAAATTAAAAATGCGCTACTAAATGCCGTCAGTAGCAAGGTCCACCTGACCACCGATGCGTGGACCAGTAGCCATGGACAGGGACGATACCTTTCCCTCACTGCCCATTGGGTCAATGTTGTGGAGCCGGGTACAGATCTGGAGAGTGGCTCTGTACGTATTCTGCCAACTCCAAGGATTGCAGGAATGCAGTCTGTACATATTGAGTCCTCCTCCTACTCAGCACTGCGTGAGCCTGTTAGGCTAGATATGAACACAGGTGTGGCCAAACGTCAACAGGCCGTCCTTAAATTAATTTCTTTGGGGAATCGGAGCCACACAGCACAGGAGCTCTGGAATGCCATCAAGAGCGATGTGTGGTTTGTGCCAGCGAATCTCCAGCCAGGTTTGGTAGTGAGTGACAATGGCCGAAATCTAGTGGCAGCTCTGGGCCTAGGCAACCTCACTCACATACCATGTCTGGCACACGTGCTCAATTTGGTCGTGCAGAGCTTTCTGAGGGACTATCCGGATCTTGATGCACTGCTGCACAAGGTTCGCCTAGAGTGTGCTCACTTGCGGCGTTCCAGCATGGCAAGATCGCGCATTGCATCTCTGCAACGCCGATTCCGCCTGCCAGAACATTGCATCATATGTGACCTCCCCACCAGGTGGAATTCAACGTTACATATGTTGGAGCGGTTGTGTGAGCAGCAGGCAGCAGTAATGGAGTACCAGCTGCATCAGGCGCAAACAAGTCGCACTGTGCGCCGGACACACTTCACCACCACTGAGTGGGCCACTATGAGGGACATCTGCCAAGTTTTGCGTGCCTTCGATGACTCCACGCGGATGGCCAGTGCAGATGATGCACTAGTCAGCATGACTGTCCCCCTCATCTGTCTGCTTCAAAAAACCTTACAAGCACTAAGTGAGGAGGTTTTTGAAGAGGTCGAGGATGAGCAGTCAGAAATGCCATCTGCTTCTGGCAAGTCTGCGCAACGTGCTTCCACACAAAGGCCAAGGCAGGGGACACTTAGTGAGGAGGATGACGAGGAGTCAATGGAGGAGGAGGAACACATCTCTCCAGAGGAGGGAGGTATACAAGGCTCTAGTAGTCAGTGTGTACAGCGAGGGTGGGGTGATGCTGAGCAGGCAGAGATGCTGCCTCAAGCTGGGGACAGCGTTTCCGGTCCAGTTGGCAGTCTGCAGCACATGGTTGATTTCATGCTGCAGTGCTTGTTAAATGACCGCCGCATCGCCAACATTCTCCACACGGCTGATTATTGGGTGTACACCCTCCTAGATCCTCGCTACCGGGGCAACTTACAAAGCCTCATACCACAGTTGAACCGGGAGCGAAAAATGCGGGAGTACCAAGAAACACTTGTGCAGGCCATCATGTTCTCCATTCCCCCCGCAAGTGTTGCTGGTAGTGCTTTTCAAAGCAGCCATGTGGGTAGAGGCAGTGGAGGAAGCTCTGCACAAAGAGGTAGCAGAGGCAGTGCCGCAGGACAAGGCAAGGCCAGTATGGCCCAAATGTGGAAAAGTTTTGTGGGACCGCCACAAACGGCTACACCATCACAGATGGCTCCAGTCAGCAGGAGGCAACGTTTCCGTCAGATGGTGACAGACTACTTGTCTTGCCCTGTTAGTGTTCTCCCAGACGGCTCTTCCCCGTTCAAGTATTGGGTCTCTAAGCTGGATACATGGCCAGAGCTTAGCCAGTATGCATTGGAGGTGCTGGCTTGTCCTGCTGCCAGTGTATTATCGGAACCTGTCTTTAGTGCTGCAGGTGGTGTGGTAACAGACCGTCGCACGCGACTATCCGCCGATAATGTTGACCGGCTTACTTTCCTGAAAATGAACAAGGCCTGGATCTCACCTGAATTTGCCAGTCCTCTTCCAGAATAAATAATTGGCTGGCAACAGGATCCAGGTCTCCTGTTGTGTTCATGTTTCTATGACCTGAACTTTATTTCCTGGGCTACAGCAACGCCCGTTGTTGCTCAGAAGTGCTGTCCACACAGACAAAACACTCGCTCATGTGTAAGTGGGGTTCGGTAACGTCAGCTGATCCCCTGCTGTGTGTACGGCAAAGTGTCCTGCTCCCTCCACAGTCAAACAACCTCAGATTTACACCTGGCTCCAAGTAGGCCTCGGCCTACTACCTGATTTTCCCTGGGCTCCGACACCACCAGTTGGTGCTCAGAAGTGCTGTCCGCACAGACAAAACACTCGCTCATGTGTAAGTGGGGTTCGGTAATGTCAGCTGATCCCCTGCTGTGTGTACGGCAAACTCTCCTGCTGCCTACAACTTCTGACTACCTCTGATTTAATATGTTCTCTGATTTGCCCTCTGTCTCCACTCTGTTTTGAGTATTTCTTCTGGCCTACAACACCGCCTGTTTCTGCTCTCAAGTGCCGTCTGCACAATCCACACTTGTTCCTGTGTTACCTGGGTCCTGTAACATCTGCTCATCTCCAGAGGTGAGCACGGCAATGTCTCCTGCTTTGTCTACATTCCCACTACTTGTAGTGGAAATGTGGACAGAGCAGGAGACATTGCTTGACTCACCTCTAGGGAGAAGCTGCTGTTACAGAACCCCAGTAACACAGGAACAAGTGTGGGTTGTGCAGACGGCATTTCAGAGCAGCAACTGGCGTGGTTGGAAGCCAGAGGAAATACTCGAAACAGAATGAAGACAGAGGCCTAATTGGAGTACGTTGACAGTTAGTAGTAGTCTAGAAACAATCGCAAACTGCCACCAAGTAGGCCTCGGCCTACTACCTGATTTTCCCTGGGCTCGACACCGCCAGTTGGTGCTCAGAAGTGCTGTCCGCACAGACAAAACACTCGCTCATGTGTAAGTGGGGTTCGGTAACGTCAGCTGATCCCCTGCTGTGTGTACGGCAAACTCTCCTGCTCCCTCCACAGTCTAACAACCTCAGATTTACACCTGGCTCCAAGTAGGCCTCGGCCTACTACCTTATTTTCCCTGGGCTCCGACACCGCCAGTTAGTGCTCAGAAGTGCTGTCTGCACAGACAAAACACTCGCTCATGTGTAAGTGGGGTTCGGTAACGTCAGCTGATCCCCTGCTGTGTGTACGGCAAAGTGTCCTGCTCCCTCCACAGTCTAACAACCTCAGATTTACACCTGGCTCCAAGTAGGCCTCGGCCTACTACCTGATTTTCCCTCGGCTGCGACACCGCCAGTTGGTGCTCAGAAGTGCTGTCCGCACAGACAAAACACTCGCTCATGTGTAAGTGGGGGTCAGTAACATCAGCTGATCCCCTGCTGTGTGTATGGCAAAGTGTCCTGCTCCCTCCACAGTCAAACAACCTCAGATTTACACCTGGCTCCAAGTAGGCCTCGGCCTACTACCTGATTTTCCCTGGGCTCCGACACCGCCAGTTGGTGCTCAGAAGTGCTGTCCGCACAGACAAAACACTCGCTCATGTGTAAGTGGGGTTCGGTAACGTCAGCTGATCCCCTGCTGTGTGTACGGCAAAGTGTCCTGCTCCCTCCACAGTCAAACAACCTCAGATTTACACCTGGCTCCAAGTAGGCCTCGGCTTGCACCCTGATTGTCCCTGGCTTCCAACAACGCTAGTTGGTGCTCGGAAGTGCTGTCCACACAGAAAAATACACTTGTTCATGTGAAAGTGGGGGTCAGTAACGTCAGTTGATCCCCTGCTGTGTGGAGGGCAAAGTGTCCTGCTCCCTCCAAAGTCAAAATACCTCAGCTTTACACCTGGCTCCTAGTAGGCCTCGGCCTGCACCCTGATTGTCCCTGGCTTCCAACAACGCTAGTTGGTGCTCGGAAGTGCTGTCCACACAGAAAAACACACTTGTTCATGTGAAAGTGGGGGTCAGTAACGTCAGCTGATCCCCTGCTGTGTGGAGGGCAAAGTGTCCTGCTCCCTCCAAAGTCAAAATACCTCAGCTTTACACCTAGCTCCTAGTAGGCCTCGGCCTGCACCCTGATTGTCCCTGGGCTCCAACAATGCTAGTTGGTGCTCGGAAGTGCTGTCCACACAGAAAAACACACTTGTTCATGTGAAAGTGGGGTTCGGTAACGTCAGCTGATCCCCTGCTGTGTGGAGGGCAAACTGCTGCTTCCTCCAAATTCAAACAACGTCTTATCTTAAACTGCCTCCAAGTAGGCCTCAGCCTACAAAATGACTATCCCTGGGCTCCAACATCGTCAGTTGTTGCTCGGAAGTGCTGTCCACACAGAAATAAACACTCGTTCATGTGAAAGTGGGGGTCAGTAACGTCAGCTGATCCCCTGCTGTGTGGAGGGCAAAGTGCTGCTGCCTCCAAATTGTAACTACTTCAGATTTAAACACTCTCTGATTTGGCCTCTGTCTCCACTCTGTCTCTAGTATTTCCCCTGACCTCCAACACCGCCAGTTCCTGCTCACAGTTGCCGTCCACGCATTCCACACGTGTTCCTGTGTTACTGGGGTTCTGTAACGTCAGCAGATCCCCCAATATGTGTCCGCCACTGTCTCCTGCGCTGTCCACCTTCCCACTGCAAGCGGTGGGAATGTGGACAGAGGAGGAGACAGTGGCAGGCACTCATCAGGGGATCTGCTGACATTACAGAACCCCAGTAACCCAGGAACACGTGTGGATTGGGCAGACGGCTACTGTACGCATAAACTGGCGGTGTTGGTGGTCACGTGAAATCCTGGAAACAGAGTGGAGACAGATGCCTAATTGGAGCATGTTGACAGTCTGTTGTAGCCTACAAACAAGCTAAAACTGCCACCAAGTAGGCCTTGGCCTACACCATGATTGTCCCTGGGCTCCAACAACGCCAGTTGGTGCTCGGAAGTGATGTCCACACAGAAAAAAACACTCGTTCATGTGAAAGTGGGGTTCGGTAACGTCAGCTGATCCCCTGCTGTGTGGAGGGCAAACTGCTGCTTCCTCCAAATTCAAACAACGTCTTATCTTAAACTGCCTCCAAGTAGGCCTCAGCCTACAAAATGACTATCCCTGGGCTCCAACATCGTCAGTTGTTGCTCGGAAGTGCTGTCCACACAGAAATAAACGCTCGTTCATGTGAAAGTGGGGTTCGGTAACGTCAGCTGATCCCCTGCTGTGTGGAGGGCAAACTGCTGCTTCCTCCAAATTCAAACAACGTCTTATCTTAAACTGCCTCCAAGTAGGCCTCAGCCTACAAAATGACTATCCCTGGGCTCCAACATCGTCAGTTGTTGCTCGGAAGTGCTGTCCACACAGAAATAAACACTTGTTCATGTGAAAGTGGGGGTCAGTAACGTCAGCTGATCCCCTGCTGTGTGGAGGGCAAAGTGCTGCTGCCTCCAAATTGTAACTACTTCAGATTTAAACACTCTCTGATTTGGCCTCTGTCTCCTCTCTGTCTCTAGTATTTCCCCTGACCTCCAACACCGCCAGTTCCTGCTCACAGTTGCCGTCCACGCATTCCACACGTGTTCCTGTGTTACTGGGGTTCTGTAACATCAGCAGATCCCCCAATATGTGTCCGCCACTGTCTCCTGCGCTGTCCACCTTCCCACTGCAAGCGGTGGGAATGTGGACAGAGCAGGAGACAGTGGCAGACACTCATCAGGGGATCTGCTGACATTACAGAACCCCAGTAACCCAGGAACACGTGTGGATTGGGCAGACGGCTACTGTACGCCTAAATTGGCGGTGTTGATGGTCACGTGAAATCCTGGAAACAGAGTGGAGACAGATGCCTAATTGGAGCATGTTGACAGTCTGTTGTAGCCTACAAACAAGCTAAAACTGCCACCAAGTAGGCCTTGGCCTGCACCATGATTGTCCCTGGGCTCCAACAACGCCAGTTGGTGCTCGGCAGTGTCTTTGGCACGGGTACTCCCTGTTGCCCAGCCTGTTTTCAGCACACCTGCTGTTTCCGAGTAGTGTCAAGGTCACTATGCCACCAATCCGTTGTCCTGTCGCCTTGCGGCCGGGTTAGCCGACTCTACAGTGCCTGCAGTTTAGGTGACTCCTATGTGGGCTGCGGGAACTGGCACTGAAGGCTGGATCCGTAGTGCCAATGGGACATGGACCCCCTGTAGGACTGTGGGTTTTGGTAACTGCGGCCGGCTTGCGGCCTGGCTACTTTGCTTTGAATGGGTACCTTCTGCTACCCACCCGGGTTCCAGCACTGTCTGCTGGTTCTCGCCAGAGCCTTTGGCCTAGGTGCCTCCATCTCGGTATCTGAAGTCCAGCACCGTCAGCTGGTCCTTGGTAGTGCTTTTTAGCACAGGTACCTCCTGCCTAGTAACCGTGGTCCAGCACTGTCAGTTGGTCCTCGGTAGTGCCATTGGCTCTTGTTCCTTCTGCTACCCATCCGGTTGCCAGCACTGTCTGCTGGTTCTCGCCACAGCCTTTGGCCTAGGTGCCTCCATCTCGGTATCCAAAGTCCAGCACCGTCAGCTGGTCCTTGGTAGTGCTTTCTAGCACAGGTACCTCCTGCCTAGTAACCGTGGTCCAGCACCGTCAGCTGTTCCTCGGTAGTGCCATTTGCTCTTGTAGCTTTTGCTACCCATCTGGGTTCCAGCACCGTCAGCTGGTTCTCGGCAGTGTTTTTGGCACGGGTACTCCCTGTTGCCCAGCCTGTTTTCAGCACGCCTGCTGTTTCCGGGCAGTGTCAAGGTCACTATGCCACCAATCCGTTGTCCTGTCGTCTTGCGGCCGGGTTAGCCGACTCTACGGTGCCTGCAGTTTAGGTGACTCCTATGTGGGCTGCGGGAACTGGCACTGAAGGCTGGATCCGTAGTGCCAATGGGACATGGACCCCCTGTAGGACTGTGGGTTTCGGTAACTGCGGCCGGCTTGCGGCCTGGCTACTTTGCTTTGAATGGGTACCTTCTGCTACCCACCCGGGTTCCAGCACTGTCTGCTGGTTCTCGCCAGAGCCTTTGGCCTAGGTGCCTCCATCTCGGTATCCGAGGTCCAGCACCGTCAGCTGGTCCTTGGTAGTGCTTTTTAGCACAGGTACCTTCTGCTTAGTAACCGTGGTCCAGCACCGTCAGTTGGTCCTCGGTAGTGCCATTGGCTCTTGTTCCTTCTGCTACCCATCCGGGTGCCAGCACTGTCTGCTGGTTCTCGCCACAGCCTTTGGCCTAGGTGCCTCCATCTCGGTATCCGAGGTCCAGCACCGTCAGCTGGTCCTTGGTAGTGCTTTTTAGCACAGGTACCTTCTGCTTAGTAACCATGGTCCAGCACCGTCAGTTGGTCCTTGGTAGTGCCATTGGCTCTTGTTCCTTCTGCTGCCACTACAGGTTCCAGTACTGTCAGCTGGTTCTCGCCAGTTTCTCAGCCTTCTTGTACCTTCTGCTACATTTCCAAGATCAAGCTTTTTGAAATTGTCTTTGGTAATCCTTATTGATCTCCATGACGACGACCCTGATGACGACGACCCTGAAGACCACACCAAAGAAGACCAGAAATATGACCCTAAATAATATGACCAAGAGGACAAAGAACATGAAGACAACCACCAAGATACAGAACAAAAGACAGAAGAACAAGAAGCAGAAGAAGCAAAAGCAGAAGAACAGAAAGCAGAAGAACATTAAGCATAAGACTAAAAATCAGCATAGAAGATATCAAAATTATAAGCAGAAGAAGACTAAGCAGTAAATGGGGGTGAGTCCGTTCCTCCTCGTGGTGCCCCTGGAAAATGCCTGCTGCTGCAGGCCAAACTGAACGCGGACAAATCCTGTTGTAAATCTTTTGTGACAGGCAGAACGTAAGGTGTAATCTTATAACTTTTATAGATAAGTACTACAGGAATGCCTGTCACCATAAGAAAATGAAGAAAAAGAAGAATAGGAAGAAGATGAAGAAATAGCATATGAAAATTAATAATAGCTGAATAAGAAGAATATGAAGAATGGAAAAAAAAATAATGGGAAGAAGGTGAAGAAGAAGAAGATGAATAAGGTGAAGAAAAAGTTGATAAAAAAAATGCTACTGCTGCGGATCATGAAGGAGAAAGTGTGGGAGAAGTACAAAAGAAGGTGAAGAGCATGGAAGTTGTGAAACATACATATCTGACAAAATATAAAAAAGTTAACATAGTCAATATCTTTTTAACTCCGAACGTCTTGAAAAAAAAAATTGGAATTAATGCTATGCCATGTGATTTGAATAAACCACCATGCTTTTAATGTCTCCTCCACCTCCCACAATACATTCTACATGATTCTTATTTGTTTTCAATTATGTAGAATTAGCCAACAAGGAAATAAAGGGCTTTTTTTAATTCCGATACCGGAAGTCCCATTGACTTGAATGGGACTTCCGGTATCGGAATCGGCGATACCCGATATTTTTTTCGTATCGGGCGATACCATCCGATACGATATTTTTGGGTAACGAACGGTATCGCTCAACACTAGTAGATATAAAAATTCAGGCAAATGTCAAATGTTCAAAAACACAGCAAAGAGGCAGAGATGCTTACCTGCCCAGGCCTCCAAGCCAATGCACTGTCAGGGTGAGTGGGCCCATATAGTTAGGATGGGGGCAACACAGGTACAAGAATACCGATGAGACAACCGCTCACAACCTACCAATGTGTGGAGGGGCGGTTGCTTGGTATATTAATGCACAATGAAGACTTGTATGCTCTGCTGTTCACACAATGGTAATGCACATCATCCAGGCCAACAGCCTATTAGTTACACCCATACTATTAGATCAGGCGGGCTGCCTAGCGCTATCCAAATGCATCCAATGTGAACAGACACCACAGTTTACAAGACTGAATGGGCCCAACTGCACCCTGAAAAATAAAGTGCAAACAGCACATATAAAAAATATGAGAGGTATTAGTAAATATTTTGGCCAAAATACGTAAGCAAGTAACCCACGTCATGCGTTGGCCTAAAAAAGTGTCAAAGGACTCACAGAAATTGCTTTTTCTACTTCACCACTGCTGCTGCTGCTAATGTTTTGGCGTTGAAGAATTGACTGTCCAGAGGTTGGAAGTCTACAGCTGCGATGTGAACGGTGTGCTTCACTGGTGTCTTGGGGAAAAGCTCTCTTAAGGTCGTGTAAAAGTGTGTTTTTAAAAGCATTCACTGTTCCCTTTCTAGGGCAGGAATCATGTGGCAAAATTTGGTTTTATAACGTGGATCTAATAAAGTGGCAACCCAGTAGTCAGCATTATTCCTAATCATAACTATACGGGGATCATGTTGCAGATAGTACTGCAAGAAGGCGCTCATATGTAGGGCTCTACCATGAGGTCCAAGCCCATGCTGTGTTGGTGGCTGGGTAACAATGAGGCTCGTTTCCTCCATCCCATCCCTCCAACCACGAACAACAGAGAGGGGAGGATTATCCTCTTCATCTGACAGTTGCTTGCCCATCACCTCTTCCTCCTCCATTTGTTCCTCAGATCTTGCACTTTAGATAACAGCTTGTCTGTTATCACCAACCCCCCTCGATCACAGTAATCCACCCTCCCTTGGCACCCACCTGTGTGGCAACAGTCTTGAACTTAGAGACAATATTATCCCTTCTACATCCTCTGCTTCCTCCTTTTCTCCTCTTCATCTAGGACCACCATCTCTTCCCGCAGGCTATTCAAAGTCTTCTCCAGCATATAGATGACCGGACTAGTGATGCTGATGATGGCAGCATCAGTGGTAACCATCTCAGTAGATATTTCAAAACAGTGCAGAAGGGTGCAGAGGTCCTTAATCTGTGTGCACCCTGTAAATGTGACATGCGCCATGTCCGTACTGCGCTGGCCCAGGCTATACGACATGACATACTGCATCAGGGCTTGTTGCTGCTGCCACAGTCACTGCAACATGTGCAGAGTGGAATTCCACCGTTTATCAATGCAAGTCGATGAGGAGAGGGATACGAATGGCAGAAATGAGCACACAGCTTACGTGCTTTCTGGAGCAGCTCATCCAGGCCAAAATAGTGGCTGAGAGAACACTTTACCACCCGGATGAGGACATGAGCCATGAAAGGCACGTGTGTGGGCTTGCCTTGCCGTAGGGCTGCCACCAGGTTTGCACCGTTATCGGGCTTGGCCTTCCCTGCATGCAGGTTCAGTGGAGACAGCCATTGATCAAGCTGAGCCTGGAGAACTGTCCACAACTCTTCAGCTGTATGACTGCGATCTCCAAGACATATGGAATATGGAATGGAATACATGGCTAGAAGGATACAACTTATTTGCAAGAAACAGACTTGATAAATGAGGAGGTGTCACTTGGTATGTTAGAAACGCGTATATCTGCACAGAGATTGAAGCTTCAGAGACTGGGAGTTCTGTGGAAACTGTTTGGGTAAGAATACAAGGACAGAACAATGGAAAGGACACCATTGTAGGCATTTACTACAGGCCGCCTGCGCAAGCTGAAGATATGGATGAACTCTTTATGCATCAAATGGTCAAGTTCTCCAAAACATATGACATACTGTAGTTGTCATGGGAGATTTCAACTATCCTGACATTTGTTGGGAATCTCTCTCAGGCAAAACTAACAGGTCAAGGAAATTCTTATCCTCTCTTGCTGACAACTTTATCTTCCAAAAGGTAGGGGAGAAAACAAGGGGAACTGCTACCTTGGATCTAATCCTTATAAACAGGGAGGAAATGGTTGAGGAGGTAAAAGTGGCTGGAACCCTAGGAGGTAGCGACCATGCTATTTTAGAATTTTGGATAACTAGAGGAGGAAGACCTGTGAAGACTCAGATGTCAAGGTTAGATTTCAGAAAGGCAGATTTTAAGGGATTCCGAAAGAGAATTGGAGGAATCCAATGGCTGTGTCACATCGCCGTCAGACATAGGGACTGCTGTTCCTGCCTCGGCCACTGGGAGGCACCGGACTGTCACATTGCCGTCAGACTCGAGGACTGCTGTTCCAGTCTCGGCCACTGGGAGGCGCTGGACTGTCATGTCGGCATCAGACACAGGGACTGCTGTTCCTGCTTCAGCCACTGGGAGGCACCGGACTGTCACGTTGCCGTCAGACTCGAGGACTGCTGTTCTGGTCTCGGCCACTAGGAGGCACCGTGGTTCGCCCGTGGGTGGTGGTGACAGAGAAGGGGCTCCTACGCAGGCATCTGGTGGGTGGAGGCTCTGCTCCTGTCAGTCATGAAAGGATTGGTGCATCACCATCTGGCCTGGTCCTGGGGGCGATCCAAATGACGTCATCAGACTGTGAGCCTGTAAGGGATAGCCTGATCTTTCAAATACCTTGGGGCCTGTCTTGCAAGCCGCCAGATATAGTCTTGGTTTCCCCAGTGTACTAGTGTGTTATTTGCTATTGCTGACTCTGACCTTAGCCTGGATTTTGACTCTGATACTGCCTGCTGATTTTGTACCTCTGTTGCCCTCCTGGTTTAAAACTCTGACCTCGGCCTGGATTTTGACTCTGCTACTGTCTGCAGATTTTATACCTCTGCCGCCCGCCTGGTTTAGACCTGGACTCCTGACTACTCCTTCGGTTCCATTAATTTATCCCTTTCTGGTGACCGTCCTGCTCTGGTCCACTGCTCTTATAGAGACAGCTACCTCCTGGGCTCTGCTGTAATTCCAGATCCCTGTATAGGGGTAAAGGGTCTCTGGGTTGCTCGGGGTGCTGTCTCAGTTGCAGTCCAGACTCGCACCAGACGGTTGTCACATTATATCTGGCCCAAAATCGTTTTTATATATCCAGCGTATATATAAAAGCATTATCCCTGAACTTTTTTTTTCCCTCTCCTGCCTCGCTGGCTGAGCTGATTCTTTGGCTAAAAGCACCTGTTACCTGCTTCATTCCACAGCCTGGAGGAACACTCCCATTCTCCTACACAAGCATGCTGCAGTCTGGAGACTTCAGGGAAAACGCTGGATGTCAGAAGTCTTCACTCCCGGGACGCCAGCCCCTGGGCAGCTCTGGTCATGCCTGCCCAGGGGCCCAGGTACTGCTGGCAGATGCTGCTAAAGTTTTTTTTACCCATCTCTCTGTCATACCTTAAAAAGTCTCTGTGTTTGGAGGCTTATGTGGATAGTGGTTCTGAGGGAAACTTTGTGGATTTCATGGTGGCAAAGAAGCTTGGTGTACCACTGCTAAGGCTTAATGCCCCTATTAAAACCACTGCGATTAATGGCACATCTATTGTCCAGGGTGGAGTATAGTTTGTTGCTGCAGAAATTGCAATGTCAGTGGGGACACTACATACTGAACATGTGTCATTTTTTGTGATTGATAATTTATCACCGCAGTTATTTTGGGTATGCCATGGTTGCGTACACATAATCCGGTCATAGACTGGCACCTGGGTGATATTGTGCGTTGGAGCCCACATTGTCAGGACAACTGTATATCGCTATCGGTGAACCAAGTTGAAATCAAACCTCTCTTTATACCATATGTATTTAGAGATTATGGGGATGTTTTTTCCATAGTGGAATCAGAGAAATTACCCCCTCACAGAGAGTATGATTGCCCCATAAACTTGATACCAGATTCTCGGCTCCCAAAGGGGAGAATATTTAATCTCTCTGGTCCAGAGCATCAGGCCATGAAAGACTACATAGCAGACAGTTTACATAAGGGGTTTATTAGACCGTCCACCTCACCTGTTGGAGCTGGGTTCTTTTTTGTGGAAAAGAAAGATGGTGGTCTCAGACCTTGCATTGATTACCGTGAGTTAAACGCAATCACTGTAAAAAAAACAGCATCCGCTTCCACTCATCCCTGATCTTTTTAATCAGCTGTTGGGAGCCCGTTGGTTTATGAAGATTGATCTCTGTAGAGCATATAATCTTGTCCGTATAAGAAAGGGAGATGAGTGGAAGACCGCATTTAACACACCCCTTGGCCACTTTGAGTACCTCGTAATGCCGTTCGGGCTCAGTAACGCACCTGCTGTGTTTCAGAATTTTGTGAACGATATCTTCAGAGACATCTGTGGAGTATATGTAGTCATTTGTTTGGATGACATCCTGATCTACTCTGCTGACCTTATGATGCACGTCCAACATGTCTATTCTGTTCTCCAGAGACTTAAAGAACATTCTCTATTCGCCAAACTAGAGTAATGCGTTTTTATGGCTGAGGAGGTACAGTTTCTGGGGTATATTGTCTCAGCTAAAGGGTTCGCATGGATCCTGACAAGATCCAACTCATTAAGGAATGGGTACAACCCACGTCTCTTAAAGTGCTGCAGCGATTCTTAGTGTTCACCAACTATTATCACAAATTTATTAAAGGTTTTTCGGAGATCACTAAACAACTCACGGATTTGACCCGGAAAGGGGCGGATGTGGTTAATTGGAAGCCTGAGGCACTTCAGGCATTTTCTGTTTTAAAAGAATGTTTTGCTTCTAACCCGCTATTGATTCAGCCTGATCTAGACTGCCCCTTTGTTGTAGAGGTTGATGCCTCTGAGGTTGGAGTAGGAGCAGTGCTATCGCAGGACTTGTCTTAACTCTATACTATTTAACATCAGAAGCTGTGTATTTTTGTAAGTTTTTGTACATATACATGATTGATTACTAATTCTGTCTCTGTAAAAACAATCCCCTTTACGACATCAAGCATAAATGTACTTCCTCCCTTTGATGTGGGCTCCGGCGGTAAGCCCACATATTTTCCGGCACATGTCAGCTCTTTTGAACAGCTGCCATTTGCCCCTAACAGCCTCTGACAGCGGCATTTAATGCGCACTTCCAGCAAGATTGACGGAAATCCCGCCCATCGGTGACTCCGTCACATAATCTTGGGTCACCGATGGGTTGGCATGACAACCAGAGGTCTCTAGCAGACCTCTATGCTTGTCACTGCCGGAATGCTATAAGCACTGCCCGCTAGACAAAACCACATGGACCAGGGATCGTCCTGCCAAACTGCCCCTCTCCTTTTAACATGTTCAAAACGCTACTCAGACAACACAGGGTGAGGGTTAAACAGTGTGATCAATGCTTTATTGAACTACAAAACAGGCAGATAACACATAGAACAGTCCCAGCACAGTACCCAAGATGGCACACATTACAGACTCACCCTTCTACTGACCCGCCGGGATAATAGCTGCTGTGACATCAGACCTTCCAGGGTCACTACCCCAGCTGTGGAACACATACAGAGAGGAGGTAATGACAAGTGTTGGAAGATGACAGTCCATACGAGGCCAGTTGATCTGAGGATCACAGCCTGGCTTCATCTTCCAGGGTCGACTACTCCACATGTGGCATGAACACAGAGAAGAGGTAATCACAACCTGACTTCTCCAAACGTATCCATGGTTCAGTGATGGCCAATGGAGCACATCTGTATTCTTCCAACCGAGGCTGAAAACCCCTAGGTTGTTTCCTATAGAATGATAGATCCGTGTCCCTTGTGATGATGTTGTGGCTGCTGTCCTGTCTCTTTTACTTTGGATGTATAGATGTCTTGGCAGAATCTCTCTGGCTGTTTCTCTCTCAGTCTCTTTATACAGAGGCATTTAACCTATTTTTAGACTTAACAAGTGTCTCTCATTCAGTATTTACATAAAGGGTAAGAATGGAGATGAGATTATTATAGCATTATAGCAATATTGATTATTTAAACTATTTGCATAGTTTATCCCTTTCTACTGTAAGCCCCCATCACACACAGTGAGACCGCTAGCGAGATCGCTGTTGAGTCACAAGTTTTGTGACGCAACAGCAATCTCACCAGCGATCTCGCTGTGTGACATGTATCAGCGACCGCCCCCCCCTCCGGGTATCGCTGATCATGCTCGAATGCCCTGGACATTTTTTCGATCGTTGGTCTCCTGCTGGCCAGCATGCATCGCTGTGTGTGGCAGCGGGAGACCATCGATCAGTGAGCTTGAGCTAGTATCCAAGGTAAACAGCGGGTAACTAAGCGGCGCTTAGAAACCTGCTGTTTACTTTGGATACCAGCTCCCAGCGCCAGCATGCTGGTATCCAAGGTAGACAGCGGGTAACTAAGCGACGCGCGTGCTTGTTACCCGCGTCGTCACTGGTCCTGATCGCTGGTGAGATCTGCCTGTTTGGCAGTTCACCAGCAATCATGTAGCGACACAACAGCGATCCTGACAAGGTCATATCATTGTTGGGATCTCTGGTGCATCACTAAGTGTGATGGGAGCTTTAGAATTCAACAAACTGGCTCAGTAACACAAGGCATAATTAGCATATCAGCAAACATCACTAGTGATCAAGGATATGCACACAATAAAAGTCAATATTACCGACTTACACAAACAAAAGTCTGTTTTCATGACCAACTAGAAGTCTTCACAATGCCATGGGTAGAAAAAAAAGTTTTTAAAAATATAAAAAAAAGTTCTAATCACCCCCCTTCACAATAAAACAATAAAAAAACAAACATACACATATTTGTTATAGCCGCGTTCAGAATCGCCAAATCAATATAAAAAAGAATTAACCCGATCACTAAATGGCGTAACGAGAAAAAATGTCATAACGTCAGAATTACTTTTTTTGGTCGCCGCAACATTGCATTAAAATGCAATAAAGGATGATCAAAAGATCGTATCTGCACCAAAATGGTCTCCATTAAAAACGTCAGCTCGGCACACAAAAAATAAGCCCTCACCCAACCCGAGATCATGAAAAATGGAGACGTGACGGGTATCGGAAAATGGCGCAATTCTTTTATACTTTACCTAATAAAGAGGAGTTATTTTTACTGATACAGTGGGTATGGAAAGCATTCAGACTCCTTTAAATTTTTAAATTGTTTCATTGCAGCCACTTGGTAAATTCAAATTCATACTATCTATTCCTGACACTGGATTGGCTTATAAACTTCCGAAGTATATAGATTGAGGTCTGGCATCTGCCAATATGTGGCTAGTTTTCTGACTGTTTCTGATAACAATACATGATTTTAGTTTTTTTTTGTTTAGTCTCGCTTGAGTATATGCCAATATTATATAGTCTCTTGATGAGTCGTCTTTGGTGACAACCACGAAACCAGTAGAAATGAGAGGCTTGGAGAGTGAGTGTGTATACGTCACCTCACCCTATATACTGAGACGTGGGGTATATGTTTTTTTCTATTAGTCACTTTCCGACTAACCTTCAGGGGGTGAATTATGGATATAGATTTATATTTGCAATTAATAAGGTTTAGTTTTATCCTTTCGTCAGCAAACATGAGGAATGACAAGAGACAACCCATTTAAGAAGATTCAATTTTGGTTAAAACTATTTCAACATTATGAACATATAAAAGGATTCTCCCCTATGTGACGTCTCTGATGTGTATTAACAGTTGATTTCCAAGTAAAAAATTTCCCACATTAAGAAAATGAAAATGTGTGTGACAGCTCTGATGGAGATCAAGAAGCGCTTTCTGGTTAAAATATTTCCCACATTAACAGGAAAAAGGCTTCTCCCCTGTGTGAGTTCTCTGGTGCTTAACACAATCTGATTTATTGTTAAAACATTTCCCACATTCTGAGCAGGAAAAAGGTTTCTTCCCTGTGTGGATTCTCTGGTGCTTAACACAAACTTATTGTTAAAATATTTCCCACATTCCGAACATGAAAAAGGCTTGTCCCCTGTGTGAATTCTCTGGTGGGTAACAAAATTTGATTTCTGTGGAAAACATTTCCCACATTCTAAACATGAAAAAGGTTTCTACCCTGTGTGAGTTCTCTGGTGCTTAACACAAACTGATTTATTGTTAAAACATTTCCCACATTCTAAACATGAAAAAGGCTTCTCTCCTGTGTGAGTTCTCTGGTACCTAACCCTATCTGATTTTTTTTTTTAAACATTTCCCACATTCTGAGCATGAAAAAGGCTTCTCCCCTGTGTGAGTTCTTTGGTGATAAACAAAATGTGATTTCCATGTAAAATACTTCCCACATTCTGAACATGAGAATGACTTCTTTGCTTTAGGAGCAGTTTATTTTTTTAACCCCTTCCCGACCTGTGACACAGCGTATGCGTCATGAAAGTCGGTGCCAATCCGACCTATGACGCATACCCTGTGTCATGAATTCAAAGCCCCCCTGCGGGTCGGGTGACTGGGGTCAATGAAAGGTCACCTGACCCGCAGATACAGGGGGCTTTGTAATTCACCACAGGGGGCGTGGCTTCTCCCCCACGTGGCTACGATCGCTCTGATTGGCTGTTAAAAGTGAAACAGCCAATCAGAGCGATAGTAATATTTCATCAATGAAAATTGATGAAATATTACAATCCAGCCATGGCCGATGCTGCAGTAGCATCGGACATGGCTGGAGACACCGATTTGACCCCCCCACCGGCGATCGCCCCCCCTGCCACTGAATGACAGCGGCGATCTGCCGCCGCTGTCATCATCTGCCCCCCCTCCCATTCCCTTCGCTCCCCGCCAGCTTCCGATCCCCCCCTCACCCACTCTCACCGCCCCCGGCACCTTCCAAGTCCCCCCGTCGCTCCCGGTGTCCGGCGGGTTCGGTTCATGGGCGCCGCCATCTTAGAAAATGGCGGGCACATGCGCAGTGCGCCTGCCCGAATCTGCCAGCTGCAGATTCCATTATTTCATTTTGATCACTCTCAGAGTGATCAAAATGAAATAAAAAGTAAATGAACCCCCCGATTATCACCCCCATAGGTAGGAAGAACTAATAAAATAAAGAAAATATTTTTATTTTTATTTTTCCATCAGGGTTAGGGTTAGGGTTGGAAAGAGGGTTAGGGTTAGGGTTAGGGTTAGAAAGAGGGTTAGGGTTAGGGTTGGAAAGAGGGTTAGGGTTGGAAAGAGGGTTAGGGTTAGGGTTGGAAAGAGGGTTAGGGTTGGAAAGAGGGTTAGGGTTAGGGTTGGAAAGAGGGTTAGGGTTGAAAAGAGGGTTAGGGTTGGAAAGAGGGTTAGGGTTGGAATTAGGGTTAGGGTTGGAAAGAGGGTTAGGGTTGGAAAGAGGGTTAGGGTTGGAAAGAGGGTTAGGGTTAGAATTAGGGTTAGGCTTGTGGTTAGTGTTATGGTTAGTGTTGGGTTTAGGGGTGTGTTGGGGTTAGGGTTAGGGTTGGGATTAGGGTTAGGGATGTGTTGGGGTTAGGGTTGTGGTTAGGGGTGTGTTGGGGTTAGGGTTGGAGTTAGAATTGAGGGGTTTCCACTGTTTAGCCACATCAGGGGGTCTCCAAACGCGACATGGTGCAACCTTTGAATCCAGCCAATTTTGCGTTCAAAAAGTCAAATGGTGCTCACTCCCTTCCAAGCCCCGACGTGTGCCCAAACAGTGGTTTACCCCCACATATGGGGTATCAGCGTACTCAGGAAAAATTGCACAACAACTTTTGGGGTCTAATTTCTCCTGTTACCCTTGGGAAAATAAAAAATTGGGGGCTAGAAAATTATTTTTGTGGAAAAAAAATGTTTTTTTCATTTTCATGTCTCTGCATTATAAACTTCTGTGAAGCACTTGGGGGTTGAAAGTGCTCACCATACATCTACATAAGTTCCTTGGAAGGTCTAGTTTCCAAAATGGGGTCACTTGTGGGGGGTTTCCACTGTTTAGGCACATCAGGGGCTCTGCAAACGTAATGACAACTGCAGACTATTCCATCAAAGTCTGCATTTCAAAACGTCACTACTTCCATTCCGAGCCCTGACGTGTGCCCAAACAATGGTTCCCCCACACATATGGGGTATCAGCGTACTCAGGACAAACTGGACAACAACTATTGGGGTCCAATTTATCCTGTTACCCTTGTGAAAAAAAAAATTGCGGGCTAAAAATCATTTTTTTTGAGGGAAAAAAATGATTTTTTATTTTCACGGCTCTGCGTTATAAACTTCTGTGAAGCACTTGGGGGTTCAAGGTGCTCACCATACATCTAGATAAGTTCCCTGGGGGGTCTAGTTTCCAAAATGGGGTCACTTGTGGGAGGTTTCTACTGTTTAGGCACACAGGGGCTCAGCAAATGTAACATGACGCCCGCAGACCATTCCATCAAAGTCAGCATTTCAAAATGTCACTACTTCCCTGCTGAGACCCAACGTGTGCCCAAACAGTGGTTTCCCCCCACATATGGGGTACCAGCGTATTCAGGACAAACTGGACAACAACTTTTGGGGTCCAATTTCTCCTGTGACCCTTGTGAAAATAAAAAATTGCGAGCTAAAATTTCATTTTTTGAGGAAAAAAAAAGATTTTTTATTTTCATGGCTCTGCGTTACAATCTTCTGTGAAGCACTTCGGGGTTCAAGGTGCTCACCACACATCTAGGCAAGTTCCTTATGGGGTCTAGTTTCCAAAATGGGGTCACTTGTGGGGGGTTTCCACAGTTTAGGAACATCAAGGGCTCTGCAAATGTAACATGATGCCCGCAGACCATTCCATCAAAGTCTGCATACCAAAACGTCACTACTTCCCTTCCGAGCCCTGACGTGTGCCCATACAGTGGTCATCCCCCACATATGGGGTATCAGCGTACTCAGGACAAACTAGACAACAACTTTTGGGGTCCAATTTCTCCTGTTACCCTTGTGAAAAAAAAAATTACAGGCTAAAAATCATTTTTTTTGAGGGAAAAAAATGATTTTTTATTTTCACGGCTCTGCGTTACAATCTTCTGTGAAGCACTTGGGGTTCAAGGTGCTCACCACACATCTAGATAAGTTCCTTGGGGGGTCTTGTTTCCAAAATGGGGTCCCTTGTGGGGGGTTTCTACTGTTTAGGCACACAGGGGCTCAGCAAATGTAACATGATGCCCGCAGACTATTCCATCAAAGTCAGCATTTCAAAATGTCACTACTTCCCTTCCGAGCCCCGACGTGTGCCCAAACAGTGGTCTCCCCCCACATATGGGGTACCAGCGTACTCAGGACAAACTGGAAAACAACTTTTGGGGTCCAATTTATCCTGGTACCCTTGTGAAAATAAAAAATTGCAGACTAAAAAATTTTTTTTTAGGAAAAAAAAAAGATTTTTTATTTTCACTGCTCTGCATTATAAACTTCTGTGAATCACCTGGGGGTTCAAAGTGCTCACTATGCATCTAGATAAGTTCCTTAGGGGGTCTAGTTTCCAAAATGGGGTCATTTGTGGGGGAGCTCCAAAGTTTAGGCACACAGGGGATCTCCAAACACGACATGGTGTCCGCTAATGATTGGAGCCAATTTTCATTTCAAAAAGTCAAATGGCGCTCATTCCCTTCTGCGCCCTGCCGTGCACCCAAACAGTGCCCCCCCCCCACATATGGGGTACCAGCGTACTCAGGACAATCTGGACAACAACTTTTGTGGTCCAATTTCTCCTGTTACCCTTGTGAAAATAAAAAATAGCGTGCTAAAAAATCATTTTTGAGGAAAAAAAATGATTTTTTATTTTCACTGCTCTATGTTATAAACTTTTGTGAGGCACTTGGGGGTTCAAAGTGCTCACTACACATCTAGATAAGTTCCTTAAGGGGTCTAGTTACCAAAATGGTGTCACTTGTGGGGGAGCTCCAATGTTTAGGCACACAGGGGCTCTCCAAACGCGACATGGTGTCCGATAACGATTGGAGCTAATTTTCCATTCAAAAAGTCAAATGGCGCTCCTTCCCTTCTGGGCCCTGCCCTGCACCCAAACAGTGGTTTATGACCACATATGAGGTATTGGTGTGCTCAGGAGAAATTGCCCAACAAATTTTAGGATCCATTTTATCCTGTTGCCCATGTGAAAATGAAAAAACTGAGGCTAAAAGATAATTTTTGTGAAAAAAAAGTACTTTTTTTTTTTTTAACAGATCAATTTGAGAAGCACCTGGGGGTTCAAAGTGATCACTATGCATCTAGATAAGTTCCTTGGGGGGTCTAGTTTCTAAAATGGGGTCACTTGTGGGGGAGCTCCAGTGTTTAGGCACACAGCGACTCTCCAAACGCGACATGGCAACCGCTAAATATTCCAGCATATTTTCCATTCAAAAAGTCAAATGGTGCTCCTTCCCATCTGAGCCCTGCCGTACGCCCAAACAGTGGTTTATGACCACATATGAGGTATCGGTGTACTCAGGGGAAATTGCCCAACAAATTTTAGGATCCATTTTATCCTGTTGCCCATGTGAAAATGAAAAAATTGATGCTGAAAGGAAATTTGTGTTGGAAAAATTAAAATGTCCATTTTTTCCTTCCACATTGCCTTAGCTGTTGTGAAACACCTGAAGGGTTAATAATCTTCTTGAATGTGGTTTTGAGTAGCTTGAGGGGTGCAGTTTTTAGAATGGTGTCACTTTTGGGTATTTTCTGCCATATAGACCCCTCAAAGTGACTTCAAATGTGAGGTGGTCCATAAAAAAAATGGTTTTGTAAATTTTGTTGTAAAAATAAGAAATCGCTGGTCAACTTTTAACCCTTATAACTTCCTAACAAAAAAATATTTTGCTTCCAAAATTGTGCTGATGTAAAGTAGACATGTGGGAAATGTTACTTAGTAACTATTTTGTGTCACATAACTCTCTAGTTTAACAGAATAAAAATTCAAAATTTGAAAATTGCGAAATTTTCAAAATTTTCGCCAAATTTCTGATTTTTTCACAAATAAACACAAAAATTATTGACCTAAATTTACCACTAACATGAAGCCCAATATGTCACGAAAAAACAATCTCAGAATCGCTAGGATGCGTTGAAGCGTTCCAGAGTTATTACATCATAAAGGGACACTGGTCAGAATTGCAAAAAATGGCCAGGTCATTAAGGTCAAAATAGGCTGGGTCATGAAGGGGTTAATGCCTCTTTTGTGACTTTGATTTTCCTTAGTAGTCGGTAATGAATCAGTAGATGGGACCTGTTTCATAGGATCAGATGACAGATCTTGGCTGTGAATAGATGATGGTATATCTGGAGTAATAGCAATCACTTCTGTTGTATCTTGTAGGATCTCAAGATCATCAGATTTAACAATTGAAGATGTCAGCTGTCCCTCTGATCTCCTGTTACAGTCATCTGCTAAGATAAAAAAAACAATTCTTTTTTAATAAAATATCCTTGAGTTTTATATTTTTGAACATTTCTATTTAAACTGTGCATAAAAATGGCAAGCTATGTAAAAAACTTTATTTACCAAGACAATGACAGTTCACAGTCTAATAGAAAACCTTGTTGGATGAACCAGTAGTGTGTGGTGTTCAACTGTTTGTTCATTCTGCCTCCCAAATATCGAATAAAAAGAAACCAATCAACGTTATGTTGCAAAATATCAGTATTTCTATAATAAAAAATATAGATTAATTCACATATGCAGAGTCTAACTAGCTAGCAGAAACTCTGGTCAGTGGATGAGAGAGCTATTCTGAGGATTTTGGCTGATACATCTGTTCCCTGCTTGTCAAACCTATAGGTCACTTGTCAGAACTGTCAATATGTGACTATTTATGATGAATGGTTCTCCATAGGTTTAAGTTTCTTAGGCTAAGATAATAACTATATGCAAAGTGTTAAAATAACTAAAGTTCTTCTAATATGGAAGAGGCTACGAATATAGCGGCAAATCACCGTATGTGATTATAGGACAGACACTAATGCAAGTCTATGGGTCAAAATAGTATAAAAGCCAGCCTAACTCTTGTTCAGGAGATCTCCCATAAGCTGGAGACTCTCGAACACACGGACCAGCTGCTCAACTCAAGGCCATATGTAAGAACAGTTGAATGTTTGTTTTTTCCTTCAATTTTTATTGCATGTCATGTACTCACTTTTCTTCATTTTTGTAATCATTTCTTGTTAATCATAAACAAGATTTATTTTATCCACAATTCAGCATCGCTTTTCCTTTTTATCCTCACCGTGCTCTTACTTGAAAAGTAAGAAAGAGATATTTTCATTTTGGCGAGCTCAGGCCAGGTTGACCTTTTGTGCTAATTTTGGCTGGCATTCCTTCATCGTTTGTACACGGGGGGGGGGAGGGAAACTCTGCTAAAAACACACCTGTTGTACAAAGCCTCCTCAGGAATTCCACCATTTCACGTCACAAAGATCAGACTGAATCTACAGACTACGTGTAAGGATCTCCAACCATAAAGAGCTGCATGCATCCCATCCAGACGGAGGTCTAAGGATTTCAGTAAAGACAAAGGACCATCCATAGACGGTTGGATCAACCCAGCAGAGGAAAAGACGCTCCATAGGTGAGAAAATGGATTTTATACATAATTATTCTAAGAAAAGTAACATAGAGGTTAAGTATGTTCATAGTCATACAGATGCACAATTATGGTCTAGTTTGTATAATCAATGTGAAGCAGAAAATGTTAAAATTGATAAGAGGTTTTTCTCAGTAAAAAAGTTACAAAGAAAGCTTCAAAATGTCATGCACATGGTCCGAGTGTACAATAATTTAGTCTTTAAGAAAACTGAAACATACACTCACTGGCCACTTTATTAGGTACACCATGCTAGTAACGGGTTGGACCCCCTTTTGCCTTCAGAACTGCCTCAATTCTTCGTGGCAGAGATTCAACAAGGTGCTGGAAGCATTCCTCAGAGATTTTGGACCATATTGACATGATGGCATCACACAGTTGGCGCAGATTTGTCGGCTGCACATCCCTGATGCGAATCTCCCGTTCCACCACATCCCAAAGATGCTCTATTGGATTGAGATCTGGTGACTGAGGAGGCCATTTGAGTACAGTGAACTCATTGTCATGTTCAAGAAACCAATCTGAGATGACTCGAGCTTTATGACATGGCGCATTATCCTTCTGAAAGTAGCCATCAGATGTTGGGTACATTGTGGTCATAAAGGGATGGACATGGTCAGCAACAATACTCAGGTAGGCAGTGGCGTTGCAACGATGCTCAATTGGTACCAAGGGGCCCAAGAGTGCCAAGAAAAAATTCCCCACACCATGACACCACCACCACCAGCCTGAACCGTTGATACAAGGCAGGATGGATCCATGCTTTCATGTTGTTTACGCCAAATTCTGACCCTACCATCCGAATGTCGCAGCAGAAATCGAGACTCATCAGACCAGGCAACGTTTTTCCAATCTTCTACTGTCCAATTTCGATGAGCTTGTGCAAATTGTAGCCTCAGTTTCCTGTTCTTAGCTGAGAGGAGTGGTACCCAGTGTGGTCTTCTGCTGCTGTAGCCCATCTGCCTCAAAGTTCGACGCACTGTGCGTTCAGAGATGCTCTTCTGCCTACCTTGGTTGTAACGGGTGGCAATTTGAGTCACTGTTGCCTTTCTATCAGCTCGAACCAGTCTGCCCATTCTCCTCTGACCTCTGGCATCAACAAGGCATTTCCGGCCACAGAACTGCCGCTCACTGGATTTTTTTTCTTTTTCGGACCATTCTCTGTAAACCCTAGAGATGGTTGTGCGTGAAAATCCCAGTAGATCAGCAGTTTCTGAAATACTCAGACCAGCCCTTCTGGCACCAACAATCATGCCACGTTCAAAGGCACTCAAATCACCTTTCTTCCCCATACTGATGCTCGGTTTGAACTGCAGGAGATTGTCTTGACCATGTCTACATGCCTAAATGCACTGAGTTGCCGCCATGTGATTGGCTGATTAGAAATTAAGTCTTAACACACAGTTGGACAGGTGTACCTAATAAAGTGGCCAGTGAGTGTATAAAACTTGTACTGTCACACAGGAAACTGATCACACTGACAAACACGGTGACACACAGGAGTCTGACGGGGATTACTTTGATGATCCAAATTGTTTGATATTGTCAGAGCATATTGAACAATAATTGGAAGATCAGATTGATACTCGGACAGAGTTATTGTCCAAATTGCGACAAGACATAAAAAAGGTTTCTGCTAATACAAGATCAACAGGTAAACAGGAGGACAGTGCTGCTGCCTCATCATTTGTACCAGACACACAAGATCCAGATGTCACAGTAGAGGATTTATGGGCAGATGACATACAACGGAAAAAAATTACATGACAGAGAAGCACGCATTAATCGGAAAATACACGATCAGTTAATGAAAATTGTAAAAGACATTCCAAATTACAACGATAAGATGGATGCCTTTTATAATGCAGACAAATTCAATCTTAATGATGAACAAAAAAATAAGATATTCAAAGTATGGCTACCTTCACATATGGGAAAAAGATTACTGACCACACCCAGATTAAATGATGATCATGAAATGACACATAGTACAAAAGAAGACAGACTTAGGCTACTTTCACACATCCGTCTTTTTTAATCCGGCACGATGCGGAGAAAAGTGTGAAAACCGGATCCGGAACTGGATCCGGTTTTGTCACATAGAAAGTAATGATCGCCGCATCGTGCCGGATGTACATGCGGCGGCCCAGGTTCTTTCCGGATACGGCAAAAATGCGCCGTCCGGCTTCTGCAAAAAACGTTCCCTGCAACGTTTTTTGGCAGCGCCGGAACGGCTTTTTAAAGTGCGCATGCCCGGACACTGTGTGATTTAACCCCACAGGTGCCCGGCAAGCGCAATACTCTCTCTCTCTCTCCATACCTTTCTTTTGTCTGACTACTCGTTCCCCCGCTCTCTCCAGATGGCTCTCATCGCTGCGGCTCCCGTCTCTACAGCGCGGCTCCCGTCTCTACAGCGCGGCTCTCGTCGCCCGATGCTGCGGCTCCTTTAAATTTTATCCAGGCCGCATCCGGCGACGCATCCACATCCGGTGTCACCGCTACAGGCCGGTTCCGGTGGCACGGCTTTTCGCCGCATGCCGCCGGAACCCTAAACCGGATGTGTGAAAGAGGCCTTAGACAATTGGTATTGTTTACAACCGGAGAAGATGTGGCGCCCGTGGGGCTTCAGTCGCCACAGAGGTACTGCACCTTCTCCTAAGGTGTAGTGCCCCACCATCCAGGTAAGGTGGGAGCTCCTGACCACACTCCACACCTGCATTCCACAACCACACTCCACACCTGCATTCCACACACAGGATAGTTCAGTGGGGCCACCTAACAGCTTCAGGCTGGGGGTTAGCAGAGCACCCCTCGTGGAACCCTGCTTCGTAACACGAGATGTGCTGGGAGGCGGGTGGAGTGAGATGATGCAAAAGAGTGGGAAGAGTGAGAGTTAGTGAGCAGTTGGTTAGAGGAGAGAGAAGATAGGTGTCTGAGGGACGTGCTGCAGCAGGTCCCAGTGATCTGGGCTGCTGGCACGAGAAAGACCAGAGAAAGAGACTAATAAGATTGATAACCTAACCTTCCATAAGAGAGATAGAACAGATCGGAACGAAGGAGAATAGAAGAACGGTGGGAAGCTGGTTGAAGAAAGACAGAGAACCCTTCCTGTTATGAATGAGTCACCGTAGGAGGCAAAAGCAGAAATACAAGCTAAGTCCAGAAAACCAGAGAAGTTGGCAACTATCAGATTGCAGACCCCTGAACCTATCAACACAACTAGCAGTAGCCATGGGGGGTTCCTACGATGCCCTAGACCCCTCGATCACAGCCGGAGAAATACATAGGCCTAAAGAAAGAAAGGGGAAATCTAAACTGCCCCAGAGCAGACCCCAAAGCAATAGGCAGCCCCCAACATATAATGACGGTGAAGCAAGATGAAAATACTAACACAGACAGAAAGATAGACTGAGCAAAGACGGAGCCCAAAACTACCTAGATAGGAAAGGACAGGAAGGCTGCTGTCTGCAATCTGCCAAAACCCTATCAAAGACATAAGCCAACAAGCTGATATGAAAAAGGCCCTGAAGCAGCTAGGCTTCAAAAACTAAATCAGCACTCAGGTATTTTCAGAAGACAGAGCTAAATGAATTCAGCACACCCCAGCAGGGAATGGCAGAAATCCAGAAAAACAAAGCAAAACAAAGTCTAAGCACAAAAGCAAAAGGCCGAGCAGCAAACTTAGCTTTAGAGGAGCAGGAATTCAGACTGGTCTCCAAGGATCCCACAGAGAAAACACCCACAGGGCAGAAGGGCGTCGGCAGCCTTATATCCAGTCAGTAACTCCACTCAGCCAGTCATCAGCAGCCTGATGTGTTTGATAATCAGGCTCACTACCTTTCTTTACCAGAAGAGGGAGTTCCTCGGGCCTCAGTAATGAAGGGGAAAATGAACTCACAACAGTACCTCCCCCTTGAGGAGGGTTCACCGAACCCTCAACTACGCCACCAGGGCGATCAGGGTGAGCCCGATGAAAGGCACGCACCAATCTTTTGGCATGAATATCAGAGGCAGAGACCCAGGAATTATCCTCCTGACCATAACCCTTCCACTTAACCAAATACTGGAGTCTCCGTCTAGCCAGACGGGAATCCAGTACTTTCTCTACGTCATATTCCATGTTACCTTCAACCAATACAGGGTCTGGAGGTGCCACCCCCGGAACAACAGGTTCAACAAACCTATTCAACAAAGATTTATGGAACACATTATGGATTTTAAATGTGACAGGAAGAGCCAAACGAAAAGAGACCGGATTAATAATCTCCACAATCTTGTAAGGTCCAATAAATCTAGGCTTAAACTTAGGAGAAGCCACCTTCATAGCAATATTTTTTGATGATAACTACACCATATCACCAACCTTAAACTGGGGACCAATGGTCCTATGTCGGTTGGAAAACCGCTGGGCCTTTTCCTGGGAGAGAGATAACTTATCCACCACTTGGTCCCAGATCTGGTGCATTCTCTCCACCACAGTGTCAACACCTGGGCAGGCAGAGGGCTCCACCTGCCCTGAAGAAAATCGAGGATGAAACCCAAAGTTACAAAAAAAAGGTGACATCAAAGTGGCAGAACTAGCTCTATTATTTAAAGAAAATTCGGCCAAGGGCAAAAATGAAACCCAATCATCCTGATCAGCGGAAATAAAACATCTCAAATATGACTCCAAGGTCTGGTTTGTTCTCTCTGTCTGCCCATTGGTCTGAGGGTGAAAAGCAGAGGAGAAGGACAACTGAATTCCCAGCTTGGAACAGAAAGTCCTCCAAAATCTAGACACAAACTGAACTCTTCTGTCAGATACAATGTTCTCAGGAATCCCGTGCAAGCGAACGACCTGTTGTAAAAACAGGGGCACCAACTCAGAGGAAGACGGCAACTTAGGGAGTGGTACAAGATGAACCATCTTAGAGAACCTATCACAAATCACCCAAATAACAGTCATGCTTTGAGAGACAGGCATATCAGAGATGAAATCCATTGAAATATGGGTCCATGGCATCTTGGGGACAGGCAAAGGCATCAACAACCCACTAGAGCGAGAACACGATTTGGACCGGGAGCACGTCCCACAGGACTGCACAAAATTCCTGACATCACGAGACAAGGAGGGCCACCAAAAAGACTGACTCACCAAATCTCTAGTACCAAAAATACCTGGATGACCAGCCAAAGCAGAGCAATGAACTTCAGACATCACTCTCTTCTTCCACTGGTCAGGAACATACAACTTTCCACTGGGACAACGCTCAGGTTTGTCCTCCTGGAACTCTTCCAGAGCACGTCTCAAATCGGGCGAGATGGCAGAAAGAACTACCCCTTCGCCTAAGATGGTAGCAGGCTTGGTCACCACAGGAGAATCAGCAAAGAAGCTCCTAGAGAGGGCGTCTGCCTTGACATTCTTTGTTCCAGGAAGAAAAGAAACCACAAAATCAAAACGTGTAAAAAACAAGGCCCACCTAGCCTGTCTAGGGTTCAAGCGCTTAGCCGACTCTAGGTAAATCAAATTCTTGTGGTCAGTGAGGACCACGACTTGATGCTTAGCTCCCTCCAACCAATGTCTCCACTCCTCAAATGCCCATTTCATGGCCAACAGTTCCCTATTCCCCACATCATAGTTACGTTCAGGTGGAGAAAACTTTCGGGAAACGAAAGCACAGGGATTCATTTTAGATGTTACAGGATCCTTTTGGGACAAAACAGCTCCTGCACCAATCTCAGAAGCATCCACCTCTACCTGGAATGGAAGTGAGACATCAGGTTGCCGCAAAACCGGGGCGGAGGTGAATCTTCGCTTCAGCTCCTGAAAGGAAGAAACAGCTTCCGGAGACCATTTCAACACATCAGCACCCTTTTTAGTCAAATCAGTCAATGGCTTGGCAATACTAGAAAATTTAGCTATAAATTTCTGATAAAAATTAGCAAAACCCAAAAACTTCTGGAGGGCCTTCAAAGAAGTGGGCTGAACCCAATCGTGAATGGCATGTACCTTGGCCGGGTCCATTTCAATAGTTGACGGGGACAAAATAAATCCCAAAAAAGAAATCCTCTGTACTCCAAAAAGGCATTTAGATCCTTTGACATACAGGGAATTCTCCCTCAAGATCCGGAACACAGTCCGAATATGTTCCACATGAGAATCCCAATCCTTGGAGAAGATCAAAATATCATCCAGATAGATAATCAAAAATTTATCGACAAAATCTCAGAAAATATCGTTCATGAAGCACTGGAAGACAGAAGGGGCATTAGTGAGCCCAAAAGGCATCACCAGGTACTCAAAATGTCCCTCCGGAGTATTAAACGCCGTCTTCCATTCATCCCCATGCTTAATGCGAATAAGATTATACGCCCCCCTGAGGTCAAGCTTGGTAAACCAGCAAGCACCTTTAACTCTGGAGAATAGATCAGAAATCAGAGGTAACGGATACTGATATTTAACAGTAATTTTGTTGAGGGCACGATAATCAATACAAGGTCTTAATGATCCATCCTTTTTGGCTACAAAAAAAAACCCGGCACCTAAGGGTGACGAGGATGGTCTAATATGACCCTTCTCCAACGCCTCCTTAATATAGGATCGCATAGCCTCGTGCTCGGGTACAGATAAATTGAAGAGCCGACCCTTGGGAAATTTACACCCCAGGCTCAGTTCAATTGCACAGTCATAACTCCTATGAGGAGGCAGAGACGCAGACTCATTCTCACTAAATACATCATAAAAGTCCGCCAAATAATCAGGAACATCATGCGACTGAGGAGAGGTGGAAAACACCGGAGCCTCACTAAAGGCACACCGACAACCCCAACTCACCACAGACACAGATTTCCAATCCAAAACTGGATTATGAATCTGTAACCAGGGAAACCCCAGAACAATAGTATCATGCAGATTATGCAACACCAAAAATCTGCAATTTTCTTGATGGTCTGGGGCGACCCGCATTACCACCTGGGTCCAAAACTGGGGTTTATTTTTAGCCAAAGGAGTAGCATCAATCCCCCTCAAAGGGATAGGCGTCTGCAGAGGTGTCATCGGAAATCCACAACGTTTAGCAAAATCCAAGTCCATTAGGTTTAGGGCTGCTCCCGAATCCACAAAAGCCTTGGCGGAAAATGTGGACAGGGAGCAGATCAGAGTAATAGCCAGAAGAAACTTAGGTTGAACACCCCCAACAGAAAACGTGTGTGCAAAGCGTTTCTCTCGTTTAGGACAGACAGAAATAATATGCGAGGCATCTCCACAGAAAAAACACAACTTATTACGCCTTCTGAACTCCTGACGCTGCTCTCTGGAAAAAACTCTATCACATTGCATAGGTTCAGACATTTGTTCAACAGGTGTCAACACCTCTCGTGCAGCTTTGCGTTCGCGCAAACGCCGATCAACCTGAATGGCTAATGACATAGAATCGTCAAGACCAGAGGGAACAGGAAATCCCACCATAGTATCTTTTACGGCTTCTGACAACCCCTTCCGAAAGAGAGCAGCCAAGGCATTATCATTCCAGGTAGTAAGTACTGCCCACTTTCGGAATTTTTGACAGTACAATTCTGCAGAATCACGACCCTGGCTCAATGCCAGCAGGGTCTTTTCAGCCTGATCAATGGCATTAGGTTCGTCATACAACAACCCCAAAGCTTGAAAGAATGCGTTCACATTAGTCAGAATAGGATCATCTGGTTTCAAAGAAAACGCCCAATCCTGGGGATCGCCACGCAGCAAAGAGATGACAATTTTAACCTGCTGCGTGGAGCTCCCTGACGAGTTAGGCTTCAAGGCAAAAAATAATTTACAATTATTTTTGAAATTCAAAAATTTAGACTGATCCCCAAAAAATACATCAGGTTTAGGAATCTTAGGTTCAGCAGCATGTGAATGAGCAAGGTAGGCGGAAATTCCCCACACTTCCGCAGCGAGCTGCTCCACACGATCAGACAATTGATTTATCTCCATTGAGAGAAAAAAAAAAAAATTCCCCCTACGGCCTCAGAGATATAGAGGAAAAAATATACACTTTTTTTTTTTTTTTTTTAACAATTCTTTCCTGCTATTGAGTTCCCTAGAATCTGCGGTATGGCGGGTGATTCTGTTATGAATGAGTCACCATAGGAGGCAAAAGCAGAAATACAAGCTAAGTCCAGAAAACCAGAGAAGTTGGCAACTATCAGATTGCAGACCCCTGAACCTATCAACACAACTAGCAGCAGCCGTGGGGGGTTCCTACAATGCCCTAGACCCCTCGATCACAGCCGGAGAAATACATAGGCCTAAAGAAAGAAAGGGGAAATCTAAACTGCCCCAGAGCAGACCCCAAAGCAATAGGCAGCCCCCAACATATAATGACGGTGAAGCAAGATGAAAATACTAACACAGACAGAAAGATAGACTGAGCAAAGACGGGGCCCAAAACTACCTAGATAGGAAAGGACAGGAAGGCTGCTGTCTGCAATCTGCCAAAACCCTATCAAAGACATAAGCCAACAAGCTGATATGAAAAAGGCCCTGAAGCAGCTAGGCTTCAAAAACTAAATCAGCACTCAGGTATTTTCAGAAGACAGAGCTAAATGAATTCAGCACACCCCAGCAGGGAATGGCAGAAATCCAGAAAAACAAAGCAAAACAAAGTCTAAGCACAAAAGCAAAAGGCTGAGCAGCAAACTTAGCTTTAGAGCAGGAATTCAGACTGGTCTCCAAGGATCCCACAGAGAAATCACCCGCAGGGCAGAAGGGCGTCGGCAGCCTTATATCCAGTCAGTAACTCCACTCAGCCAGTCATCATCATCAGCCTCAGGTGTTTGATAATCAGGCTCACTACCTTTCTTTACCAGAAGAGGGAGTTCCTCGGGCCTCAGTAATGAAGGGGAAAATGAACTCACAACACCTTCCAGTCCAGAGAGCGCAAAGGCCGGGGCCCAGTCCCCGAGGTTGATTGGATCTTTATGTCCGGCAACAGACACCGGAGGAGTAGTGAGCCGCTAACGCCTTGCTCCCATCATAGACTTGGGACACAACAGCAACTGAATAGAGAGCTGGGATGCAGTGAGGAGTCCCCAAAGCAAGCTACAGCTGTCTGTCATACAAGTAAAGACTAGGAACACCTAGGGAGAGGCATTCCAGGGTAACTAAGTACTGGAGTGCTTCGCACCTAAAGGCGCATTGGAGGAGTCGTTCAGTGAAGGTACATATTGGCGGAGTGTGGAATGGAGAATCCTATCCTGCCTGGAGGTTGGCTGGAGTCCTGACCTGGAGAACACAGTACGGAGGCAGGCAGTTGTGTGAACTGCAAACAGTGAGTAAAGCTTTGGAACTGAATACTCTGGTGTCCTCCAGTTATTCCAGCACCGCTACACCTGAGTAACAACATCTATACCATTCTTCGCCTCTCCTCATCCATTGCACCTACACTGCCCTGGGACTACAGCTCCACCTGTGGAGAGCTATACCATCTCTGCTGCACCACACCATCAGTCCCAGTGGATCTGCATGCAGCGTTGGCTCAACACCTTACTTGCCAAACACCACGGGTGGCGTCACAAACTATTCTACCATTAACTACATCACCGCCATTGATATTGGGCACCCAGGGCCACGGACCGGGTCACCGCTGCTGTGACACATTCCCGCCTGACACCGGCCCGGTACCGAGTACCCCGCTGCCCTGGGTGTGCAAGGGCGACCCAATTTTGGTGTCACGAACAGGATGACGAGACCCGATGCCATCGGGTTCTGTGTGCCTTGGATTTACAACTTTTGAAAATGTGCAGAAGACCAAATTTAATAGACTCTAAAATGGACATTAGAAATGGCCGCTGGTGCGGAGAAGAAGGGCGTGAAGAGATGGGAGGTCCTAAGAAAAGACCGCGAAGAGTATTGGGCCGTCCCTGCCTGAATTACTATGTGACAGATGCATGGCCCACCCCCGAGGGGTTCGTATACTGGCTTGGTATGGAGGCGCTGGAAGAAGACGCCGCCCCGGAAGGAGGGGCAGAGGAAGCCAGTGGCGAGCAGAAGGGTGGAGCAAGGAGAAGAACGCCAGAACGCCATTTTGGAGAGTGAGGGAAAGAGGCCTGCGGAGCGCGGGCAAGTGCAAACCCTTGGCGCCATGGCTGATGGCTCCAACCCGAACTCCGGAATGAACCGCCAGCAATTAGAAGATGAAATCGCTGAACTGACTACCCGTCTGCAGCTACGAAGAGAAGCGCTGGAGAAACTGAGACGGCAGCGCGCCCCGGCGGGGCCTACACCAGCGGTACCACCCTCTCCATCGGTACCCGTGGCTACCTCACTGGACTGTCCCCAGGCGGCGCTGACCTACACATCTACTTTGACCGTGCGGTTGAGCACCACCGGCCCGGAGAAGTTACCGGAGGACCCGGGAGTGGAAGCAGAGCTCCCGCCTGGACCTGGCGCGGCTGCGCCGGTCCCCACAGAGACCCCTGCGGATCCAGAACCCGCAACTGCTCCTTCATCATCTGCACTGGAGCCGAGGCCGCACTGCCGGGAGACCTCAGGTATGTCTGATGTTCCTTCCCCTGAGAAGACCCGGGGTTGCCCCACCGTTGCAACGGCCGGCCAGGTTGTGTTAGACCTGGTCTGGGACCGGGAAGCCAGTCCCTGGGAGGAGATACCGGAACCCCCAACGGTGGCACTGCAGGCCCCAGTAGGCCAAAGCAGGCCCCGGGAGGAGCAGAATGAGGCCTATTGTCGAGCCACCATTAAAAAGCTGGCAGATGAGTACCGGGAGAGGGAGCAGAGGAGTTTGGCTGTACTGGGCCCGGATCTGAAGAGAAAAGTGAGGACCCGTGCTGGGCATTATGGTTCCCAGGATGCAGCTGGTTAGGGGCAGGTGCTTAATGTGAATAAGGAGAGGTTTTGGATTCATCACGGACCCCAAAGCATTGGTGACCTGTTCTTCAACCGGCGGGATGTGGAGCCCCATCTGAGGAGAGGGCATCCAGATGGAGACCTGCAGCCTGGGGAATATGTGACGTTTACCCTGCCTCATGACTCAGGGGATGGTACACCCTGAATGTACGACGTATCCCTGCAGAGTTCATCGAGAGGTACCTGCCATCAAGACCAGTCAATGCTCCATCCACCGGTACCCCACAGACTGCTCAGGTACCTGTTTCCAAGAACAAGGCTGCTATTGCATCACCTCCAGTTCGGCGGCCCAAACCAAAGATCTTTGGTTTGACACCGTGGGAAGAGGAGTACCTGCGGATTGCTAATGACTACTTGGAATCTGGTAGCCGTTAAAATAATTTACAAAATCTCGTTACCCAGGAGGGTTTTCTTTGCACCAGTTGTGCCTTGTTTGCTATCATGTTTTTACGGTAGCACTTTTGTTGCCTGCTTTTGATTGGCAGTGTTTTTCTACAAATGGAACTGTGGAGATCATGAACGCTGTGTGATCCAAAACTTTCTTGTAAATAGTTTGCACCCCTTTGGGTGCTCTCTCTTGGTTTTACATATAAAGACTTTAATAATAATAATAATAATAATAAATTTTATTTTTATAGCGCCGACATATTCCGCAGCACTTTACATTTCAGAGGGGATTTGTACAGACAATAGACATTACAGCATAACAATAATCACATACAGTAGATTATAACAAATACCAAGAGGAGTGAGGGCCCTGCTCGCAAGCTTACAGTCTATGAGGAAAGAGGTAGACACGAAAGGTGGGTGGTAACAGTTGCCCTGATTGTATGGACCAGCCATAATGTTAAGTGTGTAACAGTACAGACACAGAGGGCTAATGGATGCATAAAGCATGTGGGAACATGATGCTGGGAACCTGGTTATGGTAAAACCTTTGGCTCTGCCACACAGGGATAGGTTAGGTTAATGTGTTGAGGCGATAGGCCAGTCTGAATAAATGCGTTTTCAGGACACGCTTAAAATTGTGGGGATTGGGGACTAATCGTATTGACCTGGGAAGTGCATTCCAAAGAATTGGTGCGGCACGTGTAAAGTCTTGGAGACGGGAGTGGGAGGTTCTGACTATTGAGGATACTAACCTCAGGTCATCAGCAGAACGGAGGGCGCGGGTAGGGTGGTATACTGAAACAAGGGAGGAGATGTAGGGTGGTGCTGAGCCATGGAGGGCTTTGTGGGTGAGGGTAATAAGTTTATACTGAATTCTGGAGTGGATGGGTAGCCAGTGTAATGACTGGCACAAGGTAGAGGCATCGGTGTAACGATTGGTGAGGAATATGATCCTGGCTGCAGCATTCAAGACAGATTGGAGAGGGGAGAGTTTGGTAAGAGGGAGACCGATTAGAAGAGAGTTACAATAGTCGAGACTAGAATGAATAAGAGAAACAGTAAGAGTTTTTGCAGAGTCAAAAGTAAGAAAAGGTCGAATTCTAGAAATGTTTTTGAGGTGCAGATGACAAGAGCGAGCCAGTGATCGAATGTGGGGGGCAAAGGAAAGCTCGGAATCAAGTATGACCCCAAGACAGCGGGCATGTTGCTGGGGAGTAATAGTGGAACCACACACGGAAATGGCAATGTCGGGTGTAGGTACATTAGTAGCGGGAGGAAACACAAGGAGTTCAGTCTTTGACAGGTTCAGTTTCAGATATAGTGAGGACATGATATTAGACACAGCGTTTAGACAATCGCCAGTGTTTTCTAGAAAGGCTGGCGTGATGTCAGGAGAAGAAGCGTATAATTGGGTGTCATCAGCATAGAGATGGTACTGGAAACCAAATCTACTGGTTGTTTGACCAATAGGGGCAGTGTACAAGGAGAAGAGGAGGGGGCCTAGAACCAATCCTTGAGGAACCCCAACAGTAAGGGGAAGGTGAGAGGAGGAGGAACCGGCAAAAGAAACAGTAAAGGAGCGGTCGGAGAGATAGGAGGAGAACCAGGAGAGAACGGTGTCCTTGAGGCCAATGGAATGGAGCATAGTGAGGAGGAGCTGATGATCCACAGTGTCGAATGCTGCAGAGAGATCCAAGAGAATTAGCATGGAGTAATGACCATTTGATTTAGCTGTTAGCAGATCATTAGAGACTTTAGTGAGGGCAGTTTCAGTGGAGTGTAAAGAGCGGAAACCGGATTGGAGAGGGTCGAGAACAGAGTTTTCTGAGAGATAGCGGATAAGACGGGAGTGGACCAGGCGTTCCAGGAGTTTAGAGATGAAGGGAAGATTAGAGACAGGTCTATAGTTAGCTGCACAGTTTTGGTCGAGGGATGGTTTTTTAAGTAGTGGATGTATGATGGCATGCTTAAATGAGGAGGGAAAAATACCAGAAGAGAGAGAGAGGTTAAATATTTTAGTTAGGTGAGGGGTGACAGCAGGGGAAAGGGACTGGAGGAGATGTGACGGAAATGGGTCACTGGTGCAAGTAGTTGGGCGAGAAGATGCAAGGAGCCTGCTTACTTCTTCTTCTGTGACTGGTTCAAAATCAGAGAGTGAGTTAGATGCAGTGGGGGAGGGAGGACAGTGCATGGTATGAGGGGATTTGGAGATAATTTCCTGTCGAATCAGGTCAATTTTTTCTTTGAAGTAATTGGCCAGATCGTCAGCTCGGAGCTCCGTGGTTGGGGCCTGTACTCTTGGATTGAGTAGAGAATGAAAAGTGTCAAAGAGACGTTTCGGGTTATTGGACAGTGAGATGATGAGGGTGTTGAAATAGGTTTGTTTGGAGAGGTGAAGGGCAGTGTTGTATGTTCTAAGCATAAACTTAAAATGGATGAAATCTTCGTGTAGATTGGATTTTCTCCACAGACGTTCGGCGCACCTGGAGCACCGCTGCAGGAAACGTGTTTGCACCGTGTGCCAGGGTTGTCGCCGTCTGCGTTGTGGTGTTCTATTTATAGGGGGTGCAAATTCATCCAGGGCACTTTGAAGTGTTTCATTGTAATGCTTCAATGCAGAATCAGGACATGAGAGGGAGGAGATAGGGGCCAATGAAGACTGCAAGTTCTTCAGAAGTTTCTGGGTGTTAATGGCCTGTATGTTTCTATAAGTCTGGACAGTGGGGGTGACCTGAGCAGCCTGGCAGTTCTTTATAGAGAATGAAAGAAGATTGTGGTCAGAGAGCGGGAGAGGGGAGTTTGCAAAATCATCCACTGCACAAAGCCGAGAGAAGACCAAGTCGAGGGAGTTTCCGTCTTCATGCGTTGGAGAATTAGTAAGCTGCGAAAGGCCAAATGAGGAGGTTAGAGATAAAAGGTGAGTAGCAGATGGGGAGAGGGGAAGAGCAATGGGGATGTTGAAATCTCCCATGATGAGGGTAGGGATGTCACAGGAGAGAAAATGTGGAAGCCAAGTGGCAAAATGATCCAGGAACTGATGGGAGGGGCCGGGAGGACGATACACCACCGCCACTCGCATGGAGAAGGGGGTGTAGAGTCTGACTGCATGGACCTCAAAAGAAGGGAAGACAAGTGAGGGTACTTGAGGGATAACCTGAAAGGTACATTTTGGTGATAGGAGCAGTCCAACGCCTCCACCAGCTCTATTGTCTGATCTTGGGGTATGAGAGAAGTGTAGCCCCCCGTATGAAAGAGCAGCAGCAGCGGTAGTATCTGACTGCTGGATCCAGGTTTCAGTAAGAGCCAGGAGGTTAAGAGAATTAGAAAGGAAGAAGTCATGAATGAAGGAGAGTTTGTTACACACTGAGCGAGAATTCCAAAGTGCACAATTAAGAGAGACAGATGGCATGCAGGGAATATTAATAAGATTAGAGGGGTTTCTGAGTGTAGCAGTGGGGGGGTTTGACTTTCTATAACATGGGGGACCAGGGTTGGGAGCAATGTCTCCTGCAACTAGGAGAAGGAGGATAGAAAGAGTGAGCAGATGGTTAAGTGATTTGTGAGAGCGTCTCTGGTGTTGAATGGTGGGACTGGCTGGATCTGTGCAATTTAACAATGTGAAAAGAGCATGAGTGCTATACATAGGAGAGGAAAGAAGCGAGGGGCCAATATGGATGGAGTGTGGAGAGTTAATGCCAGGGCGGTGGATGTGTGTGAATGCAGCGGCCAGGATAAAAATTACACAAATGCATATGGTATATATTTGTTGTACTCCAAATGTACAGAGAGTAGATGTATATAAATGTCTTACCTGTCTCCTGCCCTGTCTAACTGCCATGTTATAACTGCCAGAAGTACTTTGATACATGTACTTAGATTACATGTGCATAAATGCCACCCCTGCATAAATGCTCCCCCTAGCTAGGTCTGAATATATAGGAGGTTAAGGCTAAGTTTTTTTTTTTTTTTTTTTTGTGGCTCTCTCTGCTCGTTAATCAATCACACTAAATTGAGACACCAGGACCCAATAAAATGTTGTGGTCAAATAAACACATGTCCAGCACTACATGGATCATAAAGCACTTTGAAAAGTTTGAAAAGACTTTGCGAAGATGATGTTTTTGAATGGACACTTTTCGAAGAATGATGTCTACCTCAAGGGACACTGAAAGAAATCCCGGCTGGGAGCAGTGTTCAGCACTTTGCAAGAATTTTGAATGTTTTATGATAACGTATTTGATAATGTTGTGTCTTATGAAAAGTAAATGTCTTTTATAGAGTTAGAAAAGTTTTGAGATAGAATGTGAGAATTGAATAAAGACTGAAGAATTGAAAGTGACAGGTGACAGGCCAAGAGTAGATGGTCAGTGTCTTGCGTCCAGTAGAGAAAGAGAAAAAGAGAATAATTGATAGCAAATGTAATAAAGAAAATGTGTTGAGTATAGCACTTTGAATTAAGAATTGCACTTAAGTAAATTTTTGATACTAAGATAGGAAGTTAGCCTGTTTGTAACGTTTAAGAAATGTGCCTCCTACATTAGGAAGATTAGATAATTATTGTTAAACAGCATTTACAAATTTTTGTGTGTTCCTGTATTGTACCTTTTGTTGTCTTGCAGCCCGCGGACATGCTGTGATTAACGGGGGGGTATGTGGCGCCCCTGAGGCTTCAGTTGCCACAGAGGTACTGCACCTTCTCCTAAGGTGTAGTTCCCCACCATCCAGGTAAGGTGGGAGCTCCTGACCACACTCCACACCTGCATTCCACACACAGGATAGTTCAGTGGGGCCACCTAACAGCTTCAGGCTGGGGGTTAGCAGAGCACCCCTCGTGGAACCCTGCTTCGTAACACGAGATGTGCTGGGAGGCGGGTGGAGTGAGATGATGCAAAAGAGTGGGAAGAGTGAGAGTTAGTGAGCAGTTGGTTAGAGGAGAGAGAAGATAGGTGTCTGAGGGACGTGCTGCAGCAGGTCCCAGTGATCTGGGCTGCTGGCATGAGAAAGACCAGAGAAAGAGACTGATAAGATTGATAACCTAACCTTCCATAAGAGAGATAGAACAGATCGGAACGAAGGAGAATAGAAGGATGGTGGGAAGCTGGTTGAAGAAAGACAGAGAACCCTTCCAGTCCAGAGAACGCAAAGGCCGGGGCCCAGTCCCCGAGGTTGATTGGATCTTTATGTCCGGCAACAGACACCGGAGGAGTAGTGAGCCGCTAACGCCTTGCTCCCATCATAGACTTGGGACACAACAGCAACTGAATAGAGAGTCAGGACGCAGTGAGGAGTCCCCGAAGCAGGCTACAGCTGTCTGTCATACAAGTAAAGACTAGGAACACCTAGAGAGAGGTATTCCAGGGTAATTAAGTACTGGAGTGCTTCGCACCTAAAGGCGCATTGGAGTAGTCGTTCAGTGAAGGTACATATTGGCGGAGTGTGGAATGGAGAATCCTATCCTGCCTGGAGGTTGGCTGGAGCCCTGACCTGGAGAACACAGTACGGAGGCAGGCAGTTGTGTGAACTGCAAACAGTGAGTAAAGCTTTGGAACCGCATACTCTGGTGTCCTCCAGTTATTCCAGCACCACTACACCTGGGCACCAGCCTCAATATCATTCTGTGCCTCTCCTCATCCATTGCACCTACACTGCCCTGGGACTACAGCTCCACCTGTGGGGAGCTATACCATCTCTGCTGCACCACACCATCAGTCCCAGCAGATCTGTATGCAGCGTTGGCTCAACACCTTACTTGCCAAACACCACGGGTGGCGTCACAAACTATTCTACCATTAACTACATCACCACCACTGATATTGGGCGCCCAGGGCCACGGACCAGGTCACTGCTGCTGTGACACATTCCCGCCTGACATCGGCCCGGTACCGAGTACCCCGCTGCCCTGGGTGTGCGAGGGCGACCCAAAGACATGCCTACAGTTGATATTTTAGGGAATTTACAAACAAATATTTCCGATGATCCATTCTCTTTTTTGGTAAAATTTGAGCAGGCCTATAGAATGGTAATGGACCTTAGACCTCACGAAGAGGTCGGCCAGGTATCTATCACATAGATAGTATGTGAAAATACAGTATATACTGCTCAGGGAACACTTAACTTTCAGAGATAATTTCCAATTTGTCTGCACTATTAATTAACAGCTGTTACAATACCAAACTAGGGCAGTCCCTATAGGAGAAAAATCACAAGAATAAAACTGTATTTTCACATACTATCTATTCCTGACACTGGAGGGGCTTATAAACTTACACAGTATATAGTCTGAGGTCTGGGATCTGCCAATATGTGGCTAGTTTTCTGACTGTTTCGGATAACATGATACATGATTTTAGTTTTTTTTGTCTAGTCTCGCTTGAATATAAGTCAATATTAAATGGTCTCCTGATGAGTCGTCATTGGTGAGGATGATGAAACACATAGAAATTAGAGGCTTGGAGAGTGAGTGTGTATACGTCACCTCACCCTATATACTGAGATGTGGGATATATGTTTTTTCTATTAGTCACCTTCTGATTAACCTTCAGGGGGTGAATTATGGGTATAGATTTACATTTGGAAGTAATAAACTTTAGTTTTATCCTTTTGTCAGCAAACATGAGGAATGACAAGAGACAACCCCTTTAAGAAGATCCAATTTTGGTTAAAATGATTCCAACAAAGGCTTCTCCCCTATGTGTCGTCTCTGATGTTTATTAACAGTTGATTTCCAAGTAAAATATTTCCCACATTAAGAAAATGAAAAAGGCTTCTCCTCTGTGTGACTGCTCTGATGTCTAACAAGATGCTCTTTCCGGATAAAATATTTCCCTATTTCCCACATTCTGAACAGGAAAAAGGCTTCTTCTCTGTGTGGGTTCTCTGGAGCCTAACCAAACTTGAGTTAAGATTAAAACATTTCCCACATTCTGAACAGGAAAAAGGCTTTTCCCCTGTGTGAGTTCTCTCGTGCCTAACCAAATTTGAGTTAAGATTAAAACATTTCCCACATTCTGAACAAGAAAAAGGTTTCTCCCCTGTGTGAGTTCTCTGGTGCATAACACAATTTGATTTTTTGCTAAAACATTTCCTACATTCTGAACAGGAAAAAGGCTTCTCCCCTGTGTGAGTTCTCTGGTGAGTAATAAAATGTGATTTTTGTTTAAAACATTTCCCACATTCTGAACAGGAAAAAGGCTTCTCCCCTGTGTGAATTCTCCAGTGCCTTATCAAATGTTTGTTAATATTAAAACATTTCCCACATTCTGAACAGGAAAAAGGCTTCTCCCCAGTGTGACTCCTCTGGTGCCTAACCAATTTTGAGTTAAGATTAAAACATTTCCCACATTCTGAACATGAAAAACGCTTCTCCCCTGTGTGAATTCTCTGGTGGTTAACAAAATATGATTTCCGTGTAAAATATTTCCCACATTCTGAACTTGAAAATGACTTCTTTGCTTTAGGAGCAGTTTTTTTTTTATTGCCTCTTTTGTGACTTTGATTTTCCTTAGTAGTCAGTAATGAATCAGAAGATGGGACCTGTTTCATAGGATCAAATGACAGATCTTGGCTGTGAATGGATGATGGTATATCTGGAGTAATGGCAATCACTTCAGTTGTATCTTGTAGGATCTCAAGATCATCAGATTTAAAAGTTGAAGATGTCATCTGTCCCTCTGATCTCCTGATACAGTCCTCTGCTAAGATTAAAAACAATTATTTTAATAAAATATCCTTGAGTTTTATATTTTTGAATGTTTCTACTTAAACTGTAAATAAAAATGGCAAGCTATGTAAAAATCTTTAATTACCAAGACAATGACAGTTCACAGTCTAATAGAAAACCTTGTTGGATGAACCAGTAGTGTGCGGTGTTCAACTGTTTGTTCATTCTGCCTCCCAAATATTGAATAAAAAGAAACCAATCAATGTTATGTAGGCGAAAATAATACCAATTCTCATCTCACAAAAAACAAGTCCCCACTCAGGTCCATCATCTGTCAATGGAAAAACAGAGGTTCCCGCACTATTAGTGGCTCAAAGGCTGTTGAAAAGCAACAGGGTTTCTATAACCCAATCTGGCAAAATCCGCTCTCCCTTCGGAGTCTTGCAGTGTGCGCAAACTACATTTAGGATCCCTGTATTTAGCAATATTATAGTGAGAAGAACCCACTTAATTTGCGGTGTCTCCTGGAGCACAATCTGGGCACTATGTGCTGGGTAAGAAAATGGCAAATGTGTAATTTTCACTCTCCAACATCCACTGCGTGTTAATTTCCAGAAAGTGGCTGTGGAGTCAAAATATTCACTCCTCCTAAGGATTATAACCCTCAGTGAATTAATTTATAAAATGGAATCACTTTATGGGGATTTCTACTTTTCTGGTTTTCTGTCATTTAGTTATATTAGGGCTTCTGCATATGGTGTGTCCAATCTCATCTGGGATCTGTTCCTGCTGTCCAGCTGGAGTAATCTGCTCCCTACTTCAGCCAATTGGAAAGTACCACACCCTACTAAAGCGCAAAGCACATGGCCGGAATCTGCCAGATACAGCGTTGTTCTCCTCTGGTTCAGTCCTCTGTGCTCAGCTTGCGGCTTGTGTATTTGTTTCCTGTTGTGACCGTGGCCCGTTTACGGACTACTCTTGTGTCTTCTGATTCTGTCCTTCTGGTTCTGACCCAGCTACCTGACTATTCTTCTTGCCATCTAACACCACAGAAGAGCAGGTAACACCATGGTCCAAGCCTAGGGGTCCCTGTGTAAGTCCAGATTCCATGTAATGGTGTTAAAGGGCGATGAGCAAGGCAATCCTTGGGATATGGAAAGCAGAGAAGATAGAGCCAAGCATGTTCATGGTGGACATCTTTTGAGCTGCCAGGTGACCATGAACAGTGCTCCCAATACATTGTGTCTGCAAACTATTCCAGCTAGATCTGCATTCATATAGCTAAATGGCACTCCTTCCCTTCTGAACACTGCTATGTGCCCAGACAGTAGTGTACAACCGTATGTAGGGTATAGTGCGAAGCTGGAAAATAATTTGTAAGATCCATTTGTTTTCTATTATCCTCTGTGAATAATTTACCACCACATAAAGTGACACACGTCAGATATTAATAATGGGGCCTGATTAAGAACACAAAACTGGCTGCAGGAAGAGGTTAAATCAGAGGATTTTGGACACTACTGTAATCAAACACTGTGACTATAGACAATAACATCTACTGAAATGATCAAACTCCACAGTCTCCATCAGTAATAAATGAGCAGCTAGTGGTGAAACCTCTCTGGGGTAATTAGAGTATGGGGCTCGGTGACGTCACAATCTAAACTATCGTAAGCTCCAATATTTTCTGTCAGATGAGTTTCATGGAGAAATATTACACATTTATAGAGAACTGTGTATAATAGTGCAGAGCTGAGATGTCTTAAAGGGAACCTGTCAGCCGGATTGTGCTCAGTAACCTACAGACAGTGTCAGGTCGGCGCCGTTATACTGATTACAGTGATACCTGGTGATGAAATCCGTCTTGTGGTTGTTGGTAATCTGTATTTGTAGTTTTCAGTAATGAGATTCTCGTGCTCTGGGGCGGGGCTGTGGGCGGGGCTTTATGTGGTGCTCTGATTACATATTCCTCTGTATTGGCCTATGACAGGTCGCTGATCCCTCACTGACCTGCCCCCCATTTTTATGTAATGCATATAATAGTGATGAAAACATAGCTAGAATCAAAGGTAGATATAACAATCATATTTCTTGATTAGAGATACTGTCCATGAATCATGAAAAGCAATAAAGAACCTTTGGGAGCTTAGATCCCTAGAATAGAGTCAAAAGAAGGTGTGTGTATAAGAAAAGTCACAACTTCCATCTTATCCCTGTTTATCAAAAAAAGTATGACAAAGCCTTTATTTAAATCCACCAAAACAGGGCATATAAATATACATATAAAATGCTCCACACCTTATGTACAAAAACTAATAAAATCAGGCGGACAGCAACACAACCATGGTGCGGCCACACAGGCATGAGGTAATTAAGACAGAGAGCAACACGATGTGATAGTAACCTAAGAGGAGTATTACATGTGCGAAGCTCCCTTAGGCTACTTTCACACATCAGTTTTTCGCCGTCAGGCGCAATCCGGCGTCGTGCCAGAGCGCCGGATCCGGCAAATGTTATGTAAAACCGGATGTGTGAAAGATGCCTTAATCACACATGAACATGAAAAGAGGCGTTTAGAAAGACAATCAAACCGCAAATGTACATTCAGCAAATAAACACTGGCAAATATAGGAATACGTATGCACACCACATATTGCCAAAGTGAGAGTATCGTTCCGTATTATATTACCATAGACACATGTATTGTGGAGAGAAAAAAAACAGTAACAAAATATGAAAGCCACTGCTCACATGAGATTGAACCAAACCCTCTTACCCATGTTCAAAGATGCCTGTGCGCCACGCCAAGGCCCCGACGCACGTTTCGCTCTCGCTTCCTTATTTTTGATAATCTATAGATGACTATTGTGAGGGTTAGAAAAAGATTAGAGCCAGCAAAACGTCACCAGTGGTGGCGGCGCCTGCGCAGTAGCACCTATAATAAGTAAGAGATAGAAGCTACTGGACAAGCACCGCTGGTGTCATTTTGCTGGATGTAATTTTTTTCTAAGCCTCACAATAGCCACAATATTATAGGCATTATCACCAATAATATCAATGCTATTATATGCATTATGTAATAATGGGGGGCAGGTCAGTGAGGGGTCAGCGACCTGTCATAAGCCAATACAGATGAATATGTAATCAGACCACATAAAGCCCCGCCCACAGCCCCGCCACAGCCCCGCCCCAGAGCACGAGAATCTCGTTCACTGTTAATCTAATGTATAAAGCTCAAAGTGTGTATGTATGTGTGTATGTATGTGTGTGTGTATATGTGTGTATGTCCGGGATAGGCATCCGCACCGTCGCAGCTACAGCCACAAAATTTGGCACAGTCACATTTCTGGACTCCAAGAGCGTCCTAAGCTATGTTGTGAGGGGAAATTTTAACCCCGCACGTTCCAATTCACCAAACAATTTTGCCCCTATCTACATACTGGGGGAAAAAGTGTGTGTGCGTCAAGCCCCGCCCCTCATTATGATGTCATAATGCCCCTATTTGCATACTGGGGAAGCAGTGTGTGCGTATCAAGCCCCGCCCCTCATTATAATGTCACAATGGTTGCCATGGCGACGCTGATGTCATCATAGGTTGCAAGCCCCGCCGCCGCTCATTATGATGTCATAATAGTTGACTATGGGATGGAGGATGTGTGATGGGTATATGGGCACTGGACTATGGGATGGTGGATATGTGTGATGGGTATATGGGCACTGGACTATGGGATGGAGGATATGTATGATGGGTATATGGGCACGGGACTATGGGATGGTGGATATGTATGATGGGTATATGGGCACTGGACTATGGGATGGAGGATATGTATGACGGGTATATGGGCAAGGGACTATGGGATGGAGGATGTGTGATGGGTATATGGGCACTGGACTATGGGATGGAGGATATGTATGACGGGTATATGGGCAAGGGACTATGGGATGGAGGATATGTATGATGGATATATGGGCAAGGGACTATGGGATGGAGGATGTGTGATGGGTATATGGGCACTGGACTATGGGATGGAGGATATGTATGATGGGTATATGGGCACTGGACTATGGGATGGAGGATATGTATGATGGATATATGGGCAAGGGACTATGGGATGGAGGATGTGTGATGGGTATATGGGCACTGGACTATGGGATGGAGGATATGTATGACGGGTATATGGGAAGGGACTATGGGATGGAGGATGTGTGATGGGTATATGGGCACTGGACTATGGGATGGAGGATATGTATGACGGGTATATGGGCAAGGGACTATGGGATGGAGGATATGTATGATGGGTATAAAGGCACAGGACTATGGGATGGAGGATGTATGATGGGTATATGGGCACTGGACTATGGGATGGAGGATATGTATGATGGATATATGGGCACGGGACTATGAGATGGTGGATATGTATGATGGGTATATGGGCATGGGACTATGGGATGGAGGATATGTATGATGGGTATATGGGCATGGGACTATGGGATGGAGGATGTGTGATGGGTATATGGGCACTCGACTATGGGATGGAGGATATGTATGATGGGTATATGGGCACGGGCCTATGGGATGGCAGATATGTATGATGGGTATACGGGCACTCGACTATGGGATGGCGAATATGTATGATGGGTATATGGGCATGGGACTATGGGATGGAGGATGTGTGATGGGTATATGGGCATGGGACTATGGGATGGAGGATGTGTGATGGGTATATGGGCACTTGACTATGGGATGGAGGATATGTATGATGGGTATATGGGCACGGAACTATGGGATGGAGGATGTGTGATGGGTATATGGGCATGGGACTATGGGATGGCGAATATGTATGATGGGTGTATGGGCACGGGACTATGGGATGGAGGATGTGTATGATGGGTATATGGGCACGGGACTATGGGATGGTGGATATGTATATGGGCACGGGACTATGGGATGGAGGATATGTATGATGGGTATATGGACACGGGACTATGGGATGGAGGATATGTATGATGGATATATGGGCATGGGACTATGAGATGAAGGATGTGTGATGGGTATATGGGCACTCGACTATGGGATGGCGAATATGTATGATGGGTATATGGGCATGGGACTATGGGATGGAAGATGTGTGATGGGTATATGGGCACTCGACTATGGGATGGAGGATATGTATGATGGGTATATGGGCACGGGCCTATGGGATCGTGGATATGTATGATGGGTATATGGGCATGGGACTATGGGATGGAGGATAATTATAATTTGCTATAACTAACCACAGTTAGTTACTGTGCCCGGGCAGCACCGGGGTCTTCAGCTAGTTACAAATAAAGATTAAACAACAACCACAAGACAGATTTCATCACCAGGTATCACTGTAATCAGTATAACGGCGCTGACCTGACAGTGTCTGTAGGTTACTGAGCACAATCCTGCTGACAGGTTCACCTTAAATTTAGATCTCAGACATTTGGAAGTGGCAATGGAGAGATTTTTTTCAAGACTATCAGGGAGTTACAGACTCACATAAGTGAGGCCGGCCGATCCCGCCACAATCAAACCATCATACAGAATAGAGAGTCAAGGGTTCAGTGCACACTCATAAGATGTATAATGCAGAATTTCATTTATTACAGTCCAAAATACTGGTCTTACAAATGAGCGGTAGTCATAAACATAGCAACCAAGGTTGTAAAAAGGGACAACAGCTACATCAGACATTTCGCCCCTCCCGGGTCTTACTCACTGAATCACTAACAGAAAAGAATAAAATGTAAATACAGCGAAACAGACAAAACTGTAAGTACGAACAAAAGAATAAGTAACATAAAAGGTAAGACCCGCTCATTTGTAAGAGCAGCTTTTTTTGGACTGTAATAAATGAAAATCTGCATTATAAATGAGTGCGCGGTGAACCCTTGACTCTCTTTTATTTGGGACTTCTCAGTCCTTACACCAGCACCTCCCCTATTAGACTGTGTGCGCCCCAATACTATACCTCTATCATCATACAGAATGAACAGGTAAAAAAGACATAATTTATTACTCTATGTAACATCCCCAACAACAACGTAAATATGAAGGGAGAACTCCATCACTAAAACAGGGTTGCCCTCATTTATGGTGGATCATTGGAGCCACTGTGAGTCCTGACCAGAAGAGTAGAGAAAGTATTAGCGCCCCCATTTCAGGAGAGACCGTGCAGTAATCTGAATTCATTAGGATCAAAAACAATGTAATGTATGATGTGGAGTGACTCCATGACACCAGGGCTGGAGCCAACACATCTCCTGCAGGCGGGAATAAATGTATATTACAGCCCTCAGCCACGCACAGCTTAGAGATCTATCATGGCACAGGTGGAATGTTTGTCCTGGAGATTATCACAATCCTCCTGGAAGTTAGTTGGTTTTAATACAAATTGAAAAGTCAGGATAAAGGGAAACTCTGCTGTTATTGTAGAGAAATTCACACTTGGCCTCACTGCACATTTACTGGTGTCACTCATAAAAGGGAAGTTTGGCCATAAAGACGGGACCTGGTCTTGTAGGGAACATGAGACATTCAGCAGCACAGAAGGGAGAGAAGATTCATCCGATAAGATCTCAGGGATCTAGGAAGCCAACAGCATCATTACCCTCCACTTTCTCTTACAGGCCCAGCATAATACTTTTTTACAAGTGATTTTCTATCTTGTCAGCACATTCTACGTACGCTGTCATTTGGCTTTATAGTTACAGATCTGGGCAGGTAACGGTCAGCGTCTCCAAATCCCAGGGGGTAGGTGGATCCTCCAGGTGGGAAGTTCTATAGAAAAGGGCTTTCAATGGCCAAAGTCATTTGAACAGTTTTGGGTGGAGGAGAATGTTGTGATCTAGAGGCAAAATGGTGATCATGGTAATACGGCCGGACTACACCACCGATAAAGCAGCCACAGCCGGTGACTGAGAGGAATCTGTGACTTCTCTGCATTCAGTGGTTACTACTCACCTGGGTAGTCATATGTGGGAATCTCCTCTTTACACCGCTCATCACCCCTCACATATGTCTCTGTAGTATTAATATGGGTCAGATCTTCACCCTGAAACAAATACTGTAAAAGTCACAGACAGATGGAGAAGTTCCATCTATGATCAGCTCTAATCCTGTCATCTCCACCGCTCTCATTACACAAGTATAAAACATATAATACTGGTGGATAAAACAAGACTGAGCACAAGACCTTCACAGCCGTCTACACATCATAGGGGAGATCTCCTGACACCTTCTCTCCATCTACCTGATGATCCTGAGGAGCACTGGGATCTTCTTGTTTACAGTCCTGTGGAAGAAGAGGACGGGGACATCTCTCTGGTGTTGTCCTCTTACTGGATAGATCTGGAGGAAACACATACAGGGACTGAATTCATTCTCTAAATACAGATAATTATAGGCCGTGTGTATTTAGTCCTGTCTATTACCTGGTGATGTGAGGGGCTGGGGAACCTCCATTATGACGTCCTTGTACAGATCTCTGTGTCCTTCTAAATACTCCCACTCCTCCATGGAGAAATAGACAGCGACATCCTGACACCTTATAGGAACCTGACACATACAATGATACCGTCATCCCCCGATCCCTTCATAGTGTTACTGTATAATGTCCCAGCATTCCCAGCAGTGTGACCTCTCCAGTCAGCAGATCAATCATCTTGTAGATGAGTTCTAGGATCTTCTGGTCATTGATGTCCTCATGGATCAGGGGGTGAGGTGGAGGCCCCGAGATTGGGCTCAGGGGTCTTCCCCCTCCCTCGGACACAGGGTCCTGACAGCGATCACTAGAGGTCTTCTTCACCACTGTGTAATCCTGGTTATGGAGAGACACATTAATAAATCTCACTCCAGACATTTCCAGAGTCCTCACCTCTCCAGTTCGGTCCATCTGTTATTCCCATAGATAAGAATGATGTAATGTGACGTCATCAGAATCTCTCACCTCTCCAGTGAGACGGAAGAGGATCTCTAGGGTGAGGTGTAACATCCTCTCCGCCATCTTGTCTCTGTCCATATCCATCCTTGATGGGTAAATCAGGAAAATTCTCTTCTGTAGAAGATCTTCACTGAGAGGATCCGATATTGTAGAGACCTGAATGAGAAGAAGATGAGCCGATGTAACATCATAAGAATCCTGTGTAATAATACAATTACTGGAGATAATAAGGGAAACATATGAGGAGATTTATTATCTTACAGGGTTTAGTTTTCTCCCCTGACATCTACTAATAAAACCTATATATTTAGGCCACAGACAACAAGCAGTTTCCTCCTCGGAGTCGGCAGCTGAACACGTTCCTCATAGACTCATCTTCCATAACGCTAATTCTCGTCTCATTACCGACACTGGAATCGGCATTAGCAATACTGCAGGAGAGATTCATTACACGCGACATGAGAAATAACTCCTTCATGATGAGGACGACATCTTCATCTCCTACTGCGGCTCTAGAGACAGATGTGGCCAGAGTCGGTCACTGCCTCCATCCCCACCGGCCGTCTATATGAAGGTTTCCCGTCTTCCCCGCACTGGAATCTTCTCTCCCGTTAGATCTCAGCTCTGAGTCACACACAGAAGTTTGAGGCTTTTCTGGAAGAACAGGACAGGAGAGATCTGAGGCCGATGTCTCCATGTACAGGGTTTCCCCTCGGGATAAGAGGCTTTTCTATCCCTTTCCCCCAATTAGAGGGGACACCTGTGGATATCGGGGTCTTTACCGGCTGCAGTCCTGGGGGGATTTACTCGGTAACGTGGACGTTGGACAAACGTCACCATCAATTCCCATCAGAGTGAAGGAACATCGCTCCTCTATTCAGCTCTATGGATCCAGGATGAAATCCACTGCGGCCTCTGCAAGAAAAGAGCGAAGTCTGGTGAGACCCCCGAGGCCGGAGATTTCTACAGCTGCTCTGTGCGCACAGGACCTGTGATGAGGTCACAGGAGGGGAGGAGTCAGGGGTCACATGATCAGAGGCCTCAGTGTGTGCAGGACTCTGCTGTGCTGGTTGTCATGGTGCTGGATGAGGGGAAGTTTCTGTGTGGGGTCAGGAGGGGTTTACAGGGTGGATGTAGCAGAGCCGTGTGTGTACGAGGTGTACGGAGCGGAGCCGCGTGTGTACGAGGTGTACGGAGCGGAGCCGTGTGTGTGTACGGAGCGGAGCCGTGTGTGTATGAGGTGTACGGAGCGGAGCCGTGTGTGTACGAGGTGTACGGAGCGGAGCCGTGTGTGTACGAGGTGTACGGAGCGGAGCCGCATGTGTACAAGGTATACGGAGCGGAGCTATGTGTGTACAATATGTACGGAGCAGAGCCACGTGTGTACAGTTGTGGCCAAAAGTATTGACACCCCTGCAATTCTGTCAGATAATACTTAGTTTCTTCCTGAAAACGATTGCAAACACAAATTCTTTGGTGTTATTATCTTCATTTAATTTGTCTTAAATGAAAAAACACAACAGACAATGAAGCAAAAAGCAAAACATTGATCATTTCACATAAAACTCCAAAAATGGGCCAGACAAAAGTATTGGCACCCTCAGCCTAATACTTGGTTGCACAACCTTTAGCCAAAATAACAGCGACCAACCGCTTCCGGTAACCATCAATGAGTTTCTTACAATGCTCTGCTGGAATTTTAGACCATTCTTCTTTGGCAAACTGCTCCAGGTCCCTGATATTAGAAGGGTGCCTTCTCCAAACTGCCATTTTTAGATCTCTCCACAGGTGTTCTATGGGATTCAGGTCTGGACTCATTGCTGGCCACCTTAGAAGTCTCGAGTGCTTTCTCTCAAACCATTTTCTAGTGCTTTTTGAAGTGTGTTTTGGGTCATTGTCCTGCTGGAAGACCCATGACCTCTGAGGGAGACCCAGCTTTCTCACACTGGGCCCTACATTATGCAGCAAAATTTGTTGGTAGTCTTCAGACTTTATAATGCCATGCACACGGTCAAGCAGTCCAGTGCCAGAGGCAGCAAAGCAACCCCAAAACATCAGGGAACCTCCACCATGTTTGACTGTAGGGACCGTGTTCTTTTCTTTGAATGCCTCTTTTTTCTCCTGTAAACTCTATGTTGATGATTTTGCCCAAAAAGCTCTACTTTTGTCTCATCTGACCAGAGAACATTCTTCCAAGACGTTTTAGGTTTTTTCAGGTAAGTTTGGGCAAACTCCAGCCTGGCTTTTTTATGTCTCGGGGTAAGAAGTGGGGTCTTCCTGGGTCTCCTACCATACAGTCCCTTTTCATTCAGACGCCGATGGATAGTACAGGTTGACACTGTTGTACCCTCGGACTGCAGGGCAGCTTGAACTTGTTTGGATGTTAGTCGAGGTTCTTTATCCAACATCCGCACAATCTTGCGTTGAAATCTCTTGTCAATTTTTCTTTTCCGTCCACATCTAGGGAGGTTAGCCACAGTGCCATGGGCTTTACACTTCTTGATGACACTGCGCACGGTAGACACAAGAACATTCAGGTCTTTGGAGATGGACTTGTAGCCTTGAGATTGCTCATGCTTCCTCACAATTTGGTTTCTCAAGTCCTCAGACAGTTCTTTGGTCTTCTTTCTTTTCTCCATGCTCAATGTGGTACACACAAGGACACAGGACAGAGGTTGAGTCAACTTTAATCCATGTCAACTGGCTGCAAGTGTGATTTAGTTATTGCCAACACCTGTTAGGTGCCACAGGTAAGTTACAGGTGCTGGTAATTACACAAATTAGAGAAGCATCACATGATTTTTCGAACAGTGCCAATACTTTTGTCCACCCTCTTTGTTATGTTTGGTGTGGAATTATATCCAATTTGGCTTTAGGACAATTCTTTTTGTGTTTTTTCATTTAAGACAAATTAAATGAAGATAATAATACCAAAGAATTTGTGTTTGCAATCAGTTTCAGGAAGAAACTGACTATTATCTGACAGAATTGCAGGGGTGTCAATACTTTTGGCCACAACTGTATCTGAGACTAGCAATTAGGCACACAAGTCTGTGGTACGTGCTTTTCACGCATTCATGGGTTCTGTTTCATACAAGGGATGAACTATTCCTCCTGCTCCTAATCCCTGTAACGTTTTCCCTGTCATGAATTGTTGTGGCATATCCTTTTCTTATATATTATAGTACGGCTCACCCCCTATCAATCAGGCATTTTAATTGTTTCCCAGGAGGAAGATTTAATTGTGTGATAGTGATTGGACCGTCCTGTGGGGGAACCGCTATTCTTGTTTCCACTTCTCTGGGTCTGTTCTCCCATCTTTCCTTTTCTTCTCTCCCCCTGTGATATATACCTGCCGCCTGCACCACAGTTTTCACAGCATTAATAAATACATCCGGAGGTATATTCCCCATAACAGGAGTTGCCTTCTGCTGCTTCTTCACTTTCCTATTGGTAATCTGGTCCTCTATCCCCTAAACATGGGAAGGGATTGTATATACATTCTGGCCGTACTCTCATCATTTCTGTTCTCAGATCTTCCTTCAGTCCTATCAGTAACATATTTTTACAAATCTGGCTTCTCTGGGGTTTTACAAATCATAGTTATGAGGTGTAAGGGTTGTCTGCAAGTGTAATGTAAAATGTTTCCTCATTTCTCCCCTCCGTAGGAATTGCTTGGGGCTGCTCCTTACCGGAGTGGAGAGACTGTCTGTGAACCCCTGTGGCAACCCAAGGGTAATAAGCATAGAGGAGAAGCATCATATACAAGTCAGCTAGTTTGCATCTGCGGAGACATGGGGATCAGTCCTCCCCCGTGTTTGGCACCTATGGGACCCCTGGCTGATGGTATATCACCAGGGTCTACCAGAGATGGGGTGTATAGAATTATACAGATGTTAAGGCTGCAGACAGAAATCTCCTGTCAGCACATAACTTCGCTCTTTGGGCTGATTAAGGGGGGCCGGTCTCATCCCCTCCGCTACTACAGGGGTGGAGGGAGCTGTGGAAACACAGACTGATCTTGGGAAGGGGAGCAGCCTGTGTGTGGAGACGCTGCAGATTGCCTGACATACATTCTCTCATTCTAACTTCATCACACTTAGTAATAACTTCATCATTCATCATAACTTCTTAGTAATAACTTCATCATTCTTAGTAATAAAACACAACATATCATTCAGAGGTTCTGATCCACGCTGCAACTTGCACACCATAATCACATTTTCCAATCCATACAGCATGCTCCTTACTTAAACACTCATCGTATCTCTCAGCATCCAAACATCCATTCCTTGGCACTTCTGCCTTTTCAAGACTTGTCAGCGGTATTGTTAACTGCTCCATAATCCTGCAGGTCCTTTATCTTATATCTCGGATCCGTAGTCTGTCCTGACCTGGTGTGCCCAGCACCATAACAGCTGTCAAGGGTAGCGACCCCTGTCTTCAGCCCTGTTATGTAATAGTGGGATCCCACTGGTCTACCTACAATAGCCAGCAATCCCACTATCAAAGCAATAACCTGAACCGCAGCTCTCTGTTCTGTCCTAATGCTGATACATACTCTCCCAAATAATCAGACAGAATACTGTCAACAACACAGCTCCAAACACAAGCGCTGTATACTCCTCATACATCTGGATCTGAGCCCTTACTAGACTCTGAATATGGAAGATCTATTCGTGAATCCGCTCCGGGTTCAATAAGATAATATTCGTGCGTGATATTATCTTGCCACCTTGGCATATACCCTCTAGAGTCCAATACATCTACCCAGCTTTTGAACAATGCATATGACAAGAATATACTCTGCACCTATACTGGTGAACTGAACACAGACCCTTATCACACAGCATATGGCACACACATGGTAAGCATCTGTCTGACACTTCAATCACATCCATACACGCAGTGCTTCTGTACTCTCCCGCTCCCCGCATCTTATCAAAAATGCTCTAGTGCCAATGGACGAAAACATGAATCGCATCTATTTGTAGAAACTCTTGCTTGGTTCACTATATCCTCTAATTAGCGTCCTATCTGAGTACCGGGTTACATACAAAAAACATTTACATTCCCATAGATTGTCTTCACGTGAGTTTCCCTCTTCACTACAAACTCCCACCCGGGACCTTCCTATAAGTTTTTTTTCCAAGTAGCAACTAACCAGAGAGTTTTATCTTACTCACTGCTTTGAGGAATGAAAAGGCTATTTATACACTGAGCACAAATCATTTAGTCTCCATACATCAACAGCGCAGCTTAGTGCCCCACAACACAGATATAACAAAATCAGGACCGCAGTATAATCAGAACAGTCCATCACAGCATTATCAGTACTACTTATCAATTAACATCTGACAAGGCATCAACAAACAAAAGAAGAATAAAAGTTAGAACAAACATAAACCAAGTATAGCAAAGCAGGATCAAGACAATCTGATTGCAATATTTTCAATATTAACAAACACTGACATCATTACAAACAGAAAGACAGGAACCTTTGTTATAGATACAGACAAAACAAATGGGAAATCAGCGCACTTCATCCTGAAACAAAACAATTGTTAACAGCACTTAAACAGACAATCAAGCAAGAGATAACAAATAATATATACCTTTTTACCCGAGGGCTTTTCCCGTTAGAAATCCAAAGACTGACTCCAGAAAGCCTCCTTTCCCGGAGAGAAAACTGTGTGAGTAACAATTCTACTCACTTACCCGGGATCTGGTTTTCTGTTCAGGATAGAGGCGGTCAATTGTTCAGTCTGAGATGAAAGTCAAAGGGGAATATTATATCTCGCTGGGGCCTCCAAGTTGTCGGAGAAGGGATTTCTATGTCTCCTCGGGTATAGCTCAGGTGGAGCTTTTGCCTAGGTACCTAGGATTGGGAGAAATAAAACGAGAGACACAGGTTGCTTGTCTATCAAGTAAATCTCCTTTATTAGGGGGGTCAGGCTGGATCTTTTATAGCCCACTAGAAGAGGAAATGAACAAATATGGACAATTCCGTAACATTGTGTAACAATTGGCAAAAATGGAGGAAAGATTTCACAATAATTGGTAAGAATGATAGTTATATAACGATATGTCAACTATATCATGAGTTATGAGATATTATTTAATTGGAGGTGACGGGTATGTGGGGGTTTTGGCTTTTCCCTTATGTCAATTTAACAATTCATGGAACCATATCCTGTTAGTACATTTTGCCCAGATAGATATTTGGCCTCAACATATTTAGACATTATTCAAGGAAGAAAAGGGGAATTTGGAACTGACCACTGGCAGAATTATCCAACCACATAGGCAGATGATAGCAATAAAAATAGTGTCACGGGTTACAAGTTGTTTTTCAGTTATTTTTCTAGATTTAAGGAAACTAAGATTAACCATTTCTTTGACAAAGTGTACATTCAAGTGGCCTCTCCTCTTCCTCCTCCTCCTACATCACACCCAGTACAGTCCATAGATGTGGCACCAAAATTCCATTTACTTCCAACCGCATCCCAACTATCCAACCGCTCAATTGACTGTACGGAACCACAGATGGGTGAGTCTGAAGAGTTGTTCACACATTCTATCCCGAATTCATCAGAAGTGTACTCAAAAGCTTCACAGAGTCAAGAGGAGGAAATCTGCACCGATGCCCAAAATTTATTTAGCTGGATCCGGGGCAGGACAAAGTAGGGTCTGAACAGCATCCTGACCCTCATCAGCAGACGCTTACCCCTGGGGGAGATGGTCCTGATGAGACTCAGATATCTGAGGCGCATGTGGATTGTACTGTGCTGTCAGGGCAAGAAGAGGAGGAGGGTGACTCCAATGGCGAGGAATGTGATAACATGGAGGATGATGATGAGGTGATAGATCCCAGTTGGTGTGAACATAGAGACACACAGCTGAGTAGGTCATCTGAGAAGGAAAACGAGGTTATGCTGCACTGTTCATCGCAAACACGCAGTGAGGCAGCCACGACGAGCGATGCATCCTCAGCCACAACTGTGCCTCTCACCAGCTTCGTCCATGGGTCTGCAGTTTGCAGAGGTGGCAAGGGTTGCGTAATCTGGGCCTTTTTTGACACTGCAAATTATGAGCCAACTCACATAATCTGTCAACTTTGCAAAAAAAAAACTGAGCTGAGGTAAAAAGTGCAATAATTTGACTACAACATGAACTTTCACATGCACAATCAACACAAGGGCTAGGCCAGTAAGTCTAACCTCTATTGTTGGTAAAATATTTGAAGGGTTTCTAAGGGATGTTATTCTGGATTATCTCAATGAGAATTACTGTGTAACGCCATATCAGCATGGGGTTTTGAGGAATCGCTCATGTCAAACCAATCTAATCAGTTTTATGAAGAGGTAAGCTATAGGCTGGACCAAGGTGAGTCATTGGACATAGTATAGCTTGATTTTTCCAAAGCGTTTGATACCGTGCCACCGTGCCACACAAGAGGTTGGCACACAAAATGAGAATGCTGGGTCTGGGGGAAAATGTGTGTGAATGGGTAAGTAACAGGCTTAGTGATAGAAAGCAGAGGGTAGTTATAAATGGTATATTCTCTAACTGGGTCGCTGTGACCAGTGGGGTACCACAGGGGTTGGTGTGGGACCTATTCTAATCAACATATTTAGTAACAATCTGGTAGAAGGTTTACACAGTAAAATATCGATATTTGCAGATGATGCAAAACTATGTAAAGCAGTCAATACAAGAGAAGATAGTATTCTGCTACAGATGCATCTGGATAGGTTGGAAAGCTGGGCCGAAAGGTGGCAGATGCAGTTTAGCAATGATACATATAAGGTTATACACATGGGAAGAAGGAGTCCATATCACCATTACACACTGAACGGGAAACCACTGTGTAAATCTGACATGGAGAAGGACTTGGGGATCCTAGTTAATGATAAACTTACCTGGAGCAGCCAGTGCTAGGCAGCGGCTTCCAAGGAAAACAGGATCATGGGGTGCATTAAAGAGGTCTGGATACACATGATGAGAGCATTATACTGCCTCTGTACAAATCCCTGGTTACACCACACATGGAGTACTGGTACAGTTTTGGACACCGGTGCTCAGGAAGGATATAATGGAACTAGAGCGAGTACAAAGGAGGGCAGCAAAATTAATAAAGGGGATGGGGGAACTACAATACCCAGAGAGATTAGCAAAATTAGGATTATTTAGTCTAGAAAAAAAACAACTGAGGGGCAATTTAATAACTATGTATAAGTATTTAAGGGGACAATACAATCACTCCGAGCATCTGTTTATACCAAGGAAGGTGACGGTCACAAGGGGGCATTCTCTGCGTCTGGAGGAGAGAAGGTTTTTCCACCAACAGAGAAAAGGATTCTTTACTGTTGGGGCAGGGAGAATTTGGAATTCCTTGCCTGAGGAGGTGGTAAAGGCGAACTCAGCCAAGTGGTTCAAGAGAGGCCTGGATGTCTTCCTGGAGCGCAACAATATTGTATCTTACAGTTATTAGGTTCTTTAGAAGGACGTAGATCTGGGGATTTATTCTGATGGAATATAGGCTGAACTAGATGGACAAATGTCTTCTTTTTAACTATGTTAACATGCTTTACTGTGGGAATTCCACTGCACAAAAATGCGGACCAGCGGACATCAACAACCATCAGCCGCCCCTTCAATCACATCTGCTGCTTCCTCCTCCTTGGTTACTGTATCAACTATTGAGATGCAGATCTTCAACCACAAAACCTCACGTTCTGTACTTGCGCAAATCACGCTGACTGAGATGCCGCCTTCAGCTGTAACGGAACCGGACAAGCCTAGTTTTTGACTGATCAGAGAGAACTATCACACCACAAGTTTCTCAAACCACAGTAACATCTCCGCCTGCAACTCTCACGGTCCAGCAGTTTGTCCGGTTCATCGTTCTCCGCCCTCTCTCAGCACTGCAGCCAGCCCATGGTTCCGCAGTTGTGGTCACGTAAAAGATAGCTTTGTCATGCGTAGGAGGAAGCAAAGAGGTTGAACTCCACCATCTCCAATTTGTTGGCCACGGAAATGCTGCCTTTCTGCCTGATACAGACAGTTTCCGAAATCTGATAGCCGTCGCAGTCCCCCAGTACCAATTACCCAGTTGCTATTACTTTTCTAAGAAAGCTGTGCCTGTGCTACACCAGCATGTCGCAGAAATCACCCGTTCCATGACAAAATCGCTGTCTGCTGGAATGCATTTCATCACAGACACTTGGACGAGTAAGCATGGCCAAGGGGGTTACATCTCGCTGACTGGGCACTGGGTGACTCTACTGGCTGTGGGGACAGGTGCTGCTCCACAAGTCTTGGAATCCCCAAGGCTTGCAGGATAAAACTCTACATTTAACACTTCCTCCACTGCTTTTGCCTCCTCTATCACCTCTAGGGCCTCCACCTATGCCCTCAACCTCTGCCCTAATGAGACACGCATTCCAAGTGCGGAGCAGACCCCCACCACCTCCGTACTGCACAGTCAGGGCTCTCTGCAATCAGGCAGTCTTAAAATTGATATGTCTTTGAGATCGCAGTCATACAGCTGAAGAGTTGTGGACAGTTCTCCAGGCTCAGTTTGATCAATGGCTGTCTCCGCTGAACCTGCATGCAGGGAAGGTGTTAAGGGTGCAAACTTGGTGGCGGCCCTACGGCAAGGCAAGCCCACACATGTGCCTTGCATGGCTCATGTTCTCAAATTGGTGGTACAGCGTATTCTCCACCACTATTCTGGCCTGGGTGAACTGCTCAAGAAGGCACGTAAGCTGTGTGCTCATTTTTGCCGTTCACACCCCTCTCCTCATCGACTTGCAGTGGAATTCCACTCTGCACGTTGGAGCGACTGTGGCAGCAGCAACAAGCCCTGACGCAGTATGTCATGTCATATAGCCTGGGCCAATGCAGTATGGACCTGGCGCATGTCACATTTACAGAGTGCGCACAGATTAAGGACTTCTGCACCCTTCTGCACAGTTTCAAAATGGCTACGGAGATAGTTATCACTGATGCCGCCATCATCAGCATCACTATTCCGGTCATCTATATGCTGGAGAAGACATTGAATAGCCTGCAGGAAGAGATGGTGGTCCCAGAAGAAGAGGAGGAAGCAGAGGAGGATGCAGAAGGGATAATACTGTCTCTAAGTTCAAGACTGTCGCTACACAGGTGGGTACCAAGGGAGGGTGGATTACTGTGATCGAGGGGGGTGGTGATAGACAAGCTGTTATGGAAGGTGCAAGATCCGAGGAACAAATGGAGGAGAAAGAGGTGATGGGCGAGCAACTGTAAGATGAAGAGGATAATACTCCCCTCTCTGTTATGCGTGGTTGGAGGGTTGAGATGGAGGAAATGAGCCTCATTGTTACCCAGCCACCAACACAGCATGGGCTTGGACCTCATGGTAGAGCCCGACATATGAGTGCCTTCTTGCTGCACTATCTGCAACATGATCCCCGTATAGTTATGATGAGGAATAATGCTGACCACTGGGTTGCCACTTTATTAGATCCACGTTATAAAACCAAATTTTGCCAGATGATCCCCACCCTAGAAAAGAAACAGCGAATGCAGTAGTATTGAAACACGCTTTTACACAACCTTAAGGCCGGTTTCACATTTGCGTTTCAGGGCGCAGCGACGGCCTGTGCATGGCCGCCGCTAAGCCCCGCCCCCTGCCACGCCTCCTCCGGTAGCTCCACCTACCGGCGCATGACGCTGCATGTGTCCTGCATCCCCTATCTTTATCACTGGGGATGTAGGCCGTGCGCAGTATGCATTTGGCGGCGCATGCGTCCTTTTGACGATGCGCCGAGCGCAGCCAAACGCAACCTGTTGCAATTTGGTTGCGCTCGGCGCACCGTCAAAAGGACGCATGTGCCGCCAAACACATACTGCGCACGGCCTACATCCCCAGTGATAAAGATAGGGGACGCAGGACGCATGCAGCGTCATGCACCGGTAGGCGGAGCTACTGGAGGAGGCGCGGCAGGGGCGGGGCTTAGCGGTGGCCGTGCGCAGGCTGTCGCTGCGCCCTGAAACGCAAATGTGAAACCGGCCTAAGAGAGCTTTTCCCCAATACGGCAGTGAATCACACCGTTCACATCGCAGCTGTAGACTTCCAACCTCTGGACCGTCAATTCTTCAACGCCAAAACATTAGCAGCAGCAGCAGTGGTGGAGGTAGAAGCGATTTCTGTGAGTCCTTTGACACTTTTTTAGGCCAACGCATGACGTGGGTTACTTGCTTACGTTATTTGGCGAAAATATTTACTAATACCTCTCATATTTTTTATATGTGTTTTTTGCACTTTATTTTTCAGGGTGCAGTTGGGCCCATTCGGTCTTGTAAACTGTGGTGTCTGTTCACATGGGATGCATTTGGATAGCGCTAGGCAGCCCGCCTGATCTAATACTATGGGCGTAACTAATAGGCTGTTAGCCTGGATGATATGCATTACCATTGTGTGAACAGCGGAGCATACAAGTCTTCATTGTGCATTAATATACCAAGCATCCGACCCCTCCATACACTGGTAGGTTGTGAGTGGTTGTCTCATCGGTATTCTTGCACCTGTGTTGCCCCCATCTTAACTATATGGGCCCACTCACCCTGACAGTGCATTTGTTTGGAGGTCTGGGCAGGTCAGCATCTCTGCTTTTTGCTGTGGTTTTGAACATTTGACATTTGCCTGAATTTTTATATTTACACATATATTTTTTGTCTTAACTCTATACTATTTCACATTAGAAGCTGTGTATTTTTGTAATTATTTGTATGTATACATGATTAAATACCACTTCTGTCTGTAAAAACAATCCCTTTTAATCCCTTTCTGACATCGGGTGTAAATGTACGCTGATGTCGGACTCCCTCCTTTTGATGTGGGCTCCAGCGCTGAGCCCACATCTTTTCTCACACATGATGGGCCAGAAATCCCGCACATCGGTGACCCTGTCACGTGATCGCGGTCACCGATAGGTTGGAATGACAACCAGAGGTCTCCAGCAGACCTCTATGGTTGTCACTTCCGGATCCTATGAGCTCTGCCCAGTGGTCGGCGCTCATAGCAAGTGAGCAACTCTGCTACATGCAGGTGATCTGATCATTGCCTGTATGTAGCAGAGCCGATCGGGTTTAGAAAGCTTCTAGCCTCCCATTGAGACTATTGAATCATGCCTGTGGAGACATGGGTTGTCAGCGCGCACCCCGGTCCGCTGGCCGAAACGACATGGATCAGGGATCATCCCACCGAACGCAGGCTCTCCCTTTAACATGGGCATAACGCTACTCAGACAACACACAGTGAGTGTAATGCAGTGTGGCAATGCTTTATTGTACCACAAAACAGGCAGATAACACATAGAACAGTCCCAGCAAAATACCCAACAGAGTGCACATTACAGAGTCTCAGCCTTCCGCTGATTTGCTCCTGGGGTCGCTACCCCACCTGTGGCACGCTCAGAGAGGAGGTAACGACAAGCGTAGGAAGATGACAATCCATTCAGTCCATACAAGGTAAAAGGCCAGTTAATCCGAGGATCACAACCTGGCTTCTCCAAACGTATCCATGGTTCAGCGATGGTGAATGAAGCAGATCTGTATTCTTCCAACCAAGGCTGAAAACCCCTAGGTTGTTTCCTGTAGAATGATAGATCCATGTCCCTCGTGATGTAAAAACTATACGAAGTATAAAGTTTGAAGTCTGGGATCTGCCGATATGTGGCTAGTTTTCTGTTTCAGATAACATGATTTTAATTTTTTTTTGTCCAGTCTCGCTGGAATATAGATCAATATTAAATAGTCACCTGATGACGCCTTTGGTGAGGACAATGAAACCCGTAGAAATGTGAGGCTTGGAGAGTGAGTGTGTATACATCACCTCACCCTATATACTGAGATGTGGGGTACATGTTTTTTTCTATTAGTCACCTTCTGACTAACATTCAGGGGGTGAATTATGGGTATAGTTTTACATTTGGAATTAATAAAGTTTAGTTTTATCCTTTTTTCAGCATACAGGAGGAATGACAAGAGACAACCCATTTAAGAAAATTCAATTTTGGTTAAAACTATTCCAACATTATGAACATAAAAAAGGCTTCTCCCCTATGTGACGTTTCTGATGTTTATTAACAGCTGATTTCCAAGTAAAATATTGACAACATTAAGAAAATCAAAAAGGCTTCTCCCCTGTGTATGTTCTCTGTTGAGGTGGCTCAGTCGTTAGCACTGCAGCCTTGTAGTGCTGTAATCCTGGGTTCAACTCCCATCAAGGACAACATCTGCAAGGAGTTTGTATGTTCTCCCTGTGTTTGCATGGGTTTCCTCCCACATTTGAAAGACATACTGATAGGGAATTTACATTGTGAGCCCCATTGAGGACAGTGATGATAATGTGTGCAAACTGTAAAGGGCTGCGGAATAGGTTAGTGCTATATAAAAAGAAAGATTATTATTAGTAGTAAGATTCCATTTCTGTTAAAACATTTCCCACATTATGAACAGGAAAAATGGCTTCTCTGATGTGATCAAGATTTATTTTCGATTAAGCATGAAGGAAGTTTCTCCCCTGTGTGAGTTATTTGGTGTGGAACAAGACTCCATTTCTGGTTAAAAATTGTTCCACATTCTGAACATGAAAAAGGCTTCTCCCCTGGTGAGTTCTCTGGTGCCTAACACAATGTGATTTAGTGCAAAAACATTTCCCGCATTCTGAACATGAAAAAGGTTTCTCCCCTGTGTGTGTTCTCTGGTGATTAACAAAATGTGATTTATGTGCAGAAACATTTCCCACATTCTGAACAGGAAAAAGGCTTCTCCCCTGTGTGAGTTCTCTGGTGTCTAACAAAATGTGATTTATGTGCAAAACATTTCCCACATTCTGAACATGAAAAAGGCTTCTCCCCTGTGTGAGTTCTATGGTGATTAACCAAATGTGATTTCTGGTTAAAAGATTTCCCACATTCTGAACAGGAAAAACGCTTCTCCCCTGTGTGATTTCTCTGGTGATTAACCAAATCTGATTTCTGGTTAAAACATTTTCCACATTCTGAACATGAAAAAGGCTTCTCCCCTGTGTGAGTTCTATGATGATAAACCAAATGTGATTTCCGGTTAAAACATTTCCCACATTCTGAACAGGAAAAAGGCTTCACCCCTGTGTGAGTTCTCTGGTGAGTAACAAAATGTGATTTCTGTATAAAACATTTCCCACATTCTGAACAGGAAAAAGGCTTCTCCGCTGTGTGAGTTCTATGGTGATTAACCAAATCTGATTTCAGTGTAAAACATTTCCCACATTCTGAACAGGAAAAAGGCTTCTCCCCTGTGTGAGTTCTTTGGTGTGTAACAAAACGTGATTTCCATGTAAAACATTTCCCACATTCTGAACAGGAAAAAGGCTTCTCCCCTGTGTGAGATCGATGGTGCCTAACACATTCTGATTTAGTGCAGAAACATTTCCCACATTCTGAACATGAAAAAGGCTTCTCTCCTGTGTGAATTTTATGGTGATTAGCCAAATCTGATTTCTGGTTAAAACATTTCCCACATTCTGAACAGGAAAAAGGCTTCTCCCCTGTGTGAGTTCTCTGGTGTCTAACAAAATGTGATTTATGTGCAAAACATTTCCCACATTCTGAACATGAAAAAGGCTTCTCCCCTGTGTGAGTTCTATGGTGATTAACCAAATGTGATTTCTGGTTAAAAGATTTCCCACATTCTGAACAGGAAAAACGCTTCTCCCCTGTGTGATTTCTCTGGTGATTAACCAAATCTGATTTCTGGTTAAAACATTTCCCACATTCTGAACATGAAAAAGGCTTCTCCCCAGTGTGAGTTCTATGGTGATTAACCAAATGTGATTTCTGGTTAAAAGATTTCCCACATTCTGAACAGGAAAAACGCTTCTCCCCTGTGTGATTTCTCTGGTGATTAACCAAATCTGATTTCTGGTTAAAACATTTCCCACATTCTGAACATGAAAAAGGCTTCTCCCCTGTGTGAGTTCTATGATGATTAACCAAATGTGATTTCCGGTTAAAACATTTCCCACATTCTGAACAGGAAAAAGGCTTCACCCCTGTGTGAGTTCTCTGGTGAGTAACAAAATGTGATTTCTGTATAAAACATTTCCCACATTCTGAACAGGAAAAAGGCTTCTCCGCTGTGTGAGTTCTATGGTGATTAACCAAATCTGATTTCAGTGTAAAACATTTCCCACATTCTGAACAGGAAAAAGGCTTCTCCCCTGTGTGAGTTCTTTGGTGTGTAACAAAACGTGATTTCCATGTAAAACATTTCCCACATTCTGAACATGAGAATGACTTCTTTGCTTTAGCAGCAGTTTGTTTTTTATTGCCTCTTTTGTGACTTTGATTTTCCTTAGTAGTCAGTAATGAATCAGAAGATGGGACCTGTTTCATAGGATCAGATGACAGATCTTTGCTGTGAATGGATGATGATATATCTGGAGTAATGGCATTCACTTCAATTGTATCTTGTAGGATCTCAAGATCAGATTTAAAAATTGAAGATGTCAGCTGTCCATCTGATCTCCTGGTACAGTCATCTGCTAAGATATAAAACAATTATTATTTATTAATAAAATATCCTTGAGTTTTATATTTTTGAACATTTCTACTTAAACTGTCCATAAAAATGGCAAGCTATGTAAAAAACTTTAATCATTTACTAAGACAATGACTGTTCACAGTCTAGTAGAAAACTTTGTTGGATGAACCAGTAGTGTTTGGTAGAGATGAGCGACACTTCCTTTTTTCGGGTCGAGTCTGGTTTCATGAAACACGACTTTCTTAAAAGTCGGGTCGAACGAAATCGGCCGACTATAGGGAAAAGTCGGGGTCCGACTGAAACACGGAACCCAATGCAAGTCAATAGGGCAGCAAAGTCGGTAGGGAGTGGAGGACAGTAAACACACCTACAGTGCCCATTTTAATGGCAACGACATCAATTCTTATTACTTAAGCTTGTCAACCTTAATTTACTTTATAATAATACTTACGCATTGAAAACTGGGGCTTATTTGGCTAAAGTTGTGGGGGGGGTAGGGCTGACGCCAGGTTTTCATGTGCCCTGGGCCAAAGAGTGTCAGTGCGCCCTTTTAACACATACCACAATTCATAATGCTCCGATACCGCACAGAAATATAGGTATAGTACAATGAAAAATATTTCACTGCTTACATGACATGACTGATATTATCTATTTTAAATTCTACAATAGCTCAAAAAGTACAGTATATTACTTCATACAGTATTATGGCCACCACCTAGTGCACCATACAGAATAATGAGCGCCATATATTTCTCCATACAGAATAATTGGTCCCATATAATGTTCCATACAGTATATGATGAGCTCCACATAATGCTATAGTATATGTTGGTCCCCATGGATGATGCTCCACTGTCTTATGAGCCCAAATAATGCTCTATATATAATGGGCCCCATTTCTAATGCTCCAGTGTATAATGGGCCCCATAAATGCTGCTCCAGTGTCTGATGTAACCCATTTGAAATGCTCCAGTATATGTTGGTCCCCATGGACGATGCTCCAGTGTTATGGGCCCAAATAATGCTCCATATATAATGGGCCCCATTTCTAATGCTCCAGTGTATAATGCTCCCCGTAAATGCTGCTCCAGTGTCTGATGTCCCCCATTTGGAATGCTCCAGTATATGTTGGTCTCCATGGACGATGCTCCAGTGTGTTATGGGCCCAAATAATGCTCCATATATAATGGGCCCTATTTCTAATGCTCCAGTGTATAATGGGCCCCATAAATGCTGCTCCAGTGTCTGATGTGCCCCATTTGGAATACTCCAGTATATGATGGGCCAAATGGATGATGCTCCAGTGTATGATGGGCCCCATATCTCATTCTCCAGTGTATATTGCTCCCCCAAAAATGCTCCCAACATTTAAAAAAATTAAATACCTCTCCTCGCTGGGCACTGCTGTACTCTGGACTCCTCAGCTTTGCCATCTTCAAGTTCTCTGCACTTGTACTGTTTCGGTAGAGGGCATACAGACGTAATGTCAACGCGCTCTCAAACCTGAATGTCACTGTCAGGAAACGCGGAAGATGTCACGGCGGTAGGGAGAGGTAAGTACTGCAAGTGCTGTGGCCCTGAGCAAGCATGGGTGGCCCACTCGTGGGTGATGGCACTGGCACAGGGCCCCTCATATTACGACGGTATGTCTGACGGCGAGTGGGCCCTCCCACCGGCAGAGACACTTTTGCGTGCTATGAGGGGCCCTGTGCCACTGCTGTTGCCCACGATTAGGACCCCCCCACCTGCTCAGGGAACCGGCACTTTTATCTGCACCTTCCTCTGTGTCACCGTGTAAGGTGGTATAGTATGCGGGAAGGGGCACCTGAGTTTCATCAGTGTCACATTCTGGCTCTTTAGAGTGCGAGAGGAATGTAGTGCTGTGGGTGAATGTACCAGCGGAATCATCTAGCAGTGGCTGTGCATCAGTGCACTCAATCTCCGATTCATGTTGGACTGGGGAATTCAGGATTTCACTTGATAAAACAGGCATGGCATGTGAAAAGGGCTCCATGGAGTAATCTGAATTGTGGGCTGCCGCATCCTGCACTTTGGGTGGGGGTGAAGGAGACAAGGAAAGGGGTGGTTCTTGACCAGAAGCCTGCACTGACAACTCAGTGCTTGCATTTTTGTAAACTTCTGAAGAGGAGGTGATAAAGATGGAGGCTGTTTTGGCAATGTAAGGCAGTTCCTGATGCTCTGGCTTTAAAAGCAGTTTACCTACTCCCATAAAAGAGAGCCTTGAAGGGCTTCTTGTGCCAGACGATGACGCAGGCTCAACACCTCCTGCCTTAGCTGCTATTGTGCTTTTGGCCCTACCAGCAGATGCACCACCACCATCAGTACCAGCTGGCCCCCCACACCCACGTCCGCGGCCTCTTCCACCATACTTAATAATTTTTGTGAAAATGAACTCAAAATACAAGCAGATATATGGTACTGTATCAGAAGCAGACAGCTCTATACCGTCTAGGGATAATTGTAAATCTCCGTATATACTTCATGGGTCAGACACAGACGGTCACAGGCTCAGTATGGATTAGACAATAATATAAAAATTTGCAAAAGGGTACAGTATCACTAGATACAAGGTATATATAGTATAGATTAAACATGCTGAATATCCATATACTTTTCAGGAGGCAAACACAGACGCTCTCAGGCCCAGTATGGATCCGACAACAATATAGAAAGTTGAGAAAGGGTACTATGGCGCCCCTTAGGGTATGGTCGCCACAGAGGTACTGCACCTCATCCAAAGGTGTGGTATCCCATCCTCAGGTAAGGAGGGATCACCATTCAGGACTCCTAAACCTGCACTCAACACACACACTAGTTAGTCAGGGCATCTGTGTGTACCCGGCGAGAGGATGGCCTCATCCCAGACTAACTAGGAAAGGGTGTTGGGGGTTAGTGTTGAAGGTAAGTACAGTGGGAGGAGCTTAGGTAGTGGAGTGATTATGGCCATCCAATGAGAGAGAGCAAGGTGACAGTTGGTGGGTGTAGCTAGTCTGAGGTAAATGGATCTTTCTAGAGAGTTGTCAGTTGGTGACAGGACAGAGTAAGAGCAGGATTGCTGTGAGAGGGCTGAGGGTCAGAGAAGATAGAAACACCTTGTCCAAGCTCCTAGACTGGAAGGAAGGCATCTTTGGGGCATGGGAAATGCAATAAGCCACCTGTGAGGCCTGTTTCTGGAGAAGGAAGAACCAGGCCTCGTTCGGGAAGGTGGCTCCTGAAGGTAGTGGAGAAATACAGGGCTCAGCTAGAAAGACGGAGGCTGAGATAACTTTAAGTGCCTCAGTCGCAGCCGCATTCAAAACTCAAAAAGGCAGCAGATGGAATAAAAGACCCCAGGGCCTGACCCACGTAGCCCAGTGTGATCCGTGGCTGCCCGCTTGGGATACTGTTTGCGAAGGCGCACAACAGGAAGGAAGGGAGAGGTCAGCGCAGAGACACGGCCTAGAAAGGATACACAAGGAGGAGTCTTGAACAGGTGTTCCTGATCTACCTTGGAGTTTGCCGGACCCCTCCCTCGGAGGACACAGTACCAAGTGGGTCATCTTGTGCACAAAACTTTTGAGGAAAAACTCAGAAACTGCACCCAACTGTGTCCTTGATGTCTTTTACAACTCGCCTGCTACACACGCTACACTCACCATCATCGTCAACGGCTCACAAGCACCATCTCAACTGCCCTGGGATATAGCTGTGCCCGTGGAGAGCTTCATCATCTTGGATGCTTTAACACCGTCCCAGAGGATATGTATTGCAGCGTTGGCTACCCAAGCTGAGTACCATGGGTGGCGTCACGATCCCCCTTTTTCAAATTAATTATCATACCATCTTCCCCCTCATCTGAACTGTCATGTTCTTTATTGGACACCCAGGGCCACGGACCGTGTAACAATCACCACCGTGACATACTTCCCCCTTAAAAGAGCCTGAAAGGCCCGGTACTGAGTAACCCCCAGCCCTGCGTGGCGTTTAATTTTAACACCAGATACCAGGGATATATAGTATAGTTTCAACATTCTAAATCTACGTTTATATTTTTGGAGGCAGACACAGACGCTGTCATGGCCAGTATGGATTCGACAACAATTAAAAAAGGAGAAAAAGGGTACAGTATCACCAGATACAAGGTATATATAGTATAGTTTAAACATTCAAAATCTCCGTAGACATTTCAGGAGGCAGACACAGACGCTCTCAGTCCCAGTATGCATTAGCCAAGAATATAAAAAGTAGAAAAAGGGTACTGTATCACCAGATACAAGGTAGATATACTGTAGCATTGTTTAAACATTGCAAATCTCCCTATTTATTTCAGGAGGCACACACAAACGCTCTTAGGGTCAGTATGGATTACACAATATAAAAATCAGTAAAAGGGTAAGGGATTAGGGATGGGCGAATCCTGAAATACTCGGAATCGCTAGACTGTAACGAGTCCGAGTCGGAAACTCGCTATTCGTTGCGAGTCTAGCGATTCCAATGTTAATGAATGGGGATGCGAGTATTGCAGCGATTCCAATGTTAATGAATGGGGAATGGCAATCCTAGTTTTTTCAGAGTTTAATACAAGCAATCCTAGTTTCTTAGCGATTTTGTGTCCCCCTGCTGACACAAAATCGCTAAGAAACTAGAATTGCTTGTATTAAACTCTGAAAAAAAAAAAAATAGGAGTCTTAGCGATTTTGTGTCCCCCTGTTGACTAGTGTTGAGCTTTCCGATTGGCTGCCGAAATGATGTCATCATGATGCGCTGTCTGTGCGCATTATGATGCGCCGTCAGTTCGGGCCTTCGGGGGGGCTGTGCCGACTGTCCGGGGGTCTTTACCGGCCTGCCGGTGGTCTGTGCCGGCCTGCCGGTGGTCTGTGCAGGCTCCGGTGGTCTGTGCCGGCCTGCCGGTGGTCTGTGCAGGCTCCGGTGGTCTGTGCCGGCCTGCCGGGGGGTCTGTGCCGGCCTGCCGGTGGTCTGTGCCGGCCTGCCGGTGGTCTGTGCCGGCTCCGGTGGTCTGTGCCGGCCTGCCGGGGGGCTGTGCCGGCCTGCCGGGGGGCTGTGCCGGCCTGCCGGTGGTCTGTGCAGGCTCCGGTGGTCTGTGCAGGCTCCGGTGGTCTGTGCAGGCATCGTCCGATGGGACTACAAGTCCCATCGGGCGATGTCTGCTACCATGACAGTGATTGACAAATTAGCCAATGATGGGACAGTAGTAGTCCCATCATCCGGCTAATGTGTTGAATGTAAAAAAAAAAATAAAAAAATTACATGCTACATACATGCAACATGCATACTACATATATACTACATGCAACATACATACTACATGCATACTACATGCATACTACATACATACTACATACATACTACATATATACTATATATACTACATGTAACATACACCATTGTAGGCATTTACTACAGGCCGCCTGTGCAAGCTGAAGATATGGATGAACTCTTTATGCATCAAATGGCCAAGTTCTCCAAAAAATATGACATAGTTGTCATGGGAGATTTCAACTATCCAGACATTTGTTGGGAATCTCTCTCAGGCAAAACTAACAGGTCAAGGAAATTCTTATCCTCTCTTGCTGACAACTTTATCTTCCAAAAGGTAAGGGAGAAAACAAGGGGAACTGCTACCTTGGATCTAATCCTTATAAACAGGGAGGAAATGGTTGAGGAGGTAAAAGTGGCTGGGACCCTAGGAGGTAGCGACCATGCTATTTTAGAATTTTGGATAACTAGAGGCGGAAGACCTGTGAAGATTCAGACGTCAAGGTTAGATTTCAGAAAGGCAGATTTTAAGGGATTCAGAAAGAGAATTGGAGGGATCCAATGGCTGGATATCCTTAAAGACAAAAATGTCCAGGAAGGATGGGAAATCTTGAAAAATGAAATTCTCAAAGCACAATTGTTAACAATTCCGAAAAGAGGGAAGAATAGGAAGCAGTTAAGGAAACCAGGATGGATGAACACAGAACTTAAGCACATGCTAAAAAGGAAGAAAAAAATGTTTATAAAATGGAAAGAGGGAGGCATATCTAAAGAAGAATATAATGCTGTCTGCAGAACCTGCAGGGCACAAATCAGATTATCTAAAGCTGAAAATGAATTGAGGCTTGCAAGAGATGTCAAAAGCAATAATAAAGGATTTTGGGGATATGTCAAAAGTAAAAGAAAAGTCAAAGATGCTATAGGATTTTTACAGGATGAAAATGATGAAATGGTAAGACAGGATGTTGAGAAGGCTGAACTTTTAAATTCCTATTTTGCATCTGTTTTCTCTCAGAAAGGAAATGTAACATCAACTGTTATTCACTGTCCTATTAAGGGAATAGAAGAATCCAGGATATCTATAAACAGAAAGATAGTGAGGAAACACTTAGCTAGCCTAAATGAATTCAAGTCTCCAGGTCCAGATGAATTACACCCCAGAGTACTGAAGGAGATAGCAGAAGAAATTTTTGAACCCCTCTCTATAATCTTTGAAAATTCTTGGAGAACAGGAGAAGTGCCAGAAGACTGGAGAAGAGCAAATGTTGTTCCTATCTTCAAAAAGGGGAAGAAGGTGGACCCAGGTAACTATAGGCCGGTGAGTCTGACTTCTATACCAGGAAAGATCTTTGAACAAATTATTAAACAACATGTATGTCAATACCTGGATAAGAATGAAGTGATTAAACAGAGTCAGCATGGGTTTGTAACTAATAAGTCATGTCAGACTAACTTAATTTCCTTCTATGACGGTATCACTGATTGGGTGGATCAAGGAAATGCTGTAGATATAGTATATCTTGACTTCAGCAAAGCATTTGACAAAGTCTCTCATACAATCCTTATTGAAAAAATGATTAAGTATGGAATGGACAAGGCAACTGTTAGGTGGATTCATAACTGGCTTAGTGATCGGACCCAAAGAGTGGTCGTAAATGGCTGCACATCCAGTTGGAAGAATGTCTCAAGTGGGGTACCACAGGGCTCTGTCCTGGGCCCTGTATTGTTCAACATCTTTATCAACGATTTAGATGAAGGAATTGAGGGTAAACTGATTAAATTTGCTGATGACACAAAGCTAGGAGGGATAGCTAATACTAGAGAAGAGAGAGAGAGGATTCAAAAAGATTTAAATAAACTGGAGAAGTGGGCAGCAACTAACAGAATGGTTTTTAACAGGGAGAAATGCAAAGTACTACATCTGGGCAATAAAAATGGAAAAAGCATATATAGAATGGGAGGAATAGGGCTAAGTGACAGCACATGTGAAAAAGACTTGGGTATACTAATAGATCACAGACTGAATATGAGTCAACAGTGTGATGCAGCAGCAAAAAAGGCAAATGCAATTCTAGGATGTATTAACAGAAGCATACAGTCTAGATCACGTGAAGTCATTATTTCCCTCTACTCCTCTTTGGTCAGACCTCATCTGGAATATTGTGTCCAGTTTTGGGCACCACATTTTAAAAAAGACATCAACAAACTGGAGCAAGTTCAGAAAAGAGCGACCAGAATGGTGACCGGTCTGCAAACCCTGTCTTATGAAGAAAGGTTGCAGGATTTGGGAATGTTTAGTTTGCAAAAGAGAAGACTGAGAGGAGACTTAATAGCTGTCTACAAATATCTAAAGGGCTGTCACATTGTAGAAGGATCAACTTTATTCTCATTTGCACAAGGAAAGACTAGAAGCAATGGGATGAAACTGAATGGGAGGAGACACAGATTAGATATTAGAAAAAACTTTTTGACAGTTAGAGTGATCAATGAGTGGAACAGGCTGCCACGAGAAGTGGTGAGTTCTCCTTCAATGGAAGTCTTCAAACAGAGGCTGGACAGACATCTGACTGGGATGATTTAGCGAATCCTGCTTTGAGCAGGGGGTTGGACCAGATGGCCCAGGAGGTCCCTTCCAACTCTACAATTCTATGATTCTATGATTCTACTACATATATACTACATGCTACATACATGCAACATACATACTACATACATGCTACATACTACATACATACTACATACATACTACATACATACAACATATATACTATATATACTACATGTAACATACATACTACATATATGCTACATGCTACATACATGCAACATACATACTACATACATGCTACATGCATACTACATACATACACTACATGCATGCAACATGCATACTACATATATACTGCATATATACTACATGCATGCAACATACATATATACTACATACAATACATACATATAGACATACAGTACATATAACATAGAGTACATACTTACCGTCACTTGTCACTTTGATCCCCGAAGCCATTGTCGTCTGAGGAATAAATATCAAAATAAAAAAACACCAATATACTTACCCCGATCCGCAGAAGTCCACGAGGGTCCCACGTCCATCTTGCGTGGAGAACAGCAGCATCAGCTGATGCTACCGTTCTCTACCAGCTCCAGGAATACAATGACGGAAGGTAGGTATCCTTCCGCACTGTATTCCTCCACCACTTTAAAAAAAAAAAAAAAGTCCCTAGTCTCACTTTATGACATTGCTGCATGGGAAATTCCCACGCAGCAATGGCATAAAGTGAGACTAGGGACTTTTTTTTTTTACAGTGGTGGAGGAATACAGTGCGGAAGGATACCTACCTTCCGTCATTGTATTCCTGGAGCTGGTAGAGAACGGTAGCATCAGCTGATGCTGCTGTTCTCCACGCAAGATGGACGTGGGACCCTCGTGGACTTCTGCGGATCGGGGTAAGTATATTGGTGTTTTTTTATTTTGATATTTATCCCTCAGGTGACAATGGCTTCGGGGATCAAAGTGACAAGTGACGGTAAGTATGTACTCTATGTTATATGTACTGTATGTCTATATGTATGTATTGTATGTAGTATATATGTATGTTGCATGCATGCAGTATATATGCAGTATATATGTAGTATGCATGTTGCATGCATGTAGTGTATGTATGTAGTATGCATGTAGCATGTATGTAGTATGTATGTTGCATGTATGTAGCATGTAGTATATATGTAGTATGTATGTTACATGTAGTATATATAGTATATATGTTGTATGTATGTAGTATGTATGTAGTATGCATGTAGTATGTAGCATGTATGTAGTATGTATGTTGCATGTATGTAGCATGTAGTATATATGTAGTATGTATGTTACATGTAGTATATATAGTATATATGTAGTATATATGTTGTATGTATGTAGTATGTATGTAGTATGCATGTAGTATGTAGCATGTATGTAGTATGTATGTTGCATGTATGTAGCATGTAGTATATATGTAGTATGTATGTTACATATAGTATATATAGTATATATGTAGTATGTATGTAGTATGCATGTAGTATGTATGTAGTATGCATGTAGTATGTATGTTGCATGTAGTATATATGTAGTATGCATGTTGTATGTATGTAGCATGTAATTTTTTTTTTTTATTTTTTTTTTTTACATTCAACACATTAGCCGGATGATGGGACTACTACTGTCCCATCATTGGCTAATGTGTCAATCACTGTCATGGTAGCAGGCATCGCCCGATGGGACTTGTAGTCCCATCGGACGATGCCTGCACAGACCACCGGAGCCTGCACAGACCACCGGAGCCTGCACAGACCACCGGCAGGCCGGCACAGCCCCCCGGCAGGCCGGCACAGACCACCGGAGCCTGCACAGGCCACCGGCAGGCCGGCACAGACCACCGGCAGGCCGGTACAGACCCCCGGACAGTCAGCATAGCCCCCCCGAAGGCCCGAACTGACGGCGCATCATGATGACGTCATTTCGGCAGCCAATCGGAAAGCTCAACACTAGTCAGCAGGGGGACACAAAATCGCTAAGACTCCTATTTTTTTTTTCAGAGTTTAATACAAGCAATTCTAGTTTCTTATCGATTTTGTGTCAGCAGGGGGACACAAAATCGCTAAGAAACTAGGATTGCTTGTATTAAACTCTGAAAAAACTAGGATTGCCATTGATTTGTATTGGACTCGTTACTGTGCGAGTAATCGCTTGGAAACTCGCAGAGTACTGACTCCTGCGAGTCCCCTACTACTCGCAGAGTAACGAGTCCTAACGAGTAGATTCGCCCATCCCTATAAGGGATCTGAAGCGTACAGCTGTATACAGTGTAGGGGGCATTGTAAATCTCAGTATATATTTCCAGAGTCAGAAACAGACTGTCACTGGCTCAGTATGGATTAGACCACAATATAAAAAGCATTAAATGGGTAAGGTGTCACAAGCGTACAGCTGTATACAGTGTTGGGGTAATCTTAAATGTACAAATATATTTCTGGAGTTACAGACAGATGTTCACAGGCTCAGTATGGATTACACAAGAATATAAAAATGAGAAAAAGGGAAATGTATTCGAAACGTACACCATTATACAGTGTTGGGGTACTTTGAAATCTTCGTATATATTTCAGTCTCAATAAGCCAGTCCAGACTCTCCGCTACAAGAAGCTAGATGGATAAAAGTACAGATGGAAAGTCGAGTGATTTCAGAAAAGTTTGAATTACTACCGTATATACTCGAATATAAGTCGAGATTTTCAGCCCATTTTTTTGGCTGAAAGTCCCCCCTCTCGGCTTATATTCGAGTCATATACACCAGGGAGTCAGAGGGGGGCGGGGGTGTCAGGTCATACTTACCCATTCTGACGCTGTCTCTTGAGCCCCCAGCTTCTCCGCGCTCTCCCTTCCTGCCTTCAGCGGTCACGTGGTACCGCTCATTAAAAATATGCGCATATTCATGAGTCTTAATGAGCGGTACCACGTGACCACTGAAGGCAGGAAGGGAGAGCGCGGAGAAGCTGAGGGCTGAAGAGACAGCATCAGGACGGGTAAGTATAGCGATACTCACCTGTCCTGCATCCATGGCTGCTTGCTGCTGTCTGGCACATCATCTGTCAGTGACTTCAGACAGCAGAGGGCGCGGTGACGTGGTTAGTGCGCACCACACCCCCTGCAGTCTGAACGTCACTGACCGATGACGTACCAGACAGCAGCAAGCAGCCATGGACGCAGGACAGGTGAGTATCTCAGGTGCCAGCAGTGACACCGGCACCTGACACCCAGCGACGGAGAGGTGAGTATGTCTTTTTTTTATTTTTACATGCAGCAGCAGCAGCAGCACATGGGGCCATAATCTATTTAGCATCTTATGGGGCAGCATATGGGGGAATAATCTATGGAGCTTCTTATGGGGGCAGCATATGGGGGAATAATATATGGAGCATCTTATGGGGGTAGCATTTGGGGGAACAATCTATGGAGCATCTTATGGGGGCAGCATATGGGGGAATAATCTATGGAGCTTCTTATGGGGGCAGCATATGGGAGAATAATCTATGGAGCTTCGTATGGGGGCAGCATATGGGAGAATAATCTATGGAGCTTCTTATGGGGGCAGCATATGGGGAATAATCTATGGAGCATTTTCCACCCTAGGCTTATACTCGAGTCAATACGTTTTCTGAGTTTTTGTGGCAAAATTTGGGGGATCGGCTTATACTCGGGTCGGCTTATACTCAAGTATATACGGTAATCGCGGGAAAACCTCCCGGGAGAATTAGCAGAGGCGATGGTGACCCTCAATTACTTTTACTGTGGATACAGCTAAAACAGAAATTAGTGAAGAAAGGGTTGCTGTATCGCAGCAGCGTCGATCCCATCACCGTTACTCACCTCCATCACATTGTGATCGCAGGGAGAGCTGTAGACATGGTCCTCACTGCCTATCATGATCTGTCTGGTCACTTTGGAGTGCAAAACACAGAAGCCACAGGCGTAGGGGATTCTGTTGGATTGCCATGAGAGGAGACATTGAAAAATAGTGGCAGGAAGGTCACACATCTATGACTATGAAAAATGTGAAAGGTGATCATAAAGCACCACTGCATCTGATTGTGAGTTGACGTCCATTACAAATGGTAGCCATTGATCATCTGAAGGTAGAGGCCAGCAGGACAGGCCATAGCTACATCTTAACCATCATCGATCAGTACACCAAATTTGTAGTGGCCGTCCCTGTGAAGGATTTAACTGGCCAGACTACACAGTGGTGGAGCAGGGAGAAGTAAGTATTGCAAGTGCTGTTTCCCTGAGCAAGCAGGGTGGTGCCAGTCGTGGGTGCCGGTACTGGCAAAGGGCCCTTCATCAGGCCTGGCGTCAGCACCCAGCGTACCCGGGCAAGTGCCGGGGCCCTGGCACGACGGAAGGGCCCACACACGCTGTCTGGCTGCTGGGGAATGCGACCTAATCTGATTCAGTGGCTCCGGCAGGAGACGCGCGCCTTAGCCAATCACAGTCCAGCAGCCCAGGAGTGTCTTCCTTTGATTGGTGGGAGAGCTCCCCTCCCCTGTCTCTTGTCACGTGTGCCGCGGCCCGCAGGGAGGAAGTGACGAGGCAGAAACAGGACAGGGCGGACGGAGGACGCAGGGCAGGAGCTCTGTGAAGCGCGCTGCGCGCCTCTCTCTGGAAATAGAGGGACCGGGCGGCGACCGGACACTGGCGACGGCAAGAGTCGAGACACATCTCCTGACCTGCCTACCACCCGCCAGGCTGCAGTGTGGTTCGGAGCCGCCGGTGTCAGGGAGGCACTGCAGGTATGTGACGGGCCCACCACAACAAGGGTGTCTCCCCCACGCCTCACAAATATCAGGCCCGAGCAGCCATGTTAGTGGTGGCAAACTCCTCAGAGTTCCCTGCATTCCTCACTTTCCCACTACCAGAGAACACACTGATGCTGTTCATGCTCTGTGGAGCCTTTATTTCAGCCTGGCAGCATGCCCGCCACACTAAGCTTGTGGGAGATTTGTTGGGACTGGCAGAGGATTTTCCACGACGTATCTGCAGTAAAATCCATTCCCAGTGTGTCACATGCGGATTTTATCAGGGATTTTCTCCTATATCCGCACAAATCTGCCTCACAGGTCAATTACCCTACAGTTTGAATATACACCATTAGACATTAGTCACAAGCACCTCACTGTGGTACGTGCAGTCGATGCCACGTTCACTGATGGAGACGCGCCTATGCTAGGAAGCTGCCGAAACAGATGTTACCAACCTTCCATACTGGCGGAAATATGATGAAAGCAAACCCGCTAAAGGTTAAGCAGAAAGTGGACACAATTGCAGAACCGTGTACACTGCCAATATTCAGCACAGAAACCCATAAGGGAAATCTGCACCAAGTGCGCATCGACTATAATAAAAATATTGCACGTGACCATTCCCATATTCCAGGGCAGCCCAGATGTGTGGTCACTGCTTTCTGGTAGTTGGCACCTGATGTGTGGTCACTGCTTTCTGGTAGTTGGCACCTGATGTGTGGTCACTGCTTTCTGGCAGTTGGCACCTGATGTGTGGTCACTGCTTTCTGGCAGTTGGCACCTGATGTGTGGTCACTGCTTTCTGGTAGTTGGCACCTGATGTGTGGTCACTGCTTTCTGGTAGTTGGCACCTGATGTGTGGTCACTGCTTTCTGGTAGTTGGCACCTGATGTGTGGTCATTGCTTTCTGGCAGTTGGCACCTGATGTGTAGCCACTGGCGGCTGACCTATATTTCTCTGCTGTATCTGTGCATCATGAATCGTGGTATGTGTTCAAGGGGGGGCCCACTGAGACTGTTTCGCCCGGGGCCCTCAAAAACCTGGAGCTGGCCCTGCCCCTCATAGCACGGCAGTGTGTCTGACGGCGAGTGGGCCCCCCCACCATCAGAGACACTTTACTGTACTATGAGAGGCCCTGTGCCAGTGCCGTCACCCAAGGGTGGGCACACACACCTGTTCAGGGCAACAGCACTTGCCCGGGGGCGGCAGGTGGTGACCCCGGTCCTGGGGGGGAGCACAGTTAGGGAGATTTAAAAAATTGCATATGTTTATGTGTAGGCTGGACTTTCAGCAGCTGCAAATGGAGGAATTGGAGAAGTCCGAGGAATAGGAGGACAAAAGCAAGCCATTTTTCTGCCAATCTATGTGCTATCAGGGGAAGGTGGGACAAAATCCTTGGAAACCCATGCGTGGTTCATTTTAATGAAGGTTAGATCATCCACATTTTGGGTTGACAGACGGGTCCTTTTTTCTGTCAGGATTGATCCAGCTGCACTGAAGACTCTTTCCGATAGCACACTTGCAGCTGGGCAAGCGAGCTCCTGTAAGGCATATTGGGCCAATTCAGGCCAGGTGTCCAGTTTAGCGGCCCAATAGTCAAAGGGGAATGACCTGTGTGGGAGAACATCGATATGGGAGGAGAAGTAGTTTGTAACCATAGTTGACAACTGCTGTCTCCTGTCACTTTCCATCGATTCTGTATTAGCTGTCGTCTGCACGGGACTTGAGAAAGAAACAAGAGAATGCTGGAGTCCAGATCTAAAGCAGTGCAAAATGTTATTGACAAACAACAGGCACATATAGAGTAACAGAACAATCATGATAGGATAATAAGAAGGCAATAAATGACTGCCCGGAGCCCACTGAGACAGACAAATCAGCAACAAGTAAATGTGTTATCATGTGAAAAGCACTCAGGCCCTTTGTAAGGGAAATGAATTAGTGCAGGTAAAAAGTGCTGGGGAGTCTGCACTGAAAAGAGTTAATCCACAGAAGTCTATGGCACTAGACCCTGGCAGTATGAATCTCTAGTGCTGTGGCAATGAGTATGACCCCCACTGATATCTAATTCGCTGTGGGCAATATAATCTGAAAATGCAGCATATCATAAGGGGGCAGTAAGACATCACCAGCGGACCAGCGTCCCCGCAGTAGCGAGTGCAGTACAATCCAGGCAGAAAAACGATCAGCACTGTGTATTATATCTATTGCACAGATGCCCAAACGAAGGGGAAGAAAAATATCATTGTATGGACATACCCATCATGTCCTGGTGCAAAGAGACCGCTGATCTGTGCACCCCAACACGTGTTTCGCGGTGAAAATACCGCTTCCTCGGGGGTAGTGCTGATCTTTTTTCTGCCTGGATTGTACTGCACTCGCTACTGCGGGGACGCTGGTCCACTGGTGATGTCTTACTGCCCCCCTTATGATATGCTGCATTTTCAGATTATATTGTCCACAGCGAATTAGATATCAGTGGGGGTCATACTCATTGCCACAGCACTATAGATTCATACTGCCAGGGTCTAGTGCCATAGACTTCTGTGGATTAACTCTTTTCAGTGCAGACTCCCCAGCACTTTTTACCTGCACTAATCCATTTCCCTTACAAAGGGCCTGAGTGCTTTTCACATGATAACAAATTTATTTGTTGCTGATTTGTCTGTCTCAGTGGGCTCCGGGCAGTCATTTATTGCCTTTTTATTATCCTATCATGATTGTTCTGTTACTCTATATGTGCCTGTTGTTTGTCAATAAAAGTTTGCACTGCTTTAGATAGATCTGGACTCCAGCATTCTCTTGTTTCTTTCCAATTTAGTGGGAGCCGTCTTTGTCGATTGAGACTACATGAGACACAATTCTTGTATTTACAGTAATGGACTAAAATGCTTCTTTGGAGAATTTTCTTTTTATACGGTACTTGAGAAATCAGACCACAACATGGTCTGGAACCCCGTCTCCAACGCCAGTTCGGCTGTGTGCACCACGAACACCTCTTCCATTTTGCCCACTACGGCTCGTGGGAGAACCATCACCGCTGCTGTGTGCTGGGAATGCCTCAAACAAATGGTTTACCAGAGTTGCTTGTTTATTAGCCAATATTAGCTCTAGGTTCTCCTGTGGCATGATGTTGTGTAGTTTGCATTTATAGCGTGGATCGAGGATGCTGGCCAACCTGTAGTCGTCATCCCTCATCATTTTGGCAATGCGGTGGTCCCTTTTTAGGATCCGCAAGGCATAATCTGACATGTGGGCCAATGTTCCAGGTGTCAATGCTGCACTGACAGTGATGTGTGGAGGAGCACTTTCTGGCAAATCCACATCCCTCCAGCCTTGTTGTGCCAGACGATGACGCAGGTTCAACACCTCCTGCCTTAGCTGCTATTGTGCTTTTCCCAGAACCAGCCGATGCACCACCACCACCATCAGTACCAGCTGCACCCCCCCGCCCACGTCCGTGGCCTCTTCCATCATACTTCCTCATTTTTGGGAAAATGTACCAAAAAGACCAGCAGAGAAATGGTACTGTACGAGGAGCGTACAGCTATGTAAGGTGTGTGTAAAAAGTGAAATCTCCGTATATATTTTGTGAGTCACAGACGTTCACCCAGTATGTATTTCACAGTAATCTAACAAGCAGATATACAGTACTGTATCAGAAGTGTACAGCTGTATACGTTGTTGGTGAAAATGTCAATCTCCGTATATGTATTTACGGAGTATCACACACACACGCTGACTCTGTGTAGATATGACCATAATAAGAACACCAGATATCCGATACTGTTTTATAATCAGACAGCAGTCAATACGGTGTATGGAGAAATGGAAATGTCCGTATATGTATTTACGGAGTGTCACACGCACACACGCTGACTCTGTAGATGTGCACTAACTGTAATAAGAACGCCAGATATCCGACACTGTTTGATAATCGGACAGCAGTCAATATGGTGTATGGAGAAATGGAAATGTCCGTATATGTATTTACGAAGTGTCACACACACGCTGACTCTGTGTAGATGTGACCGTAATAAGAACACCAGATATCCGATAGTGTTTGAATCGGACAGCAGTCAATACCGTGTATGGAGAAATGGAAATGTCCGTATATGTATTTACGGAATGTCACACACAAACGCTGACTCTGTGTAGATGTGACCGTAATAAGAACACCAGATATCCAATACTGTTTGAGAATCGGACACCTCTATACGGTGTATGTATGGAAAAATGTTAATCTCCGTGTATTTTTTTACGGAGTCACACACATATAGCATGTATTTGTCCGTGATACCAGCCAGTACACGGTGGTGTGTGAGGAGCGTACACCTCTATACGGTGTGTGAAAAAATTTACGCTCAGTATCTACTGTGCAGAAAAAAAGGAATAAAAGGATTTTTGCTTTTAAAAAATCAGTCTGCACAGCAGTGTGCAAACAGCAATGCAGCTATCAGGGAGCCTGTGGAGGAACGCACACATGGACCCGTTCCTCCCACGTCACCACGTGACGTAACTACACAGGCACAGCTCTCCGGCGCCCCCTTTGTCTCTCAGGTCAGTAAGGGAACTGCACCTAGAGCAAATGGTCGCCGGGGAGGAGGTCCTGTTACCCGCTGGGGGTTCTAAGATTCGTGATCAGAGTAAAAGCATCAGCCCAAGATTAAGTTTATAGTTTAATTGTCTTAAGAGCACACTAGATAATTACAGAAATATACAGTAAATTTGCAGTCAGAGAAAAGATATAACAATAAGGGTACAAGACTTAAGATATTAAGCTGGATGTCAATTTACCAGATTGTAGGGTCATGTGGGTGCTGGGGAGCTCTGCAGTCCACAGGTACAAGAATCTTAGTTGCCGGACAGACCCCCAAAGCATGGGCCGCTGCTCCCCTCGGCAGGTCTGTCCCCAGGTCCTTCTTAGATAGTCATTGTCCGGATCTTCTGTGTGAAGGAATGAATGTCTGCCAGGGGCTGCGAGTCCTTAAACATGCTAGGTTCCTCCCCCTGTGTCAGAGGGTGGGCTAATAATCCATGCTCCTAGGATGGAGCCAAAGCGTCTGGGACACACAAAGGACGTATATTCCTGCGTCTGCTAACAGGTACATTCTAATTGAAGCCCTAGGTTTTTTCCGGCCCCCTGCTGGCACGGCTCCGTACCTGAGCTTTGAAGCTCTGTTTTGGGCCTATTCTCATTATCACACCAATGGCCCTGCCTATTTAGCATTGGAACACCAAATCCTGCTTGTATTCACTAAGTACACAGCACCTGGGGGTATAGAAGCTGCCTGTAATTTCTGAACTTAGACCAAAATGCTTGCCGAGCTCAGACATGTGGCCCCATCTCTAAGATGGCGGCTGCTCCTTCATCACACCTCCCTGCTTTAGAGGGCGCTAGGGGGTATCACATTCCTGTGATCCCCATGCGCCCTTCCGCACCCTCTCCTTGCCGGGAAGGTTGCACACTGGGTGGGCACAAGCCTCCCGCTCATGATGGGCCTTCATCATGTTCACGTGGAAGGCCTTCCTCCTTCCACCGGCGTGGTCCAGGGTGACCAAATAGGTGACAGCGTTGAGCCGCTGGTGCACGAGGTATGGACGAAGCTTGTTTTGAGGTACGGGGACCAGTACCCACACCTTTTGACCCACCTCGTAGGTCCGCTCACAAGCATTCTGGTCGTACCACCGCTTCTGGTCAGCCTGGGCTTGGGCCATATTGTCATGCACCAGCCGTGTCAAGGCCGTCATTCTGTCTCGGAAGCGCACGACATACTCAATGACCGACACTCCAGGGTTAGCCAAATCCCCTTCCCATGCTTCCTTCACCAGAGCAAGGGGCCCCCGTACATGTCGCCCGTACAGGAGCTCAAAGGGGGAGAACCCTGTTGAGGCCTGTGGGACCTCTCGGTAGGCAAACAGCAGGTGTGGGAGATACCGCTCCCAGTCTCTCCCGTGGGAGTCGACCAACATCTTCAGCATCTGCTTTAAGGTGCCATTGAACTGCTCACACAGGCCATTAGTCTGTGGGTGGTACGGGCTGGCTACCAGATGTTGCACCTGTAACTGCTTACAGAGAGACTCCATCAGCTGCGACATGAACTGGGTCCCTCGGTCGGTGAGCATTTCCTGGGGAAACCCCACTCTGGAGAAAATCTCCAGTAAGGCAGTGGCCACTTTGTCGGCCCGAATGGACGACAAAGCTACCGCCTCCGGGTACCGGGTGGCATAGTCCACTACCGTTAGTATGAAGCATTTCCCGAAGCAGCTGGGAGTGGACAGAGGTCCAATGAGATCCACAGCCACCCTCGAGAAAGGCTCTTCGATGATGGGCAGAGTTACTAGTGGGGCTTTGGGGCGCCGCCCTGTTTTCCCCACCCTCTGACAGGTGTCACACGAACGGCAGTAGGCAATCACCTCGGTCCTCATTCCTGGCCAGTAGAAATGCTGAGCTAGCCTGCCCCTGGTTTTAGCAATCCCTAGGTGTCCAGCCATGGGAATCTCGTGTGCGATCCGCAACAATTCTGCCCTGAACGGATAGGGTACCACTAACTGTCGGTCCCTGGGCCATGCCTCCGGTGAACCCTGCTGGACCGTTACCCGGTACAGCCATCCCTGGTCCCAGACCACTCGCTCGCGGTGGGACTCCATGGGAGGCTGTGCCGCCTGCTCCTTGAGAGCTTTCAGGCTAGCGTCAGCTTCCAACGCTGCCTGAAATCCCTGACTCGATGTGGCAAGAATTGACGAAACTGCCACCTCCTCTGTCAGCTCCCCGGGACCTGTCTCCTGGCCGCTGTCTGACTCGGCAGCCACTTGGTCGGAGAGAGGGGAACCGTCGGACCTCCATGAGGCTCCTTGGGCTCCAGCGCTCCTACTCCTGGTAACAGCGGCCACGACCGCTGAGACCACAGGTAGCGCCTGCTTCCCCTCGGCCCCCGACCAAGTCGCTGGGTCAGGCAGACTTCCCTGGCCTCCTGACATCCCGGATGTGGGGAACTCCTGCTCTGGGGTCTTACCTGGTGGCTCCTCTCCCGGGACGCCCCCTCCCCCCATGGCCTGTTCCTCTTTCTGCAGAGGCCCTCGACTCAGCAGGCTGGATTCACTTAGGGGCCCTACACTGCCCATTGCAGCCCCTCCCTCCACCTCTGAGCTCTCCCCTGCAGGCTTCTCACCTGTCCTCACTGTGAGCCCTGTGTGTGTAGTGTCAGTGCATGGCTTACCATCAGGTTTCAGTCCCTCCCCCACTGTTGGAGGCACATTCAACACATTAACATTAGCATTCACAGTAGAGTCATGATATTCTTGGGGAGCCGGACTTGGGGGTTCAGTGGTTACCCACTGAGTCACTAGCCGCCCCAAATCGGTCCCAAGCAACACATTGGCAGGAAAATTTGGCATTACTCCCACCTCCATTGTTGGAGGCACATTCAATACATTAGCATTTGCAGTCACAGTAGGGTCATGACATTCTTGGGGAGCCGGACTTGGGGGTTCAGTGGCCACATACTGAGACACTAGCTGCCCCAAATCGGTCCCAAGCAACACATTGGCAGGAAGATTTGGCGTTACTCCCACCTCCCGCATTCCCCTCCCGGCACCCCAGTCCAAAAACACCTTGGCAACGGGCAGCGCCGGTTCAACACCTCCAATTCCGGAGATGGAAAGGGTTTTCCCAGGCACCAAGTCTTGAGGGGACACCACCTCAGGAAGTACCAGGGTCCGTTCAGCGCCTGTGTCTCGCAGTCCCATGACCGCTGAGCGGCCGATGGTGACGGGTTGGTAATTGTCCAGGGACCTCTCTCCACCCCCCCCACACACAAAACAGTGGACGGTTTCTGGGACAGGGATGGGGCCTTATGGCGCTGGGGACACGCAGCCTTAAAGTGTCCCGGCTGGTTGCAATGATGAAGTCTGGGTTCTGCTCCTGGCCTGGAGAGGGCAGCAGGGGGGTACACCCATTGCACTCTGGGGGCTGGGGGGACAGGGGCGGGACTGGGCTTACCCCCTTTCCAGGTGCTGCTGGCAGGCTTCTTCGGCTCAGGGGCCCTGTTGTTGGCATACTCGTCTGCCAGGGCGGCTGTAGCAGAAGCCCCCTTTGGTTCCCGGTCACGGAGGAACTGCTGGAGGTCCTCTGGGCAGTTCCACAAGAACTGCTCCGTGACAAACAGTTCCTGGACCTCCTGGCGGGTGGTGAGCTCTAGACGCGAGGTCAATTGCTCCGCAGCTCTCAGCAGTGCCCGCATGTGGTCGGTCCAGGTGTCCTTTGAGCCCCGCTGCAGGCTCCGGAACTTCCTGCGGTACGACTCCGGGGTGAGGTTGTAGTGCTGGATCAGGGCCCGCTTGATGCTGTTGTAGTTCTGCTCCTCCCCGGCAGGTAAGTCCCCCAAAACTTCCAGGGATTTACCCCTCAAACGGGGGGTCAGGTACCTTGCCCACTGATCCAGGGCCAGATGGTGTTGGAGGCAGGTTCTTTCAAAGGCCAGCAGAAAGGAATCCAGGTCTCCATCCTTTTCAAGCAAGGGGAAGTCCTCCGCCCGCACCTTGGAAGCCTTGGTCCCTGGTGGGGCTGGAGCGTCCAGCGGGAGCCCGTGCTGAGCCATCTCCAGTCGATGCCGGCGATCCGCCGCTTCACGGCGTTCAGTATACTCACGCTCCGCTGCTCTCGCGGCCGCTGCTTGCTCACGCTCCGCTGCTTTCTCTGCTGCCGCTAGGAGTCTGTCATGGGCGGCGTCATTACCAGCCTCGAGCTGTGCCATAGCCGCTTGGAAAAGGGCCTCCGATCTGGACAGGCTGGGGTGGGCATGTGGTGGGCAGTCCATTGCGGGACTGAGCACGGGGGTCTGGCTCCTTGGGGAGCCCTGGCTGAGCTCCCCCTCGCCTTCATTGGTATTGTCCTCCACCACCTCCACATAGACCATAGCATTGGCCTCCCCCTTTGTCCTACTCCTGGTGCCTTCCACCATCTTGGTAACCTTTGGTTACTGACACAGCTGCAACCCTGGCCTCGCACACAATTTATTATATTTGCCCTCTGACCGTCTAGTGCTGGGCTGACCTTAAGACCCCAGCAGTGAAAGTTACCGCTGGTAGTCTCTAGTGTCTGGGAGTAGGGGTCCCACGCACACTATTACTCTGATCCCACCGCTTGCCACCAAGTGTGGAGGAACGCACACACGGACCCGTTCCTCCCACGTCACCACGTGACGTAACTACACAGGCACAGCTCTCCGGCGCCCCCTTTGTCTCTCAGGTCAGTAAGGGAACTGCACCTAGAGAAAATGGTCGCCGGGGAGGAGGTCCTGTTACCCGCTGGGGGTTCTAAGATTCGTGATCAGAGTAAAAGCATCAGCCCAAGATTAAGTTTATAGTTTAATTGCCTTAAGGGCGCACTAGATAATTACAGAACTATACAGTAAATTTGGAGTCAGAGAAAAGATATAACAATAAGGGTACAAGACTTAAGATATTAAGCTGGACGTCAATTTACCAGATTGTAGGGTCATGTGGGTGCTGGGGAGCTCTGCAGTCCACAGGTACAAGAATCTTAGTTGCCGGACAGACCCCCAAAGCATGGGCCGCTGCTCCCCTCGGCAGGTCTGTCCCCAGGTCCTTCTTAGATCGTCATTGTCCGGATCTTCTGTGTGAAGGAATGAATGTCTGCCAGGGGCTGCGAGTCCTTAAACATGCTAGGTTCCTCCTCCTGTGTCAGAGGGTGGGCTAATAATCCATGCTCCTAGGATGGAGCCAAAGCGTCTGGGACACACAAAGGATGTACACTCACTGGCCACTTTATTAGGTACACCATGCTAGTAACGGGTTGGACCCCCTTTTGCCTTCAGAACTGCCTCAATTCTTCGTGGCAGAGATTCAACAAGGTGCTGGAAGCATTCCTCAGAGATTTTGGACCATATTGACATGATGGCATCACACAGTTGGCGCAGATTTGTCGGCTGCACATACCTGATGCGAATCTCCCGTTCCACCACATCCCAAAGATGCTCTATTGGATTGAGATCTGGTGACTGAGGAGGCCATTTGAGTACAGTGAACTCATTGTCATGTTCAAGAAACCAATCTGAGATGATTCGAGCTTTATGACATGGCGCATTATCCTGCTGAAAGTAGCCATCAGATGTTGGGTACATTGTGGTCATAAAGGGATGGACATGGTCAGCAACAATACTCAGGTAGGCTGTGGCGTTGCAACGATGCTCAATTGGTACCAAGGGGCCCAAAGAGTGCCAAGAAAAAATTCCCCACACCATGACACCACCACCACCAGCCTGAACCGTTGATACAAGGCAGGATGGATCCATGCTTTCATGTTGTTTACGCCAAATTCTGACCCTACCATCCGAATGTCGCAGCAGAAATCGAGACTCATCAGACCAGGCAACGTTTTTCCAATCTTCTACTGTCCAATTTCGATGAGCTTGTGCAAATTGTAGCCTCAGTTTCCTGTTCTTAGCTGAGAGGAGTGGTACCCAGTGTGGTCTTCTGCTGCTGTAGCCCATCTGCCTCAAAGTTCGACGCACTGTGCGTTCAGAGATGCTCTTCTGCCTACCTTGGTTGTAACGGGTGGCAATTTGAGTCACTGTTGCCTTTCTATCAGCTCGAACCAGTCTGCCCATTCTCCTCTGACCTCTGGCATCAACAAGGCATTTCCGGCCACAGAACTGCCGCTCACTGGATTTTTTTTCTTTTTCGGACCATTCTCTGTAAACCCTAGAGATGGTTGTGCGTGAAAATCCCAGTAGATCAGCAGTTTCTGAAATACTCAGACCAGCCCTTCTGGCACCAACAATCATGCCACGTTCAAAGGCACTCAAATCACCTTTCTTCCCCATACTGATGCTCGGTTTGAACTGCAGGAGATTGTCTTGACCATGTCTACATGCCTAAATGCACTGAGTTGCCGCCATGTGATTGGCTGATTAGAAATTAAGTCTTAACACACAGTTGGACAGGTGTACCTAATAAAGTGGCCAGTGAGTGTATATTCCTGTGTCTGCTAGCAGGTACATTCTAATTGAAGCCCTAGGCTTTTTTCCGGCCCCCTGCTGGCACGGCTCCGTACCTGAGCTTTGAAGCTCTGTTTTGGGCCTATTCTCATTATCACACCAATGGCCCTGCCTATTTAGCATTGGAACACTAAATCCTGCTTGTATTCACTAAGTACACAGCACCTGGGGGTATAGAAGCTGCCTGTAATTCCTGAACTTAGACCAAAATGGATGCCGAGCTCAGACATGTGGCCCCATCTCTAAGATGGCGGCTGCTCCTTCATCACAGAGCCTTATAAGGCAGTCTAATCACCAACAGAGCTGCTGCACACAAATATATCCTCCCCTGTCACTGCACACTGTACTGTTGTGTTTTACAGTGACATTCGCTATCAGCAGAAGGAACTTTTTTTGTTTTTGCCTGCCTAAACACTCTCCCTATTGAGAACGATCAGCAGCAACCTCTCCCTATGCTAAGATTGGCAGAAGTAAGATGGCGGTCGGCGGTCACGGCCTTTTATAGGCACTGTAACGTCACACAAAGCCAGACAATCACTTGAATGCCCTTCTGTAATATGGTGGGGGCCGCTGCCTACGTAATCCCGTTGCCCACAGTGTGCGTCCTTGATGATTGGCTGAGAAAAGGCGCTGGAAGGATTGTGGGAAATGCGACTTTGGCGCTCAAGTCGGTGACCTCACGCTATGGTCGGGTTTCGATCGGCGAAACCCGACTTTAAGCCAAAGTCGTCGGATTCTGAATTTGGCTGACCCGTTTCGCTCAACTCTAGTTTGTGGTGTTCATTCTGCCTCCCAAATATCGAATAAAAAGAAACCAATCAATGTTATGTATGCGAAAATAATACCAATTCTCATCTCACAAAAACAAGTCCCCACTCAGGTCCATCATCTGTCAATGGAAAAACAGAGGTTCCCGCACTATTAGTGGCCCAAAGGCTGCTGAAAAGCAACAAGGTTTCTATAAACCAATCCAGCAAAATCCGCTCTCACTTCGGAGTCTTGCAGTGTGCGCAAACAACATTTAGGATCCCTGTATTGAGCAATATTATAGTGAGAAGAACCCACTTAATTTGCGGTGTCTCCTGGAGCACAATCTGGGCACTATGTGCTGGGTAAGAAAATGGCAAATGTGTAATTTTCACTCTCCAACATCCACTGTGTGTTAATTTCAGGAAAGTGGCTGTGGAGTCAAAATATTCACTCCACCTACACACGTGGTCAAAATTGTTGGTGCCCCTCGTTTAATGACAGAAAAACCCACAATGGTCACAGAAATAACTTGAATCTCACAAAAGTAATAATAAATCAAAAATCTATAAAAATTAACAAATGAAAGTTAGACATTGCTTTTCAACCATGCTTCCACAGAATTTAAAAAAGTAAAACTCATGAAATAGGCCTGGACAGAAATGATGGTTCCCTTAACTAACATATTTTGTTGCACAACCTTTTGAGGCAATCACTACAATCAAACGATTCTTGTAACTGTCAATGAGACTTCTGCTCCTCTCGACAGATATTTTGGCCCACTCTTCAAGAGCAAACTGCTCCAGTTCTCGTGTTTGAAGGTTGCCTTTTCCAGACGGCATGTTTCAGCTCTTTCAAAAGATGCTCATTAGGATTTAGGTCAGGGCTCATAGAAGGCCACTTCAGAATAGTCCAATATTTTCCTCTTAGCCATTCTTGCGTGTTTTTAGCTGTGTATAGCGTCATTATCCTGCAAGACCCATGACCTGCGACTGAGACCAAGTTTTCTGACATTGGGCAGCACATTTCTCTCTAGAATCCCTTGATAGTCTTGAGATTTCATTGTACCCTGCACAGATTCTAGACACCCTGTGCCAGATGCAGCAAAGCAGCCCCAGAATGCAACAGAGTCTCCTCCATGTTTCACAGTAGGGACAGCATTCTTTTTGTGATATGCTTCATTTTTCCGTCTGAGAACATAGAGCTGATGTGCCTTGCCATAAAGTTCCATTTTTGTCTCATCTGTCCATAGGACATTCTTCCAGAAGCTTTGTAGCTTGTCAACATGTAGTTTGGCAAATTCCAGTCTGTTTTTTTGTTTTTTTTTCAACAATGGTGTCCTCCTTGGTCGTCTCCCATGAAGTCCACTTTGGCTCATACGACAGATGGTGGGATCTGACACTGATGTTCCTTGAGCTTGAAGTTCACCTTTAATATGTTTAGAAGTTTTTCTGGGCTCTGTTACCATTCATATTATCTGTCTCTTTGATTTGTCATCAATTTTCCTCATATGGTCATGTCCAGGGAGGTTGGCTACAGTCCCATGGATATTAAATTTCTCAATAATATGTGCAACTTTAGTCACAAGAACATGAAGCTGCTTGGAGATGGTCTTATAATTTTTACCTGTAACATGTTAGTCTATAATTTTCTTTCTAATTTCGTGAGACAACTCTTTCCTTCGCTTCCTCTGGTCCATGTTGAGTGTGATACACACCATGTCACCAAACAGCACAGTGAGGATCTGTAGCCTCTATACAGGCCACTCACTGATTCCAGGATTGTAGACACCGGTGATGCTAATTAGTGGACACACCGCAATTTCACATTCTGTGGAAGCATGGTTGAAAAGCAATGTCTGACTTTCATTTGTTTATTTTCATAGATTTTTTATTTATTATTACTTTTGTCAAATTTAAGTTATTTCTGTGACCATTGTGGATTTTTCTGTCATTAAACGATGGGTACCAACAATTTTGACCACGTGTGTATAGATTATAACCTTCAGTGAATTAATTAATAACATGGAATTACTTTATGGGGATTTCGACTATTCTGGTTTTCTGTCATTTAGTTATATTAGGGCTTCTGCATATGGTGTGTCCAATCTCATCTGGGATCTGTTCCTGCTGTCCAGCTGGAGTAATCTGCTCCCTACTTCAGCCAACTGGAAAGTACAACAACCTACTAAAGCGCAAAGCACATGGCCGGAATCTGCCAGATACAGCGCTGTTCTCCTCTGGTTCAGTCCTCTGTGCTCAGCTTGCGGCTTGTGTATTTGTTTGCGGTTGTGACCGTGGCCCATTTACTGACTACTCTTGTGTCTTCTGATTCTGTATTCTGTCCTTCTGGTTCTGACCCAGCTACCTGACTATTCTTCTCGCCATCTAACACCACAGAATAGCAGGTAACACCATGGTACAAGCCTAGGGGTCCCTGTGTAAGGTCAGATCCATGTAAGGGTGTTAAAGGGCGATGAGCAAGGCAATCCTTGGGATATGGAAAGCAGAGAAGATAGAGCCAAGCATGTTCATGGTGGACATCTTTTGAGCTGCCAGGTGACCATGAACAGAGCTCCCAATACATTGTGTCTGCAAACTATTCCAGCTAGATCTGCATTCAAATAGCTAAATGGCGCTCCTTCCCTACTGAACACTGCCATGTGCCCAGACGGTAGTGTACAACCGTATATAGGGTATTTGTAAGATCCATTTGTTTTCTATTATCCTTTGTGAATAATTTACCACCACATAAAGTGACACACGTCAGATATTAATAATGGGGCCTGATTAGGAACACAAAACTGACTGCAGGAAGAGGTTAAATCAGAGGATTTTGGACACTACTGTAATCTAAAACTGTGACTATAGACAATAATATCTACTGAAATGATCAAACTCCACAGTCTCCATCAGTAAAAAATGAGTAGCTAGTGGTAAAACCTCTCTGGTGTAATTAGAGTATGGGGCTCGGTGACGTCACAATCTAAACTATCGTAAGGGCCAATATTTTCTGTCAGATAGAATCATAGAATCGTAGAGTTGGAAGGGACCTCCTGGGCCATCTGGTCCAACCCCCTGCTCAAAGCAGGATTTGCTAAATCATCCCTGTCAGATGTCTGTCCAGCCTCTGTTTGAAGACTTCCATTGAAGGAGAACTCACCACTTCTCGTGGCAGCATGTTCCACTCACTGATCACTCTAACTGTCAAAAAGTTTTTTCTAATATCTAATCTGTGTCTCCTCCCATTCAGTTTCATCCCATTGCTTCTAGTCTTTCCTTGTGCAAATGAGAATAAAGTTGATCCTTCTACAATGTGACAGCCCTTTAGATATTTGTAGACAGCTATTAAGTCTCCTCTCAGTCTTCTCTTTTGCAAACTAAACATTCCCAAATCCTGCAACCTTTCCTCATAAGACAGGGTTTGCAGACCGGTCACCATTCTGGTCGCTCTTTTCTGAACTTGCTCCAGTTTGTTGATGTCTTTTTTAAAATGTGGTGCCCAAAACTGGACACAATATTCCAGATGAGGTCTGACCAAAGAGGAGTAGAGGGAAATAATGACTTCACGTGATCTAGACTGTATGCTTCTGCTAATACATCCTAGAATTGCATTTGCCTTTTTGCTGCTGCATCACACTGTTGACTCATATTCAGTCTGTGATCTATTAGTATACCCAAGTCTATTTCACATGTGCTGTCACTTAGCCCTATTCCTCCCATTCTATATATGCTTTTTTCATTTTTATTGCCCAGATGTAGTACTTTGCATTTCTCCCTGTTAAAAACCATTCATGAAGAAATATTACACATTTATAGAGAACTGTGTATAAAAGTGCAGAGCTGAGAGGTCTTAAAGGGAACCTGTCAGCAGGATTGTGCTCAGTAACCTGCCTGCCCACCATGTACATACACACACACGTACTCACACACACATCTCCAGCACAGGCCACAAACCACCCTCTTTCCTGCCTGCTGTGACTGCACGGAGGTGGGTGCACAGGCAGCTGCGGGACACACACACACGTACACACACACCCACATGTACACACACACATACACTTCCCTCTCGATGCGATAACGTCGGGCACACCTCTAGTCAACAATAATATCAATGCTATTATATGCATTATGTAAATATGGGGGGCAGGTCAGTGAGGGATCAGCGACCTGTCATAAGCCAGCACAGATGAATATGTAATCAGCGCACCACATAAAGCCCCGCCCACAGCCCCACCCACAGCCCCGCCCCAGAGTACGAGAATCTCATTAACTGAAAGCTACAAATACAGAATAAACAACAGTAAATCAGAGTCGCCCTCATTTATGGTGGACCATTGGAGCTACTATGGATCCTGAGCAGAAGATTAGAGAAAATAATATTGCTCCCCATTTCAGGAGAGATTGTGCAGTAATCTGAATTCCTTAGGATCAAAAACAATGTAATTTATGACGTGGAGGGAATCCATGACACCAGGGCTGGAGCCAACACATCTCCTGCAGGCGGGAATAAATGTATATTACAGCTATTAGCCACGCACAGCTTAGAGATCTATCATGGCACAGGTGGAATGTTTGTCCTGGAGATTATCACAATCCTCCTGGAAGTTAGTTGGTTTTAATACAAATTGAAAAGTCAGGATAAAGGGAAACTCTGCTGTTATTGTACAAAAATTCACACTTAGCCTAAATGTGCAGTGAGGTTATGTGCACACGTTGCGGAACTCCCGTGGAAGTTACCGAGAGAATTCCATTCCGTGGGAAAATCGCATTTTAAATTCCCGCGATTTTCCCGCGGAAAAACTAGCGTTTTGCAAGCGCAATTAGCTTGCAGAATGCTAGCGTTTTCCAAGCGATCTGTAGCATCGCTTGGAGAACTGATTGACAGGTTGGTCACACTCGTCAAACATAGTGTTTGACAAGTGTGACCAACGTTTTACTATTGAGGCTGCCTATGCGGCATCAATAGTAAAAGAGCTAATGTTAAAAATAGTAAAAAAATAAATAAAAAAATCGGGCCATATTCACCTTCCGGCGTCCCGCGCAGTGTCCCCAGGCCTCCACGATCCTCCGGCAGGTCCCGTTCCCAGTGATGCATTGCGGCAATGACCTTTGACGTCGCTACATGATCACGACACACGACGTCAGCAAATGCATCGCAATGCATTACTGGAAACGGTAGCTGCCGCTTGTATCGCTGAGGCCTGGGGACGCTACGCGGGACGCCGGAAGGTGAATATAACCTGATTTTTTAATTTTAATTCTATTTTTTACAGGGATATGGTACCCAGAGCCTGGAGGACAGTCTCCTCTCCTCCGGACCGTGGGTACCATCCGCAAATGTTCTGCTTACTTTTCGCATGGTGTGCACAGCCACATGCGGAAAGTAAGCAGAACAATGCATCCCTATGTGGGCGGATGTGAACGCAGCCTTACTGTTGTTAATTATAAAAGGAAAGTTTGGCCAGAAAGACTGGACCTGGTCTTGTAGGGACCATGAGACATTCAGCAGCACAGAAGGGAGAGAAGATTCATCCGATAACATCTCAGGGATCTAGGAAGCCAACAGAATCATTACCCTCCGCTTTCTCTTACATGCCCAGCAGAAGATTTTTCTTCAAAGTGATTTTCTATCTTGTCAGCACATTCTACGTACGCTGTCATTTGGCTTTATAGTTACAGATCTGGGAAGGTAACGGTCAGCGTCTCCTAATGTGAAGGAGAGAATGGCTAATTCCTGTCTCTTTGTCTTGAGAATAAACTTCAGTTGTGTGCAAGCCTTTACTGAGAAAGGAGTAGACATGTAAGGCCGGTATCACACTACTGTGTGTGATGCGAGAAACTCGCACGAGTCTGTCGCATCAACAGCCATGTATTTCTATGCAGCCGCAGCTCCGGTCCTGAGTACAGGCAGCAGCGCCGGATGTTGATGTGAGAGACTCATGTGTTTCTTGCATCACACACGGTAGTTTGATTCCGGCCTAACTCTGTATTCGGTGTGACTCTTTAAGCGCGCACTCGGCCTATATTGGGTCAGGTACAAGTAATCATATAGATCTCGCTTTAAGGGATCACCCTCACACTAATCCCAGGGGGTAGGTGGATCCTCCAGGTTGTAAGTTCTATAGAAAAGTCCTTTCAATGCCCAAAGTCATTTGAACAGTTTTGGGTGGAGGAGAATGTTGTGGTCTAGAGGCAAAATGGTGATCATGGTAATACTGCCGGACTACACCACCGATAAAGCAGCCACAGCCGGTGACTGAGAGGAATCTGTGACTTCTCTGCATTCAGTGGTTACTACTCACCTGGGTAGTCATATGTGGGAATCTCCTCTTTACACCGCTCATCATCTCTCACATCTGTCTCTGTAGTATTAATATGGGTCAGATCTTCACCCTGAAACAAATATTGTAAAAGTCACCGACAGATGGAGAAGTCCCATCTAGGATCAGCTCTAATCCTGCCATCTCCACCGTTCTCATTACACAAGTATAAAACATATAATACTGGGGGATAAAACAAGACTGAGCACAAGACCTTCACAGCCGTCTACACATCATAGGGGAGATCTCCTGACACCTTCTCTCCATCTACCTGATGATCCTGAGGAGCACTGGGATCTTCTTGGTTACAGTCCTGTGGAAGAAGAGGACGAGGACATCTCTCTGGTGTTGTCCTCTTACTGGATAGATCTGGAGGAAACACATACAGGGACTGAATTCATTCTCTACATACAGATAATTATAGGCCGTGTGTATTTAGTCCTGTCTATTACCTGGAGATGTGAGGGGCTGGGGAACCTCCATTATGACGTTCTTGTACAGATCTTTGTGTCCTTCTAAATACTCCCACTCCTCCATGGAGAAATAGACAGCGACATCCTGACACCTTATAGGAATCTGACACATACAATGATACCGTCATCCCCCGATCCCTTCATAGCGTTACAGTATAATGTCCCAGCATTCCCAGCAGTGTCACCTCTCCAGTCAGCAGCTCAATCATCTTGTAGATGAGTTCTAGGATCTTCTGGTCATTGATGTCCTCATGGGTCAGGGGGTGAGGTGGAGGCCCTGTGATTGGGCTCAGGGGTCTTCCCCATCCCTCAGACACAGGGTCCTGACAGCGATCACCAGAGGTCTTCTTCACCACTGTGTAATCCTGGTTATGGAGAGACACATTAATAAATCTCACTACAGACATTTCCAGAGTCCTCACCTCTCCAGTTCTGTCCATCTGTTATTCCCATAGATAAGAATGATGTAATGTGAGGTCATCAGAATCTCTCACCTCTCCAGTGAGACGGAAGAGGATCTCTAGGGTGAGGTGTAACATTCTCTCCGCCATCTTGTCTCTGTCCATATCCATCCTTGATGGGTAAATCAGGAAAATTCTCTTCTGTAGAAGATCTTCACTGAGAGGATCCGATATTGTAGAGACCTGAATGAGAAGAAGATGATCTGATGTAACATCATAAGAATCCTGTGTAATAATACAACGACAGCAGCAATCTGCAGAGTCGGGACATATGACTCTGCCAAATATATATATATATATATATATATATATATATATATATATACACTCACTGGCCACTTTATTAGGTACACCTGTCCAACTGTGTGTTAAGACTTAATTTCTAATCAGCCAATCACATGGCGGCAACTCAGTGCATTTAGGCATGTAGACATGGTCAAGACAATCTCCTGCAGTTCAAACCGAGCATCAGTATGGGGAAGAAAGGTGATTTGAGTGCCTTTGAACGTGGCATGATTGTTGGTGCCAGAAGGGCTGGTCTGAGTATTTCAGAAACTGCTGATCTACTGGGATTTTCACGCACAACCATCTCTAGGGTTTACAGAGAATGGTCCGAAAAAGAAAAAAAATCCAGTGAGCGGCAGTTCTGTGGCCGGAAATGCCTTGTTGATGCCAGAGGTCAGAGGAGAATGGGCAGACTGGTTCGAGCTGATAGAAAGGCAACAGTGACTCAAATTGCCACCCGTTACAACCAAGGTAGGCAGAAGAGCATCTCTGAACGCACAGTGCGTCGAACTTTGAGGCAGATGGGCTACAGCAGCAGAAGACCACACCGGGTACCACTCCTCTCAGCTAAGAACAGGAAACTGAGGCTACAATTTGCACAAGCTCATCGAAATTGGACAGTAGAAGATTGGAAAAACGTTGCCTGCTCTGATGAGTCTCGATTTCTGCTGCGACATTCGGATGGTAGGGTCAGAATTTGGCGTAAACAACATGAAAGCATGGATCCATCCTGCCTTGTATCAACGGTTCAGGCTGGTGGTGGTGGTGTCATGGTGTGGGGAATTTTTTCTTGGCACTCTTTGGGCCCCTTGGTACCAATTGAGCATCGTTGCAACGCCACAGCCTACCTGAGTATTGTTGCTGACCATGTCCATCCCTTTATGACCACAATGTACCCAACATCTGATGGCTACTTTCAGCAGGATAATGCGCCATGTCATAAAGCTCGAATCATCTCAGATTGGTTTCTTGAACATGACAATGAGTTCACTGTACTCAAATGGCCTCCTCAGTCACCAGATCTCAATCCAATAGAGCATCTTTGGGATGTGGTGGAACGGGAGATTCGCATCAGGGATGTGCAGCCGACAAATCTGCGCCAACTGTGTGATGCCATCATGTCAATATGGTCCAAAATCTCTGAGGAATGCTTCCAGCACCTTGTTGAATCTCTGCCACGAAGAATTGAGGCAGTTCTGAAGGCAAAAGGGGGTCCAACCCGTTACTAGCATGGTGTACCTAATAAAGTGGCCAGTGAGTGTATATATATATATACATACACATATCTATATATATAATTTCACCAAAGAAAGTAAGGACTGCAGCACTCACTGATCCATATTGAAAGTCCGTAGTTTATTTGTAGCAAAAGTGTAAAACTTCATGGCCGGGAGGCTGAAGAAAGGAGTGAGCAAACTCTGACGACGGCCTAACAGCGCTTCCACGGGTCAGCTATACAGTGGGGAAAAAAAGTATTTAGTCAGTCAGGAATAGTGCAAGTTCCACCACTTAAAAAGATGAGAGGCGTCTGTAATTTACATCATAGGTAGACCTCAACTATGGGAGACAAACTGAGAAAAAAAAATCCAGAAAATCACATTGTCTGTTTTTTTTTCATTTTATTTGCATATTATGGTGGAAAATAAGTATTTGGTCAGAAACAAGCAATCAAGATTTCTGGCTCTCACAGACATGTAACTTCTTCTTTAAGAGTCTCCTCTTTCCTCCACTCATTACCTGTAGTAATGGCACCTGTTTAAACTTGTTATCAGTATAAAAAGACACCTGTGCACACCCTCAAACAGTCTGACTCCAAACTCCACTATGGTGAAGACCAAAGAGCTGTCAAAGGACACCAGAAACAAAATTGTAGCCCTGCACCAGGCTGGGAAGATTGAATCTGCAATAGCCAACCAGCTTGGAGTGAAGAAATCAACTGTGGGAGCAATAATTAGAAAATGGAAGACATACAAGACCACTGATAATCTCCCTCGATCTGGTGCTCCGCGCAAAATCCCACCCCGTGGGGTCAGAATGATCACAAGAACGGTGAGCAAAAATCCCAGAACCACGCGGTGGGACCTAGTGAATGAACTGCAGAGAGCTGGGACCAATGTAACAAGGCCTACCATAACACACTACGCCACCATGGACTCAGATCCTGCAGTGCCAGACGTGTCCCACTGCTTAAGCCTGTACATGTCCGGGCACGTCTGAAGTTTGCTAGAGAGCATTTGGATGATCCAGAGGAGTTTTGGGAGAATCTCCTATGGTCTGATGAAACCAAACTGGAACTGTTTGGTAGAAACACAACTTGTCGTGTTTGGAGGAAAAAGAATACTGAGTTGCATCCATCAAACACCATACCTACTGTAAAGCATGGTGGTGGAAACATCATGCTTTGGGGCTGTTTCTCTGCAAAGGGGCCAGGACAACTGATCCGGGTACTTGAAAGAATGAATGGGGCCATGTATCGTGAGATTGTGAGTGCAAACCTCCTTCTATCAGCAATGGCATTGAAGATGAAACGTGGCTGGGTCTTTCAACATGACAATGATCCAAAGCACACCGCCAGGGCAACGAAGGAGTGGCTTCGTAAGAAGCATTTCAAGGTCCTGGAGTGGCCTAGCCAGTCTCCAGATCTCAATCCTATAGAAAACCTTTGGAGGGAGTTGAAAGTCCGTGTTGCCAAGCGAAAAGCCAAAAACATCACTGCTCTAGAGGAGATCTGCATGGAGGAATGGGCCAACATACCAACAACAGTGTGTGGCAACCTTGTGAAGACTTACAGAAAACGTTTGACCTCTGTCATTGCCAACAAAGGATATATCACAAAGTATTGAGATGAAATTTTGTTTCTGACCAAATACTTATTTTCCACCATATGCAAATAAAATGAAAAAAAAAACAGACAATGTGATTTTCTGGATTTTTTTTTTCTCAGTTTGTCTCCCATAGTTGAGGTCTACCTATGATGTAAATTACAGACGCCTCTCATCTTTTTAAGTGGTGGAACTTGCACTATTGCTGACTGACTAAATACTTTTTTTCCCCACTGTATATAATCGTCCAATTCTGTCTGTCTGTAACGGAAATCCCACGTCGCTGATTGGTCGCGCCTGGGGACATCACTGAAGGTGGAGGAAGATGGCGCCCGCAGCAGTCCTCCATAGGAACTTACCAACGATGTGCCCTGCCTTAACTTGAGCAGAGGAGGGCGAAAACCTCCGGTCAGCAAGGGGCAAGCCTAAGGCAGGACGCAGATGCTGTTCAGAAGGAAATCTCCACACCGCCCAAACACCGGGTAGCAGTGATGTCACCACAGAGTAGGAAGATGGCGCGTGCAGCAGGAAGAGACGGAACTTTCACCAGCGGTGTGCCCATGGAAAACAAGGTCAGATGAGGGTCCAGCCCCCCCGGTCTGCAAGGGGCAATCCCAAAGTCGATCCCAGAAGCCTTTCCAAAGCAATTTTCTACACCGCCCGAACATACATATTTGGCAGAGTCATAACTCCCGACTCCGCAGATTGCATGCTGTCGTTGTAGGCCCAGACCAGATGTTATGGAGATGAATGAGGGAGACCAAAGTTGAAAAATAGACTTTCCTACACTTAACAAGACCTTGATGAGAAGTATATACATCAGATGGCAGGCACAACACTTTATGAATGCTTCTTCTGCATTATGCAGTCAGGAACTTTCCGGTGACATGCGGCAGTACATAACCTTTGTTATAAGCCACAATAGAGCAGCAAACCTGAGCTAATGACCTCTTCCTGCTCTTTGTCTCCGCTATGCCCCCTGCCTGGAATCCGAATTCTTACTGCCATTATATCTTTGCTTTCCTTCAGAACGTACTATCTGATGTCTCCCTCCTGGCACACAACACCATATCAATTCAGGAGGACGGCAATCAGATAGACCAAAGGCCTGGATTTCTCACTTTCTATCTGACTCATCACAAGGAAATTGTTCTCCTGTGTGGCCATGTAGCTCAGTATGAGGTCCCCACACAGTATGACGGCCCCACAGCACCTCACACAGAACTATGGCGAGAGTTGAGCGAATATTTCAATGCTCGGTTCACGATCGCCGAATTTGCAATATTTGCCGATTTAATCGCAGAATATAGCCGAACATTGCACAACACAAAAGCCGGTGTTTCCCAAGCTGTGTGACATTGTGGTAAACTCCGGTGTAGCACTTCTGATTGGCAGTAAAATCATCCCTGCCGGTCACAGAGCCGTGGTTCCCATGTTGTCAGAACACAGCATGACCGCTCAGCTGTGATCGGAAGTAAAAAGCTCATCTCCGGTCACTGGTGTCAGCTCTAATCCTGCCATCTCCACCGTTCTCATTACACAAGTATATCAATCAATCAATCAATCAAATTTATTATCGCCAAGTACATATTACATATACAAGGAATTCTTTGTGGCAAAGAGGCAACATAATATATAACAACAGATACAACACGTAACATCTAACAAGACAGATACAGTATATAGTCTACACATGACGATTTAATTGTTGAAAAGAGAGTGGATAGAAGCTGTTCATATGGCGGTTGGTGCTGCATTTGGGGACTCTGAAGCAACGTCCTGAAGGGAGTAGTTGGAATGAGGAGTGTCCCGGGTGAGAGGGATCGGATGAAATTTTCAATGCGTGGGATCGAATACTCTTATCATAAAGATCCTGGATTTTAGGCAGGGGGGAACCTATAATTCTCTCTGCTGTTCTGAAAGTCCTTTGTAAGCGGAGTTTGTCATGCGCAGTGGCTCCCACATACCAAACTATCAGAGAGGAACAAATCACAGATCTGATGACAGCATTAAAGAATAAGATCAGAGCAGATTCTTAGACAAACCATATCTTTTCAGCTGACGCAGGAAGAACATCCTCTGTTGTGCTTTTCTTATAACAGCATCCATGTTTTTCCCCCATTTAAGATCATGAGAGATGATAACACCAAGGAATTTGGTCTCTGTGACCCTAAGAACCACTTCGTCATGGATGTAGATTGGAAGTATCTCATGTTGATCTTTCCTAAAATCCACAACCATCTCAGCAGCTTTTTTAGTGTTGAGTACAAGATTATTGGCTTTACACCAGTCACATATTCTTTCCACCTCACTCCGATACAAGTCTTCAGCATTTCCCCTGATGAGACCAATCAGTGTTATATCATCGGCAAATTTCAAGATTTTTACGGAGTCTGCTGAAGAGATGCAATCATTCGTATAGAGAGAATACAGTAACGGGGACAAAACACACCCCTGAGGTGCCCTGATGTTTGTGACCAAGGTGTCCGAAGTGAATGGTCCAACTTTTACACTCTGTATCCTGGCTGTCAGGAAGTTATAAATCCACAAGCATAAGTTGAGAGGGATTCCAAGAGCTACCATTTTCTTATGAAGTAAATTCGGATCAATGGTATTGAACACTGAGCTAAAGTCCATGAAAAGAATCCGGACATATGAGTGCAGTTCATCTGTATGATCCAAAATGTACTTCAGTGCCAGATTGACAGTGTCGTTTGCCGAACGATTCTCCTTATAGGCAAACTGAAGCGGGTCCCATAGCTTCTGCGTGAATTTTATCAGGTGAGTAATGGGAAGCAGGGTGTGTTGCAGTCTGCGCTAGCCGAAATACACAAATCACCTGGGATGCAAGATGTAGTAGCAGTGTACTCCTTTATTTCCTCCTACGCGTTTTGGCGCCCTTCCTGGCACCTTCCTCAGGGATATCACTGAGGTACAACGCACTCTTTCAGTGACACATTGTATATATTTGTCAGTATAGGGGCAAGCTGGGTAGCACATACTTTCAGACACATTGGAGATACACCATCAGGGCCAGGTGCCTTTTTGACCTTAAGTCCCTTTAGGATGCATATCACCTCTGCCTCGGAGATCACTACTTGGGTGTTGCACAATGAATGATCTTTATATGAACAGACTGAGGAGCTTAGAGATGAATAGCCACTGTGTGTAGAGCTTGCCTCAAATCTGCAGTAGAATTCATTTAACTCTGCTGCCAGACTTCTGGTGGCGTTCACTATAGTGGGGTGGCTTTTATAATTGGTAACCTCTCTTAATCCTCTCCATGCAGATCTAGTATCTTTTGGTGAGAACCTTTCCTCCAGAATCTTTGCATACTCGTGTTTGGCTAACTTGATCTCTTTAGATAGCGAGTTCCTAAGTTTCTTGAATTCAGTAATATCGCCTGCTTTATAAGCCTCCTCTTTTCTCTTACGGATCAACCTGACTTTATTTGTAAACCACGGCTTGTTGTTTCCCCGAAAGTGGACAGATTTGGATGGAATAAACGTGTCTTCACAAAAACGGATATATGAGGACACTGCATGTAGTTGCAATTTTGCCTCCTCAGACCATGTCTTCTTTGTATAAACTGTAGGTTTGGATGTTTTCAACCTTTGCCTGTAGGCTGGAATTAAATGAATTAGACAATGATCTGAAAAGCCCACTGCTGCTCTCCTCACTGCCCTGTAGGCCCCTTTTATGACTGTATAGCAGTGACAAGCGTATTGTTCTCTCTCGTGAAGCAGTTTATATGTTGAGTAAATTTGGGGAGATCCAGGTTGAGTTTTCCTTTGTTAAAGTCCCCCATTACGATCACAAATGCTTCTGGAGATCCTTTCTCCCATTCTGATATTTTGCAAGCTAATTCACCAATAGCAGCTTTAACAGATGCTTGAGGGGGAATATATACTGCAACCAGAACCATAGATGAAAACTCTCTTGGAGAGTAAAAAGGTCTAAAATGGAGTGCAAGGTACTCTAGATCTGGAGAGCAACTTTTTCCCAGTATGTTAACATCACAGCACCAGCTAGTGTTGATGTAGAGACATACCTCACCCCCCCTTTGTTTACCTGAAGCTACACAATCACGGTCAGCTCTGTAGATAACAAAACCAGGTAGATCCAGACTGCAATCAGGGATGGTCTCATTCAACCAGGTCTCAGTAAAACAAAGAGCAGCTGAATTGGCCATATCAGATCTCATGTTACAAAGTAAGCTCAGATCCTCCATTTTGTTAGATAAGGAACGGACATTAGCCAAGTGGAGTGAAGGAAGAGCTGTTCTGGACCCTCTCGTCCGAAGGCGTGCCAGGACGCCTCCTCTCCTACCTCTCTTGCAGTACACCTCCACAGGTTTCACAGAAGTAATGGATTTTATGTACTCAATTGTTGAATTAGCAATCATGCTCCAAGAAGGGGAGTCCATGAGAAATTGCGGATGATTCCAGAATAATAAATCGTCCCTTGAAATCATAAGAGTAGGTTTACAGAGTGCAGTGGCCATGATTACACTCAGCTTGCAGCTATAAAGACTGAACAGTCACAGCTTAGCAGAGTTAAATGTACAACTTTCTATAAAGTATAAAACATATAATACTGGTGGATAAAACAAGACTGAGCACAAGACCTTCACAGCCATCTACACATCATAGCGGAGATCTCCTGACACCTTCTCTCCATCTACCTGATGATCCTGAGGAGCACTGGGATCTTCTTGGTTACAGTCCTGTGGAAGAAGAGGACGGGGACATCTCTCTGATGTTGTCCTCTTACTGGATAGATCTGGAGGAAACACATACAGGGATTGAATTCATTCTCTACATACAGATAATTATAGGCCGTGTGTATTTAGTCCTGTCTATTACCTGGAGATGTGAGGGGCTGGGGAACCTCCATTATGACGTTCTTGTACTGATCTTTGTGGCCTTCTAAATACTCCCACTCCTCCATGGAGAAATAGACAGCGACATCCTGACACCTTATAGGAACCTGACACATACAATGATACCGTCATCCCCCAATCCTTTCATAGCATACTGTATAATGTCAGTCTGTCATTCCAAGGATGTCGTTCTAAGGATAACATCTGAAATATGCCTGAAAATGACTCCCTGCTATAGATGCTTCATTATTATTATTACTATGCTTCACTATTACTATCACTCTGACAATCGATCTGCTTCATGCACAGGTATGTGTTCTGGCTGCAATACCATCATCACCCATCTTTCCTGAACCCCAATCACCCTGTATCTGTCTGCTATCAATGGTATGTGTCCCGGCTGCAATACCATCATCACCCATCTTTCCGAAATCCCAATCACCCCAGTATCTGTCTGCTATCAATGGTATGTGTCCTGGCTGCAATATCATCATCACCCATCTTTCCTGAACCCCAATCACCCCTGTATCTGTCTGCTATCAATGGTATGTGTCCCGGCTGCAATACCATCATCACCCATCTTTCTTGAACCCCAATCACCCCTGTATCTGTCTGCTATCACTCGTATATGTTATGGCTGCAATACTATCTCCCTTTGCATTTCCTCTTGTGACTTTAATTAATCGTCTCCTGTGTCTGCATCCAGTCTCCCTTTCTGATCACACCTGGGCCCTTTCATATGCTGTTAAGTTAGTATAAATTCAGACTTAGAGGTCTGTCATTGCAAGGATGTTTTCTAAGGATAACATCTGAAATGAGCCTGAGGTGACCAGAAGGTACGACTAACCGCTGCATTTACATGTTCTAAATTTCTTTTGCCTTCTAAATTACTATCACCATGCTGACATATGCACTAACAATTTTGACTCTACTACTCCTTACTCGCCTTCGCTATCCTCAAACCCCAGCACCCGCTAACCAAATAATAATCTCTCCTTCCCTCTTGCCTCCCCACCTGACCTCAGAGCTCTCCTAATAAAATACAAAGCAAGCCACCCACCCTTCTTCTCCCATATGCTCTCCCTCTCTCTGCTTCTCCTCACTGCTGGTGACATATCTCCCAACCCTGGACCCCCACAGCCCATACCTCCCATCATTACCCCCTTCTATCGTTCCCAAACCAACACAAACACCAGAAATCTTTCCCACCTCAAATCCGTGCCCTTGACACCCACCACCCTGCTCCCACTCTTTGGATCACTCCGTCTGCAATAAACTCCATGTGATTCACGACCTCTTTACCTCTCGTAATTTTTCCTTCCTTGGCCTCACCGAAACATGGCTGACACCCTCCGACACAGCCTCTCCTGCTGTGCTAGGATACGGCGGCCTCCACTTCATCCATACTCCTCGCCCTGGCAACAGACATGGCGGAGGAGTGGGCCTTCTCCTTTCTTCCAACTGCACCTTCAACCCAATCCCACCTCTTCCCTGCCTTGTCCTCCCCTTTTTGAAGTCCACTCTGTCCGCATCTACTCTCCCTCCAACCTCCAAGTGGCCGTCATATACCGACCTCCAGGCCCGACCACTGCCTTCATTGACCAATTCTCCACCTGGCTCCTTCACTTTCTCTCTGCTGACATTCCCACCATCATCATGGGTGGCTTCAACATCCCCATTGACACCCACCATTCAGCAGCCTCCAAACTCCTGTCCCTTACTTCATCTTTTGGACTTACTCAGTGGTCCTCCTCAGCCACCCACACAGACGGACATACATACATTAGACCTGGCCTTCACCCGTCTCTGCTCTCTTTCTAACTTCACCACCTCCCATCTCCTTTTATCTGACCACCATCTACTCACTTTCTCATCCCTGTCCTCCTCACCTGTCACCGATGTCCAGAAGCATGCGCACCCCCGCAGAAACCACACACATCTAGACACTCGCATACTCTCTGACTCTATTCTACCACTGTCCTCCATATCTTCACTCCACGACACTGCCACTACTTTCTACAATGCCACTCTTGCATAAGCCATCAACTTGGTCGCCTGTTGTGAATTCGTTTTCTGGCCTGGTTTTGAGTACCCTAAGATCTGCGGTTTAGGCTGGTGTTATGAATGAGTCACCATAGGAGGCAAAAACAGAAATGCTAGCTAAGTCCAGAAAACCAGAGAAGTTGGCAGCTATCGGATTGCAGACCCCTGAACCTATCAACAACAACTAGCAGTAGCCGTGGGGGGTTCCTACGATGCCCTAGACCCCTCGATCACAGCCGGAGAACTGCCTAGCCTAAAGACAGAAAGGGAAATCTAAACTGCCCCAGAGCAGACCCCAAAGCAATAGGCAGCCCCCAACATATAATGACGGTGAAGCAAGAAGAAAAAACACTAACACAGATAGAAAGATAGATTGAGCAAATGATGGGGCCCAAGCTAACTAGATAGGACAGGATAGGAAAGCTGCTGTCTGCAATCCGCGAAAAACCCTATCAAAATAAGAGCCAACAGACTGACAGGGAAAAAGGCCCTGAAGACGCTAGGCTTCAAAAAGACTATGTCAGTACTCAGGTATTTTCTGAAGACAGAGCAAAGCGACAAAAAGGAATTCAGCTCACCCCAGCAGGGAATGGCAGAATCCAGAAAAGCAAGGCAAACTAAAACCAAGACACAAATGCAAAAAGGCAAAGCAGAAAACTTAGCTTTTGAGGAGCAGGAATCAGACTGGTCTCCTAGAATTCCACAGAGAAGCCACCAGCGAAGCAGAAGGGCATCGGCTGCCTTATATCCAGTCAGAGATCCCCGTCGCCCAGTCATCCTCTCCCAGCTCAGGTGCTTGGTAATCAGCCTCACTACCTTCCTTCACCAGAAGAGGGAGTTCATCAGACCTCAATGGCGAAGGGGAAAACGAACTCATAACAGTACCTCCCCCTTGAGGAGGGGTCACCGAACCCTCATCCACGCCACCAGGGCGACCAGGGTGAGCCCGATGAAAGGCACGCACCAATCTTTTGGCATGAATATCAGAGGCAGAGACCCAGGAATTATCCTCCTGACCATAACCCTTCCACTTAACCAAATACTGGAGTCTCCGTCTAGCCAGACGGGAATCCAGTATCTTCTCTACCTCATATTCCATGTTACCTTCAACCAATACAGGGTCCGGAGGTGCCACCCCAGGAACTGCTGGTTCAACAAACCTCTTCAACAAGGACTTATGAAACACATTATGGATTTTAAATGTGACAGGAAGAGCCAACCGAAAAGAGACCAGATTAATGATCTCCAAAATCTTGTAAGGCCCAATAAATCTAGGCTTAAACTTAGGAGAAGCTACCTTCATAGCGATACTTTTTGATGATAACCAAACCATATCACCAACCTTAAACTGGGGACCAACGGTCCTATGTCGGTTGGAAAACCACTGGGCCTTTTCCTGGGAGAGAGATAACTTATCCACCACTTGGTACCCAGATCTGGTGCATTCTCTCCACCACAGTGTCAACACCTGGGCAGGCAGAAGGCTCCACCTGCCCTGAAGAAAATCGAGGATGAAACCCAAAGTTACAAAAAAAAGGTGACATCAAAGTGGCAGAACTAGCTCTATTATTTAAAGCAAATTCGGCCAAGGGCAAAAATGAAACCCAATCATCCTGATCAGCGGAAATAAAACATCTCAAATACGACTCCAAGGTCTGGTTTGTTCTCTCCGTCTGCCCATTGGTCTGAGGGTGAAACGCAGAGAAGGACAACTGAATTCCCAGCTTGGAACAGAACGTCCTCCAAAATCTAGACACAAACTGAACTCCTCTGTCAGATACAATGTTCTCAGGAATCCCGTGCAAGCGAACCACCTGTTGCAAAAACAGGGGCACCAACTCAGAAGAAGATGTCAACTTAGGGAGTGGTACAAGATGAACCATCTTAGAGAACCTATGACAAATCACCCAAATAACAGTCATTCTCTGAGAGACAGGCATATCAGAGATGAAATCCATGAAATATGGGTCCATGGCCTCCTGGGGACTGGCAAAGGCATCAACAACCCACTAGAGCGAGAACAAGGTTTAGACCGGGTGCAAGTCCCACAGGACTGCACAAAATTCCTGACATCACGAGACAAGGCGGGCCACCAAAAAGACCGACTCACCAGATCTCTAGTACCAAAAATACCTGGATGACCAGCCAATGCAGAGCAATGAACTTCAGACATCACTCTCTTCTTCCACTGGTCAGGAACATACAACTTTCCACTGGGACAACGCTCAGGTTTGTCCTCCTGGAACTCTTCCAGAGCACGTCTCAAATCGGGCGAGATGGCAGAAAGAACTACCCCTTTGCCTAAGATGGTAGCAGGCCTGGTCACCACAGGAGAATCAGCAAAGAAGCTCCTAGAAAGAGCGTCAGCCTTGACATTCTTAGTGCCAGGAAGAAAAGAGACCACAAAATCAAAACGTGTAAAAAACAAGGCCCATCTAGCCTGTCTAGGGTTCAAGCGTTTGGCCGACTCCAGGTAAATCAAATTCTTGTGGTCAGTGAGGACCACGACTTGATGTTTAGCTCCCTCCAACCAATGTCTCCACTCCTCAAATGCCCATTTCATGGCTAACAGTTCCCGATTCCCCACATCATAGTTACGTTAAGATGGGGAGAATTTTCGGGAAAAGAAAGCACAGGGATTCATTTTAGATGTTACAGGATCCTTTTGGGACAAAACAGCTCCTGCACCAATCTCAGAAGCGTCCACCTCTACCTGGAACGGCAGTGAGACATCAGGTTGCCGCAAAACCGGGGCAGAAGTGAATCTTCGCTTCAGCTCCTGAAAGGAAGAAACAGCCTCCGGAGCCCAATTCAACACATCAGCACCCTTCTTAGTCAGATTAGTCAATGGCTTGGCAATACTAGAAAATTTTGCTATACATTTCCGATAAAAATTAGCAAAACCCAAAAACTTCTGAAGGGCCTTCAAAGAAGTGGGCTGAACCCAATCATAAATGGCCTGTACCTTGGCCGGATCCATTTCAATAGTTGACTGAGACAAAATAAATCCCAAAAATGAAATCCTCTGTACCCCAAAAAGGCATTTCGATCCTTTGACATACAGGGAATTCTCCCTCAAGATCCGGAACACCGTCCGAATATGTTCCACATGAGAATCCCAATCCTTGGAGAAGATCAAAATATCATCCAGATAGATAAGCAAAAATTTATCCACAAAGTCTCAGAAAATGTCATTCATGAAGCACTGGAAGACAGAAGGGGCATTAGTGAGCCCAAAAGGCATCACCAGGTACTCAAAATGTCCCTCTGGAGTATTAAACGCCATCTTCCATTCATCCCCATGCTTAATGCGGATAAGATTATACGCCCCCCTGAGGTCAAGCTTGGTAAACCAGCAAGCACCTTTAACTCTGGAGAATAGATCCGAAATCAGGGGTAACGGATACTGATATTTAATAGTAATTTTGTTGAGGGCACGATAATCAATACAAGGCCTTAATGAACCATCCTTTTTGGCCACGAAAAAAAACCCAGCACCTAATGGTGAAGAGGATGGTCTAATATGACCCTTCTCCAATGCCTCCTTAATATAGGATCGCATAGCCTCGTGCTCGGGTACAGATAAATTGAAGAGCCGACCCTTGGGAAATCTACACCCCGGGCTCAGTTCAATTGCACAGTCATAACTCCTATGAGGAGGCGAAGACGCAGACTCATTCTCACTAAATACATCATAAAAGTCCGCCAAATAGTCAGGAACATCATGCGACTGAGGAGAGGTGGAAAAAACCGGAGCCTCACTAAGGGCACACCGACAACCCCAACTCACCACAGACACAGATTTCCAGTCCAAAACTGGATTATGAATTTGCAACCAGGGAAACCCCAGAACAATGGTATCATGCAAATTATGCAACACCAAAAATCTGCAATTTTCTTGATGGTTTGGGGCGACCCGCATTACCACCTGGGTCCAAAACTGAGGTTTATTTTTTGCCAAAGGAGTAGCATCAATCCCTCTCAAAGGGATAAGCGTCCGCAGAGGCGTCATCGGAAATCCACAATGTTTAGCAAAATCCAAGTCCATTAGGTTCAGGGCTGCTCCCGAATCCACAAAAGCCTTGGCGGAAAATGTGGACAGGGAGCAGATCAGAGTAATTGCCAGAAGAAACTTAGGTTGAACACCACCCACAGAAAACGTGTGTGCAAAACATTTCTCTCCTTTAGGACAGACAGAAATAATATGTGAGGCATCTCCACAAAAAAAACACAGCTTATTACGCTTTCTGAACTCCTGACGTTGCTCCCTGGACAAAACTCTATCACATTGCATAGGTTCAGACACTTGTTCAACAGGTGGCAACACCTCTCGTGCAGTCCTGCGTTCACGTAAACGCCGATCAACCTGAATGGCTAATGACATAGAATCGTCCAGACCAGAGGGAACAGGAAATCCCACCATAGCATATTTTACGGCTTCTGACAAACCCTTCCGAAAGAGAGCTGCCAAGGCATTATCATTCCAGGCAGTAAGGACCGCCCACTTTCGGAATTTTTGACAGTACAATTCTGCAGAATCTCGACCCTGGCTCAATGCCAACAGGGTCTTTTCAGCCTGATCAATAGCATTAGGCTCGTCATACAACAACCCCAAGGCTTGAAAAAATGCGTTCACATTAGTCAGACTAGGATCATCAGGTTTCAAAGAAAACACCCAATCCTGAGGATCGCCACGCAGCAAAGAGATGACAATTTTAACCTGCTGCGCGGAGCTCCCTGATGAGTTAGGCTTCAAGGCAAAAAATAATTTACAATTATTTTTGAAATTCAAAAATTTAGACCGATCCCCAAAAAACACATCAGGAGTAGGGATCTTTGGTTCAGCAGCATGTGAATGAGCAAGGTAGGCGGAAATTCCCCGCACTTCAGCAGTGAGCTGCTCCACACGATCAGACAATTGCTTTATCTCCATTGAGAGAAAAAAAATTCCCCCTACGGCCTCAGAGATATAGAGGAAAAAAATATACACACTTTTTTTTTTTTCTTTTTTCAATTCTTTCCTGCTATTGAGTACCCTAGGATCTGCGGTATGGCTGGTGATTCTGTTATGAATGAGTCACCGTAGGAGGCAAAAACAGAAATGCTAGCTAAGTCCAGAAAACCAGAGAAGTTGGCAGCTATCGGATTGCAGACCCCTGAACCTATCAACAACGACTAGCAGTAGCCGTGGGGGGTTCCTACGATGCCCTAGATCCCTCGATCACAGCTGGAGAACTGTCTAGCCTAAAGACAGAAAGAGAAATCTAAACTGCCCCAGAGCAGACCCCAAAGCAATAGGCAGCCCCCAACTTATAATGACGGTGAAGCAAGAAGAAAAAACACTAACACAGATAGAAAGATAGACTTAGCAAATGATGGGGCCCAAGCTAACTAGATAGGACAGGATAGGAAAGCTGCTGTCTGCAATCCGCGAAAAACCCTATCAAAATCATAGCCAACAGACTGACAGGGAAAATGGCCCTGAAGACGCTAGGCTTCAAAAAGACTATGTCAGTACTCAGGTATTTTCTGAAGACAGAGCAAAGCGACAAAAAGGAATTCAGCTCACCCCAGCAGGGAATGGCAGAATCCAGAAAAGCAAGGCAAACTAAAACCAAGACACAAATGCAAAAAGGCAAAGCAGAAAACTTAGCTTTTGAGGAGCAGGATTCAGACTGGTCTCTTAGAATTCCACAGAGAAGCCACCAGCGAAGCAGAAGGGCGTCGGCTGCCTTATATCCAGTCAGAGATCCCCGTCGCCCAGTCATCCTCTCCCAGCTCAGGTGCTTGGTAATCAGCCTCACTACCTTCCTTCACCAGAAGAGGGAGTTCATCAGACCTCAATGGTGAAGGGGAAAATGAACTCATAACAGGCTGGTGAACTAAAACCTCAGGAGGCACCGCAGATCCTAGGGTACTCAAAAGCAGGCCAGAAAGCAAATTTACAACAGTTGTGGTCAGCCAGCCCCGGCGGGGGCTGTGCTGAATTTCCATCCCTATGTTACTTTGGCCTCTTTTTGCTCTGCTTTCAGAATATACCAGAGTGCTAATATAGTGGGCAAAGTCTAGTGACTTCAGTATTTTTCTATCAGACGTGTTGGGCATTTTTTGCAGTGTTTTTTGCGTGATTGCAGACAGTGTCTTTCCTTTCCTGTCCTGTCTAGTTAGTGTGGGCCCCATTGTTTGCTCAGTCTATTTTCCTACCTGCATTTGTGTTTTCATCTTGTCTCACCGACAATATATGTTTGGGGGCTATCTATTCCTTTGGGGTCTGCTCTGGGGCGGTTTAGATTTCCCCTTTCTTGCTTTAGGCTTATTTAGTTCTCCGGCTGTGTCGAGGCGTCTAGGATCATCGTAGGTACGCTCCACGGCTACTGCTAGTTGTGTGGATAGGATCAGGGGTCTGCAATCCAGTTAGTTACCAACCTCTCTGGTTTTCTGTGGCTTAGCTAGGGCCTGCTCTCCTCCTCGGTGGCCCAATCATAACAGTCGCCCCTGTCATGCCTAACAGAGTGCGACGAATCAACAGACAACCCTGGCACAATAATACCACCAAAAAGCTTCGGCAAGCATACAGAATTGCAGAACGGCAATGGAAGAAAACACATTCCCAAGACGACTTCACTGCACTCAAACAAGCAACACTTGCATTCAAATCAGCTCTCACCTCTGCTAAACAGGCCTACTTTACATTCCTTGTATCTTCCTTATCCCACAACCCCAAACAGTTGTTCAATACTTTTAACTCCCTCCTCTGCCCACCACTGCCCCCTCCAACCTCCCTCATCTCTGCCGAGGACTTTGCGCGCACTTTAAAAAACCAAGATAGACCAAACACAGCATGTCTTTATTGCTCAACCACCACAACCCCTTTGCACACCAGACCAATGCCCAAACCCCATAACCTCCCTATCTAACATCACTGAAGGGGAGCTTGCTCATCTTCTTTCCAAATCACACCTTACCACTTGTGCACTTGACCCTATGCCATCCCACCTCCTCCCAACCTCACCACCACACTTATCCCATCCTTAACCCACCTCTTCAACCTATCACTAACTTCTGGTACCTTTCCTTCTGCTTTCAAACATGCCACAATCACGCCTATCCTTAAAAAGCCAACCCTCGACCCAACAGCCACGTCCAGCTATCGCCCAATATCGCTGCTCCCATTCGCTTCTAAACTCCTTGAGCTGCATGTCCAAGATAAACTTTCCTCCCACCTCTCATTTAACTTGCTCTTTGACAATCTACAATGTGGTTTCCACCCCCATCAATCCAATGAGACAGCCCTGACCAAAATTACTAACGACTTACTTACAGCCAAAGCTAACGGACAATACTCTATACTCCTCCTTCTAGACCTGTCCTCTGCTTTCAACACAGTTGACCACTTCCTCCTACTACAGATCCTCTCCTCCTTCGGCATCAAAGACCTCGCCCTATCCTGGATCTCCTCATACCTCTCCAACCGCACATTCAGTGTCTCCCACTCCCACACTACCTCCTCATCCCACCCTCTCTCTGTTGGAGTCCCCCATGGCTCTGTTCTAGGACCCCTACTCTTCCCAATCTATACACTTGGCCTGAGACAACTCATAAAGTCCCACAGATTCCAGTACCACCTTTATGCCGATGATACTCAGATCTACCTCTCTGGCCCAGATGTCACCTCTCTGCTCTCCAGAATCCCGGAGTGTCTATAAGCCATATTCTCCTTCTTCTCCTCTCGCTTCCTCAAACTCAATGTGGACAAATCTGAACTAATCATCTTTCCCCCATCTCACAGATCTTCCTTACCCGACCTTTCTATAAAAATTGACATCACGCTTTCCCCCCTACCGGAGGTCCGCTGCCTCGGAGTAACCCTTGACTCTGCCCTGTCCTTCAAACCGCACATCCAAGCTCTCTCCACCTCCTGCCGCCTCCAGCTCAAAAATATTTCCAGAATCCGTCCCTTCGTCAACCCTCAATCTACTAAACTACTTGTGCATGCCCTCATCATCTCCCGCCTCGACTTTTGCAACATCCTTTTCTGTGGCTTCCTTGCTAACACCCTTGCACCTCTGCAGTCCATCCTTAACTCTGCTGCCAGACTAATTCATCTCTCTCCTCACTACTCCTCCGCTTCTCCCCTCTGCGAATCTCTTCACTGGCTTCCATTCACTCAGCGTATCCAATTCAAATTACTTATACTGACCTACAAGGCCATCTATAACCTGTCTCCTCCATATATCTCTGAACTAATCTACCGATACCTTCCCTCACGTAATCTCTGGTCCTCCCAAGACCGCCTTCTCTCCTCCACTCCTCACCCAACCGCTTCTAAGACTTCTCCCGAATAGCCCCCATCCTCTAGAATTCCCTGCCCTAACACGTCCGGCTATCAACCACACTCGGATCCTTCAGACGGAACCTGAAAACCCACCTCTTCAAAAAAGCCTACAGCCTGCAATGATCCCCTCTGCCTCCTCACCACTACTAGAGCTACCGCATAACCATCACTGGAGCTGCTGCCACCCCCCAAACCTACTGTCTCCTTCCCCACCATCCTGTAGCATGTAAGCCCGAAAGGGAAGGGTCCTCTCTCCCCTCTGTATCAGTCTGTCATTGTCAGTTTGCTTACTGTAAGTGATATCTGTAATTTGTATGTAACCCCTTCTCATGTACAGCACCATGGAATCAATGGTGCTCTATAAATAAATAATAATAATAATAATGTCCCAGCATTCCCAGCAGTGTCACCTCTCCAGACAGCAGCTCAAACATCTTGTAGATGAGGTCTAGGTTCTTCTGGTGATTGATGTCCTCATGGATCAGGGGGTGAGGTGGAGGCCCTGTGATTGGGCTCAGGGGTCTTCCCCATCCCTCAGGCACAGGGTCCTGACAGCGATCACTAGAGGTCTTCTTCACCACTGTGTAATCCTGGTTATAGAGAGACACATTAATAAATCTCACGACAGACATTTCCAGAGTCCTCACCTCTCCAGTTCTGTCCATCTGTTATTCCCATAGATAAGAATGATGTAATGTGATGTCATCAGAATCTCTCACCTCTCCAGTGAGACGGAAGAGGATCTCTAGGGTGAGGTGTAACATCCTCTCCGCCATCTTGTCTCTGTCCATATCCATCCTTGATGGGTAAATCAGGAATATTCTCTTCTATAGAAGATCTTCACTGAGAGGATCCGATATTGTAGAGACCTGAATGAGAAGAAGATGATCCGATGTAACATCATAAGAATCCTGTGTAATAATACAATTACTGGAGATAATAAGGGAAACATATGAGGAGATTTATTAATTTACAGGGTTTAGTTTTCTCCCCTGACATCTACTAATAAAACCTATATATTTAGGCCACAGGCAACAAGCAGTTTCCTCCTCGGAGTCGGCAGCTGAACACGTTCCTCATAGACTCATCTTCCATAACGCTAATTCTCGTCTCATTTACCGACCCTGGAATCGGCATTAGCAATACTGCAGGAGAGATTCATTACACGCGACATGAGAAATAACTCCTTCATGATGAGGACGACATTTTCATCTTATACTGCGGCTCTAGAAGCAGATTTGTCCAGAGTCGGTCACTGACTCCATCCCCACCGGCCGTCTATATGAAGGTTTCCCGTCTTCCCTGCACTGGAATCTTCAATCACGTTAGATCTCAGCTCTGAGTCACACACAGAAGTTTGAGGCTTTTAGAAAAGATTTTTTGTTTTCACAAACACAACGGACAGAAATGATCTGATCCCAAAGTCTCCATGTACAGTGATTTATGGGGTTTATTTCTGGCCTTAGGCTTTCCTATATTACAGGAAAAACTCCAGAAAAAGACGATATTAAAATGTTTCTAAAGAAAATTGCCTCCAACAATTCTTGTAAGAAGCAAAAAAATATGTAAAAAGCAGAAGACACATTTTATAAATTTTAACATGTTAAACATTTATTAAAAAGATATTAATCTTTTTGGGCCCCAGAACATAGATGTACACCGCAGGGACGACACAGATGAGGCATCAACAAAAACCCTGACAGTTTAACCACTTGCTGCTGTGAAAAGCAAACATGACATCTAAGAAGGTGTGACAGAGTTTGGCTGAATGCCCCCCCGTCTCCAAGTACTCGATAGTATGGGGCGGCCTAGTTACTCCGATACTTACATGCCTAATAATGGGGTCTGGGCTGCAATGTATGAAGGTCTATTAGGCCGGGCCAGAGGCAGCGTCCAATAAGTTACCTTATAACCCCCCATACACAGTAGACTAAAGTTCCATGAAAGCACTGATTTCGGGGGGTTTGGCCGACCATATAATGTATTTGGGGGCCTCCCGACAGATGATGTCAGGGCAGAGAAGGATCTGACATCCTGAATTTCAGAGGATAATCCGTTTGTTCTTCCTGTAGATAATCCTCCTCTAGAGGAGTCTGGAGGCGACTCTCTCATACAGACCACAGGAAAGCTGGAATATTTGTGTGTATGGGGGAGTGTTAAATATTAATAATCCGTTAATTTCGTATAAGACTCAGTTCTGTACGGGACATTGCCTTCCACTGACACTGCATGTGCTATTTTAGCAAGTGGTAAATGTCAAACTCCATATATACCGAGATCACGTGCTTCAAGAGATGTATATAAGTCATGGCTCACTCTAGAGGTCGCTCGCTCCTTCCCTCACCATCATGAGACACAGACGCAAGATGTCATCTCTGCACGGACATAACTGAACAGCTGGTATATAACTTTACTACGAAGAAGCCTAAGAGACACAGAGGCCATTTTACCATTTGCAATCCCAGAGAAAGAAGGTGACAAGCTTTTGCTATGAACTAATGGACAATCTCTCTTTCACCTATTTTTATGTTTTTCTGTAATAATCTTTTCTTTGATGGAAGAATCCAAATAAACCACTATATTTTTATCTGGTAACTAGTCCTAAGTATTTTACAAGACTCACATTATTTTACATTGGAGAGCCAGCCAGATCTGAATTTTTGTATTTTTTTTGCGGATTTCCCTCAACTTGCCAAAAGGGGGATTGAACTTTGCTAACATCAGTCATATGTGCAAGTTATCAGGAACTCCACTACTCACAAGAATCAGACAGAACCTAGAAGTGAGGACTAAGAAGTGCCAGATAGATTGAGAAGTACTACAAGTGCCAGACGTGCTGAAGCCAGACGTGTGAAGACAAGTGCCCAGCGTTGTCCATCAAAGGAACAAGCTGAGACATTGCAAGGTAAGAGAAATAAAATGGATGTCATTAATTCTCTTGCTAAGCAGAGTAAATTGAAATTTAAGTCTGTAGACAAGTCTAATCCAGAAGTATTATGGCTTAGCTTATATGCAGAGTGTGAACTGGAGAATCAGAAGTTAGATTCTAAGTTTTTCAATAGAGAAAGAGAGAGATTAAAAAATATTCTACTGATGGTAGATATATATCATAGATCTGTGTCAGAGAAATCTAAAAATGATTGTGTGAAGGAAAATAGTGATGTTCCCGAGATACATTGTAATGTAGAAAAGCAGTTTCATGATGAAAGGCAAATAGTAGCAGCAGCCATTCAAGGTGACCTTGCAGACGTGGAACAAGATGGAGGAGTAGGAGGAGACTTCAGAACTGACGTAGAGGACGTACAAGGGAAAGACGGACCACTAAAAATAGACGACTCACAGGCCCAAATCCGAAGTAAAGTAAGGAAAAATTTGCTAAAAATATGCAAAATCATTCCTGCATATGATAACAAAATCCATGTTTGTAGAAACTCTGGGGTTTTTGAAAGCTGTGCTGACAAATTTGATTTATCTAATGAGGAGAAGAATCAGTTGTTCAAAATGTGGATCCCTGCAAACTTTGCTAGGAGATTGACTTTAAAGTTATCTGGTGAAACTCATGAGAATTTAAATGATAAGGACAGGTTACAAAGTCTTATTTTTTGTTCATCAAATGAAAATTATCCAGATATTGATATTCTTCAAAAATTAAGGATTGGTCAGAAGGAATGTACTTTCACGTTTATGTCCATATATGAACGTCTGTACAAAATGCTGAGTGAGAATGTCAAAACACCGTCCCTCATAAGGAGTTTTGTAAGCAAATTTTGGTTTTTAAATCCTGCATCTCGTGTTATTGCGTCACAAAAAGATTCTTTATTGGAATGTGCGCAATCCCTTGATTTTGCCAGAAAACACGAGAATCGTGAAAGGACAGGACATCGTGCTAATTTTGTGAAGACAGGCAGAGAAAAATCTTATCAGAAGCCTGTATTAGCAAAGCCTTCTAAAATGAGTTTTCCCCAAAATCAAATCTATGAAGAGCGAAGAAAATCACATGTTTGTTTTAAGCCATATGGAATGATGCAAAATATCACTGAAAAGACACAGATTGAGTTAAGAAAAATGATGAGTTTTGATCTTCCTTCTGTAAAAAAGATGGCCGAATGTGACAGACAGAAGCAGGTGGTGAGTGACATCATTGACTTTGAGCTGAAGGGTCCATCGGAGCAGCTCAGAAAATCCGTTAACTTCAAAGTAGCAAGAATATTTAAAGACATCTTTTACAGGGAAAGAGTGGGTTTAGGAACTGGCTAAAAAAGTAATTATATGTTGTGTAACAGTGTTATACAATTAGTCAGTTATATGTAATTATTTTATAGAGTATAATCCTGTATTTCTATAGTTTTGTATATACATATTCATACAGTATATATAGAGTGTTTGTAGAAGTAGAGATTGTAGAACTGTATTTTTTAGTGAAAATTAAAATCTACTCCAGTAATAAAATTTAGAATTATGAATATGACATTAACCTTCTCTTTTATTTTTCCTTAGAATTTTCATTTCTAAGCAGGACTTAATCGGAAAAATTCTCTTACAAGGATTTATGCCTTTATTTACACAGGAAGTTGCAATAATTGCATGATTTCATATATTTAACACTTAAAAGGAAATAACTAACTGCATTTTAAAATGTGTTCTGTGTGTGTGCCTTTACTGCTGGCATGAATGACAACCACAGCATGTGAAATTTGAACCTTGTTCTAATAATAAGTATACCAGTATACTATGTCCCTGTTCTTTAGGAAAATAATTTTTAAGGGGGTCTCAACTTTTGCAAACCAATGGAATTTTTTGTCCAGGCCTAGATGTCAAGTATAGCTATACATATACATATATTTATGTCATGTGTATTTGGGGAATATTCAAAGAAATATTAAGACTAAATTTAAATAGTTTACAATGCATTGATAATTAGGATAATTTGGGTTAAAATATGTGTATTCATCACACCTCTGTATGTGAGATAATATGTGACACAGTCTGAGTGACAGTGACTGAGTGTAGGAGCAGCTGCTGAGCGAGTAATGTGATACGTTTGGTGTATGTGTGAGGCCTCAGGAATCTGAATGAGAGAGAAAAAAAAAAACTGTCTTTAGGAGAAATATGCAAATCAGTTAAATTATTAGAATATTAAGATATAATGAAATATTATCTACACAACATATATTTCTATATTTCTATAGTAATTATTATTTCTTGATTTAGTTAATTGTGAATAAGTGCAATCGCACATCAAAATGGTTTATGAAGAAAATCTACATTTAAATTAATTTTTCCAAAGGATAATTTTATGATATTCAAATTAATTTTAATGGTTACACATCTTCAGACAAATAATGGTATAAGCAAGTATAATATTTACACAATTTATAAATTAATTATTTTTCATTTTGGTTTTGATAAATGAATTATTTCATAGAACAATATTTTTTGGTATTAAGGGGGAAAATATGTTTTTGATCCTGACTACATCATCACATTTGATTAACCCCTTACCTACAATTGACGTAATATTCCGTCCATGTGACCATGGACCTAATTACCATGGACGGAATATTACGTCATCGCGATCAGCGGCGCCCACGTGGTGAGCGCCGCTGATCGCGGCCGAGTGTCAGCTAATTATCATAGCTGACACCCGGCACAATGTGTCAGGGGCGGTCACGGACCGCCCCCGACACGTTAACCCCTTGCACACCGCGATCAAACGTGATCGCGGTGTACCGGGGGTTAAAGGGAAGCATCGGCAGGGAGGGGGCTCCCTCCGTGCTTCCCTGAGCCCCCCACGGCAGCGCAATGTGCAGCGCTGCTGCGGGGGGCTCCTTTCCTCCAGGCCCCCGAATCCAAGATGGCGACGGGGGCCTTCGGGGGCCTGAGGAAGCTGGCTTCCTCAGTGCCTGCAAAGCGCAGGCATGAGGAAGTCTGCAGCAGTGCCTGTGACAGATCGCTGATCTGTCACAGTGATCTGTGATGTGACAGATCAGCGATCTGTCACAGGACAGTGATGTCCCACCTGGGACAAGGTAATAAAGTAAAAAAAAAAAAAAAAAAAAGTGTTAGAAATAATTAAAAAAAAATCGCTAAATAAATTAGTAAAAAAAAAAAAAAATATTCCCCAATAAATCCATTTTTTCAAAATAAAAAAACCCAAAAACAATAAAAGTACACATATTTGGTATCGCCGCGTCCGTAATGACCTGCCCTATAAAACTGTCCCATTAGTTAACCCCTTTAGCGAACCCCTTAAAAAATAAAAATAAAAAACAAAGCAAAAAATAATGATTTATTATCATACCACCGAACAAAAAGTGCAATAACGCGCGATCAAAAAGACGCATATAAATATCCATGGTAACGCTGAAAACGTCATCTTGTCCCACAAAAAACGAGCCGCCACACAGCATCATCCGCAAAAAAATAAAAAAGTTATAGCTCGCAGAATAAAGTGATACAAAAATAATTATTTTTTATATAAAATAGTTTTCATTGCAAAAAACCGACAAAACATAAAAAAACGACCTAAATGAGGTATCGCTGTAACCGTACTGACCCGAAGAATAAAACCACTTTATCAATTTTACCGCACGCGGAACTGTGTAAACGCACACCCCCAAAAGAAATTCATGAAACGCTGGTTTTTGTTCATTCTGCGTCCCAAAAATCGAAATAAAAAGCGATCAAAAAATGTCACGTGCCCGAAAATGGTACCAATAAAAACGTCAACTCGTCCCGCAAAAAATAAGACCTCACATGACTCGGTGGGTCAAAATACGGAAAAATTATAGCTCTCAATATGTGGTGATGCAAAAACTATTTTTACAATAAAAAGCGTCTTTTAGCGTGCGACAGCCACCAAACATAAAAACCGCCATAAATCGTAAATCAAACCCCCCGTTATCACCCCCTTAGTTAGGGAAAAATAATAAAACTAAAAGAAAATGTATTTATTTCCATTTTCCCGCTAGGGTTAGGGTTAGGGTAGGGTTAGGGCTAGGGTTAGGGCTAGGGTTAGGGCTAGGGTTAGGGTTAGGGTTAGGGCTAGGGTTAGGGCTAGGGTTCAGATTAGGGTTAGGGGTGTGTTGAGGTTAGGGTTGGAGTTATAATTGGGGGGTTTCCACTGTTTGGGCACATCAGGTGCTCTCCAAAGGCAACATGGCGTCTGATCTCAATTCCAGCCAATTCTGCGTTGAAAAAGTCAAATGGTGCTCCTTCCCTTCCAAGCTCTGCCATGCGCCCAAACAGTGTTTTACCCCCACATGTAGGGTATCAGCCTACTCAGGACAAATTACAAAACAACTTTTGGGGTCCAATTTCTCCTGTTACCCTTAGGAAAATAAAAAATTGGGGGCAAAAATATAATTTTGCGGAAAAAAATGTTTTTTTTATTTTCACGCCCAGGCGTTATAAACTTCTGTGAAGCACTTGGGGGTTCAAAGTGCTCTCCACACATCTAGATAAGCTCCGTGGGGGGTCTAGTTTCCAAAATGGGGTCACTTGTGGGGAGTTTCAATAGTTTAGGTACATCAGGGGCTCTCCAAACGCACATGACACCCGCAGACCAATCCATCAAAGTCTGCATTCCAAAACGTCACTACTTCCCTTCCGAGCCCCGACGTGTGCCCATACAGTAGTTTTCTCCCACATATGAGGTATCAGCGTACTCAGGACAAATTGGACAACAACTTTTGGGGTCCAATTTCTCCTGTTACCCTTGGGAAAATAAAAAAATTGGGGACTAATTGATCATGTTTGTGGAAAAAATACGATTTTTTTATTTTCATGCCTGGGCATTACAAACTTCTGTGAAGCCCTTGGGGGTTCAAAGTGCTCACCACACATCTAGATAAGTTCCTCAGGGGGTCTAGTTTCCAAAATGGGATCATTTGTGGGGGGTTTCCACTGTTTAGGTACATTAGGGGCTCTCCAAACGCACATGACACCCGCAGACCAATCCATCAAAGTCTGCATTCCAAAACGTCACTACTTCCCTTCCGAGCCCCGACGTGTGCCCATACAGTAGTTATCTCCCACATATGGGGTGTCAGCGTACTCAGAACAAATTGGACAACAACTTTTGGGGTCCAATTTCTCCTGTTACCCTTGGGAAAATAAAAAAATGGGGACTAAAATATGATGTTTGTGGAAAAAATACGATTTTTTTATTTTCACGCCCGGACGTTATAAACTTCAGTGAAGCACTGGGGGGTTCAAAGTGCTCACCACACATCTAGATAAGTTCCTTGGGGGGTCTAGTTTCCAAAATGGTGTCATTTGTGGGGGGTTTCTACTGTTTTGGTACATCAGGGGCTCTCCTAACGCGACATGGTGTCCGATCTCAATTCCAGCCAAAAACGTCAAATGGCGCTGCTTCCCTTCCGAGCTCTGCCATGCGCCCAAATAGTGGTTTACCCCCACATGTGGGGTATCAGCGTACTCAGGATAAATTGCACAATATCTTTTAGGGTCCTGTTACTTTTGGAAAAATAAGAATTGAGGGTGAAAAGATCATTTTTGTGGAAAAAATATGATATTTTAATTGTACTGCTGTACGTTATAAACTTCTGTGAAGCCCTTGGGGGTTCAAAGTTCTCACCACACATCTAGATAAGTTCCTTGGGGGGTCTAGATTCCAAAATGGTGTCATTTGTGGGGGGTTTCCACTGTTTTGGTACATCAGGGGTTTTCCAATCGCGACATGGTGTCCGATCTCAAATCTAGCCAAAAACGTCAAATGGCGCTGCTTCCCTTCTGAGCTCTGCTATGCGCCCAAATAGTCATTTACACCCACATATGGGGTATCAGCGTACTCAGGACAAATTGCACAATAACTTTTAGGGTCCTATTACCCTTGGAAAAATAAAAATTGGGGGTGAAAAGATCATTTTTGTGGAAAAAATATGATTTTTTTAATTGTACCGCTGTACATTATAAACTTCTGTGAAGCCCTTGTGGGTTCAAAGTTCTCACCACATATCTAGATAAGTTCCTTGGGGGGTCTAGTTTCCAAAATGGGGTCACTTGGGGGGTTTCCACTGTTTAGGTACATCAGGGGCTCTCCAAACGCCACATGGCGTCCGATCTGAATTCCAGCCAATTTTGCATTGAAAAAGTCAAACGGCGCTCCTTCCCTACTGAGGTCTGCCATGCGCCGAAACAGTGGTTCCCCCCCACATATCAGGTATCAGCGTACTCAGGACAAATTGCACAATAACTTTTGCAGTCCAATTTCTCCTGTTACCCTTGGTAAAATAAAGAAAATTGAACCTGAAGTATTTTTTTTGTGAAAAAAAGTTAAATGTTCATTTTTTTTTAATATTCAAAAAATTCCTGTGACGCACCTAAAGGGTTAATAAACTTCTTGAATGTGGTTTTAAGCATCTTAAGGGGTGCAGTTTTTAGAATGGTGTCACTTTTGGGTATTTTCTATCATATAGACCCCTCAAAGTGGCTTCAAATGTGAAGTGGTCCCTAAAAATAAAATGGTGTTGCAAAAATGAGAAATCGCTGGTCAATTTTTAACCCTTATAACTTCCTAACAAAAAAAAATTTTGGTTCCAAAATTGTGCTGATGTAAAGTAAGCATGTGGGAAATGTTATGTATTAAGTTTTTTGTGTGCCGTATCGCTGTGATTTAAGGGCATAAAAATTCAAAGTTGGAAAATTGCGAAATTTTCAAAATTTTCGCCAAATTTCCGTTTTTTTCACAAATAAACGCAAGTTATTTGAATGCAATTTTACGACTAACATGAAGTACAATATGTCACGAGAAAACAATGTCAGAATCACCGGGATCCATGGAAGCGTTCCAGAGTTATGACCTCATAAAGGTACAGTGGTCAGAATTGTAAAAATTGGCCCGGTAGTTAACGTGCAAACCACCCTTGGTAGTGAAGGGGTTAATACCTCTTCTTCACACATTTTAATAGAAAAGAAATATTAATAAGGTACAAAGGTATAAGTATTGGGTATAATAACATTAGGTATTATAAAGAGTCATTTCTTTACACTAAGAGGAGTATTACATGCAAAGTTGCATAATTTGAATATTTTGGTAACACAAGTTTATGACAATTATGAAATAATCCAGATCATGGAAATATTAAGGGTATATGTTACTGAGGACATAACTACTCTGCATTAACATAAAGGCCTTATTCTTATTTTTATTTTTATTCTTATTCTTATTTTTAATTTTCAATTTTTTATTCTATTTTTATTTTAATTCTTAAATTTTTATTTTTTTCTGTCAATCAATATTTAATAAAGTAATATCTACTATAACTATAGAATATTGCTTCATTAAATATAGCAAGGATATGGTTCTATTACAAAGGAAAATGTTTCACTTCTGAGTTATATGCAACAATTCTTTTATTCATTCATTCGCTCACTCATATATTCTTATTTTGGTTCATGGCTATACATTCCTACATATTATTAGTATAATAAATATATTCCTTATTAATAAAGATGAAAACACTTGTTACATAAAACACAGTGACACCTATTGGTTGAAAAAGGTAATTACACCTATGACATAAAAAATGTTCTATCACATGAAAAAAAATGGATAATAATGTATTATCACTTATTATTGGTTTATTATTTCAAACATTGAAATCCATATACGGTACAAATTCTGATAATAATTATATGGATATATTACTGATTGCTATGGTACGCTGTGATATTATAGGATAGGAAAATTACCAGATTTGGTATAGAATAGGGAATGAAGACTTCAAGCAAGATACTGAAATTACGTTAATAAAGACTTTTCATATTTCTAAACTTTATTGATTCTTATCAGTTGCAAGAAGAAGAATGCCGCGATCCAGAAGTCCCAGAAGGTAACAAAGCTATGATTTCTGAGAAATGAACTGTGTTAATTACAAGTGCAGTATCTACCACTGACAGTCACAAGTGCAGTATCCACCACTGACAGTCACAAGTGCAGAATCCACCACTGACAGTCACAAGTGCAGTATCCACCACTGACAGTTACAAGTGCAGTATCCACCACTGACAGTCACAAGTGCAGTATCCACCACTGACAGTCACAAGTGCAGTATCCACCACTGACAGCCACAACTAAAGTGTCTAACCTGACAACCAGAGGACGATGCTCCTATGATGCTGAGATGAACTGTATTATCACGTTCTTACCAAGTTCCAGAGGTTTCCAATCACCTGTAAAGCTTCGATGAAGGCTGGTGAACAATAAGATAATTGTCAGGAAGCTACAACCCTGACATATGTCCTGTGCATTAGGACTGTGGACTGGTAATGGTGCTATGTTTAGCAAGGAAGAGTCATTTTAACCCTTGCTTTGCTGACCAAAGACGTCACACCTGTTCAAAGACCAGTGCCGATGGAGGATTCCAGAATATCCAAGGCGAGCCAATGTAAGCCCAGGTTTTTAAAGGTGACACTGCACAGATATTAAAACTGCATTTCATCTATAGACTTTGTTTCTTATCAACATTTGAATTTATGGACTTTGATTTGATACACAACACGATTTCTACAACATCTATATGCTATAGAAAAACTGTGTTTTTAAAAGAACCAAGAAGAAGACAGAAGACATCAAAATGAAGACCAGATGACACCAGATGATGATGACTGGACCTGAGATGCTTCAATTTAGACTTAGGGAAGTATAATTATACATATTGTATATGAATATTGTTCACGGCTTACCATAACATGAATTCACATCATTAAGTGCGTATAACGATAATCTGATGTTATTGATATTAAATTATTTTGTCAAAGAAGAAGAAAAGAAGAAAAAAGATCTCATTATATTTTGAGGGTTCCAATTAATGTCTGTCTCCCTCAAAAGGGGGAATTGTTAATTATTAATAATCCGTTAATTTCGTATAAGACTCAGTTCTGTACGGGACATTGCCTTCCACTGACACTGCATGTGCTATTTTAGCAAGTGGTAAATGTCAAACTCCATATATACCGAGATCACGTGCTTCAAGAGATGTATATAAGTCATGGCTCACTCTAGAGGTCGCTCGCTCCTTCCCTCACCATCATGAGACACAGACGCAAGATGTCATCTCTGCACGGACATAACTGAACAGCTGGTATGTAACTTTACTACGAAGAAGCCTAAGAGACACAGAGGCCATTTTACCATTTGCAATCCCAGAGAAAGAAGGTGACAAGCTTTTGCTATGAACTAGTGGACAATCTCTCTTTCACCTATTTTTATGTTTTTCTGTAATAATTAGTGTTGAGCATTCCGATACCGCAAGTATCGGGTATCGGCCGATACTTGCTGTATCGGAATTCCGATACCGACTTCCGATATTTTTTCAATATCGGAAGTCGGCATCGGAATCGGAAGTTCAGTTGATTGACGGCCTGACGTCATCATGATGCGCGGTGTGTGCGCATCATGATGCGCCGTCATTTCGGGCCTTCCGGGGGTCTCTGCCGGCCTGCCGGGGGGCTGTGCCGGCCTGCCGGGGGGCTGTGTGGACTGCCCGGGGTCTGTACCGGCCTGCCGGGGGGCTGTGCCGGCCTGCCGGTGGTCTGTGCACCCTGTGGGGGTCTGTACCGGCCTGCCGGGGGGCTGTGCCGGCCTGCCGGGGGGCTGTGCTGATGTCCGGGGGTCTGTGCAAGCATCGTCCGATGGGACTACAAGTCCCATCGGGCGATGCCTGCTACCTTGACAGTGATTGACACATTAGCCAATGATGGGACAGTAGTAGTCCCATCATCCGGCTAATGTGTTAAATGTTAAAAAAAAAAAAAAAATACTACATACATACTACATGCATGCTACATACATACTACATGCTACATACATACTACATACATGCTACATGCATGCTACATACATACTACATACCGTACATACTGCATGCTACATACATACTACATACATACTACATACATACTACATGCATGCTACATACATACTACATATATACTACATGCATGCTACATACATACTACATACATACTACATATATACTACATACATACTACATACATGCTACATACATACTGCATGCTACATACATACTACATACATACTACATACATACTACATGCATGCTACATACATACTACATGCATGCTACATACATACTACATGCTACATACATACCACATACATACTACATACATACTACATATATACTACATGCATGCTACATACATACTACATGCTACATACATACCACATACATGCTACATACATACTACATACATACTACATGCTACATACATACTACATATATACTACATGCATGCTACATACATACTACATGCTACATATTTCCCACACAGCAATGACATAAAGTGAGACTAGGGACTTTTTTTTTTTTTAAGTGGCGGAGGAATACAGTGCGGAAGGATACCTACCTTCCGTCATTGGATTCCTGCAGCCCGTAGAGAACGGCAGCATCATCTGATGCTGCAGTTCTCTACCCAAGATCGTCGTGGGACACACTCGTGGACTGCTTCGGATCGTGGGTGAGTATTTTTGTGGTTTGTTATGTTAATATTTATCCCGGAAAAGACAATGGCTTCGGGGAACAATGTGACAAGTATTGGTAAGTATGTTACTCTATGTTATATGTACTGTATGTCTATGTATGTATTGTATGAATGTATTGTATGTATGTAGTATATATGTGGTATGTATGTAGCATGTAGTATGTATGTAGTATGTATGTAGCATGTAGTATGTAGCATGCATGTAGTATATATGTAGTATGTATGTAGCATGTAGTATGTATGTAGCATGCATGTAGTATATATGTAGTATGTATGTAGCATGTAGTATGTATGTAGCATGCATGTAGTATGTATGTAGCATGCATGTAGTATGTATATGGTATGTATGTAGCATGTAGTATGTATGTAGCATGCATGTAGTATATATGTGTTATGTATGTGGTATGTATGTAGCATGCATGTAGTATGTATGTAGTATGTATGTAGCATGTAGTATATATGTAGTATGTATGTAGCATGTAGTATGTATGTAGCATGCATGTAGCATGCAGTATGTATGTAGCATGCATGTAGCATGTAGTATGTAGCATGCATGTAGTATATATGTAGTATGTAGCATGTAGTATGTATGTAGCATGCATGTAGTATATATGTGTTATGTATGTAGCATGTAGCATGCATGTAGCATGCATGTAGTATATATGTAGTATATATGTGGTATGTATGTAGCATGCAGTATGTATGTAGCATGCAGTATGTATGTAGCATGCATGTAGTATATATGTAGTATGTATGTTGCATGTAGTATTTATGTAGTATGAATGTAGCATGTATGTAGTATGTAGTATGAATGTAGCATGTATGTAGTATGCATGTTGTATGTATGTAGCATGTAATTTTTTTTTTTTTTTTTTTTTTTTACATTTAACACATTAGCCGGATGATGGGACTACTACTGTCCCATCATTGGCTAATGTGTCAATCACTGTCATGGTAGCAGGCATCGCCCGATGGGACTTGTAGTCCCATCGGACGATGCCTGCACAGACCCCCGGAGCCTGCACAGACCACCGGCAGGCCGGCACAGCCCCCCGGCAGGCCGGCACAGCCCCCCGGAGCCTGCACAGCCCCCCGGCAGGCCGGCACAGCCCCCCGGCAGGCCGGCACAGCCCCCCGGAGCCTGCACAGACCACCGGCAGGCCGGCACAGACCACCGGAGCCTGCACAGACCCCCTGGCAGGCCGGCACAGCCCCCCGAAAGGCCTGTACAGACCCCAGAGAGGCTGTACAAGGGCAGGAAAGGGTTTTTCTTATTCCGATACCGGAAGTCCCATAGACTTGAATGGGACTTCCGGTATCGGAATCGGCGATACCGATACTTTTTTTAAAGATCGGCCGATACCATCCGATACGATACTTTGAAGTATCGGACGGTATCGCTCAACTCTAGTAATAATCTTTTCTTTGATGGAAGAATCCAAATAAACCACTATATTTTTATCTGGTAACTAGTCCTAAGTATTTTACAAGACTCACATTATTTTACAGGGAGTCGGGAGAGATCGCCGTCTGCCAAAAGACCGATCAGCCAACTCTGATCTCATGTGTATGGGGCCGTTAGTATTACACTGACAGGCAGTGATGATACACGGCACTACAGTAGTACAGGGCATCACCGGAGCCATCAGAGGCTTGTATGTTGTATGATCGCACTGATCAGAGGGGTTTAAAAAAGGGTTAAAGTGAAAAAAATATGACAGTTTCAGCAACAAGAAATATCCATCACTATATGGAAAGCAGAGTCACTGCACAATGTTAGTTACGTCACGTCCATAACTACTTTATTATACTCTATTATCCTGTACACAGTGGAGTAGATAGAAATCACAGATCCCACAGCAATAGCTGGAATTGGACCCTCCAACGTAAAGAAAAGAAATCTCTCTATCTATATACACTGTTCAAAAAATAAAGGGAACACTTAAACAACAGAATATAACTCCAAGTAAATCAAACTTCTGTGAAAACAAACTGTCCACTTAGACCTGTTTCACACTTCAGTTTTTTGAAGTCAGTCAAAATCCACCAGTTTTAGAAAAAAACGGATCCGCCCTTTTTTTGGCGGATCCGTTTTTTTCCCCCATTGCATTAGCGGCGGATTTTGACTGACAGTCGCTCTCTCTCCTTTTTCAGACCGCGGTTCCTTTAAATTTCCTGCCCTTTGCAACTTCGGTGGATCTGTCCAAAAAACTGTCCGCTGACATCCGTTTGTTCCAAAACAGAAACGGATCCGTTTTTTTTCATCTTTGGTGGATTTCAACTGATCACAAAAAACTGTGTGAAAAAGGCCTTAGGAAGTAACACTGACTGACAATCAGTTTCACACGCTTTCGTGCAAATGGAATAGACAACAGATGGAAATTATTGGCAATTATCAAGACACCCTCAATAAAGGAGTGGTTCTGCAGGTGGGGACCACAGACCACATCTCAGTACCAATGCTTTCTGGCTGATGTTTTGGTCACTATTGAATATTGGCTGTGCTTTCATACTCGTGGTAACATGAGACGGACTCTACAACCCACACAAGTGGCTCAGATCCTGCAGCTCATGCAGGATGGCACATCAATGCGAGCTGTGGCAAGAAGGTTTGCTGTGTCTGTCAGCGTAGTGTCCAGAGGCTGGAGGTGCTACCAGGTGACAGACCAGTACACCAGGAGATGTGGAGGGGGCAGTATAAGGGCAACAACCCAGCAGCAGGACCACTACCTCCACCTTTATGCAAGGAGGAAAAGGAAGAGCACTACCAGAGACCTGCAAAATGATCTTCAGCAGGCCACAAATGTTCATGTGTCAGCACAAACGGTTATAAACTGACTCCATTAGGATGGTCTGAGGTCTCGACATCCACAGATGTGGGTTGTGCTCACAGCCCAACACCGTACAGGACACTTGGCATTTGCCACAGAACACCAGGATTGGCAAATTCACCACTGGCGCCCTGTGCTCTTCACAGATGGAAGCAGGTTCACACTGAGCACATGTGACAGCCGTGACAGAGTCTGGAGACGCCGTGGAGAGCGATCTGCTGCCTGCAACATCCTTCAGCATGACCGGTTTGGCAGTGGGTCAGTAATGGTGCGGGGTGGCATTTCTTTGGCGGGCCGCACGATGTTGGGCTGTGAGCACAACCCCCATGGAGACACAATTGTGCCTTTACCTGGAGATAAATTCCCAGTGGGGGCAATTTCCAAAATGCAATAACTTAAGTGGGAAATTCAGCTCTTTTCACACTTAAGGGATCTGTATATGGAGCCTACAAACTACAGTGGGGAAATAAGGATTTGTTACGCGGCCAATTTTGGGGTAAAGTCACATTTTTGTGAGGGAAAAAGTAAAATTGTCATTTTTTCCTTCCACATTGCTTATATTCCTGTCACACTATCCGAATTCAGATATTGTCCTGTCAGAAAGGAGAATAGAGGGGGCGAAAGGGTTAATAGGACTCACAGGAGGAACCGGCCCAGAAAGCAGAAGATCCAGGAGTGTCTGCCACATATATGACTGCTCTGTGCACAGGACCTGTGATGAGGTCACAGGAGGGGAGGAGTCAGGGGTCACATGATCAGGGGCCTCAGTGTGTGCAGGACTCAGTGTGCTGGAGCGCTCCCGATAATCAGCTGCGTGTGTCGCGCTGTGTGATAGTCACAGCACCTGCATGGAGGGCGACACATGCAGCTGATTATCAGGAGCGCTCCAGGGATCCGGGGTCCCCATGCAGCTATTCGGTAAGTGATATTAGCCAATAACAACTTCTCCGACGATATTCGCTCATCTCTAGTAATAACAGCTCAAAGAAATTCACTGAACTTTTCATTACGTTTAATAGTAAGACCCTATTAAATATTGAGCACCAGCGGGATGAAGCATTGACAGCGGCATGTAAAAGTGTGGGCGCCCCTGGTCAAAATGACCGTTATTGTGAGCAGTAGTAAGATGAAGATGAAATGATCTCTAAAAGGCCGAACCTCTAAGATGACACATGGCCTTTGTATTTTAGGCAAAAATAATTGTTAAACGTCAGATTTCCGGCGCTGCACAGCGGGAATCCCGAGCCATGCCTCCGACGGTCTCCCATTCCTTCCCAGCCGCAGAGGAGCTTGCTCAGCAAACTCGTCGGTCCCGGCGCTCTGTCCAGACCAGCTCCGTGGGTTTTCTTGCTGCTGCCACCCCTGGTTCAGCTTTGGCAATGCATGCTGCTCAGCAGCAAGATCCTCCAGGGACTAAGTCCTCATGTCGGGCCACTGAGCATGCCTGTGGAGTGATCTCCCATTGGAGATCAAAGGTCATGTGCTCAGGTCCTGCTCGTGTTCGGATTGGCCCATCCGAGAAGCAAGGAGGATCACGGACGCCTGCGGCTATAAAAGGTTCGCATGGCCGCTCGGCCATGTGCTAAGATAGACTCAAATAGTTTGGTGTGTATGATGATGGATGCATGTATCTGGTGTCTGACTCATTATGAAACCCCTACCCTTTGATACGTCTGTTGTTAGGGTTTAGAGACTGAGTCAGCGCCTGCTAGTGGCTAGCCTGTAGGCCACAGTGCATACCGGCCGTCTGCACACTTGCACACGCCATTTATTTGATCCCTGTTGGTATCGCAGTCGCGGTGCCGGGCGCTAGCGGTCTAGAGGGACTTCAGTCCTGCTGTCTAAGGGCTGAGTTCTGTGACGTTACGCTAGCGCTTACTCTGCCGAGCTCTGTGAGCGAAAACAGGCTAAGTCATAAGAGTTCGCCTCGGTACACCTTGGGTGAGGTTAACCCCATGTGTGCCGTTATTACACTGCCACATCGCGTCCGCCATTACCGAGCAGCAGTTAACACCTCTGCACGGTGGACCTCGGGCTGCGAACGCACCTAAACACCATCTTATTATTTGGTGTGTTCCGCCAGCCCTTAACATTATCTTAGCGCCAGGGTCTGGCCGATAATGGCGGATGAACAACGACTGCATAGGTACATCCAGCAGCTGGAGGGTAGGTTGGCAGCGCTAGAGCGTTCCACCTCAGCTGCGGATGTTACCTCGGTCGCCGTTCAGGCAGCTACAGAGGCTGTCGCTCGTGTCTCCACGGCCAGTCCTGCCCCAACCTTGTCCCGCCTCCCGCTGCCCGAGAAGTTCTCAGGGGATAGTGCTTCGTGTAGGGGTTTCGTGAGTCAGTGCTCCATTCACCTAGAGCTGCTGGCTACACGATTTCCCTCTGAGCGGGCCAAGGTGGGATTTATCATCTCCCTCCTGTCGGGCAGGGCCTTGGAATGGGCCACTCCACTGTGGGAGCGTGGGGATCCCCTGGTACAGAGTGCCACCCACTTCTTGGTCACTCTGAAACAGGTGTTCCTGGGACCTCAGGTCACACATGATACGGCACTCCAGTTGCTGGCGCTAGCCCAGGGTTCGTCTTTGGTCAGCCAGTATGCCATCCTCTTCAGAACTCTGGTCTCTGAGCTGGAGTGGCCAGATAAGGTGCTCATACCCATATTCTGGAGAGGCCTGGCCGATCATGTCAAGGACGCCCTGGCCACCAGGGAGGTGCCCACCACCCTAGAGGAGCTCATTACAGTCTCCACCCGGATTGACGTTCGCTTCACTGAGCGAGGGTTGGAGCGCTCCAGGTCCCGCCAACGCTATAAGTTGGCTCCAAATTTTGCCAGACCGCTGGAACCCCTCGGCCCACCGCCTGAGCCTCCAGAGGCCATGGAGGTGTCCCGCACAGGGTCCAGGGCCCGGTCCGTGCGGGTACCCCCAGTCTGCTTCCGTTGTCGGCAGACTGGGCACCACGCTAACCAGTGCCCACAGCGGCCGGGAAACGCCCCCGTCTAGTGGTTATCAGAGGGGGCCTACTAGACACAGCTAATTTCTCCTCCAAGCTCCTGTTTAAAGGGGCGTTAGAGTTTGAGTCTTCCACTCTGATGGTGGAGGTTTGCGTGGACTCTGGGGCGGAGGGCAACTTTATGTCATCTGCCTTCGCTCAACAACACGCAGTCCCTCTGGTCTTGCTACCTCAGCCAGTCACCATTAGGGTGGTGAATGGGGTGACACTCCCGTCCCTAATCACCCACCAAACGGCTCCACTGAGACTCTCACTGTCTCCGTCTCATCAGGAGATGCTGTCTCTCCTTGTGATGCCAGAAGGTATCGACCAGGTCCTCCTAGGGGTTCCCTGGTTACGGGCCCACTCTCCCCACATAGACTGGTCCTCGGGGAAAATCCTCGCTTGGAGTAAGTCCTGCGAGGGTAGGTGTCTGAGGGACTGCATTCAGGTCGCTACTTCTGAGGTTCCTGCAGATCTCTCCTCGCTTCCCAAGCCATATCGGCAGTATGCAGATGTTTTCTCCAAGAAGGCGGCGGAGACCCTTCCGCCGCACCACCCTTAAGACTGTCCTATTGACCTCTTGCCCGGCGCCGAGCCTCCCCGGGGTCGAGTATACCCCCTATCTCTCCCAGAGACAGAGGCCATGTCGCAGTATATCAGGGAGAATCTGGCAAGGGGATTCATTAGGAAGTCGGTGTCCCCGGCGGGAGCGGGATTCTTCTTTGTCCAAAAGAAGAATGGGGAATTACGTCCGTGCATCGATTACAGGGGACTTAACGCCATAACCGTTAAGAACAAGTATCCTCTTCCCCTGATATCGGAACTATTTGATAGGCTACGGGGAGCGAGAGTGTTTACTAAGCTTGATCTGCGGGGAGCCTATAACCTGATTCGCATCCGTGATGGGGACGAATGGAAGACGGCATTTAACACCAGAGATGGGCACTATGAATATCTGGTGATGCCCTTCGGGCTATGTAACGCCCCAGCCGTCTTCCAAGATTTTGTGAACGATATCTTCCGGGATATGCTTGCCACCTTGGTAGTAGTCTATCTGGATGATATTCTTATTTTTTCTCCAGATATTGACTCCCACCGGAGAGATGTTCGCAAAGTTTTCGATCTCCTGCGGGCCAACTCCCTCTATGCCAAATTGGAGAAATGTGTGTTTGAGCAGGAGTCCTTGCCTTTCCTGGGTTACATCATCTCAGCCCAGGGTTTGGCCATGGATCCTGCCAAGCTACAGGCGGTGATGGATTGGCAGGAACCCCATTCTCTCAAAGCGGTGCAGCGCTTTATGGGGTTCATAAATTACTATCGCCAATTCATTCCCCATTTCTCAACTTTGGTTGCACCCGTGGTAGCCCTCACCAAGAAGGGTGCGAACCCCAAACTGTGGTCGGAGACTGTCTCCAAGGCTTTCGCCTCCATTAAGTCCCATTTTGCTAGCGCTCCCATTCTACATCACCCTGATGTAGATAAGCCATTCATTCTAGAAGTGGATGCCTCCTCCGTCGGTGCTGGGGCGGTCCTTTTCCAGAAGGACTCGCAAGGTCGGAAGCACCCATGCTTCTTCTTCTCCAAGACCTTCACACCGGCGGAGAGGAATTATTCCATCGGGGACAGGGAGTTGCTAGCAATGAAGCTGGCCTTCTCAGAATGGAGACATCTCCTGGAGGGGGCTCGCCATCCTTTCCAGGTGTTCACCGATCACAAAAATTTGGTCTATTTGCAGACGGCTCAGCGGCTGAATTCTCGTCAGGCCAGATGGTCCTTGTTCTTCTCCCGGTTCCATTTCACCCTACATTTTCTCTCCGGGGAGAAGAACGTCCGAGCCGATGCTCTTTCTCGCTCTGTGGTGTCATCAGAGGAGGAGGAGGAGCCTCGACTGATAGTCCCATCGGAGAGCCTGAGGACCGTGGCCCCGGTTGCTCTTGAGTCTGTACCTCCGGGCAAGACTTTTGTCGCTGTCCATCTGTGACCAGAGGTCCTCTCGTGGGCTCATTCGTCCAGAGTGGGAGGTCATTTCGGGATCAAACGGACCACTGAACTACTGGCGAGGACGTACTGGTGGCCGCATATGGCCCGTGACGTCAAGGACTATATTCAGGCGTGCGTCTCTTGCGCCCAGAATCGGCCCTCTCGGCAGCGGCCCGCTGGGTTACTCTATCCTCTGCCGGTTGCGGACAGGCCCTGGGAGATGGTTGGTATGGACTTTGTGGTGGGTCTGCCCAAGTCCAGTGGCAGCACCGTCATCTGGGTGATCACCGATCATTTCTCCAAGATGGTGCACCTAGTACCACTCTCTCGGTTACCGTCGGCACGAGGCCTAGCGGCATTGTTCATTAAACATGTTTTCCGCCTACACGGCATGCCGGATAAGATTGTCAGCGACCGGGGTCCCCAGTTTGCTTCTCGGTTCTGGAGAGAGCTCTGTTCTCTGCTCAGCATTGAGCTAAATCTCTCTTCGGCCTATCATCCCGAGACGAATGGGTTGGTGGAGAGAGCCAACCAGACCCTGGTGACATATCTGCGACATTTTGTCTCGGCTAGGCAGGATGATTGGGCATCCTTACTGCCGTGGGCGGAGTTCGCCTTGAACAACGCGGTAGCCGATTCCACCGGTCAGACCCCATTTCTCTTAAATTACGGTCAGCATCCGCGCGTCCCCGTGCCCATGCCTGTGTCATCCACCGACTCCAGGGTGACAGACTGGGCGGTGAAAGAACGTGACATTTGGGACCGCACGCAGGATGCTATCCGGGCCTCCAAGGAGAGAATGAGGTCCTCTGCTGATACCCGCCGGCGCCCTGCTCTGACCTTTGCCCCTGGCGACTTAGTGTGGCTCTCTGCCCGTAACATCAGGCTGCGGGTGGAATCCGCTAAGTTCGCACCACGCTACATCGGTCCTTTCAAGGTCCTCGAGCAGATTAATCCTGTGGTCTACCGTCTAGCCCTTCCACCACACTTGGCTATTTCGGACACGTTTCATGTGTCTCTCCTCAAGCCAGTTCACATGTCCCGGTTTTCTGAGCCAGCTGCCAGAACATCAGATCTGTCGTCTGACGAGTTTGAGGTCAATGCCATCGTGGGATGCAAGGTAAAAAGTTTTACTTGGTGGATTGGAAGGGTCATGGACCAGAGGCCTGGACCTGGGAGCCGGTGGAGAATATCCACGCTCCTCTTGTCATTGCAGAGTTTGAGCGGAGTGAGGCTCAGAGAGGAGGGGGCCCTGGGAGGGGGGGTAATGTTAAACGTCGGATTTCCGGTGCTGCACAGCGGGAATCCAGAGCCTTGCCTCCGACGGTCTCCCATTCCTTCCCAGCCGCAGAGGAGCTTGCTCAGCAAACTCGTCGGTCCCGGCGCTCTGTCCAGACCAGCTCCGTGGGTTTGCTTGCTGCTGCCACCCCTGGTTCAGCTTTGGCAATGCATGCTGCTCAGCAGCAAGATCCTCCAGGGACTAAGTCCTCATGTCGGGCCACTGAGCATGCCTGTGGAGTGATCTCCCATTGGAGATCAAAGGTCATGTGCTCAGGTCCTGCTCGTGTTCGGATTGGCCCATCCGAGAAGCAAGGAGGATCACGGATGCCTGCGGCTATAAAAGGTTTGCATGGCCCCTCGGCCATGCGCTAAGATAGACTCAAATAGTTTGGTGTGTATGATGATGGATGCATGTATCTGGTGTCTGACTCATTATGAAACCCCTACCCTTTGATACGTCTGTTGTTAGGGTTTAGAGACTGAGTCAGCGCCTGCTAGTGGCTAGCCTGTAGGCCACAGTGCATACCGGCCGTCTGCACACTTGCACACGCCATTTATTTGATCCCTGTTGGTATCGCAGTCGTGGTGCCGGGCGCTAGCGGTCTAGAGGGACTTCAGTCCTGCTGTCTAAGGGCTGAGTTCTGTGACGTTACGCTAGCGCTTACTCTGCCGAGCTCTGTGAGCGAAAACAGGCTACGGCATCTATTATTTGCGGTAGTGCGGCTCTAAGTCATAAGAGTTCGCCTCGGTACTCCTTGGGTGAGGTTAACCCCGTGTGTGCCGTTATTACACTGCCATATCGCGTCCGCCATTACCGAGCAGCAGTTAACACCTCTGGACGGTGGACCTCGGGCTGCGAACGCACCTAAACACCATCTTATTATTTGGTGTGTTCCGCCAGCCCTTAACAATAATAATAATAAAAAAAAATATATATATATATAAAGACTTTTTTACAATTTCATAATTGCAAAAAGGAAAAAGGGGCGATGCAAAATTTTGGGCACCCTGGGAGATTTGTGTACTGAGATAATTTTGACCAAGATTTCACACCTTAATTAGCTTGTTAGGGTTTTGGTGAGATCACATGGTGACCAGGAGCTACAGTCTGAGGAAAGGGCTAAAAAGCCTTCACTAGACCCCTGTACAGCTGTATAATGAGGCCCAGGCTTTAATCATAGAATCATAGAGTTGGAAGGGACCTCCTGGGCCATTTGGTACAACCCCATGCTCAAAGCAGGATTCGCTAAATCATCCCAGTCAGATGTCTGTCCAGCCTCTGTTTGAAGACTTCCATTGAAGGAGAACTCACCACTTCTCGTGGCAGCCTGTTCCACTCATTGATCACTCTAACTGTCAAAAAGTTTTTTCTAATATCTAATCTGTGTCTCTTCCCATTCAGTTTCATCCCATTGCTTCTAGTCTTTCCTTGTGCAAATGAGAATAAAGTTGATCCTTCTACAATGTGACAGCCCTTTAGATATTTGTAGGCAGCTATTAAGTCTCCTCTCAGTCTTCTCTTTTGCAAACTAAACATTCCCAAATCCTGCAACCTTTCCTCATAAGACAGGGTTTGCAGACCGGTCACCATTCTGGTCGCTCTTTTCTGAACTTGCTCCAGTTTGTTGATGTCTTTTTTAAAATGTGGTGCCCAAAACTGGACACAATATTCCAGATGAGGTCTGACCAAAGAGGAGTAGAGGGAAATAATGACTTCACGTGATCTAGACTGTATGCTTCTGTTAATACATCCTAGAATTGCATTTGCCTTTTTTGCTGCTGCATCACACTGTTGACTCATATTCAGTCTGTGATCTATTAGTATACCCAAGTCTTTTTCACATGTGCTGTCACTTAGCCCTATTCCTCCTATTCTATATATGCTTTTTTCATTTTTATTGCCCAGATGTAGTACTTTGCATTTCTCCCTGTTAAAAACCATTCTGTTAGATGCTGCCCACTTCTCCAGTTTATTTAAATCTTTTTGAATCCTCTCTCTCTCTTCTCTAGTATTAGCTATCCCTCCTAGCTTTGTGTCATCAGCAAATTTAATCAGTTTACCCTCAATTCCTTCATCTAAATCGTTGATAAAGATGTTGAACAATACAGGGCCCAGGACAGAGCCCTGTGGTACCCCACTTGAGACATTCTTCCAACTGGATGTGCAGCCATTTACGACCACTCTTTGGGTCCGATCACTAAGCCAGTTATGAATCCACCTAACAGTTGCCTTGTCCATTCCATACTTAGTCATTTTTTCAATAAGGATTGTATGAGAGACTTTGTCAAATGCTTTGCTGAAGTCAAGATATACTATATCTACAGCATTTCCTTGATCCACCCAATCAGTGATACCGTCATAGAAGGAAATTAAGTTAGTCTGACATGACTTATTAGTTAGAAACCCATGCTGACTCTGTTTAATCACTTCATTCTTATCCAGGTATTGACATACATGTTGTTTAATAATTTGTTCAAAGATCTTTCCTGGTATAGAAGTCAGACTCACCGGCCTATAGTTGCCTGGGTCCACCTTCTTCCCCTTTTTGAAGATAGGAACAACATTTGCTCTTCTCCAGTCTTCTGGCACTTCTCCTGTTCTCCAAGAATTTTCAAAGATTATGGAGAGGGGTTTATAGTGAAGGGACAGGAGTGAGGGCATGTGCCAAGGAGCTACAGTCTAAGTAAAGAGCTAAAAAGCCTTCACTAGACCCCTGTACAGCTGTATAATGAGGCCAAGGCTTTATAGTGAAGGGACAGGAGTGAGGGCCTGTGCCCAGGAGCTACAGTCTGAGGAAAGGGCTAAAAAGCCTTCACTAGACCCCTGTACAGCTGTATAATGAGGTCCAGGCTTTATAGTGAAGGGACAGGAGAAAGGGCCTGTTCCCAGGAGCTACAGTCTGAGGAAAGGGCTAAAAAGCCTTCACTAGACCCCTGTACAGCTGTATAATGAGGCCCAGGATTTATAGTGAAGGGACAGGAGTGAGGGCCTGTTCCCAGGAGCTACAGTCTGAGGAAAGCGCTAAAAAGCCTTCACTAGACCCCTGTACAGCTGTATAATGAGGCCCAGGCTTTATAGTGAAGGGACAGGAGTGAGGGCCTGTGCCCAGGAGCTACAGTCTGAGGAAAGGGTTAAAAAGCCTTCACTAGACCCCTGTACAGCTGTATAATGAGGCCCAGGCTTTATAGTGAAGGGACAGGAGTGAGGGCCTGTTCCCAGGAGCTACAGTCTGAGGAAAGGGCTAAAAAGCCTTCACTAGACCTCTGTACAGCTGTATAATGAGGCCCAGGCTTTATAGTGAAGGGACAGGAGTGAGGGCCTGTTCCCAGGAGCTACAGTCTGAGGAAAGGGCTAAAAAGCCTTCACTAGACCCCTGTACAGCTGTATAATGAGGCCCAGGCTTTATAGTGAAGGGACAGGAGTGAGGGCCTGTGCCCAGGAGCTACAGTCTGAGTAAAGAGCTAAAAAGCCTTCACTAGACCCCTGTACAGCTGTATAATGAGGCCCAGGCTTTATAGTGAAGGGACAGGAGTGAGGGCCTGTTCCCAGGAGCTACAGTCTGAGGAAAGGGCTAAAAAGCCTTCACTAGACCCCTGTACAGCTATATAATGAGGTCCAGGCTTTATAGTGAAGGGACAGGAGAAAGGGCCTGTTCCCAGGAGCTACAGTCTGAGGAAAGGGCTAAAAAGCCTTCACTAGACCCCTGTACAGCTGTATAATGAGGCCCAGGCTTTATAGTGAAGGGACAGGAGTGAGGGCCTGTTCCCAGGAGCTACAGTCTGAGGAAAGCGCTAAAAAGCCTTCACTAGACCCCTGTACAGCTGTATAATGAGGCCCAGGCTTTATAGTGAAGGGACAGGAGTGAGGGCCTGTTCCCAGGAGCTACAGTCTGAGGAAAGTGCTAAAAAGCCTTCACTAGACTCCTGTACAGCTGTATAATGAGGCCCAGGCTTTATAGTGAAGGGACAGGAGCGAGGGCCTGTGCCCAGGAGCTACAGTCTGAGGAAAGGGCTAAAAAGCCTTCACTAGACTCCTGTACAGCTGTATAATGAGGCCCAGGCTTTATAGTGAAGGGACTGAGTGAGGGCCTGCTCCCAGGAGCTACAGACTGAGGAAAGGGCTAAAAAGCCTTCACTAGACCCCTGTACAGCTGTATAATGAGGCCCAGGCTTTATAGTGAAGGGACAGGAGTGAGGGCCTGTGCCCAGGAGCTACAGTCTGAGGAAAGGGCTAAAAGGCCTTCACTAGACCCCTGCACAGCTGTATAATGAGGCCCAGGCTTTATAGTGAAGGGAAAGGAGTGAGGGCCTGTTCCCAGGACCAGGAGCTACAACCTTCACCAGACCCCTGTACAGCTGTATAATGAAGTCCAGGCTTTATAGTGAAGGGACAGGAGAAAGGGCCTGTTCCCAGGAGCTACAGTCTGAGGAAAGGGCTAAAAAGCCTTCACTAGACCCCTGTACAGCTGTATAATGAGGGCCAGGCTTTATAGTGAAGGGACAGGAGTGAGGGCCTGTTCCCAGGAGCTACAGTCTGAGGAAAGCGCTAAAAAGCCTTCACTAGACCCCTGTACAGCTGTATAATGAGGCCCAGGCTTTATAGTGAAGGGACAGGAGTGAGGGCCTGTTCCCAGGAGCTACAGTCTGAGGAAAGGGCTAAAAAGCCTTCACTAGACTCCTGTACAGCTGTATAATGAGGCCCAGGCTTTATAGTGAAGGGACAGGAGCGAGGGCCTGTGCCCAGGAGCTACAGTCTGAGGAAAGGGCTAAAAAGCCTTCACTAGACTCCTGTACAGCTGTATAATGAGGCCCAGGCTTTATAGTGAAGGGACTGGAGTGAGGGCCTGCTCCCAGGAGCTACAGACTGAGGAAAGTGCTAAAAAGCCTTCACTAGACCCCTGTACAGCTGTATAATGAGGCCCAGGCTTTATAGTGAAGGGACAGGAGTGAGGGCCTGTGCCCAGGAGCTACAGTCTGAGGAAAGGGCTAAAAGGCCTTCACTAGACCCCTGCACAGCTGTATAATGAGGCCCAGGCTTTATAGTGAAGGGAAAGGAGTGATGGCCTGTGCCCAGGAGCTACAGTCTGAGGAAAGGGTTAAAAAGCCTTCACTAGACCCCTGTACAGCTGTATAATGAGGCCCAGGCTTTATAGTGAAGGGACAGGAGTGAGGGCCTGTTCCCAGGAGCTACAGTCTGAGGAAAGGGCTAAAAAGCCTTCACTAGACCCCTGTACAGCTGTATAATGAGGCCCAGGCTTTATAGTGAAGGGACAGGAGTGAGGGCCTGTTCCCAGGAGCTACAGTCTGAGGAAAGGGCTAAAAAGCCTTCACTAGACCCCTGTACAGCTGTATAATGAGGTCCAGGCTTTATAGTGAAGGGAAAGGAGTGAGGGCCTGTTCCCAGGAGCTACAGCCTTCACCAGACCCCTGTACAGCTGTATAATGAGGCCCAGGCTTTATATAGTGAAGGGACAGGAGTGAGGGCCTGTGCACAGGAGCTGCAGTCTGATGAAAGGGATAAAAAGCCTTCACTAGACCCCTGTACAGCTGTATAATGAGGCCCAGGCTTTATAGTGAAGGGACAGGAGTGAGGACCTGTTCCCAGGAGCTACAGTCTGAGGAAAGGGCTAAAAAGCCTTCAATAGACCCTTGTACAGCTGTATAATGAGGCCCAGGCTTTATAGTGAAGGGACAGGAGTGAGGGCCTGTTCCCAGGAGATACAGTCTGAGGAAAGGGCTAAAAAGCCTTCACTAGACCCCTGTACAGCTGTATAATGAGGCCCAGGCTTTATAGTGAAGGGACAGGAGTGAGGGCCTGTTCCCAGGAGCTACAGTCTGACGAAAGGACTAAAAAGCCGTCACTAGACCCCTGTACAGCTGTATAATGAGGCCCAGGCTTTATAGTGAAGGGACAGGAGTGAGGGCCTGTTCCCAGGAGCTACAGTCTGAGGAAAGGGCTAAAAAGCCTTCACTAGACCCCTGTACAGCTGTATAATGAGGCCCAGGCTTTATAGTGAAGGGACAGGAGTGAGGGCCTGTGCCCAGGAGCTACAGTCTGAGTAAAAAGCTAAAAAGCCTTCACTAGACCCCTGTACAGCTGTATAATGAGGCCCAGGCTTTATAGTGAAGGGACAGGAGTGAGGGCCTGTGCCCAGGAGCTACAGTCTGAGTAAAGAGCTAAAAAGCCTTCACTAGACCCCTGTACAGCTGTATAATGAGGCCCAGGCTTTATAGTGAAGGGACAGGAGTGAGGGCCTGTTCCCAGGAGCTACAGTCTGAGGAAAGGGCTAAAAAGCCTTCACTAGACCCCTGTACAGCTGTATAATGAGGCCCAGGCTTTATAGTGAAGAGACAGGAGTGAGGGCCTGATCCCCGGAGCTACAGACTGAGGAAAGTGCTAAAAAGCCTTCACTAGACCCCTGTAGAGCTGTTTAATGAGGCCCAGGCTTTATAGTGAAGGGACAGGAGTGAGGGCCTGTGCCCAGGAGCTACACACTGAGGAAAGGGCTAAAAAGCCTTCACTAGACCCCTGTACAGCTGTATAATGAAGCGCAGGCTTTATAGTGAAGGGACAGGAGTGAGGGCCTGTTCCCAGGAGCTACAGTCTGAGGAAAGGGCTAAAAAGCCTTCACTAGACTCCTGTACAGCTGTATAATGAGGCCCAGGCTTTATAGTGAAGGGACAGGAGCGAGGGCCTGTGCTCAGGAGCTACAGTCTGAGGAAAGGGCTAAAAAGCCTTCACTAGACTCCTGTACAGCTGTATAATGAGGCCCAGGCTTTATAGTGAAGGGACTGGAGTGAGGGCCTGCTCCCAGGAGCTACAGACTGAGTAAAGGGCTAAAAAGCCTTCACTAGACCCCTGTACAGCTGTATAATGAGGCCCAGGCTTTATAGTGAAGGGACAGGAGCGAGGGCCTGTGCTCAGGAGCTACAGTTTGAGGAAAGGGCTAAAAAGCCTTCACTAGACTCCTGTACAGCTGTATAATGAGGCCCAGGCTTTATAGTGAAGGGAAAGGAGTGAGGGCCTGTGCCCAGGAGCTACAGTCTGAGGAAATGGTTAAGAAGCCTTCACTAGACCCCTGTACAGCTGTATAATGAGGCCCAGGCTTTATAGTGAAGAGACAGGAGTGAGGGCCTGTGCCCAGGAGCTACACACTGAGGAAAGGGCTAAAAAGCCTTCACTAGACCCCTGTACAGCTGTATAATGAAGCGCAGGCTTTATAGTGAAGGGACAGGAGTGAGGGCCTGTTCCCAGGAGCTACAGTCTGAGGAAAGGGCTAAAAAGCCTTCACTAGACTCCTGTACAGCTGTATAATGAGGCCCAGGCTTTATAGTGAAGGGACAGGAGCGAGGGCCTGTGCTCAGGAGCTACAGTCTGAGGACAGGGCTAAAAAGCCTTCACTAGACTCCTGTACAGCTGTATAATGAGGCCCAGGCTTTATAGTGAAGGGACTGGAGTGAGGGCCTGCTCCCAGGAGCTACAGACTGAGTAAAGGGCTAAAAAGCCTTCACTAGACCCCTGTACAGCTGTATAATGAGGCCCAGGCTTTATAGTGAAGGGACAGGAGCGAGGGCCTGTGCTCAGGAGCTACAGTCTGAGAAAAGGGCTAAAAAGCCTTCACTAGACTCCTGTACAGCTGTATAATGAGGCCCAGGCTTTATAGTGAAGGGAAAGGAGTGAGGGCCTGTGCCCAGGAGCTACAGTCTGAGGAAATGGTTAAAAAGCCTTCACTAGACCCCTGTACAGCTGTATAATGAGGCCCAGGCTTTATAGTGAAGAGACAGGAGTGAGGGCCTGTCCCCAGGAGCTACAGTCTGAGGAAAGGGCTAAAAAGCCTTCACTAGACCCCTGTACAGCTGTATGATGAGGCCCAGGCTTTATAGTGAAGGGACAGGAGTGAGGGCCTGTGCCCAGGAGCTACAGTCTGAGGAAAGGGCTAAAAAGCCTTCACTAGACTCCTGTACAGCTGTATAATGAGGCCCAGGCTTTATAGTTAAGGGACAGAAGTGAGGGCCTGATCCCAGGAGCTACAGTCTGAGGAAAGGGCTAAAAAGCCTTCACTAGACCCCTTTACAGCTGTATGATGAGGCCCAGGCTTTATAGTGAAGGGACAGGAGTGAGGGCCTGATCCCAGGAGCTACAGACTGACGAAAGGGATAAAAAGCCTTCACTAGACCCCTGTACAGCTGTATAATGAGGCCCAGGCTTTATAGTGAAGGGACAGGAGTGAGGGCCTGTGCCCAGGAGCTATACACTGAGGAAAGGGTTAAAAAGCCTTCACTCGACTCCTGTACAGCTGTATAATGAGGCCCAGGCTCTATAGTGAAGGGACAGGAGTGAGGGCCTGCTCCCAGGAGCTACAGTCTGAGGAAAGGGCTAAAAAGCCTTCACTAGACCCCTGTACAGCTGTATAATGAGGCCCAGGCTTTATAGTGAAGGGACAGGAGTGAGGGCCTGTGCCCAGGAGCTACAGTCTGAGAAAAGGGCTAAAAAGCCTTCACTAGACCCCTGTACAGCTGTATAATGAGGCTCAGGCTTTATAGTGAAGGGACAGGAGTGAGGGCCTGTTCCCAGGAGCTACAGTCTGAGGAAAGGGCTAAAAAGCCTTCACTAGACCCCTGTACAGCCGTATAATGAGGCCCAGGCTTTATAGTGAAGGGACAGGAGGGAGGGCCTGTTCCCAGGAGCTACAGTCTGAGGAAAGAGCTAAAAAGCCATCACTAGACCCCTGTACAGCTGTATAATGAGGCCCAGGCTTTATAGTGAAGGGACAGGAGGGAGGGCCTGTGCCCAGGAGCTACAGTCTGAGGAAAGGGCTAAAAAGCCTTCACTAGACCCCTGTATAGCTGTATAATGAGGCCCAGGCTTTATAGTGAAGGGACAGGAGGGAGGGCCTGTGCCCAGGAGCTACAGTCTGAGGAAAGGGCTAAAAAGCCTTCACTGGACCCCTGTACAGCTGTATAATGAGGCCCAGGCTTTATAGTGAAGGGAAAGGAGTGAGGGCCTGTTCCCAGGAGCTACAGCCTTCACCAGACCCCTGTACAGCTGTATAATGAGGCCCAGGCTTTATAGTGAAGGGACAGGAGTGAGGGCCTGTGCCCAGGAGCTACAGTCTGAGGAAAGGGCTAAAAGGCCTTCACTAGACCCCTGCACAGCTGTATAATGAGGCCCAGGCTTTATAGTGAAGGGAAAGGAGTGATGGCCTGTGCCCAGGAGCTACCGTCTGAGGAAAGGGCTAAAAAGCCTTCACTAGACCCCTGTACAGCTGTATAATGAGGTCTAGGCTTTATAGTGAAGGGAAAGGAGTGAGGGCCTGTTCCCAGGACCAGGAGCTACAACCTTCACCAGACCCCTGTACAGCTGTATAATGAGGTCCAGGCTTTATAGTGAAGGGACAGGAGAAAGTGCCTGTTCCCAGGAGCTACAGTCTGAGGAAAGGGCTAAAAAGCCTTCACTAGACCCCTGTACAGCTGTATAATGAGGGCCAGGCTTTATAGTGAAGGGACAGGAGTGAGGGCCTGTTCCCAGGAGCTACAGTCTGAGGAAAGCGCTAAAAAGCCTTCACTAGACCCCTGTACAGCTGTATAATGAGGCCCAGGCTTTATAGTGAAGGGACAGGAGTGAGGGCCTGTTCCCAGGAGCTACAGTCTGAGGAAAGGGCTAAAAAGCCTTCAATAGACTCCTGTACAGCTGTATAATGAGGCCCAGGCTTTATAGTGAAGGGACAGGAGCGAGGGCCTGTGCCCAGGAGCTACAGTCTGAGGAAAGGGCTAAAAAGCCTTCACTAGACTCCTGTACAGCTGTATAATGAGGCCCAGGCTTTATAGTGAAGGGACTGGAGTGAGGGCCTGCTCCCAGGAGCTACAGACTGAGGAAAGTGCTAAAAAGCCTTCACTAGACCCCTGTACAGCTGTATAATGAGGCCCAGGCTTTATAGTGAAGGGACAGGAGTGAGGGCCTGTTCCCAGGAGCTACAGTCTGAGGAAAGGGCTAAAAAGCCTTCACTAGACTCCTGTACAGCTGTATAATGAGGCCCAGGCTTTATAGTGAAGGGACAGGAGCGAGGGCCTGTGCCCAGGAGCTACAGTCTGAGGAAAGGGCTAAAAAGCCTTCACTAGACTCCTGTACAGCTGTATAATGAGGCCCAGGCTTTATAGTGAAGGGACTGGAGTGAGGGCCTGCTCCCAGGAGCTACAGACTGAGGAAAGTGCTAAAAAGCCTTCACTAGACCCCTGTACAGCTGTATAATGAGGCCCAGGCTTTATAGTGAAGGGACAGGAGTGAGGGCCTGTGCCCAGGAGCTACAGTCTGAGGAAAGGGCTAAAAGGCCTTCACTAGACCCCTGCACAGCTGTATAATGAGGCCCAGGCTTTATAGTGAAGGGAAAGGAGTGATGGCCTGTGCCCAGGAGCTACAGTCTGAGGAAAGGGTTAAAAAGCCTTCACTAGACCCCTGTACAGCTGTATAATGAGGCCCAGGCTTTATAGTGAAGGGACAGGAGTGAGGGCCTGTTCCCAGGAGCTACAGTCTGAGGAAAGGGCTAAAAAGCCTTCACTAGACCCCTGTACAGCTGTATAATGAGGCCCAGGCTTTATAGTGAAGGGACAGGAGTGAGGGCCTGTTCCCAGGAGCTACAGTCTGAGGAAAGGGCTAAAAAGCCTTCACTAGACCCCTGTACAGCTGTATAATGAGGTCCAGGCTTTATAGTGAAGGGAAAGGAGTGAGGGCCTGTTCCCAGGAGCTACAGCCTTCACCAGACCCCTGTACAGCTGTATAATGAGGCCCAGGCTTTATATAGTGAAGGGACAGGAGTGAGGGCCTGTGCCCAGGAGCTGCAGTCTGAGGAAAGGGATAAAAAGCCTTCACTAGACCCCTGTACAGCTGTATAATGAGGCCCAGGCTTTATAGTGAAGGGACAGGAGTGAGGACCTGTTCCCAGGAGCTACAGTCTGAGGAAAGGGCTAAAAAGCCTTCAATAGACCCTTGTACAGCTGTATAATGAGGCCCAGGCTTTATAGTGAAGGGACAGGAGTGAGGGCCTGTTCCCAGGAGATACAGTCTGAGGAAAGGGCTAAAAAGCCTTCACTAGACCCCTGTACAGCTGTATAATGAGGCCCAGGCTTTATAGTGAAGGGACAGGAGTGAGGGCCTGTTCCCAGGAGCTACAGTCTGACGAAAGGACTAAAAAGCCGTCACTAGACCCCTGTACAGCTGTATAATGAGGCCCAGGCTTTATAGTGAAGGGACAGGAGTGAGGGCCTGTTCCCAGGAGCTACAGTCTGAGGAAAGGGCTAAAAAGCCTTCACTAGACCCCTGTACAGCTGTATAATGAGGCCCAGGCTTTATAGTGAAGGGACAGGAGTGAGGGCCTGTGCCCAGGAGCTACAGTCTGAGTAAAAAGCTAAAAAGCCTTCACTAGACCCCTGTACAGCTGTATAATGAGGCCCAGGCTTTATAGTGAAGGGACAGGAGTGAGGGCCTGTGCCCAGGAGCTACAGTCTGAGTAAAGAGCTAAAAAGCCTTCACTAGACCCCTGTACAGCTGTATAATGAGGCCCAGGCTTTATAGTGAAGGGACAGGAGTGAGGGCCTGTTCCCAGGAGCTACAGTCTGAGGAAAGGGCTAAAAAGCCTTCACTAGACCCCTGTACAGCTGTATAATGAGGCCCAGGCTTTATAGTGAAGGGACAGGAGTGAGGGCCTGATCCCCGGAGCTACAGACTGAGGAAAGTGCTAAAAAGCCTTCACTAGACCCCTGTAGAGCTGTTTAATGAGGCCCAGGCTTTATAGTGAAGGGACAGGAGTGAGGGCCTGTGCCCAGGAGCTACACACTGAGGAAAGGGCTAAAAAGCCTTCACTAGACCCCTGTACAGCTGTATAATGAAGCGCAGGCTTTATAGTGAAGGGACAGGAGTGAGGGCCTGTTCCCAGGAGCTACAGTCTGAGGAAAGGGCTAAAAAGCCTTCACTAGACTCCTGTACAGCTGTATAATGAGGCCCAGGCTTTATAGTGAAGGGACAGGAGCGAGGGCCTGTGCTCAGGAGCTACAGTCTGAGGAAAGGGCTAAAAAGCCTTCACTAGACTCCTGTACAGCTGTATAATGAGGCCCAGGCTATATAGTGAAGGGACTGGAGTGAGGGCCTGCTCCCAGGAGCTACAGACTGAGTAAAGGGCTAAAAAGCCTTCACTAGACCCCTGTACAGCTGTATAATGAGGCCCAGGCTTTATAGTGAAGGGACAGGAGCGAGGGCCTGTGCTCAGGAGCTACAGTTTGAGGAAAGGGCTAAAAAGCCTTCACTAGACTCCTGTACAGCTGTATAATGAGGCCCAGGCTTTATAGTGAAGGGAAAGGAGTGAGGGCCTGTGCCCAGGAGCTACAGTCTGAGGAAATGGTTAAGAAGCCTTCACTAGACCCCTGTACAGCTGTATAATGAGGCCCAGGCTTTATAGTGAAGAGACAGGAGTGAGGGCCTGTGCCCAGGAGCTACACACTGAGGAAAGGGCTAAAAAGCCTTCACTAGACCCCTGTACAGCTGTATAATGAAGCGCAGGCTTTATAGTGAAGGGACAGGAGTGAGGGCCTGTTCCCAGGAGCTACAGTCTGAGGAAAGGGCTAAAAAGCCTTCACTAGACTCCTGTACAGCTGTATAATGAGGCCCAGGCTTTATAGTGAAGGGACAGGAGCGAGGGCCTGTGCTCAGGAGCTACAGTCTGAGGACAGGGCTAAAAAGCCTTCACTAGACTCCTGTACAGCTGTATAATGAGGCCCAGGCTTTATAGTGAAGGGACTGGAGTGAGGGCCTGCTCCCAGGAGCTACAGACTGAGTAAAGGGCTAAAAAGCCTTCACTAGACCCCTGTACAGCTGTATAATGAGGCCCAGGCTTTATAGTGAAGGGACAGGAGCGAGGGCCTGTGCTCAGGAGCTACAGTCTGAGAAAAGGGCTAAAAAGCCTTCACTAGACTCCTGTACAGCTGTATAATGAGGCCCAGGCTTTATAGTGAAGGGAAAGGAGTGAGGGCCTGTGCCCAGGAGCTACAGTCTGAGGAAATGGTTAAAAAGCCTTCACTAGACCCCTGTACAGCTGTATAATGAGGCCCAGGCTTTATAGTGAAGAGACAGGAGTGAGGGCCTGTCCCCAGGAGCTACAGTCTGAGGAAAGGGCTAAAAAGCCTTCACTAGACCCCTGTACAGCTGTATGATGAGGCCCAGGCTTTATAGTGAAGGGACAGGAGTGAGGGCCTGTGCCCAGGAGCTACAGTCTGAGGAAAGGGCTAAAAAGCCTTCACTAGACTCCTGTACAGCTGTATAATGAGGCCCAGGCTTTATAGTTAAGGGACAGAAGTGAGGGCCTGATCCCAGGAGCTACAGTCTGAGGAAAGGGCTAAAAAGCCTTCACTAGACCCCTTTACAGCTGTATGATGAGGCCCAGGCTTTATAGTGAAGGGACAGGAGTGAGGGCCTGATCCCAGGAGCTACAGACTGACGAAAGGGATAAAAAGCCTTCACTAGACCCCTGTACAGCTGTATAATGAGGCCCAGGCTTTATAGTGAAGGGACAGTAGTGAGGGCCTGTGCCCAGGAGCTATACACTGAGGAAAGGGTTAAAAAGCCTTCACTCGACTCCTGTACAGCTGTATAATGAGGCCCAGGCTCTATAGTGAAGGGACTGGAGTGAGGGCCTGCTCCCAGGAGCTACAGACTGAGTAAAGGGCTAAAAAGCCTTCACTAGACCCCTGTACAGCTGTATAATGAGGCCCAGGCTTTATAGTGAAGGGACAGGAGCGAGGGCCTGTGCTCAGGAGCTACAGTCTGAGAAAAGGGCTAAAAAGCCTTCACTAGACTCCTGTACAGCTGTATAATGAGGCCCAGGCTTTATAGTGAAGGGAAAGGAGTGAGGGCCTGTGCCCAGGAGCTACAGTCTGAGGAAATGGTTAAAAAGCCTTCACTAGACCCCTGTACAGCTGTATAATGAGGCCCAGGCTTTATAGTGAAGAGACAGGAGTGAGGGCCTGTCCCCAGGAGCTACAGTCTGAGGAAAGGGCTAAAAAGCCTTCACTAGACCCCTGTACAGCTGTATGATGAGGCCCAGGCTTTATAGTGAAGGGACAGGAGTGAGGGCCTGTGCCCAGGAGCTACAGTCTGAGGAAAGGGCTAAAAAGCCTTCACTAGACTCCTGTACAGCTGTATAATGAGGCCCAGGCTTTATAGTTAAGGGACAGAAGTGAGGGCCTGATCCCAGGAGCTACAGTCTGAGGAAAGGGCTAAAAAGCCTTCACTAGACCCCTTTACAGCTGTATGATGAGGCCCAGGCTTTATAGTGAAGGGACAGGAGTGAGGGCCTGATCCCAGGAGCTACAGACTGACGAAAGGGATAAAAAGCCTTCACTAGACCCCTGTACAGCTGTATAATGAGGCCCAGGCTTTATAGTGAAGGGACAGGAGTGAGGGCCTGTGCCCAGGAGCTATACACTGAGGAAAGGGTTAAAAAGCCTTCACTCGACTCCTGTACAGCTGTATAATGAGGCCCAGGCTCTATAGTGAAGGGACAGGAGTGAGGGCCTGCTCCCAGGAGCTACAGTCTGAGGAAAGGGCTAAAAAGCCTTCACTAGACCCCTGTACAGCTGTATAATGAGGCCCAGGCTTTATAGTGAAGGGACAGGAGTGAGGGCCTGTGCCCAGGAGCTACAGTCTGAGAAAAGGGCTAAAAAGCCTTCACTAGACCCCTGTACAGCTGTATAATGAGGCTCAGGCTTTATAGTGAAGGGACAGGAGTGAGGGCCTGTTCCCAGGAGCTACAGTCTGAGGAAAGGGCTAAAAAGCCTTCACTAGACCCCTGTACAGCCGTATAATGAGGCCCAGGCTTTATAGTGAAGGGACAGGAGGGAGGGCCTGTTCCCAGGAGCTACAGTCTGAGGAAAGAGCTAAAAAGCCATCACTAGACCCCTGTACAGCTGTATAATGAGGCCCAGGCTTTATAGTGAAGGGACAGGAGGGAGGGCCTGTGCCCAGGAGCTACAGTCTGAGGAAAGGGCTAAAAAGCCTTCACTAGACCCCTGTATAGCTGTATAATGAGGCCCAGGCTTTATAGTGAAGGGACAGGAGGGAGGGCCTGTGCCCAGGAGCTACAGTCTGAGGAAAGGGCTAAAAAGCCTTCACTGGACCCCTGTACAGCTGTATAATGAGGCCCAGGCTTTATAGTGAAGGGAAAGGAGTGAGGGCCTGTTCCCAGGAGCTACAGCCTTCACCAGACCCCTGTACAGCTGTATAATGAGGCCCAGGCTTTATAGTGAAGGGACAGGAGTGAGGGCCTGTGCCCAGGAGCTACAGTCTGAGGAAAGGGCTAAAAGGCCTTCACTAGACCCCTGCACAGCTGTATAATGAGGCCCAGGCTTTATAGTGAAGGGAAAGGAGTGATGGCCTGTGCCCAGGAGCTACCGTCTGAGGAAAGGGCTAAAAAGCCTTCACTAGACCCCTGTACAGCTGTATAATGAGGTCTAGGCTTTATAGTGAAGGGAAAGGAGTGAGGGCCTGTTCCCAGGACCAGGAGCTACAACCTTCACCAGACCCCTGTACAGCTGTATAATGAGGTCCAGGCTTTATAGTGAAGGGACAGGAGAAAGTGCCTGTTCCCAGGAGCTACAGTCTGAGGAAAGGGCTAAAAAGCCTTCACTAGACCCCTGTACAGCTGTATAATGAGGGCCAGGCTTTATAGTGAAGGGACAGGAGTGAGGGCCTGTTCCCAGGAGCTACAGTCTGAGGAAAGCGCTAAAAAGCCTTCACTAGACCCCTGTACAGCTGTATAATGAGGCCCAGGCTTTATAGTGAAGGGACAGGAGTGAGGGCCTGTTCCCAGGAGCTACAGTCTGAGGAAAGGGCTAAAAAGCCTTCAATAGACTCCTGTACAGCTGTATAATGAGGCCCAGGCTTTATAGTGAAGGGACAGGAGCGAGGGCCTGTGCCCAGGAGCTACAGTCTGAGGAAAGGGCTAAAAAGCCTTCACTAGACTCCTGTACAGCTGTATAATGAGGCCCAGGCTTTATAGTGAAGGGACTGGAGTGAGGGCCTGCTCCCAGGAGCTACAGACTGAGGAAAGTGCTAAAAAGCCTTCACTAGACCCCTGTACAGCTGTATAATGAGGCCCAGGCTTTATAGTGAAGGGACAGGAGTGAGGGCCTGTTCCCAGGAGCTACAGTCTGAGGAAAGGGCTAAAAGGCCTTCACTAGACCCCTGCACAGCTGTATAATGAGGCCCAGGCTTTATAGTGAAGGGAAAGGAGTGATGGCCTGTGCCCAGGAGCTAGTCTGAGGAAAGGGTTAAAAAGCCTTCACTAGACCCCTGTACAGCTGTATAATGAGGCCCAGGCTTTATAGTGAAGGGACAGGAGTGAGGGCCTGTTCCCAGGAGCTACAGTCTGAGGAAAGGGCTAAAAAGCCTTCACTAGACCCCTGTAGAGCTGTTTAATGAGGCCCAGGCTTTATAGTGAAGGGACAGGAGTGAGGGCCTGTTCCCAGGAGCTACAGTCTGAGGAAAGGGCTAAAAAGCCTTCACTAGACCCCTGTACAGCTGTATAATGAGGTCCAGGCTTTATAGTGAAGGGAAATGAGTGAGGGCCTGTTCCCAGGAGCTACAGCCTTCACCAGACCCCTGCACAGCTGTATAATGAGGCCCAGGCTTTATAGTGAAGGGAAAGGAGTGATGGCCTGTGCCCAGGAGCTAGTCTGAGGAAAGGGTTAAAAAGCCTTCACTAGACCCCTGTACAGCTGTATAATGAGGCCCAGGCTTTATAGTGAAGGGACAGGAGTGAGGACCTGTTCCCAGGAGCTACAGTCTGAGGAAAGGGCTAAAAAGCCTTCAATAGACCCTTGTACAGCTGTATAATGAGGCCCAGGCTTTATAGTGAAGGGACAGGAGTGAGGGCCTGTTCCCAGGAGATACAGTCTGAGGAAAGGGCTAAAAAGCCTTCACTAGACCCCTGTACAGCTGTATAATGAGGCCCAGGCTTTATAGTGAAGGGACAGGAGTGAGGGCCTGTTCCCAGGAGCTACAGTCTGACGAAAGGACTAAAAAGCCGTCACTAGACCCCTGTACAGCTGTATAATGAGGCCCAGGCTTTATAGTGAAGGGACAGGAGTGAGGGCCTGTGCCCAGGAGCTACAGTCTGAGGAAAGGGCTAAAAGGCCTTCACTAGACCCCTGCACAGCTGTATAATGAGGCCCAGGCTTTATAGTGAAGGGAAAGGAGTGATGGCCTGTGCCCAGGAGCTACCGTCTGAGGAAAGGGCTAAAAAGCCTTCACTAGACCCCTGTACAGCTGTATAATGAGGTCTAGGCTTTATAGTGAAGGGAAAGGAGTGAGGGCCTGTTCCCAGGACCAGGAGCTACAACCTTCACCAGACCACTGTACAGCTGTATAATGAGGTCCAGGCTTTATAGTGAAGGGACAGGAGAAAGTGCCTGTTCCCAGGAGCTACAGTCTGAGGAAAGGGCTAAAAAGCCTTCACTAGACCCCTGTACAGCTGTATAATGAGGGCCAGGCTTTATAGTGAAGGGACAGGAGTGAGGGCCTGTTCCCAGGAGCTACAGTCTGAGGAAAGCACTAAAAAGCCTTCACTAGACCCCTGTACAGCTGTATAATGAGGCCCAGGCTTTACAGTGAAGGGACAGGAGTGAGGGCCTGTTCCCAGGAGCTACAGTCTGAGGAAAGGGCTAAAAAGCCTTCAATAGACTCCTGTACAGCTGTATAATGAGGCCCAGGCTTTATAGTGAAGGGACAGGAGCGAGGGCCTGTGCCCAGGAGCTACAGTCTGAGGAAAGGGCTAAAAAGCCTTCACTAGACTCCTGTACAGCTGTATAATGAGGCCCAGGCTTTATAGTGAAGGGACTGGAGTGAGGGCCTGCTCCCAGGAGCTACAGACTGAGGAAAGTGCTAAAAAGCCTTCACTAGACCCCTGTACAGCTGTATAATGAGGCCCAGGCTTTATAGTGAAGGGACAGGAGTGAGGGCCTGTTCCCAGGAGCTACAGTCTGAGGAAAGGGCTAAAAGGCCTTCACTAGACCCCTGCACAGCTGTATAATGAGGCCCAGGCTTTATAGTGAAGGGAAAGGAGTGATGGCCTGTGCCCAGGAGCTAGTCTGAGGAAAGGGTTAAAAAGCCTTCACTAGACCCCTGTACAGCTGTATAATGAGGCCCAGGCTTTATAGTGAAGGGACAGGAGTGAGGGCCTGTTCCCAGGAGCTACAGTCTGAGGAAAGGGCTAAAAAGCCTTCACTAGACCCCTGTAGAGCTGTTTAATGAGGCCCAGGCTTTATAGTGAAGGGACAGGAGTGAGGGCCTGTTCCCAGGAGCTACAGTCTGAGGAAAGGGCTAAAAAGCCTTCACTAGACCCCTGTACAGCTGTATAATGAGGTCCAGGCTTTATAGTGAAGGGAAATGAGTGAGGGCCTGTTCCCAGGAGCTACAGCCTTCACCAGACCCCTGCACAGCTGTATAATGAGGCCCAGGCTTTATAGTGAAGGGAAAGGAGTGATGGCCTGTGCCCAGGAGCTAGTCTGAGGAAAGGGTTAAAAAGCCTTCACTAGACCCCTGTACAGCTGTATAATGAGGCCCAGGCTTTATAGTGAAGGGACAGGAGTGAAGACCTGTTCCCAGGAGCTACAGTCTGAGGAAAGGGCTAAAAAGCCTTCAATAGACCCTTGTACAGCTGTATAATGAGGCCCAGGCTTTATAGTGAAGGGACAGGAGTGAGGGCCTGTTCCCAGGAGATACAGTCTGAGGAAAGGGCTAAAAAGCCTTCACTAGACCCCTGTACAGCTGTATAATGAGGCCCAGGCTTTATAGTGAAGGGACAGGAGTGAGGGCCTGTTCCCAGGAGCTACAGTCTGACGAAAGGACTAAAAAGCCGTCACTAGACCCCTGTACAGCTGTATAATGAGGCCCAGGCTTTATAGTGAAGGGACAGGAGTGAGGGCCTGTTCCCAGGAGCTACAGTCTGAGGAAAGGGCTAAAAAGCCTTCACTAGACCCCTGTACAGCTGTATATTGAGGCCCAGGCTTTATAGTGAAGGGACAGGAGTGAGGGCCTGTGCCCAGGAGCTACAGTCTGAGTAAAAAGCTAAAAAGCCTTCACTAGACCCCTGTACAGCTGTATAATGAGGCCCAGGCTTTATAGTGAAGGGACAGGAGTGATGGCCTGTGCCCAGGAGCTACAGTCTGAGTAAAGAGCTAAAAAGCCTTCACTAGACCCCTGTACAGCTGTATAATGAGGCCCAGGCTTTATAGTGAGGGGACAGGAGTGAGGGCCTGTGCCCAGGAGCTACAGTCTGAGTAAAAAGCTAAAAAGCCTTCACTAGACCCCTGTACAGCTGTATAATGAGGCCCAGGCTTTATAGTGAAGGGACAGGAGTGAGGGCCTGTGCCCAGGAGCTACAGTCTGAGTAAAGAGCTAAAAAGCCTTCACTAGACCCCTGTACAGCTGTATAATGAGGCCCAGGCTTTATAGTGAAGGGACAGGAGTGAGGGCCTGTTCCCAGGAGCTACAGTCTGAGGAAAGGGCTAAAAAGCCTTCACTAGACCCCTGTACAGCTGTATAATGAGGCCCAGGCTTAATAGTGAAGGGACAGGAGTGAGGGCCTGATCCCCGGAGCTACAGACTGAGGAAAGTGCTAAAAAGCCTTCACTAGACCCCTGTAGAGCTGTTTAATGAGGCCCAGGCTATATAGTGAAGGGACAGGAGTGAGGGCCTGTGCCCAGGAGCTACACACTGAGGAAAGGGCTAAAAAGCCTTCACTAGACCCCTGTACATCTGTATAATGAAGCGCAGGCTTTATAGTGAAGGGACAGGAGTGAGGGCCTGTTCCCAGGAGCTACAGTCTGAGGAAAGGGCTAAAAAGCCTTCACTAGACTCCTGTACAGCTGTATAATGAGGCCCAGGCTTTATAGTGAAGGGACAGGAGCGAGGGCCTGTGCTCAGGAGCTACAGTCTGAGGAAAGGGCTAAAAAGCCTTCACTAGACTCCTGTACAGCTGTATAATGAGGCCCAGGCTTTATAGTGAAGGGACTGGAGTGAGGGCCTGCTCCCAGGAGCTACAGACTGAGTAAAGGGCTAAAAAGCCTTCACTAGACCCCTGTACAGCTGTATAATGAGGCCCAGGCTTTATAGTGAAGGGACAGGAGCGAGGGCCTGTGCTCAGGAGCTACAGTTTGAGGAAAGGGCTAAAAAGCCTTCACTAGACTCCTGTACAGCTGTATAATGAGGCCCAGGCTTTATAGTGAAGGGAAAGGAGTGAGGGCCTGTGCCCAGGAGCTACAGTCTGAGGAAATGGTTAAAAAGCCTTCACTAGACCCCTGTACAGCTGTATAATGAGGCCCAGGCTTTATAGTGAAGAGACAGGAGTGAGGGCCTGTGCCCAGGAGCTACACACTGAGGAAAGGGCTAAAAAGCCTTCACTAGACCCCTGTACAGCTGTATAATGAAGCGCAGGCTTTATAGTGAAGGGACAGGAGTGAGGGCCTGTTCCCAGGAGCTACAGTCTGAGGAAAGGGCAAAAACGCCTTCACTAGACTCCTGTACAGCTGTATAATGAGGCCCAGGCTTTATAGTGAAGGGACAGGAGCGAGGGCCTGTGCTCAGGAGCTACAGTCTGAGGACAGGGCTAAAAAGCCTTCACTAGACTCCTGTACAGCTGTATAATGAGGCCCAGGCTTTATAGTGAAGGGACTGGAGTGAGGGCCTGCTCCCAGGAGCTACAGACTGAGTAAAGGGCTAAAAAGCCTTCACTAGACCCCTGTACAGCTGTATAATGAGGCCCAGGCTTTATAGTGAAGGGACAGGAGCGAGGGCCTGTGCTCAGGAGCTACAGTCTGAGAAAAGGGCTAAAAAGCCTTCACTAGACTCCTGTACAGCTGTATAATGAGGCCCAGGCTTTATAGTGAAGGGAAAGTAGTGAGGGCCTGTGCCCAGGAGCTACAGTCTGAGGAAATGGTTAAAAAGCCTTCACTAGACCCCTGTACAGCTGTATAATGAGGCCCAGGCTTTATAGTGAAGAGACAGGAGTGAGGGCCTGTCCCCAGGAGCTACAGTCTGAGGAAAGGGCTAAAAAGCCTTCACTAGACCCCTGTACAGCTGTATGATGAGGCCCAGGCTTTATAGTGAAGGGACAGGAGTGAGGGCCTGTGCCCAGGAGCTACAGTCTGAGGAAAGGGCTAAAAAGCCTTCACTAGACTCCTGTACAGCTGTATAATGAGGCCCAGGCTTTATAGTTAAGGGACAGAAGTGAGGGCCTGATCCCAGGAGCTACAGTCTGAGGAAAGGGCTAAAAAGCCTTCACTAGACCCCTTTACAGCTGTATAATGAGGCCCAGGCTTTATAGTGAAGGGACAGGAGTGAGGGCCTGATCCCAGGAGCTACAGACTGACGAAAGGGATAAAAAGCCTTCACTAGACCCCTGTACAGCTGTATAATGAGGCCCAGGCTTTATAGTGAAGGGACAGGAGGGCCTGTGCCCAGGAGCTATACACTGAGGAAAGGGCTAAAAAGCCTTCACTCGACTCCTGTACAGCTGTATAATGAGGCCCAGGCTCTATAGTGAAGGGACAGGAGTGAGGGCCTGCTCCCAGGAGCTACAGTCTGAGGAAAGGGCTAAAAAGCCTTCACTAGACCCCTGTACAGCTGTATAATGAGGCCCAGGCTTTATAGTGAAGGGACAGGAGTGAGGGCCTGTGCCCAGGAGCTACAGTCTGAGAAAAGGGCTAAAAAGCCTTCACTAGACCCCTGTACAGCTGTATAATGAGGCTCAGGCTTTATAGTGAAGGGACAGGAGTGAGGGCCTGTTCCCAGGAGCTACAGTCTGAGGAAAGGGCTAAAAAGCCTTCACTAGACCCCTGTACAGCCGTATAATGAGGCCCAGGCTTTATAGTGAAGGGACAGGAGGGAGGGCCTGTTCCCAGGAGCTACAGTCTGAGGAAAGAGCTAAAAAGCCATCACTAGACCCCTGTACAGCTGTATAATGAGGCCCAGGCTTTATAGTGAAGGGACAGGAGGGAGGGCCTGTGCCCAGGAGCTACAGTTTGAGGAAAGGGCTAAAAAGCCTTCACTAGACCCCTGTATAGCTGTATAATGAGGCCCAGGCTTTATAGTGAAGGGACAGGAGGGAGGGCCTGTGCCCAGGAGCTACAGTCTGAGGAAAGGGCTGAAAAGCCTTCACTAGACCCCTGTACAGCTGTATAATGAGGCCCAGGCTTTATAGTGAAGGGAAAGGAGTGAGGGCCTGTTCCCAGGAGCTACAGCCTTCACCAGACCCCTGTACAGCTGTATAATGAGGCCCAGGCTTTATAGTGAAGGGACAGGAGTGAGGGCCTGTGCCCAGGAGCTACAGTCTGAGGAAAGGGCTAAAAAGCCTTCACTAGACCCCTGTACAGCTGTATAATGAGGCCCAGGCTTTATAGTGAAGGGACAGGAGTGAGGGCCTGTGCCCAGGAGCTACAGTCTGAGGAAAGGGCTAAAAAGCCTTCACTAGACCCTTGTACAGCTGTATAATGAGGCCCAGGCTTTATAGTGAAGGGACAGGAGTGAGGGCCTGTGCCAAGGAGCTACAGTCTGAGGAAAGGGCTAAAAAGCCGTCACTAGACCCCTGTACAGCTGTATAATGAGGCCCAGGCTTTATAGTGAAGGGACAGGAGTGAGGGCCTGTTCCCAGGAGCTACAGTCTGAGGAAAGGGCTAAAAAGCCTTCACTAGACCCCTGTACAGCTGTATAATGAGGCCCAGGCTTTATAGTGAAGGGACAGGAGTGAGAAAAGTGGGGAAAGGAGGAAGAAGAGCCGGACTGTCCATCACTAACCTGCAGAGCCGCACTCCACATATATGGCTGCTCTGTGCACAGGACCTGTGATGAGGTCACAGGAGGGGAGGAGTCAGGGGTCACATGATCTCCGGAGTGCAGACCTCCATGGAGGCTTCTCCTCAGTCAGTGACATTCCCGCCATTATTCGCCCCTCACTACTGGCACAATTACCCCGCGCCGCCTTTTCTACACAGTGTTATGTGTGGAATGTAACGTGTGATTTCTCTGGAGGGAAATAGACCCCACACAGGAGGGAATTCTCACCAGTTACCCGCCGTCTACTACAGTGGGGAAAAAAAGTATTTAGTCAGTCAGCAATAGTGCAAGTTCCACCCCTTAAAAAGATGAGAGGCGTCTGTAATTTACATCATAGGTAGACCTCAACTATGGGAGACAAACTGAGAAAAAAAAATCCAGAAAATCACATTGTCTGTTTTTGTTTCATTTTATTTGCATATTATGGTGGAAAATAAGTATTTGGTCAGAAACAAAATTTCATCTCAATACTTTGTGATATATCCTTTGTTGGCAATGACAGAGGTCAAACGTTTTCTGTAAGTCTTCACAAGGTTGCCACACACTGTTGTTGGTATGTTGGCCCATTCCTCCATGCAGATCTCCTCTAGAGCAGTGATGTTTTTGGCTTTTCGCTTGGCAACACGGACTTTCAACTCCCTCCAAAGGTTTTCTATAGGGTTGAGATCTGGAGACTGGCTAGGCCACTCCAGGACCTTGAAATGCTTCTTACGAAGCCACTCCTTCGTTGCCCTGGCGGTGTGCTTTGGATCATTGTCATGTTGAAAGACCCAGCCACGATTCATCTTCAATGCCCTTGCTGATGGAAGGAGGTTTGCACTCAAAATCTCACGATACATGGCCCCATTCATTCTTTCATGTACCCGGATCAGTCGTCCTGGCCCCTTTGCAGAGAAACAGCCCCAAAGCATGATGTTTCTACCACCATGCTTTACAGTAGGTATGGTGTTTGATGGATGCAACTCAGTATTCTTTTTCCTCCAAACACGACAAGTTGTGTTTCTATCAAACAGTTCCAGTTTGGTTTCATCAGACCATAGGACATTCTCCCAAAACTCCTCTGGATCATCCAAATGCTCTCTAGCAAACTTCAGACGTGCCCGGACATGTACAGGCTTAAGCAGTGGGACACGTCTGGCACTGCAGGATCTGAGTCCATGGTGGCGTAGTGTGTTACTTATGGTAGGCCTTGTTACATTGGTCCCAGCTCTCTGCAGTTCATTCACTAGGTCCCCCCGCGTGGTTCTGGGATTTTTGCTCACCGTTCTTGTGATCATTCTGACCCCACGGGGTGGGATTTTGCGCGGAGCACCAGATCGAGGGAGATTATCAGTGGTCTTGTATGTCTTCCATTTTCTAATTATTGCTCCCACAGTTGATTTCTTCACTCCAAGCTGGTTGGCTATTGCAGATTCAGTCTTCCCAGCCTGGTGCAGGGCTACAGTTTTGTTTCTGGTGTCCTTTGACAGCTCTTTGGTCTTCACATAGTGGAGTTTGGAGTCAGACTGTTTGAGGGTGTGCACAGGTGTCTTTTTATACTGATAACAAGTTTAAACAGGTGCCATTACTACAGGTAATGAGTGGAGGAAAGAGGAGACTCTTAAAGAAGAAGTTACAGGTCTGTGAGAGCCAGAAATCTTGATTGCTTGTTTCTGACCAAATACTTATTTTCCACCATAATATGCAAATAAAATGAAACAAAAACAGACAATGTGATTTTCTGGATTTTTTTTTCTCAGTTTGTCTCCCATAGTTGAGGTCTACCTATGATGTAAATTACAGACGCCTCTCATCTTTTTAAGTGGTGGAACTTGCACTATTGCTGACTGACTAAATATTTTTTTTCCCCACTGTATATGGCGGCATATGATTGTGCTATCGACTCCACACCAGGCGCTAAAATGCCCAAATCTCGGTTATTTCCCCCTTCCAGAGTCCGTCTGAAGCCGGGGTCACACTTGGGAGAAACTCGCCCGAGTCTCGCACCTCAGTGCCCTTGTGGATTAGCCTCTGTAGGGGAAATGACACCGGCTGTCAGGGACAGGGGGCCCCAACATAAATCCAATATTCATTGTAAGAAAACCCAACCTGATGCCGCCATTCGGGGTAACCAATGCTCCCGCAGTCTGTGACAATGTCAGTAATTGTATTTTTCCTCACTGATTGGTAGATTTGTGGTAATTTTCCAGGATGATATATTGATAGTGTTGATCGATACCATCCGATATTCAGAAATATCGGATCGGCCCGATATCCCAAAAAGTATCGGTAACGCCAATTCCGATACCGGAAGTCCCATTCAAGCCAATGGGACAGAAATATCGGAATTAAAAAAAACCCTTTCTTGCCTTGTACATCCTGTTCGGGAGGGGGGAAGAGTGTGGGCGGTGCATGGACGGACACTGTGCGTGTCTGTGTGTGCGGGCGGGGTCTGTGTGGGCCTCTCGGGGGTCTGAGCCGACTGTCGGGGGCCTGTGCCAGCTGCCGGTGGTCTGTATGGGCCTCTCGGGGGTCTGTGCCGAGTGTCGGGGGCCTGTGCCGGCTACTGGTGGTCTGTACGGGCCTCTTGGGGGCCTGTGCTGGCTGTTGGTGGTCTGTGCGGGTCTGCCGGGGGTCTTGTGTGTGTGCAGGCATCGTCCGATGCCTGCTACAATGACAGTGATTGACACATTAGCCAATGATGGGACAGTAGTAGTCCCATCATCCGGCTAATGTGTTGAATGTAAAAAAAACAAAAACATACTACATACATACTACATACTACATACATACTACATATATACTACATTCATACAACATACATAGTACATACTACATACATACTACATACATACAACATGCTACAGACATACAACATACATACAACATACTACATACTGCATACATACTGCATACAATACATTCATACAATACATACATATAGACATACATTACATACAACATAGAGTACATACTCACCATCACTTGTCACTTTGATCCCCAAAGCCAGTGTCATCTATAAAAAATTAGAAAATAACAAACAAGCGATATACTTCCTGATCAGCAGAAATCCACGAGGGTCCCACTCCGATTTCCCGTGGGGAACAGCAGCATCAGCTGATGCGACCGCTCTCTAGGGGCTTCAATAATCCAATGATGGGAGGTAGGTATCCTTCCGCACTGTATTCCTCCGCCACTGCAAAAAAGTATTCCTTAGTCTCACATTTGGCATTGCTGTGTGAGAAAGTTCCCACACAGCTTTTGCCATAAAGTGAGACTAGGGACTATTTTTTTGCAGTGGCGGAGGAATACAGTGCGGAAGGATACCTACCTCCCATCATTGGATTATTGAAGCCCCTAGAGAGCGGTCGCATCAGCTGATGCTGCTGTTCTCCACGGGAAATCAGCGTGGGACCCTCGTGGATTTCTGCCGATCAGGAAGTATATCGCTTGTTTGTTATTTTCTAATTTTTTATAGATGACACTGGCTTCGGGGATCAAAGTGAAAAGTGATGGTGAGTATGTACTCTATGTTATATGTACTGTATGTCTATGTATGTATTGTATGAATGTATGAATGTATTGTATGCAGTATGTATGTAGTATGTCTGTAGCATGTTGTATGTATGTAGTATGTATGTAGTATGTACTATGTATGTATGTTGTATGAATGTTGTATATATGTAGCATGTATGTAGTATGTATGTATGTTGTATGAATGTAGTATATATGTAGCATGTATGTAGTATGTATGTATGTTGTATGACTGTAGTATATATGTAGCATGTATGTAGTATGTATGTATGTTGTATGTATGTAGTATGTATGTAGTATGTACTATGTATGTATGTTGTATGAATGTTGTATATATGTAGCATGTATGTAGTATGTATGTATGTTGTATGAATGTAGTATATATGTAGCATGTATGTAGTATGTATGTATGTTGTATGACTGTAGTATATATGAAGTATGTATGTAGTATATATGTATGTAGTATGAATGTAGTATATATGTAGCATGTATGTAGCATGTAGTATGTATGTATGTTGTATGAATGTAGTATATATGTAGTATGTATGTAGTATATATGTATGTTGTATGAATGTCATATATATGTAGTATGTATGTAGTATGTATGTTGTATGAATGTAGTATATATGAAGTATGTACAGTATGTAGTATATATATATATGTTGTATGAATGTAGTATATATGTAGCATGTATGTAGTATGTAGTATGTATGTTGTATGAATGTAGCATGTATGTAGTATGTATGTATGTTGTATGAATGTAGTATATATGTAGCATGTATGTAGTATGTATGTATGTTGTATGAATGTAGTATATATGTAGCATGTATGTAGTATGTATGTATGTTGTATGAATGTAGTATATATGTAGTATGTATGTAGTATATATGAATGTAGTATATATGTAGCATGTATGTAGTATGTATGTATGTTGTATGAATGTAGTATATATGTAGCATGTATGTAGTATGTATGTATGTTGTATGACTGTAGTATATATGAAGTATGTATGTAGTATATATGTATGTAGTATGAATGTAGTATATATGTGGCATGTATGTAGCATGTAGTATGTATGTTGTATGAATGTAGTATATATGTAGCATGTATGTAGTATATATGTATGTTGTATGAATGTCGTATATATGTAGTATGTATGTAGTATGTATGTTGTATGAATGTAGTATATATGAAGTATGTATGTAGTATATATATATATATGATGTATGAATGTAGTATATATGTAGCATGTATGTAGTATGTAGTATGTATGTTGTATGAATGTAGCATGTATGAATGTAGTATATATGTAGCATGTATGTAGTATGTATGTATGTATGTTGTATGAATGTAGTATATATGTAGCATGTATGTAGTATGTATGTATGTTGTATGAATATAGTATATCTGTAGCATGTATGTAGTATGTATGTATGTTGTATGAATCTAGTATATATGTAGTTTGTATGTAGTATGTATGTATGTTGTATGAATGTAGTATATATGAAGTATGTATGTAGTATATATGTATGTTGTATGAATGTAGTATACATGTAGTATGTATGTATGTTGTATGAATGTAGTATATATGTAGCATGTATGTAGTATGTATGTATGTATGTTGTATGAATGTAGTATATATGTAGCATGTATGTAGTATGTATGTATGTATGTTGTATGAATGTAGTATATATGTAGCATGTATGTAGTATATAGTATGTATGTATGTTGTATGAATGTAGTATATATGTAGTATGTATGTATGTTGTATGAATGTAGTATACATGTAGTATGTATGTAGTATGTATGTATGTTGTATGAATGTAGTATATATGTAGTATGTATGTATGTTGTATGAATGTAGTATATATGTAGCATGTATGTAGTATGTATGTATGTTGTATGAATGTAGCACATATGAAGTATGTATGTAGTATATATGTATGTTCTATGAATGTAGTATATATGTAGCATGTATGTAGTATGTAGTATGTATGTATGTTGTATGAATGTAGTATATATGTAGTATGTATGTATTATGTAGTATGTATGTTGTATGAATGTAGTATATATGTAGCATGTATGTAGTATGTATGTATGTTGTATGAATGTAGCATATATGTAGTATGTATGTAGTATGTAGTATATATGTATGTTGTATGAATGTAGTATATATGTAGTATGTATGTAGTATGTTGTATGAATGTAGTATATATGTAGTATGTAGTATGTATGTAGTATGTATGTATGTTGTATGAATGTAGTATATATGTAGTATGTATGTATGTTGTATGAATGTAGTATATATGTAGCATGTATGTAGTATGTATGTATGTTGTATGAATGTAGTATATATGTAGCATGTATGTAGTATGTAGTATGTATGTATGTTGTATGAATGTAGTATATATGTAGTATGTATGTATTATGTAGTATGTATGTTGTATGAATGTAGTATATATGTAGCATGTATGTAGTATGTATGTTGTATGAATGCAGCATATATGTAGTATGTATGTAGTATGTATGTATGTTGTATGAATGTAGTATGTATGTATGTTGTATGAATATAGTATATATGTAGTATGTATGTAGTATGTTGTATGATTGTAGTATATATGTAGTATATATGTATGTTGTATGAATGCAGTATATATGTAGTATGTAGTATGTATGTAGTATGTTTTTTTTTTTTTACATTCAACACATTAGCCGGCTGATGAGACTACTACTGTCCCATCATTGGCTAATGTGTCAATCACTGTCATTGTAGCAGGCATCACCCGATGGGACTTGTAGTCCCATCGGATGATGCCTGCACACACACAAGACTCCCGGCAGGCCCGCACAGACCACCGGCAGCCGGCACAGGCCCCCGGCAGCTGGCACAGACCATCGACAGCCAGCACAGGCCCCCGAGAGGCCCGTACAGACTACCGGCAGCCGGCACAGGCCCCCGGCAGCCGGCACAGACCACCGACAGCCGGCACAGGCCCCCGAGAGGCCTGTACAGACCACCGGCAGCCGGCACAGGCCCCCGAGAGGCCCATACAGACCACCGGCAGCCAGCACAGGCCCCGACAGGCCTGTACAGACCCCCGAGAGGCCCATACAGACCACCGGCAGCCGGCACAGACCCCCCCGCAGTCGGCACAGACCCCCCGCAGTCGGCACAGACCACGCATCATGATGCGCACAGACCGCGCATCATGATGACATCATTTCAGCAGCCAATCACAGCCACAACAGTGGCTCATTGCATTATGGGGACTTCCGATACCGGTATCCGATATTGAAAAAATATCGGTACTCGGTATCGGAATTCCGATACAGCGAATATTGGCCGATACCCGATATTTGCAGTATCGGAATGCTCAACACTATATATTGAGTTACTCCCATCCTCTGGAGGAGCATGCTGAGCATGTCAGACAGGTTCTCCAGGTTCTACGTGACAACTCTTTATTTGGTAACCTGGAGAAATGACAATTTGTGGTCCAGCAGGTCCAGCTCTCAGGACATTTGGTTTCTGCATTGAGGGTTCAGATGGACCCCGTTACGGTCCAAGCAGTCCCTTCATTGGTTTGGACTATAAGCCGCACTGGACCATAAGACGCACCCCAAATTTTCAGAAGGATAATAGGGCAAAAGTTGATGCGTCAAATGGGGGTCTGTCCCACAGTCCGAAATCAGTAACCCCTGGGGCGGGGATCGGCAGCAGTGGTGGAGCTGGGTCACAGAAGGTGTTCGGTGATCCGGAAATGATCTGACTTATCCCAGGCTGGTGCAGCAGGAGCCTCTGTAACATCTGTAATCTCACTGAGGCCATTTGGAGTAAGGGGGTTTAGTTTATAAATCCAGAAGATTTCTTTCCGATGAAGTTGTCCAATGCGATTCTGACCCTGTGGGGGAATCTCCTCTGTGGGGAATATTCTCAGTTGTGTGGAATCTTTCTTGTGTTTGATGGTGCAGTGACGTGAAAGCCCATGTTGGAGAAAACCCTATGGAGTATTGGAGCGGTGTGAGTTCAGCCTTTTGTGGAGGGGTCGGGTCGTCCTTCCCACATATAATTTCTGGTATGAGCATATAATCACGTATGTAACACAACTGGTGGAACATGACATGGGAGTTTTGATCGGGAAAATTTCACCAGTAGAAATAAGGGTGAATTCAGAGAGACCAAGGCAGATAATATTTACACCTAAGAAATCTAAGTTATTCTGTGCAAATTGTGAATAATTCTCATATTAACCTTATTCTCCTCGTTCAAATATTTCATGAAATCATTAACCCCTTTCTGTCCCAGCCCACACCAGAAACACATCATCCACATACCGGTGGTCCGCACGGAGGTGTCAGGTGGGGGTTTTACACTATAAATATATTTATTTTCAAAGTCTGACAAGAACAAATTAGTGAAACTGCAGCATCTGGCGCCCTCATCGCTGTCCCCGTCATCTGGGTGGACCAGCTGCCCCCAAAAGAGAAGGCCTTATGGGACAATATAACATTCAGGCTTTCCAGGATGATATAGTCATCTGTTTCAGCAGTTTTTTCCATAGATTTTTTATTGCTTCCAGTCCTGTGATTTGTGGAATTCGTGCGTACAAGCTCCCGACGTCGATCAAAGCCAATTTATAACCCTCCTGCCAATCTATACCGGACACAGTTCTCTATACATCTCCGGTGTCCTTGATGTGAGCAGGTGCTATTCTCAGTAAAGGTCTCAGACACTGGTCTATAAATGTAGATAAAGATTCTGTTACTGACCCCGCACACTATCGGGCGGCCTGGTGGGGGCGCTGCGTCTTTGTGGACTTTAGGAATATAACACCAATGCGGCTTGTGTGGAAATTCAGGGAAGAGTTTCTCTGATATTTCTTAGACAATCGTCCCTTCTCTATGTGAAATCTCAGAGAAGATCTTAGTTGTTCCTTCTCGTTATTTGTGGGATCAGCGCTTGTTTTTCTCTGTGCTGCTCTCTGATCGCTGTCTTTCTGCTCCTTACTATATTGTCCATTGCTACTAACACTACATTATTGCCTTTATCGGCTTCTCTAATAACAGGATCTTGGCAGTTTTTATCTCCTTCAGCGCTCGCTGTTCTTTTTTGTTACATTATCTGTTGTTTTTGTACAGCACTGCCTGTGTGTCTTTTACCCCTCTGTAAAAAACATAAAAACAATTAACCCGATCAGTAAACACCGGAAATAGAAAAAATGTGAGAATGACAAAATTACGTATTTATGGATGTCACAATTCCACAAAAAATGCTGTAACGAGCGATCACAATTGTACTAATAAAAACGTTATCTCGTCCTGCAGAAAATAATCCATCATACAGCTCCACCGGAGGGAAATAACAATGTTACGGGGCTCGGGAAATGGAGAAACTGCTCCAAAAATGTTTCTTTCCAAACCTCAGATTTTTTTTCTCCATTAAAAGAATAATAAAAACTGGACATGTTCGGTGTTGCCGTAATCATAGTGATGAGGAGAATCATATTACACGGTCAATTATACCACAAAATGTACAAAAACAATTCACAATAAACAATGTCAGAATTGTTTTTTTCACAATTTCACCGCACTTGGAATTTTTTCCTCATTTTCGAGTACAATATGTGGTAAAATTAAGGGAGTCATTGAAAAGTACAACTCGCCCCGCAAACATCAAGCCTCATATGTCTATGTGGCCAGAGAGATAAAGAGTTATGGCTCTGGGAAGAAGGGAAGGAAAAAACAGAAACAAAAAAACGAAAATGGGCCGCAGCATGAAGGGGTTAATTGCGCCTTTCTGCCACTTACAGGGAAAGTTAGAAATTAGTTGTGTCAGGTCAGCGTTATGTTCATGGCTTCTGATTTAGAGTAGTTGACTATAAAATTCCTTCCATGGCCGAATTCTCCGAATTCCTTTATTACAGAGGGAGATGAGATCATTGGGGGTGAAACATAGAGCCACAAGTCACCTGTGTATAGAGCGAGTGTATAGAGCTGTGAGCCTATAGTAACCCACTAATATCGGGATTTATACGTAATGCCACCACTAACTGCTCAATCACCGGTGTGTATAGGAGAAGTGATGAGGGGCGCCCTCGCCCCGTCGCATTATTAATAGAGAATGTGTCATATAGAAGGCCGTCTCCCCTAATTATCAGTTTAGGGTCAGTGTATAAGGAGAGAATGATAGATGATATCAATATGTCGTAGGGTGACCTTCAAGAAAGTCCGGGCTCTGTGTCCAACGCTTCTTCAGTGTCGGCAGAAACAAGGCACATTGGGATCCCCGGGGTTTCCGCATGTGACATTAATAACAATGTTTCTCACGAGCTTCTCTGTCCTTAATAAAGCCAACCTGATGGTTGGTAACAATTGGGGGCAGGTAGTGGGAGAGCCGGGCTGTAATCACTTTAGAGAGTATTTTCACATCTACAGTAATTAGTGATATTGGATGAAAATTAGGGCAGACATTTGTTTCTTCTCCAGGCTTTCAGTAACAATGTTATGTCAGCCTCAAGTAATTAAGGGGCAGAGAGGGAGTCTTCTGAGATATTACTGAACACTTCTCCTAAAATGGTAATAACTGGGGTGCAAACATCTTATAAAATCTATTATTGCCTCCATCCGGCCCAGGGCTCTTCCCGATAGGGAATGATTTAATGGCCTCTCCGATCTCTTCCTCAGTGACAGCTTTGTCTAGTTCCTCCTGCTCAGGGGTCTGTAAGGAAGGAAGAGCAGCGTCCATAATATATTTGTCAATTTGTCTTTCCAGAATATTAGGTGGCATGTCGTGGTATTGTCCATGGATATTATAGAGCGAGCTATAATAGCAACAACATGCCTCAGCTGTGTCAGAGGGGTTATGCTTTTCTGGCCCGGGTGCCCCTTCTATTTTGGATATGTATGTCCCTTGCATGCATGGATATAACCTCCTTGCCAATGAGCGACCACATTTATCTGTGAATTCATACGAGCACCTTCTCATGTGATCTTGGTATTTTCTATACGTTTCATCTATTAGCAACTTTATCGCCTTTCTTTTTTCAATCAGATCATTTTTATTGAACAAAACAAAGAATTACTAACATTTTGTTTTTCTTGTACAAACATTGTGAGAAAAACAATAAAAAATAAAAACCAGTAAACAATACAACAACTGGTTACAATGATATAAATCCCAATTTTGCTCTATAGTAGAGGGTGTACAGCAGTGAATAAGGCTGTGCATCCTCTGTAGTCCCGGAGCGTCTCTCCCAAACCCCCCTCCAGCCCCCCTTCTCTCTCTCTTTCTCCCTACAGTCAGGTTAGAAGTTGAGAGTGAGTGGGAAGGTGACGATTGTGAGGAAGCAATTTGAATGTTCCTGTGTCTACCGTGTGCAGTGTCATCAAGAAGTTTAAAGCCCATGGCACTGTGGCTAACCTCCCTAAATGTGGACGGAAAAGAAAAATTGACAAGAGATTTCAACGCAAGATTGTGCAGATGTTGGATAAAGAACCTCGACTAACATCCAAACAAGTTCAATCTGCCCTGCAGTTCGATGGTACAATAGTGTCAAGCCGTACTATCCGTCGGCATCTGAATGAAAAGGGACTGTATGGTAGGAGACCCAGGAAGACCCCACGTCTTACCCCGAGACATAAAAAAGCCAGGCTGGAGTTTGCCAAAACTTACCTGAAAAAGCCTAAAACGTTTTGGAAGAATGTTCTCTGGTCAAATGAGACAAACGTAGAGCTTTTTGGGCAAAGGCATCAACATAGAGTTTACAGAAGAAAAAAAGAGGCATTCAAAGAAAAAAACACGGTCCCTACAGTCAAACATGGCGGAGGTTCCCTGATGTTTTGGGGTTGCTTTGCTGTCTCTGGCACTGGACTGCTTTGACCATGTGCATGGCATTATGAAGTATGAAGACTACCAACAAATTTTGCAGCATAATGTAGGGCCCAGAGTGAGAAAGCTGGGTCTCCCTCAGAGGTCATGGGTCTTCCAGCAGGACAATGACCCAAAGCACACTTCAAAAAGCACTAGAAAATGGTTTGAGAGAAAGCACTGGAGACTTCTATGTTGGTCAGCAATGAGTCCAGACCTGATTCCCATAGAAGACCTGTGGTGAGATCTAAAAATGGCAGTTTGGAGAAGGCACCCTTCTAATATCAGGGACCTGTAGCAGTTTGCCAAAGAAGAATGGTCTAAAATTCCAGCAGAGCATTGTAAGAAACTCATTGAAGGTTACCGGAAGCGGTTAGTCGCAGTTATTTTGGCTAAAGGTTGTGCAACCAAGTATTAGGCTGAGGGTGCCAATACTTTTGTCTGGCCCATTTTTGGAGTTTTGTGTGAAATGATCAATGTTTTGCTTTTTGCTTCATTCTCTTTTGTGTTTTTTCATTTAAGACAAATTAAATGAAGATAATACCAAAGATTTTGTGTTTGCAATCATTTTCAGGAAGAAACTGAGTATTATCTGACAGAATTGCAGGGGTGTCAATACTTTTGGCCACAACTGTATAGTTCTGTAATTGTAGTGTCGCCATAATAGGTGTAGTGTCGCTGCAGGTGTACGGTGCTGCGGGGGCTCTGCCGACATTTTGTGAAAGGCCAGAACCCCCGCAGTTTATATATTTATATTTACTCATTTATATAGCGCTACTAATTCCACAGCGCTTTACAGACATTAGTGGCATTGTCCCCAATGAGGCTCACAATCTACATTCCCTATCCTTAGAGACGGACATGCGGCGGCGTCTTTCCAGATCACAACATGTCTATTTATCTTGCAGAGACGCAATAAACCTCACCCGTACAATGTATTGTATGCGGAGAATCCACACGGTTCAGGGATCACATGTGGAGTCACCTGTGTTCAGTAGCCGGCAGCGGACGTGTGCTGCGTCCAAAGCGCTGCCAATTCCTGATCGTGTGCACCGGCCTAAGGAAATAAATCATTCAATTACAGAAAAAAAGCAAATTCCTTTGACCTCTGCTGGTGTCAGTGCCGTCTGTGGCCCCAACAGGGATTTATGTGAATCCTATTTTAGATGGATTCAGGCAGAGCCCCCGGATGCACTGCAGAAGCGCAGTGTGAACAGGGCTTAATATCCTATTGTGTGGAATAATGCCGTCTACTATACTATTCCGCACTGTCCCAGTGCAGCGGCCAGACACGGACACGGACAGCAGGCAGACACGGACAGCGGCCAAACACGGACAGCATCCAGACATGGACAGCATCCAGACACGGACCCCGGGCAAACACGGACACCGGCCAGACATGGACAGCATCCAGACACGGACCCCGGGCAAACACGGACACCGGCCAGACATGGACAGCATCCAGACACGGACAGCATCCAGACACGGACACCGGGCAGACACGGACACCGGCCAGACATGGACAGCATCCAGACACGGACCCCGGGCAAACACGGACACCGGCCAGACATGGACAGCATCCAGACACGGACAGCATCCAGACACGGACACCGGCCAGATACGGACACCGGGCAGACACAGACAGTGGGCAGACACGGACAGCGGGCAGACATGGACACCGGCCAGACACAGACACTGGGTAGACACGGACAGCGGCCAGACACAGACACCGGCCAGAAGATACTTTTTTTATAAATCCGTTGCACATCATCATTCAGCATTTCTGCAGCGTTTTTTTCCCTGTTCAAATGAATGGGACACAAAAATGCAAGTGAAAAGGCTGCAAAAAAGCAGAATATTTCCTGCCAACACTGTAGATCAATCCACAGCAAAAATGGCGGGTGTGAACAGACACTACAGGGGATTTCTAAGAATGTATAAATAATTAGCATGAACTGATACATTCCCTGTGTCTCCAGCACCGATGCTCCGGGGTTCTCTGCTACTCTCAGCACTGGTCTGCAGTGTTCTTGTGGCTCTGGGGGTCTCAGCCAGTCTCAGCACTGGGCTGCAGTGGTCTTGTGGCTCCGGGGGTCTCTGCCAGTCTCAGCACTAGGCTGCAGGGGTCTTGTGGCTCCAGGGGTCTCTGCCAGTCTCAGCACTGGGCTGCAGTGGTCTTGTGTCTCTGGGGGTCTCTGCCAGTCTCAGCACTGGGCTGTAGGGGTCTTGTGGCTCCGGGGGTCTCTGCCAGTCTCAGCACTGGGCTGCAGTGGTCTTGTGGGTCCGGGGGGTCTCTGCCAGTCTCAGCACTGGGCTGCAGTGGTCTTGTGGCTCAAGGGGTCTCCGTCAGTCTCAGCACTGGGCTGCAGTCGTCTTTTGGCTCCGGGGGTCTCTGTCAGTCTCAGCACTGGGCTGCAGTGGTCTTGTGGCTCGGTGGGTCTCCGTCTGTCTCAGCACTGGGCTGCAGAGGTCTTGTGTCTCCAGGGGTCCCTGCCAGTCTTATCACTGGGCTGCAGTGGTCTTGTGGCTCGGTGGGTCTCCGTCTGTCTCAGCACTGGGCTGCAGTGGTCTTTTGGCTCCGGGGGTCTCTGCCAGTCTCAGCACTGGGCTGCAGTGGTCTTGTGGCTCGGTGGGTCTCCGTCTGTCTCAGCACTGGGCTGCAGAGGTCTTGTGTCTCCGGGGGTCTCTGCCAGTCTTATAACTGGGCTGCAGTGGTCTTGTGGCTCTGGGGGGTCTCTGTCAGTCTTATCACTAGGCTGCCAGGGTGTTGTGGCTCCTGGGGTCTCTGTTATTCTCAGCACTGGACTGCAGTGATCTTGTGGCTCCGGAGGTTTCTGCCAGTCTGAGCACTAGACTGCAATGGTCTTATGTCTCCCGGGGGTCTCCGTCAGTCTCAGTACTGGGCGCCAGTGGTCTTGTGGGTCCGGGGGGGTCTCTGCCAGTCTCAGCACTGGGCTGCAGGGGTCTTGTGGCTCCTGGGGTCTCCCTCAGTCTCAGCACTGGGCTGCAGTGGTCTTGTGGCTCCAGGGGTCTCTGCCAGTCTTTGCGCTGGACTGCAAAGGTCTTGTGGCTCCAGGCTTCTCTGTCAGACTCAGCGCTAGGTTGCAGTGATCTTGTGGCTCAAGGGGTCTCCGTCAGTCTCAGCACTGGGCTGCAGTGGTCTTTTGGCTCCGGGGGTCTCTGCCAGTCTCAGCACTGGGCTGCAGTGGTCTTGTGGCTCGGTGGGTCTCCGTCTGTCTCAGCACTGGGCTGCAGAGGTCTTGTGTCTCCGGGGGTCTCTGCCAGTCTTCTCACTGGGCTGCAGTGGTCTTGTGGCTCCGGGGGGTCTCTTTCAGTCTTAGCACTAGGCTGCTGGGGTCTTGTGGCTCCTGGGGTCTCTCTCAATCTCAGCACTGGACTGCAGTGGTCTTGTGGCTCCGGAGGTTTCTGCCAGTCTGAGCACTAGACTGCAATGGTCTTATGTCTCCCGGGGGTCTCCGTCAGTCTCAGCACTGGGCTCTAGTGGTCTTGTGGCTCTGGGGGTCTCTGCCTGTCTCAGCACTTGGCTTCAGTGGTCTTGTGGCTCCTGGGGGTGTCTGCCAGTCTCAGCACTGGGCTGCAGAGGTCTTGTGGCTCCGGGGGTCTCTGCCAGTCTCAGCACTGGGCTGCAATGGTCTTGTGGCTCCGGGGGTCTCTGCCAGTCTCAGCACTGGGCTGCAGTGGTCTTGTGGCTCCGGGGGTCTCTGCCAGTCTCAGCACTGGGCTGCAATGGTCTTGTGGCTCTGGGCATCTCTGCCAGTCTCAGCACTGGGCTGCAGTGGTCTTGTGGCTCCGGGGATCTCTGCCAGTCTCAGCACTGGGCTGTAGGGGTCTTGTGGCTCCGGGGGTCTCTGCCAGTCTCAGCACTGGGCTGCTGTGGTCTTGTGGGTCCTGGGGGGTCTCTGCCAGTCTCAGCACTGGGCTGCAGGGGTCTTGTGGCTCCTGGGGTCTCCCTCAGTCTCAGCACTGGGCTGCAGTGGTCTTTTGGCTCCAGGGGTCTCTGCCAGTCTTTGCACTGGACTGCAATGGTCTTGTGGCTCCAGGCTTCTCTGTCAGACTCAGCGCTAGGTTTCAGTGGTCTTGTGGCTCAAGGGGTCTCTGTCAGTCTCAGCACTGGGCTGCAGTGGTCTTTTGGCTCCGGGGGTCTCTGCCAGTCTCAGCACTGGGCTGCAGTGTTCTTGTTGCTCGGTGGATCTCCATCTGTCTTAGCACTGGGCTGCAGAGGTCTTGTGTCTCTGGGGGTCTCTGCCAGTCTTATCACTGGGCTGCAGTGGTCTTGTGGCTCCGGGGGGTCTCTGTCAGTCTTAGCACTAGGCTGCCGAGGTCTTGTGGCTCCTGGGGTCTCTGTTATTCTCAGCACTGGACTGCAGTGGTCTTGTGGCTCTGGGGGTCTCTGCCAGTCTGAGCACTAGACTGCAATAGTCTTAGGTCTCCCGGGGTCTCCGTCAGTCTCAGCACTGGGCTCCAGTGGTCTTGTGGCTCTGGGAGTCTCTGCCAGTCTTAGCACTGGGCTGCAGTGGTCTTGTGGCTCTGGGGGGGTCTCTGTCAGTCTCAGCACTGGGCTGCAGAGGTCTTATGTCTCTGGTTGTCTCTGCCAGTCTTATCACTGGGCTGCAGTGGTCTTGTGGCTCTGGGGGGTCTCTTTCAGTCTTAGCACTAGGCTGCTGGGGTCTTGTGGCTCCTGGGGTCTCCGTCAGTCTTAGCACTGGGCTGCAATGGTCTTGTGGCTCCGGGGGTTTCCGTCAGTCTCAGCACTGGGCTCCAGTGGTCTTGTGGCTCCGGGGGTCTCTGCCAGTCTTAGCACTGGGCTGCAGTGGTCTTGTGCCTCCGGGGGGTCTCTGCCAGTCTTACAACTGGGCTGCAATGGTCTTGTGGCTCCGCGGGTCTCCGCCAGACTCAGCGCTGGGCTGCAGTGGTCTTGCGGCTCAAGGGGTCTCCGTCAGTCTCAGCACTGGCCTGCAGTGGTATTTTTGCTCCGGGGGTCTCTGCCAGTCTCAGCACTGGGCTGCAGTGGTCTTGTGGCTCGGTGGGTCTCCGTCAGTCTCAGCACTGGGCTGTAGGGGTGTTGTGGCTCCGGGGGTCTCCGTCAGCCTCAGCACTGGTCTGCAGGGGTCTTGTGGCTTCACCTTATATTATAGCAGCAAAGTGAATAATAACCATCAGGGCCCCCGAACCATCAGCCACGGAGCCAGAGGGGATTTAGCAGAGTAGTTTGGGGGACATGTAGGACTTGTTATTAATCGCTTTTTATTCTGCTGTTTGTGAGGTAGGATGTAGAAAAAGACGGCAATTCTGCTAATGTTTTCTATTATGTGACTGTGCGGCCCCTTCACACGACCTGTCATGTTTTTCACAGATGCCACGTATCCCCTATTTGACCTACGGTGCTGCTCTCATGTCCGTGTTTTCCCAGCAGCACAGATGACAAAGGGCCAATACAAGTCTATGGGTCCATGTAAATGTGCCGTCCGTGTGCTGTACATGAGCTGTCTGTGTGCTGTACATGTGCCGTCCGTGTGCTGTACATGTGTTGTACATGTGCCGTCCGTGTGCTGTACATGTGCCGTCCGTGTGCCGTACATGAGCCGTCCATGTGCTGTACATGTGCTGTCCGTGTCTAACATGGAAAGTCTATGAGAAGCTTTGTAATTCCATTTCCATTATCCATACGGATGACCAAGATCAGAGTCTCATTATCCCGAGTAGAGAAGCTCCAGGGACAAAGACCCCATCTGGTCCTAACACGCTGGGGGCCCGGAGTATCCAGCCACGGGGCCCGGATTCTCTCATTTGTGGCCCCAGCGTTTCTTGTAGAATAAATCCCTTTCTCACACAGTCCTGTAGTAATGACTTTGTTCTCATGTTTTGTAGGAGGGTTCGTCTGACTCCATCTTATGTTATCAGTATAAGTGCGAGAGACGAGAGGCCGACGACCGCAGTTTTACCGTGTGTGTCCGGCGTCAGTTCTACAGTGTGAGAGATGCAGGGTCTGTGACCGAAGCTGGGGGTATACGGGTGTATACAGCATACACTGAGGGGTCTGCGACCGAAGCTGGGGGAATACAGGGGTATACAGCGTACACAGAGTAGTCTGCAGCCGATGCTGGGAGTATACGGGTGTATACAGAGTACATAGAGGGGTCTATGACCGAAGCTGGGGGTATACAGGTGTATAAAGCATACACAGAGGAGTGTGCAACCAAAGCTGGGAGTATACGGGTATATACAGTGTACACAGAGGGGTCTGTGACTGAAGATGGTGGTATACAGAGTACACACACGGCTCCGCTCCGTACACCTCGTACACACACGGCTCCGCTCCGTACACCTAGTACACACACGGCTCCGCTCCGTACACCTCGTACACACATGGCTCCACTCCGTACACCTCGTACACACGCAGCTCCTCTCCGTACATCTTGTGCACACGCGGCTCCGCTCTGTACACTTCGTGCATACACGGCTCCGCTCCGTACACACACGGCTCCGCTCCGTACACCTCCATTTTACGCTGTGAAATTGAAAAATTGGATTCTAAAACATTACACCTCGTACATGCAGCTCTGCTCCGTACACCTCGTACACACAGGGCTCCGCTCCGTACACCTTGTACACACGCGGCTCCGCTCTGTACACCTCGAACACAAGCGACTCCGCTTCGTACACCTCAAACACAAGCGACTCCGCTTCGTACACCTCAAACACACGCGGCTCCGCTACGTACACCTCGTACACACACGGCTCCGCTCCATACACCTCGTACACGCGGCTCTGCTCCGTACACCTCGTACACACAGGGCTCCGCTCCGTACACCTCAAACACACGCAGCTCCGCTCCGTACACCTCGTACACACACGGCTCCGCTCCGTACACCTCGTACACACACGGCTCCGCTCCGTACACCTCGCACACACAACTCCGCTCCGTACACCTCGTACACACACGGCTCCGCTCCGTACACCTTGTACACACACGGCTCCGCTCCGTACACCTCGTACACACACGGCTCCGCTCCGTACACCTCGTACACACACGGCTCCGCTCCGTACACCTCGTACACACAGGGCTCCCCTCCGTACACCTCGTACACACACGGCTCCGCTCCGTACACCTCGCACACACACGGCTCCGCTCTGTACACCTCGTACACACACGGCTCCGCTCCGTACACCTCGCACACACAAGGCTCTGCTCCGTACACCTCGTACACACACGGCTCCGCTCCGTACACCTCGCACACACGTGGCTCCGCTCCGTACACCTCGCACACACGGCTCCGCTCCGTACACCTCGTACACACATGGCTCCGCTCCGTACACCTCGTACACACACGGCTCCGCTCCGTACACCTCATACACACAGGGCTCCGCTCCGTACACCTCGTACACACGCGGCTCCGCTCCGTACACCTCGTACACACACAGGGCTCCGCTCCGTACACCTCGTACACACAGGGCTCCGCTCCACACACCTCGTACACACACGGCTCCGCTCCGTACACCTCGTACACACACGGCTCCGCTCCGTACACCTCGTACACACACGGCTCCGCTCCGTACACCTCGCACACACACAGCTCTGCTACATCCACCCTGTAAACCCCTCCTGACCCCACACAGAAACTTCCCCTCATCCAGCACCATGACAACCAGCACAGCAGAGTCCTGCACACACTGAGGCCCCTGATCATGTGACCCCTGACTCCTCCCCTCCTGTGACCTCATCACAGGTCCTGTACACAGAGCAGCTGTAGAAATCTCCGGCCTCGGGGGTCTCACCAGACTTCGCTCTTTTCTTGCAGGGGCCGCAGTGGATTTCATCCGGGATCCATAGAGCTGAATAGAGGAGCGATGTTCCTTCTCTCTGATGGGAATTGATGGTGACGTTTGTCCAACGTCCACGTTACCGAGTAAATCCCCCCAGGACTGCAGCCGGTAAAGACCCCGATATCCACAGGTGTCCCCTCTAATTGGGGGAAAGGGATAGAAAAGCCTCTTATCCCGAGGGGAAACCCTGTACATGGAGACATCGGCCTCAGATCTCTCCTGTCCTGTTCTTCCAGAAAAGCCTCAAACTTCTGTGTGTGACTCAGAGCTGAGATCTAACGTGAGAGAAGATTCCAGTGCGGGGAACACGGGAAACCTTCATATAGACGGCCGGTGGGGATGGAGGCAGTGACCGACTCTGGCCACATCTGTCTCTAGAGCCGCAGTGGAAGATGAAGATGTCGTCCTCATCATGAAGGAGTTATTTCTCATGTCGCGTGTAATGAATCTCTCCTGCAGTATTGCTAATGCCGATTCCAGTGTCGGTAATGAGACGAGAATTAGCGTTATGGAAGATGAGTCTATGAGGAACGTGTTCAGCTGCCGACTCCGAGGAGGAAACTGCTTGTTGTCTGTGGCCTAAATATATAGGTTTTATTAGTAGATGTCAGGGGAGAAAACTAAACCCTGTAAGATAATAAATCTCCTCCTATGTTTCCCTTATTATCCCCAGTAAGTGTATTATTACACAGGATTCTTATGATGTTACATCGGATCATCTTCTTCTCATTCAGGTCTCTACAATATCGGATCCTCTCAGGGAAGATCTTCTACAGAAGAGAATTTTCCTGATTTCCCCATCAAGGATGGATATGGACAGAGACAAGATGGCGGAGAGGATGTTACACCTCACCCTAGAGATCCTCTTCCGTCTCACTGGAGAGGTGAGAGATTCTGATGACGTCACATTACATCATTCTTATCTATGGGAATAACAGATGGACAGAACTGGAGAGGTGAGGACTCTGGAAATGTCTGTAGTGAGATTTATTAATGTGTCTCTCCATAACCAGGATTACACAGTGGTGAAGAAGACCTCTAGTGATCGCTGTCAGGACCCTGTGTCTGAGGGATGGGGAAGACCCCTGAGCCCAATCACAGGGCCTCCACCTCACCCCCTGATCCATGAGGACATCAATGACCAGAAGATCCTAGAACTCATCTACAAGATGATTGAGCTGCTGACTGGAGAGGTGACACTGCTGGGAATGCTGGGACATTATACAGTAACACTATGAAGGGATCGGGGGATGACGGTATCATTGTATGTGTCAGGTTCCTATCAGGTGTCAGGATGTCGCTGTCTATTTCTCCATGGAGGAGTGGGAGTATTTAGAAGGACACAGAGATCTGTACAAGAACGTCATAATGGAGGTTCCCCAGCCCCTCACATCTCCAGGTAATAGACAGGACTAAATACACACGGCCTATAATTATCTGTATGTAGAGAATGAATTCAGTCCCTGTATGTGTTTCCTCCAGATCTATCCAGTAAGAGGACAACACCAGAGAGATGTCCCCGTCCTCTTCTTCCACAGGACTGTAAACAAGAAGATCCCAGTGCTCCTCAGGATCATCAGGTAGATGGAGAGAAGGTGTCAGGAGATCTCCCCTATGATGTGTAGATGGCTGTGAAGGTCTTGTGCTCAGTCTTGTTTTATCCACCAGTATTATATGTTTTTTACTTGTGTAATGAGAACGGTGGAGATGGCAGGATTAGAGCTGATCATAGATGGGACTTCTCCATCTGTCGGTGACTTTTACAATATTTGTTTCAGGGTGAAGATCTGACCCATATTAATACTACAGAGACATATGTGAGGGGTGATGAGTGGTGTAAAGAGGAGATTCCCACATATGACTACCCAGGTGAGTAGTAACCACTGAATGCAGAGAAGTCACAGATTCCTCTCAGTCACCGGCTGTGGCTGCTTTATCGGTGGTGTAGTCCGGCCGTATTACCATGATCACCATTTTCCCTCTAGACCACAATATTCTCCTCCACCCAAAACTGTTCTAATGACTTTGGGCGTTGAAAGCCCTTTTCTATAGAACTTACAACCTGGAGGATCCACCTACCCCCTGGGATTAGTGTGAGGGTGATCCCTTATAGCGAGATCTATATGATTGCTTGTTCCTGACCCTATATAGGTCGAGTGCGCGCTTAAAGAGTCACACTGAACACAGAGTTAGATGTCTACTCCTTTCTCAGCAAAGGCTTGCACACAACTGAAGTTTATTCTTATGACAGAGAGACAGGAAATGGGTGTCGCACCATCTTCTGAGGAGCCAGTGTCAGTCTATGATAGGTCCATTTCAGCTTCACTTCCATATATGGTATCCAGTATCTCAGCTTCTGCATTCCCAGGATTCCTTCCAGGGTGTTGTCTGAAGACACAGACGCCATCTTGGTACACCATATCTGAACTGACTTATATAAGGGTTAATAATTGATTTCATTAGCCATTCTCTACTTCACATTAGGAGACGCTGACCGTTACCTGCCCAGATCTGTAACTATAAAGCCGAATGACAGTGTACGTAGAATGTGCTGACAAGATAGAAAATCACTTGGAGAAAAATATTATGCTGGGCCTGTAAGAGAAAGCGGAGGGTAATGATGCTGTTGGCTTCTTAGATCCCTGAGATCTTATCGGATGAATCTTCTCTCCCTTCTGTGCTGCTGAATGTCTCATGGTCCCTACAAGACCAGGTCCAGTCTTTCTGGCCAAACTTCCCTTTTATGAGCGACAACAGTAAATGTGCAGTGAGGCCAAGTGTGAATTTCTGTCCAATAACAGCAGAGTTTCCCTTTATCCTGACTTTTCAATTTGTATAAAATCTACCTTATTTTTCGGACTATGTGACGCACTGTTTTCCTTCAAAAATGTGGAGTAAAATGGGGGGGTGCGTCTTATAGTCCGGATGTACCGGCTCTGGCTGTGGTGGGGAGGTGGGGGAACGGCATCGGCGGAGCAGCGGGTCACACAAGGCTGGAGCCAGTGGCTGCGGCTAACTCCTGTTGCTGTGGCTAAAGAGAAATGAATATTCACTGCATTCCACGCCCATGGGCTTGGAGGGCAATGAATATTCATTTCTCTTTAATAATAGTATCTTGATATGATTAGCCCCCAACCCCGGTCCTGGTATACGTGGCCCCATCCTTATAATTGGCCCACACCCCCATCCCCATCCTGGTATGCATGGCCCCATCAGGAAACATTAAAAAACAAACCATGACACTTACCTACCCTGCGCTCCCTCTCAGCGTCCTGCTCCGGTGCCAGCAACTGCTATATCTTTGTAAGCAGCACATGGCAGGGACGTCATGTGCTGCTCACAAGCAGAGCACAGCTGCCAGGACTGTGCACACAAAGGGCAGTGAGTATTCATTGCTCTTCAGTAGCGCGCAGTGTCAGCCACCGGCTTCCTGCTGCTACCGGCGGTCACGTGTGCCGCTACTTAAGAGAAATGAATATTCATGAATATTCACTGTTCTCAGCACTGCTTACAAGTATATAGCAGTTGCTGGCACCGGAGCAGGACGCTGTGAGGGAGCGCCGGGTAGGTAAGTGTAATGGTTTGTTTTTTTTAATGTTTTGTGATGGGGCACTGCATACCAGGATGAGAATGGCCCATACATACCAGGATAAGGATGGGGGTCCATGCATACCAGGATAGGGATGGCGGACCCTGCATACCAGGATGGGGGTGGGGGCTACTTATAAGGATGGGGCCCTGCATACCAGGACGAGCTGGGGCCCTGCATACCAGGACGAGATGGGGTCCCTGCATAACAGGATAGGGATGGGACCATGCATACTAGGACGAGATGCGGCTATGCATTCCAGGAAGAGATGGGGGCCCTACATACCAGGATAGGGATGGGACCATGCATACCAAGATAGGGATGGGACCATGCATACTAGGATGAGATGTGGCTATGCATACCTGCTGTTGGGGAGCTGTAGAGGGAGGGCTAAATTAACCCTTCACGGTGGACCAAGTGATTTCCAAATTAATCCACGGGGCATTGCTAGCAACTGGGAATGGCCAGACGGAGACATATGCCTCTGTATGGGAGGATCAAGGCAGATCACTAAACCCGTTTATTATGTCACCCTTTTTCAGTATTTTGCTTAATTATGCAAAATACTCAGCTACCAATAGCATCGTCGTAATACATTTACTTTATAAGCCAATAGTTTTGCAAGAAAATCGGAATATGTCCCTAGTTACATGATGTAGAGAATAGAACAATAGCACATTCATCAGGGTCTCATATCTCGTGCAAGCTGGAACAGTCTGGTTTCATTACAGCCTTGAACATTCCCCTAGTTACAAAATTTAACTCGTGAACAACAAAATGGCGTCGCAAACACAAAAATGGAGTCTTTGAGAACAAGATGTCCCATACATCTAAATACTGTACTTCACAATACCAGGATGAGGATGGGGCCCTGCATACCAGGATAGGGATGAGGGTGATCATTCCTGTCAGGATAGGAATGAGGGGGCATGCATACCAGGATAGGGATGAGGCCATGCATACCAGGATAGGGATGAGGGATCCATGTATACCAGAATGGAGATGAGGGATCCATGCATACCAGGATAGGGATGAGGGATCCATGTATACCAGGATGGAGATGAGGGATCCATGCATACCAGGATAGGGATGAGGGATCCATGTATACCAGGATAGGGATGAGGGATCCATGTATACCAGGATGGAGATGAGGGATCCATGCATACCAGGATAGGGATGAGGGATCCATGTATACCAGGATAGGGATGAGGGATCCATGTATACCAGGATGGAGATGAGGGATCCATGCATACCAGGATAGGGATGAGGGATCCATGTATACCAGGATAGGGGATAAGGGGGCCATGTATACCAGGATAGGGATGAGGGATCCATGTATACCAGGATGGAGATGAGGGGGGCCATGCATACCAGGATAGGGATGAGGGATCCATGTGTACCAGGATAGGGGATAAGGGGGCCATATATACCAGGATAGGGGATGAGGGGGACCATTGGTATCAGAATGGGGATGAGGGGGCCATATATACCAGGATAGGGGATATTAAGTACAGAATTGACCACATTTTTTGCTTCATTTTTTTTCCCTAATTTCTGCTTGTAAAACCTAGGTGCGTCTTATAGTCCAAAAAATACGGTAATTTCAAGGAGGATTGTGATAATCTCCAGGACAAACATTCCACCTGTGCCATGATAGATCTCTAAGCTGTGCGTGGCTGATGGCTGTAATATACATTTATTCCCGCCTGCAGGAGATGTGTTGGCTCCAGCCCTTGTGTCATGGATTCACTCCACATCATAAATTACATTGTTTCTGATCCTAATGAATTCAGATTACTCCACAATCTCTCCTGAAATGGGGAGCAATATTATTTTCTCTAATCTTCTGGTCAGGATTCATAGTAGCTCCAATGGTCCACCATAAATGAGGGCAACTCGTACATACGTTGTTGTTGGGGATGTAACATATTTTTTTATTCTATGTCTTTTTTAACCTGTTCATTCTGTATGATAGTTTGATTGTGGTGGGATCGGCCTTCCTGCCTAATGTGAGCCTGTAACTCCCTGATAGTCTTAAAAAAAAATCTCTCCATTGCCTCTTCCAAATGTCTAAGATCTAAATTTAAAGTGCCCCTGTCAGCAGGATTGTGCACAGTAACCTACAGACACTGTCAGGTCAGCGCCGTTATACTGATTACAATGATACCTGGTGATGAAATCCGTCTTGTGGTTGTTGTTTAATCTGTATTTGTAGTTTTCAGTTAATGAGAATCTCGTGCTTCGGGGAGGGGCTTTATGTGATGAATATGTAATCATCACATCTGTCCAAAAAATAAGGAAAAAAGCAGCACAAAACGGCCATAGTCCTGTTTCTTGCCTGCACTTATCCTGCCCTCACAAACCTTGTCCATGTATGCTTTTCTGAAATAAAGGACTTTAAAGGGTTTTTTATGATACGGTAAACGGCGTGTGCTGCTTTTTTCCATATTTTTTTGGATTGTCTTGTGTGCTTCTTCAAGCAAGCACCTTCACTACCGTGCTTTCACCATGCAAAGTGTTGCTGACTCAGAGTCCACCCACTCCACCAGTAAGTAGACTGTTTCTTAGTGCCATTCTATTTTTTTCTTTTTGATTTACATATTCATCTGTATTGGCTTTTGACAGGTCTCTGATCCCTCACTGACCTGCCCCCCATTATTTCATAATGCATATAATAGTGTTGATATTATTGTTGATAATGCCTATTGTTGTGAGTTCATTCTCTGGTCCACCAGCAGTGAGTTCTCCTTCCAGACTCCCTCTGGTGGTAACAGGAGGTAGTGAGGCTGATTTAATCAGTAGAGATCTGCCACCTGATAATGAGGATGACGATTGGACCTCAGGAATCTTAAACTGGATTTAAGACAGCCGACGCCCTAGTCTGTGCTGGTGATTGCTTCTGCTTTCCAGGTCTTGGTTTTCAGCTCTGTTCCAGCCTTTTCAAGCTAAGTGTTTTTGCTAATGTTCACACTTGATTTTGTTGGTCTATTCAGTTTTTTGTGTGTTCAGCCAGCCCCGGCTGGGGCTGTGCTGAATTTCTACTCCTATTTATCTGTATTTGCCAACTTGCTTTTTAGTCCCTTATTAGATTGGCATCTTTTTGCTCTGTCTCAGAATATTTCAGAGTGCTGATATAGTGGGAGAAGTCTAGTGACTTCTGGGTTAATTTTGTTATCAGAAGTGTTGGACATTATTTTTGTAGGGTTTTTGGCAGATTGCAGACAGTGTCTTTCCTTTCCTTTCCTCTATAGTTAGTTTGGGCCCCATCGTTTGCTCAGCCTATTTTCCTGCCTGTGTTTGTGTTTTCACCTTGTTTCACCGTCAATACATGTGTGGGGGCTGTCTATTCCTTTGGGGTCTGCTCTGGGGCAGTTAGTTTTCCCCTTTTCTTGCTTTAGGCTTATGTAGTCCTCCGGCGGTGACGAGGCGTCTAGATCATCGAAGGAACGCTCCACTGCTACTGCTAGTTGTGTGGTTAGGATCAGGGATCTGCAATCTGCATAGTTACCAACCTTTCTGGTTTTCTGGGACTTAGCTTTTTGTTGTCCTCCTCGGTGACTCATTCATAACAGAATCACCAGCCATACCGCAGATTCTAGGGTACTCAAAAGCAGGAAAAAATTGTTTAAAAAAAAGAAAGAAAAAAAGTGTCAGAATTTTTTTTTATATATATTTTTTCCTTTTTTTCTGGGGCCGTAGGAGGGTTTTTTTTTTTTTTTCCTAATGGAGATTAAGCAATTGTCTGATCGTGTGGAGCAACTTGCTGCTGAAGTGCAGGGAATTTCCACTTACCTCATTCAGTCACATGCTGCTGAACCTAAGATCCCCACTCCTGATGTGTTTTCTGGGGATCTGTCTAAATTTTTGAATTTTAAGAATAATTGTAAATTATTTCTAGCCTTGAAGCCTAACTCATTGGGGAGCTCTGTGCAGCAGGTTAAAATTGTCATCTCCTTGCTGCGCGGCGATCCCCAGGATTGGGCTTTTTCTCTGAAACCTGAAAATCCTATTTTGACTAATGTGGATGCATTTTTTCAAGCCTTGGGGTTGTTGTATGATGAAGCTAATGCTGTTGATCAAGCTGAGAGAACCCTGTTGGCATTAAACCAGGGTCAGGATTCTGCAGAGTTATACTGTCAAAAATTAAGAAAGTGGGTGGTCCCCACTGCATGGAATGATAGTGCATTGGCAGCTCTATTTCGGAAGGGTTTATCAGAGACCGTAAAAGATATTATGGTGGGATTTCCTGTTCCCTCTGGTCTGGATAATTCTATGTCATTAGCCATTCAAGTTGATCAGCGTTTACGTGAACGTAAAACTAAACGGGAGGCGCTGCCACCTTTTGAACAAATGTCTGAACCTATGCAATGTGATGGGGTTTTGTCTAGGGCGCAACATCGGGAGTTTAGAAGGCGTACTAAGCTGTGTTTTTTTCTGTGGAGACGCCTCTCATACTATTTCTGTCTGCCCTAAATGAGAGAAACGTTTTGCACACACATTTGATGTGGGTGGTGTACAACCTAAGTTCCTTTTGGCAATTACTCTGATCTGCTTCTTATCCACGTTTTCCACTAAGGCTTTTGTGGATTCTGGAGCAGCGTTGAATCTGATGGATTTGGACTTTGCTAAACATTGTGGTTTGTCCATGACGCCTCTGCGGACGCCTATTCCTTTGAGGGGTATTGATGCTACTCCTTTGGCGGAGAATAAACCTCAGTTTGGGACCCAGGTGATAATGCGGGTCGCCCCAGACCACCAAGAAAATTGTAAATTTCTGGTGCTGCATAATTTGCATGATACTATTGTTCTGGGTTTTCCCTGGTTGCAAACTCATGATCCTGTTTTGGATTGGAAATCTGGGTCTGTGATAAGTTGGGGCTGTCAATGTGTTCTTAGGGACGCTCCTGTTTTCTCCACCTCTCCTCAGTCTCATGATATTCCTGATTATCTGGCCGATTTTTCTGATGTATTTAGTGAGAGTAAGTCTGCGTCTTTGCCTCCTCATAGGAGTTATGACTGTGCAATTGAGTTGATGCCTGGGTGTAAATTTCCCAAGGGTCAGCTTTTCAACTTATCAGTACCCGAACATGATGCTATGCGATCCTATATTAAGGAGTCGTTGGAGAAGGGTCATATTAGACCATCCTCATCACCTTTAAGTACTGGGTTTTTTTTTGTGGCCAAGAAAGATGGTTCATTAAGACCGTGTATTGATTATGGTTCCCTTAACAAGATGACGGTTAAATATCAGTACCCGTTACCTCTGATGTCTAATTTATTCCCCAGAGTTAAGAGTGCCTGCTGGTTTACTAAGCTTGACCTCAGGGGGGCGTATAATCTTATTCGCATCAAGCACAGGAATAAATGGAAGATGGCGTTTAATACTCCGGAGGGACATTTTGAGTACCTGGTGATGCCTTTTGGGCTCACTAATGCCCCTTCTGTCTTCCAGTCCTTTATGAATGATATTTTCCGAGACCTTGTGGATAAGTTTTTGATCATCTATCTGGATCATATATTGATCTTTTCTAGTGATTGGCATTCTCATGTGGAACATGTCCGGACTGTGCTCCGGATTTTGAGGGAGAATTCCCTGTTTGTTAAGGGATCGAAATGCCTCTTTGGTGTACAGAGGATTTCATTTTTGGGATTTATCTTGTCTCCGTCGACTATTGAAATGGACCTGGCCAAGGTACAGGCCATTTATGATTGGGTTCAGCCTACTTCTTTGAAGGCTCTCCAGAAGTTTTTGGGTTTTGCTAATTTCTATCGTAAATTTATAGGTAATTTTTCTGGTATTGTCAAACCACTGACTGATCTGACCAAGAAGGGCGCTGATGTGCTGAATTGGTCTCCTGAGGCTGTCTCAGCATTTCAGGAGCTTAAGCGGAGATTTACTTCAGCTCCAGTTTTATGGCAACCTCATGTCTCACTTCCATTTCAGGTGGAGGTAGATGCTTCTGAGATTGGTGCAGGAGCTGTGTTGTCCCCAAAAGACCCTGTGACTTCTAAGATGAATCCTTGTGCCTTCTTTTCTCCTAAGTTCTCCCCATCTGAACGCAACTATGACGTGGGGAATCGGGAATTCTTGGCCATGAAGTGGGCATTTGAGGAGTGGAGACATTGGTTGGAGGGAGCTAGACATCAAGTTGTGGTCCTCACCGATCACAAGAATTTGATTTATCTGGAGTCGGCCAAACGCTTGAATCCTAGACAGGCTAGATGGGCCTTGTTTTTCACGCGTTTTAATTTTGTGGTCTCTTTTCTTCCGGGCACTAAGAATGTTAAGGCAGATGCTCTTTCTAGGAGTTTCTTTGCTGATTCTCTTAATGTGACTGAGCCTACTACCATCCTAGGTGAGGGGGTAGTTCTTTCTGCCATTTCGCCCGATTTGAGACACACCCTGGAGGAATTTCAGGAGGATAAACCTGAGCGTTGCCCTATGGGAAAATTGTATGTTCCTGACCAGTGGAGAAAGAGAGTGATGTCTGAAGTTCATTGCTCTGCATTAGCTGGTCATCCAGGTATTTTTGGTACCAGAGATTTGGTGAGTCGGTCTTTTTGGTGGCCCGCCTTATCTCGTGATGTCAGGAATTTTGTGCAGTTCTGTGGGACTTGTTCTCGGTCTAAACCCTGTTCTCGTTCTAGTGGGTTGCTGATGCCCCTGCCATTGCCCAAGAGGCCATGGACCCTTATCTCAATGGATTTTATTTCTGATCTTCCTGTTTCTCAGAGAATGACTGTTATCTGGGTGATTTGTGATAGATTTTCGAAGATAGTCCATCTTGTACCATTCCCAAAGTTGCCATCTTCTGCTGAGTTGGTGCCCTTGTTTTTACAACAGGTGGTTCGGTTACATGGGATTCCTGAGAACATTGTGTCGGACAGAGGAGCCCAGTTTGTTTCCAGATTCTGGAAAGCCTTTTGTTCCAATCTGGGAATTCAGTTATCCTTCTCCTCAGCGTTTCATCCCCAGACTAATGGGCAGACTGAGAGAATAAACCAGACCTTGGAGTCTTATTTAAGATGTTTTATATCTGCTGATCAGGATGATTGGGTTTCATTTTTGCCCTTGGCCGAATTCGCGCTGAACAATAGAGCTAGTTCTGCCACTTTTATGTCACCCTTTTTCTGTAGTTTTGGGTTTCATCCTCGATTCTCTTCAGGGCAAGTGGACGCTTCGTCCTGCCCAGGTGTGGACACTGTGGTTGAGAGAATGCAGCAGATATGGGACCAAGTAGTGGATAAGTTGTCACTCTCTCAGGAAAAGGCCCAGCGATTTTCCAACCGACGTAGGACCATTGGTCCCCGGTTTAAAGTGGGTGATATGGTTTGGTTGTCATCTAAGAATATTCCTATGAAGGTTGCATCTCCAAAATTTAAGCCAAGATTTATTGGACCTTATAAAATTTTGGAGATTCTTAATCCTGTTTCTTTTCGATTGGCTCTTCCAGTTACGTTCAAGATCCATAACGTATTTCATAAATCACTGTTGAAACTGCAAGGAAAAAAAAGCGCAATAGGGTCTTATCTGAGAAAACCAAGATATCAAATAGTAATTTATACTCACCGTATATAGGAGAGTAACAAGCATAAAGAAATGCGGTCAGCTTGCTGCACATCCAAATGACCACGCTGTGGCCATAAATCTTCAGATTCACTAGTAGGACTTTTATGGATTAAAACGTGCGCTGCCAGACCATCAATCCTCACAAGTTGTGTACTTAATATATTTATTTCCCAACGCGTTTCGAGGTCATAAAACCTCTTCCTCAGGGGATGACATGTACAGGCAGGTAAAGACATTGCCGGTTTTATACATACACAGTTCAAATATTGGCGCCAAGAGTCACATGTTGGGAAGGGGATAAAGGTCAGAGATCATCAGTGTAAATGTTTAAAAACTTAGTGCATCCAACAGAATTAATTCATTTGGTGTGTTCCCAGGTAAAAGATAGAGAAGAGAAAGAGAGTGAAGAAAAATAAAGAAGAAATAAAAGAAAAAAAGCGCTACACGAACCCGCAGAAAAGGAACGAAAGAAAGTGATAGCCACTGTATAATCCGCTACTCCAAGTGAGCAGAGGAGAAGTTGCTGAAAGAGAGGAAGAAAAAGAATAAGAATAAAAATGGGAGCCATAAATCACTGTTGAAGAGGTTTGTTGAGCCTGTGGTTCCTATGGCAGCACCTCCTGACCCTGTATTGGTTAAAGGCAATATGGAATATGAGGTAGAGAAAATATTGGATTCTCGTTTGGTTAGATGGAGACTCCAGTATTTGGTCAAATGGAAGGGTTATGGCCAGGAGGATAATTCTTGGGTCTCTGCCTCTGATATTCATGCCAATAGATTGGTTCGTGCTTTTCACCGGGCCCATCCTGATCGGCCTGGTGGCGTGGATGAGGGTTCGGTGACCCCTCCTCAAGGGGGGTACTGTTGTGAGTTCATTCTCTGGTCCACCAGCAGTGAGTTCTCCTTCCAGACTCCCTCTGGTGGTAACAGGAGGTAGTGAGGCTGATTTTATCAGTAGAGATCTGCCACCTGATAATGAGGATGACAATTGGAGCTAAGGAATCAGACTGGATTTAAGACAGCCGACGCCCTAGTCTGTGCTGGTGATGGCTTCTGCTTTCCAGGTTTTGGTTTTCAGCTCTGTTCCAGCCTTTTCAAGCTAAGTGTTTTTGCTAATGTTCACACTTGATTTTGTTGGTCTATTCAGTTTTTTGTGTGTTCAGCCAGCCCTGGCTGGGGCTGTGCTGAATTTCTACTCCTATTTATCTGTATTTGCCAACTTGCTTTTTAGTCCCTTATTAGATTGGCATCTTTTTGCTCTGTCTCAGAATATTTCAGAGTGCTGATATAGTGGGAGAAGTCTAGTGACTTCTGGGTTAATTTTGTTATCAGAAGTGTTGGGCATTATTTTTGTAGGGTTTTTGGCAGATTGCAGACAGTGTCTTTCCTTTCATATCCTTTATAGTTAGTTTGGGCCCCATCGTTTGCTCAGCCTATTTTCCTGCCTGTGTTTGTGTTTTCATCTTGTTTCACCGTCAATACATGTGTGGGGGCTGTCTATTCCTTTGGTGTCTGCTCTGGGGCAGTTATTTTTTCCCTTTTCTTGCTTTAGGCTTATGTAGTCCTCCGGCGGTGACGAGGCATCTACATCATCGTAGGAACGCTCCACTGCTACTGCTAGTTGTGTGGTTAGGAGCAGGGATCTGCAATCTGCATAGTTACCAACCTCTCTGGTTTTCTGGGACTTAGCTTTTTGTTGTCCTCCTCGGTCACGCATTCATAACAGCCTATAATACTATGGCTATTGTGAATCTTAGAAAAAATTTGCATATGACACTGGCGGTGCCTGTCCAGTAACATCTATCTCTTACTTATAGATGCTACTGTGCAGGTGCCGCCATCGCCAGTGACATTTTTCTGGATGTAATTTTTTATGTAAAATAGGGGGCAGGTCACTGAAGGATCAGTGTCATGAGCCAATACAGATGATTATTTACACAGAGCAACACACAAGGCCCCGCCCACAGCCACTCCCACACCCCACCCCGAAGCACGAGAATCTCATTAACTGAAAACTACAAATACAGATTAAACAACCAGCCCTCACCTGCCCAGAAAAGGCACATCTATTAGATGCGCCAATTCCAATGGTTTTCCCAGGTCTTCCCACTTGCCCTGTAGCGGTGGCAAGTGGGGCTCATATTTGAGGGGTTGATGTCACATTTGTATTGTCAGGTGACATCAAGCCCACAGCTTAGTAATGGAGAGGTGTCTATCCATTACTAACCTCATAGTTACATGGTAAATAAAGACACAGTCAGAATAATGTCTTTTATTAGAAATAAAACGGTTTTTCTTTTTTAATTAAAAATAACAAACACAGTTATACTCACCTAACGCCTACTTCCACCGAAGACCTCGTTCTCCTGTATTAAAAATAAAAAAAAAAACAATATACCATTCCTGTCTGTCGTTCTGTCCCACGCCGTAATCTATGTCTGGGGGATAATTAGTTTCCAACCTGGACGGTGCCAAGATGCAACTGTCCAGGCTGAGAGCCACTGGTGAATGAGCAAGCGCAGCATCATTGACCAGCAGTGACATCATCGAGGTTTCCAGCCAGGCTGAACCGCAGTGACCTCAGGACCGTGGTAAAAAGTCAGTGATGAGGTCACCACAGTTCAAGCTAAGTGACTTCACAGCAGATCACTGTGAGAATTCTCTGTTATCTTTAAATAAAAAACGAAAACTGTGTTTTGTTTTATTTCTAATAAAAGACTTTATTCTGGCTGTGTCTTTATTTACCATATAACTATAATATTAGTAATGGATAGGTGTCTTATAGACACCTCTCCATTACTAAGCCGTGGGCTTGATGTCACCTGATAATACAAGGGTGACATCAACCCCACAAATATGAACCCCACTTGCCACCACTACAGGGCAAGTGGGAAGAGCTGGGAAAAGGGCAAGAATTGGCGCATCTAATAGATGTGCCTTATCTGGGCAGCTGCAGGCTGCTTTTTTTAGACTGGGGGGTCAATATCCATGGCCCCTTACAAGTCTGAGAATACAAGCCCCCAGTTTTCAGCTTTAGCAAGGCTGGTTCTCAAAAATGGGGGGCACACACTCCGTTGTTTTAAATTATTTATTTAAATAATTAAAAAAACAGTGTGGGGACCCCTCTATTCTTGATAACCAGTCTTGCTGAAGCTGACAGCTGAGGGTTGCAGCCCCAGTTGTGAGTTTTGTCAGACTGGTTATTGAAAATACAGCAGGACCCACGCCGTTTTTTCATTTATTTTTTTAGTTATAGCACAAGTTGCGGGTGAGGAATACTCCCATCATCCGCTCCTGCTGTCACTGTTCTTAGCAGCAGGTGTAGGATGATGAGAGTAATACTCCCAAAAGCCTCCACCTGCGGTCATCATTCTGACCTTAATATAACTCATCATTCCCCCCGCCGGCAGAGCAGGGGAGAATGATGAGAGCGTCTTCAGCACCTGCCACCGGGGAACAGCACTTACTGTAGTGCTTATTCCTTGCCGGCTGTACATGTGGTACTGATGCTGCACACTGTTGTCAGACATGTGCCCAAGTATTATGCACATGGACCAGAAAAATCGGTACTGGAAGTATCAGGACGTGTGACCCGGCCTTATACACAGTTCTCTTTAAATTCCTAATATTTCTTCTTGAAACTCATCTGACAGAAAATATTGGAGCTTAGGATAGTATAGATTGTGAAGTCTCCGAGCCCCATACTCTAATTACACCAGAGAGGTTTCACCACTAGTTACTCATTTATTACTGATGGAGACTGTTGAGGTTGATCATTTCAGTAGTTCCTAATCAGGCCCCATTTTTAATATCTGACGTGTGTCACTTTATGTGGTGGTAACTTTGGAATTCTTCACAAAGGATAATAGAAAACAAATGGATGTTACAAATTATTTTCCAGCTTCGCACTGTACCCTATATACGGTTGTACACTACTGTCTGGGCACATGGCAGTGTTCAGAAGGGGAAGGAGCGCCATTTAGCTATTTGAATGCAGATCTAGCTGGAATAATTTGCAGACACAATATATTGGGAGCACTGTTCATGGTCACCTGGCAGCTCAAAAGATGTCCTCCATGAACATGCTTGGCACTATCTTCTCTGCTTTCCATATCCCAAGGATTGCCTTGCTCATCGCCCTTTAACGCCATTACATGAATCTGGACTTACACAGGGACCCCTAGGCTTGGACCATGGTGTTACCTGCTATTCTGTGGTGTTAGATGGCAAGAAGAATAGTCACGTAGCTGGGTCAGAACCAGAAGGACAGAATACAGAATCAGAAGATGCAAGAGTAGTCAGTAAACGGGCCACGGTCACAACAGGAAACAAATACACAAGCCACAAGCTGAGCACAGAGGACTGAACCTGAGGAGAACAGCGCTGTATTTGGCAGATTCTGGCCATGTGCTTTGAGCTTTAGTAGAGTGTGGTACTTTCCAATTGGCTGAAGTAGGGAGCAGATTACTCCAGCTGGACAGCAGGAACAGATCCCAGATGAGATTGGACACATCATATGCAGAAGCTCTAATATAACTAAATGACCAAAAACCAGAATAGTAGAAATCCCCATAAAGTGATTCCATTTTATAAATTAATTTACTGAGGGTTATTGTCATGATCCAGGACACGATTTCGCTTTGGCCCGTCCTGGTCAGACAGGGTTAATTGTTTCTGCCTCTCTCTGGCAGAGGGCGGCTATTTAATGCTCACTTGACCTAGGTCCGGTGTCAGTTATTCTCCTGCCCTCGGCTGAGTTAGTTGACCCCTTGTGTACGTGTGCCTTGTGCCTGATAACTTGTTGCTTGTTTGGTTTTGATCCAGTTCTGTCCCTTTTGTACCGCACCTCTCTCTCATGTGTGACTCTCGGCTTGTGACTTGACTATTCTCTGCTCGTCCCTTTGGTACCGCACCACCCTCTCGTGTAAGACTTCTGCTTATCTGACCTGCATTTTTCTTTCCTCTTCTAAAGTATTCCTGCAGTAGGTACAGCACATCATCTGCAGTATTAGGACGCTAAGCCCTGACCCTACCGTCACATGATCGTAGGTCCTGGTACTCCTTACTATTTTCCGTGCCTCAGGTCCTGTCTGTTTAAACCTTCATTCCCGTGTTGGTCCCCGTGCTCTCCCACAGTGTGGGTAAGTCAGCCTGCTCAGCCGTGGCAGTTGCCGACGCTGACAGGATCCTGACATTATAACTGACCGTTACCATTTTTGTTCTCTGCTCCCTTTCTCCTATGTGTGTGATGGATCCTATGCACACTCTTTTTGAGCAGTTAAAGCACCTGACTCAGATGTCTCAGAGACTCCTGGGGTAACAACTAGCCCTGGCTCAGTCTCAGCAGCTGATCGCTGACACTGTGCAGGGGGTTTTGTCATCAGGGGCTCGGGAGGTTACAGTAATTTCCCCTGAATCTCCGATTAAGTTACCGGATTCTTTTTCTGGAGATAAAAGGGAATTCAAAGTGTTCAAGGAGGGCTGTAAGTTTTTTTTTCATTGAGACCATACTCTTCTGGGGATGAAAGTCAGAGAGTGGGGGTCATTATGTCTCTGTTAAGGGGAGCTCCCCAGGTTTGGGCTTTCTCCCTTCCTACCACTGCCCCTGAGTGTATGACTGTGGATGAATTTTTTGAGGCCTTGGGGCATATTTATGATGAGCCTGATCGGATGCGTATGGCTGAGGACAGGGTGATGAGCGTGTGTCAGGGGAAGCACTCAGCCGAGTGGTTCTGCTCAGAGTTCAGACGCTGGGCTGCTGAGGTCTGCTGGAATGATGCCGCCCTCCAGGGTTTGTTCCATAGAGGCCTGTCTGAACATCTGAAAGATGCCTTGGCTCTCCACCCTCCGCCTGATTCCCTGGAGGAGGCTATGACACAAGCCGCCTGAATGGATCGCAGGCTACGGGCCAGGGGAATGATGCAGGTTCAAACCCCATTATTTTCTCAAGGAAGGGGAGCCAGTCTTACATTGGAAACCATGGAGATGGGAACCATCGACTTCAAGGAGAAAGGAAAGAGACAACGGCACTTGGGAAAGTGCTTTTTTTTCTGTGGGATTCCGGACATTGGAAAAAGGATTGCCCTTCTTGTCCACCAACCTGCAAGCGACTGAGCCAGGGTGATTGTCGTGGAGGTCACTCAGGCTCTCAGATATCTTTTTCTCCATTTTCAAAAATGTTATTGCAAGTGGAACTTTGTTGTGGGAGTGTCTCCACACCCACTTCTGCTTTCGTGGATTGCGGATCGTCGTCGAACTTTATTGACTCTGACTTGATGTCCAGGTGTAAGTTAGGGACAGTTAGGCTGGAGACTCCTATCCACGTTGTTGCCATTAACAAAACACCACTGGCTAAAAATGATGTCATATTTCGTACAGAAGAGTTTCTCCTTAAAGTGAGTTCCTTACACCAGGAACATATTTCATGTTTTGTTATGGACAACCTGCCTGCTGGACTGGTGTTGGGGTTCCCCTGGTTACAATTACATAATCCTGTGATTAATTGGGAATCTCGGGACATTGTTAAATGGGGTCCCTATTGTTCTGAAAAATGTCTGGTTACTGTGTCTTGTGTCGTCCGTGGGTCTGGAAGGTATTCCGGAGTGCCTAAAAGACTATACGGATGTTTTCTCCGAAAAAGAGGCTGAGGTTTTACGACCACACCGCCCTTTTGATTGTGCCATTGACCTGGTTCCAGGTGCTAAATTGCCCAAGGCCCGCTTGTATAACCTTTCGGGTCCAGAATGGGCTGCGATGAAGGAATACATTTCCGAGAGTCTCCGTAAGGGACACATTCGTCTTTCTGTTTCTCCCGTGGCAGCGGGGTTCTTTTTTGTAAAGAAAAAAGACGGTGGTTTACGCCCATGCCTCGATTTCTGTGAGTTAAATAAGATAAATGTGAGAAATACGTATACCTCCCACTTATTCCTAATTTATGCAACCAGTTGTCCGGAGCTAAGTGGTTTTCGAAATTAGATCTACGGGGAGTGTATAACCTTATCCGAGTCCGAGATGGAGATGAGTGTAAAACTGCTTTTCTCACTACTGAAGTGTTGTTTGAAAATTTGGTCATGCCTTTCGGTCTGACCAATGCTCCAGCGGTCTTCCAAAATTTCATAAATCATGTGTTCTCTGATTTTATTGGATGGTTTATGGTGGTGTATTTGGATGACATATTGATCTACTCTCCTGATAAACAGGCTCACATTGGTCATGTTCAGGCAGTTCTCCAAAGACTTCAGGAGAACTGTCTCTTTGCTAAACTGGAGAAATGTTTATTGTTTGTTCAGGAGCTGTCTTTTCTGGGGTTCATTGTGTCTGCTGAAGGGTTTCGCATGGATCCTAATAAGGTGCAGGCCATTGTCGAGTGGGTTCAACCTTGTGATTTGAAGGCTCTGCAGCATTTCCTAGGATTCGCCAATTATTATCACAAGTTTATAAGGGGGTTCTCACAGGTGGTTAAACCCCTCACAGACATGACTCAAAAGGGGGCCGATATCAAGAATTGGTCAGCCGCAGTTTTTGAAAAAATGTTTCATGTCTGCTCCGGTTCTTATTCAACCGGACCCATCTGAACCATTTATTGTTGAGGTAGATGCCTCAGAGGTGGGGGTGGGGGCGGTATTGTCCCAGGGACCCGCCACTTTGACCAATTTGAGAACTTGCGCCTTTTTCTTGAAGAAATTCTCCCCCGCGGAGAGGAACTATGATGTTGGGAATCGAGAACTTCTGGTCGTAAAGTTGACCTTTTGAAGAATAGAGGCATTTTTTGGAGGGGGCTGTCCATCCTATAACTGTAATTACAGATCACAAAATCCTAGCTTACATTGAGTCAGCTAAAAGGTTGACTCCCAGACAGGCTAGATGGTCACTTTTTTTTCCCGATTCAACTTCTCGATCACTTTTCAGCCAGGATCCAAAAATGTCAGAGCTGATGCCTTGTCACGCAGTCTAGATCCGGTGTCCCCCCCGAACCTCCATCCTCCATTCTTCAGCCTGGGGTGGTGGTGGCAGGTGTCTCTAATATGTTGGAACAGGAGATTTGGGAAGTCCAGTCTCTTGCACCTCCGGCTAAGCCGGTGGATAAACTTTTTGTGCCAGCTCGGTTTTGTCTCAAGGTCCTCCGGGAGTTCCATGACTCAGTTCTGGGTGGACATCCAGGGATCTTGGCTACCCAGAAGGCCATTGCTAGAGTATTTTGGTGGTCTTCTTTAGCCTCTGATGCTTTCCATATCCCAAGGATTGCCTTGCTCATCGCCCTTTAACGCCATTACATGAATCTGGACTTACACAGGGACCCCTAGGCTTGGACCATGGTGTTACCTGCTATTCTGTGGTGTTAGATGGCAAGAAGAATAGTCACGTAGCTGGGTCAGAACCAGAAGGACAGAATACAGAATCAGAAGACGCAAGAGTAGTCAGTAAACGGGCCACGGTCACAACAGGAAACAAATACACAAGCCACAAGCTGAGTACAGAGGACTGAACCTGAGGAGAACAGCGCTGTATTTGGCAGATTCTGGCCATGTGCTTTGAGCTTTAGTAGAGTGTGGTACTTTCCAATTGGCTGAAGTAGGGAGCAGATTACTCCAGCTGGACAGCAGGAACAGATCCCAGATGAGATTGGACACATCATATGCAGAAGCTCTAATATAACTAAATGACCAAAAACCAGAATAGTAGAAATCCCCATAAAGTGATTCCATTTTATAAATTAATTTACTGAGGGTTATTGTCATGATCCAGGACACGATTTCGCTTTGGCCCGTCCTGGTCAGACAGGGTTAATTGTTTCTGCCTCTCTCTGGCAGAGGGCGGCTATTTAATGCTCACTTGACCTAGGTCCGGTGTCAGTTATACTCCTGCCCTCGGCTGAGTTAGTTGACCCCTTGTGTACGTGTGCCTTGTGCCTGATAACTTGTTGCTTGTTTGGTTTTGATCCAGTTCTGTCCCTTTTGTACCGCACCTCTCTCTCATGTGTGACTCTCGGCTTGTGACTTGACTATTCTCTGCTCGTCCCTTTGGTACCGCACCACCCTCTCGTGTAAGACTTCTGCTTATCTGACCTGCATTTTTCTTTCCTCTTCTAAAGTATTCCTGCAGTAGGTACAGCACATCATCTGCAGTATTAGGACGCTAAGCCCCGACCCTACCGTCACATGATCGTAGGTCCTGGTACTCCTTACTATTTTCCGTGCCTCAGGTCCTGTCTGTTTAAACCTTCATTCCCGTGTTGGTCCCCGTGCTCTCCCACAGTGTGGGTAAGTCAGCCTGCTCAGCCGTGGCAGTTGCCGATGCTGACAGGATCCTGACATTATAACTGACCGTTACCATTTTTGTTCTCTGCTCCCTTTCTCCTATGTGTGTGATGGATCCTATGCACGCTCTTTTTGAGCAGTTAAAGCAGATTACTCCAACTGGACAGCAGGAACAGATCCCAGATGAGATTGGACACACCATATGCAGAAGCCCTAATGTAACTAAATGACAGAAAACCAGAATAGTAGAAATCCCCATAAAGTGATTCCATTTTATAAATTAATTCACTGAGGGTTATAATCCTTAAGAGCAGTGAATATTTTGACTCCACAGCCACTTTCTGGAAATTAACATGCAGTGGATGTTGGAGAGTGAAAATTACACATTTGCCATTTTATTACCCAGCACATAGTGCCCAGATTGTGCTCCAGGAGACACACACCACAAATTAAGTGGATTCTTCTCACTATAATATTGCTAAATACAGGGATCCTAAATGTTGTTTGCGCACACTGCAAGACTCCGAAGTGAGAGCGGATTTTGCTGGATTGCTTTATAGAAACCTTGTTGCTTTTCAACAGCCTTTGAGCCACTAATAGTGTGGGAACCTCTTTTTCCATTGACAGATGATGGACCTGAGTGGGGACTTGTTTTTTGTGAGATGAGAATTGGTATTATTTTCGCCTACATAACATTGATTGGTTTCTTTTTATTCGATATTTGGGAGGCAGAATGAACAAACAGTTGAACACCGCACACTACTGGCTCATCCAACAAGGTTTTCTATTAGACTGTGAACTGTCATTGTCTTGGTAAATAATTAAAGTTTTTTACATAGCTTGACATTTTTATGGACAGTTTAAGTAGAAATGTTCAAAAATATAAAACTCAAGGAGATTTTATTAAAAAATAATTGTTTTTTTTATCTTATCAGATAACTGTACCAAGAGATCAGAGGGACAGCTGACATTTTCAATTTTTAAATCTGATGATCTTGAGATCCTACAAGATACAACTGAAGTGAATGCCATTACTCCAGATATATCATCATCCATTTACAGCAAAGATCCGACTACTAAGGAAAATCAAATTCGCCAAAGAGGCAATAAAAAACAAACTGCTCCTAAAGCAAAGAAGCCATTTTCATGTTCAGAATGTGGGAAATATTTTGCACAGAAATCAATTTTTGTTATCCACCAAAGAACTCACACAGGGGAGAAGCCTTTTTCCTGTTCAGAATGTGGGAAATGTTTTAACAATAAATCAGATTGTGTTAAGCACCAGAGAATCCACACAGGGGAGAAGCCTTTTTCATGTTCAGAATGTGGGAAATGTTTTAGCAATAAATCAGATTGTGTTAAGCACCAGAGAATTCACACAGGGGAGAAGCCTTTTTCATGTTCAGAATGTGGGAAATGTTTTAACAATAAATCAGATTGTGTTAAGCACCAGAGAATCTACACAGGGGAAAAGCCTTTTTCATGTTTAGAATGTGGGAAATGTTTTGCACAGAAATCAAATTTTGTTACCCACCAGAGAACTCACACAGGGGAGAAGCCTTTTTCATGTTCAGAATGTGGGAAATGTTTTAGCAATAAATCAGATTGTGTTAAGCACCAGAGAACTCACATGGGGGAGAAGCCTTTTTCTTGTTCAGAATGTGGGAAATGTTTTGCAGATGAATCAAATTTTGTTACCCACAAGAGAACTCACACAAGGGAGAAGCCTTTTTCTTGTTCAGAATTTTGGTAATGTTTTAGCAATAAATAAAATTGTGTTAAGCACCAGAGAACTCACACAGGGGAGAAGCCTATTTCCTGTTCAGAATGTGGGAAATGTTTTAACCAGAAAGTGCTTCTTGTTAGACATCAGAGCAGTCACACAGAGGAGAAGCCATTTTCATTTTCTTAATGTGGCAAATATTTTACTTGGAAATCAACTGTTAATAAACATCAGAGACGTCACATAGGGGAGAAGACTTTTTTATGTTCATGTTTGAATAATTTTAACCAAAATTGAATCTTCTTAAATGGGTTGCCTCTTGTCATTCCTCATGTTTGCTGACAAAAGGATAAAACTAAACCTTATTAATTCCAAATATAAAACTGTACCCATAATTCACCCCCTGAAGGTTAGTCAGAAGGTGACTAATAGAAAAAACATGTACCCCACAGTTCAGTATATAGGGTGAGGTGACGTGTACACACTCACTCTCCAAGCCTCTCATCTCTACGGGTTTAATCATCCACACCAAAGACGACTCATCAAGAGACTATTTAATATTGACCTATATTCAAACGAGACTAAATTAAAAAGAAAACTAAAATCATGTATCATGTTATCCGAAACAGTCAGAAAACTAGCCCCATATTGTCAGATCCCAGACCTCAAACTATATACTTCGGAAGTTTATAAGCCCCTCCAGTGCCAGGAATAGATAGTATGAATTTGAATTTACCAAATGGCTGCAATGAAACAAAGAGTGAAAAATTTAAAGGGGTCTGAATACTTTCCATAGCCACTGTATCAGTGTCATGTCGGACGCTATTCACACCACAGCGTCCGGCAGGCAGAGGTAGTTCCACCTCCGTCCACTATAGCCTCAGTGGCGCCGGCTTGAGTTTCTCAGGCTATCGGGGGTTAATCTAGCTGAAGATCAGGTTGGATGTTTGGTCACGCCCACGGTCTTTAAATAGTCGTGCTGGCCTATGGGCGTCGCCGATTATAGCTTGTGTGTCATACCAAGTGGTTCCGGTCTGGAGTGGAGGTGTTGGAGAGAGAGAGAGATTCATATCTGGTGTCGTATGATCCATTGTTACCTTCTCGCCTTCCCATATTTGTGTTTTGTTGTGCCCTGTTCACATTACTGTATAGTCCTGTGTGTATGCGGCGCGTTGCAGTTTAAGTTCTCCCTGTCTGTCTTTATTGTTTGGGGCTTTGGTGGTTTGTCTCCTCACTGGGTGGAGGGTGGAGGGTTAAGCTTAGGGCTGAGCAGGAGATAAGGAAAGGGTGGAGGCTCAGGCATTTGCACCATCAGCAAAAACCCTGGGTTGAGGGTCAGACAGGGTTTCCCCTAGTTAAAGGGACATCACAGGGGCCCCGGGTATTTCTGCCTTAGTTGACCTAAGCCCCGCGTGACATTATAATCGGCCCACATTTTTCAGGAGTCCATGGATCCCATGGATTCCATAACCCGCCAGTTGGTGGCGCTGTCCTTACAGGTCTCCGAGTTAAAAGGGGCAGTTCAGCAGCAGGGCCTGGTAGTAGCAAAGGTGCAAACGGCATCTGGAGGTGTCGGTGCAGAGCCGAAGATCCCGCTGCCAGAACGATTCTCAGGGGGAACGCAGCAAATTTGTCATATTTCGGGAGGCCTGCAAGTTATACTTCCGCATGCGCCCGGTCTCCTCAGGTAATGAGGCTCAGCGGGTGGGCCTGGTGTTATCATTACTGAGTGGGGACCCCCAAGCATGGGCATTTTCCTTACCAGCTGACTCTGCTACATTTCATTCTGTCGATAATGTTTTTTCTGCACTCGGGCTCATTTATGATGATCCCGACAGATTAGCTCTAGCAGAATCTAAAATCCGCGCCCTCCGTCAGGGGGAACGTATGGCGGAAGACTATTGCTCCGAATTTTGCCGTTGGGCAGTAGACACACAGTGGAACGACCCAGCGCTGCGGAGTCAGTTTATTCAGGGGGTTTCAGTAAGAGTTAAACAGGCCCTCCTGATGTATGAGACTCCTGCATCATTGGAGTCTGCCATGAGTTTGGTTATACGCATTGATCGCCGTTTGCGTCAGGGGGCACAGGAGACGCTACCCCTGGGGGAAAGCAGGGGTGCAAGTGTGGTTGCTGCAGGTGAGCCCACTGAGCCTATGCAAATTGCAGGGGTGTCACAGGTTAAGCGTCGCGTCCCTGGGTTCACGAAGCCCGGAGCATGTTTTTACTGTGGTAAAAGGAATCATTATGTTAACGCTTGTCCTGTGCTACCAAAGAAGGTCACACCGGCGGAAAACTACTAAGCTCAGTGGGTATGGAGGAGACCCAACTGAGCGTATGCATATCCTCCATGATGGTATCTCAATGTATGCTCCCTGCCAAGGTTATTATCGCGGGCAGAGAGCTACCAATATCAGTGTTTGTGGATAGCAGTTCCGCCACCAATCTCATAGATGAGGAGTTTTCACGCACTGCCGGGTTTAAGATCGAAAAACTCCCTCATCCTATTCAGTGGTTACCATTAATGCCGCTCCCCTCCCTCAGGGGGAGATTACGGAGTTTGTGGCTGAGGTGAAACTCCACATTGGGGTCCTACATTCGGAGTGGGTTACATGTAGGATCCTCCGTAATCTCCCAGCACAAATGGTCTTGGGTTTTCCATGGTTGTCCAGGCACAACCCGGTGATTGATTGGAAAACTCAGGACATAGTCCAATGGAGTGGTTTTTGCCAGGACAATTGCTTGGCCACATGTGTGTCCGCCGTGACGCCCAGCCTTCCGGAGGCTTTGCAGGATTTCGCGGATGTTTTCTCTGAGAAGGGTTGCTCAGAACTGCCTCCACATAGAGCCTATGACTGTGCGATTAGGTTAAAACCCGGGACCAAATTACCTAAGGCCAGGATGTTTAACATTTCTGGTCCAGAGAGACAAGCTCTGAAAGACTACATCGCGGAGAGTCTGAGCAAAGGACACATCCGGCCTTTGTCCTCGCCTGTAGCAGCAGGGTTTTTCTTCATTAAGAAGAAAGATGGGGGGGTTACGGCCGTGTCTGGATTTCCGGGAGTTAAACCAGATTACGATCCGTGATCCATACCCGATGCCTTTGATCCCTGATTTGTTCAACCAGGTGGCGGGGGCAAAGTGGTTTTCCAAGCTTGACCTCAGGGGGGCGTATAACCTCATAAGGGTCCATCAGGGGGATGAGTGAAAGACGGCCTTTAACACTCCTGAGGGTCATTTTGAGAGCCTGGTTATGCCATTTGGGTTGACAACCGCGCCTGCTGTTTTCCAACATTTTATTAATGACGTGTTTGCTCATGTCCTCGGGAAATTTGTGATTTTATACCTGGATGATATCCTCATTTATTCGAGCGACCGGGACATTCATTTAGAGCATGTTAGGCAGGTGTTACAGTTGCTCCGTGAGAATAAGCTCTATGCTAAGCTGGAAAAATGCTTATTTTTTGTTCAGGAGTTGCCTTTTTGGGATATATTGTGTCCGCCGCAGGGTTTAAAATGGACACCGCTAAGGTGCAAGCGGTGCTACAATGGGAAAGGCCTGATAATCTGAAAGCGCTCCAGCGGTTCCTTGGGTTTGCTAATTATTATAGGAAATTTATAAAACACTTTTCTACTATAGCCAAACCGCTCACGGACATGACAAAAAAAAGGTACCGATCTGACTAGCTGGTCTGAGGTGGCGATGCGTGCATTTGAGCGTCTGAAGAACAGTTTTGCTTCAGCCCCCATTCTGGTGCAACCGGACGTGTCTAAACCTTTTGTGGTGGAGGTTGATGCGTCTGAGGTGGGAGTGGGGGCAGTACTGTCACAGGGCTCATCTTTGAGCGATATGCATCCATGCGCCTACTTCTCCAAGAAGCTGTCGCCGGCCGAACGGAATTATGATATCGGCAACAGGGAGTTGTTGGCCATCAAATTGGCTTTTGAGGAATGGCGACACTTCTTGGAGGGGGCGGCTCAACAGGTCACAGTTATCACCGACCATAAGAACCTGCTCTATCTGGAGTCGGCCAAGCGTCTGTCTCCTAGGCAGGCTCGCTGGGCATTGTTTTTTACACGTTTCAATTTTCTGGTGACTTACCGTCCCGGGGCTAAAAACACCAAGGCGGATGCCTTGTCCAGGTGTTTTCCGGGCGGAGAACCTCGGGAAGAGCCGGTACCCATTCTCCAGGAAGGTGTAGTGGTTTCGGCTCTCACGACTGAGGTAGAGGCGGAGATTGCCGAGGCCCAAGAGGAGGTACCGCCAGGACTTCCCACCAGCAAATCATTTGTACCCCTTCATCTTCGTCTTAAGGTGTTGAGGGAACATCAGGACTCAGTACTGGCTGGTCATCCAGGGGTTAAGGGCACCTTGGAGCTGGTATCGCGTCGTTTCTGGTGGCCCAAAATCCGGCAGGACGTGGTCTCGTACATGGCAGCTTGCATCACGTGCGCCAGGGCCAAGTCGCCCCGAGCCCGTCCTGCTGGCACGCTATAGCCTCTGGGGGTACCTAATAGGCCATGGACAGAAATCTCCATGGATTTTATCACTGACTTGCCAGTCTTGGCGGGGAACACGGTCATCCTGGTGGTGGTTGACCGATTTTCAAAGATGGCGCATTTTGTCTCATTGCCCTCCTTGCCCAATGCGAAGACGTTGGCTCAGGTGTTTGTGCAGGAGGTGGTCAGACTCCACGGAGTTCCGTCGGACATAGTATCTGATAGGGGAACTCAATTTGTTGCGAGGTTTTGGAAAGCTTTTTGCTCACGTTTGGGGATCAAGTTGTCACATTCATCGGCGTTTCATCCACAGTCAAATGGTCAAACTGAGCGCATGAACCAAAATCTGGAGCAGTATTTACGATGCTTTGTGTCTAGAGTTGAGCGATACCGTCCGATACTTCAAAGTATCGTATCGGATGGTATCGGCCGATCTTTAAAAAAAGTATCGGTATCGCCGATTCCGATACCGGAAGTCCCATTCAAGTCTATGGGACTTCCGGTATCGGAATAAGAAAAACCCTTTCCTGCCCTTGTACAGCCTCTCTGGGGTCTGTACGGGCCTTTCGGGGGGCTGTGCCGGCCTGCCAGGGGGTCTGTGCAGGCTCCGGTGGTCTGTGCCGGCCTGCCGGGGGGCTGTGCAGGCTCCGGTGGGCTGTGCCGGCCTGCCGGGGGGCTGTGCAGGCTTCGGGGGTCTGTGCAGGCATCGTCCGATGGGACTACAAGTCCCATCGGGCGATGCCTGCTACCATGACAGTGATTGACACATTAGCCAATGATGGGACAGTAGTAGTCCCATCATCCGGCTAATGTGTTAAATGTTAAAAAAAAAAAAAATGCTACATACATACTACATGCTACATACATACTACATATATACTACATACATACTACATACATGCTACATACATACTACATGCATGCTACATGCATGCTACATGCATGCTACATACATACCACATACATGCTACATACTACATACATACTACATACATACTACATACATACTACATGCATGCTACATACATACTACATGCATGCTACATACATACTACATGCTACATACATACCACATACATACTACATACATGCTACATACATACTACATGCATGCTACATGCATGCTACATACATACCACATACATACTACATACATGCTACATACTACATACATACTACATACATACTACATACATACTACATGCATGCTACATACATACTACATGCATACTACATGCATGCTACATACATACTACATGCATGCTACATACATACTACATGCTACATACATACCACATACATACTACATACATGCTACATACATACTACATGCATGCTACATGCATGCTACATACATGCTACATACATACCACATACATACTACATACATACTACATACATACTACATACATACTACATGCATGCTACATACATACTACATACATACTACATGCATGCTACATACATACTACATGCATGCTACATACATACTACATGCTACATACATACCACATACATACTACATACATGCTACATACATACTACATGCATGCTACATGCATGCTACATACATGCTACATACATACCACATACATACTACATACATGCTACATACTACATACATACTACATACATACTACATGCATGCTACATACATACTACATACATACTACATGCATGCTACATACATACTACATGCATGCTACATACATACTACATGCTACATACATACCACATATATACTACATACATACAATACATTCATACAATACATACATAGACATACAGTACATATAACATAGAGTAACATACTTACCAATACTTGTCACATTGTTCCCCGAAGCCATTGTCTTTTCCGGAATAAATATTAACATAACAAACCACAAAAATACTCACCCACGATCCGAAGCAGTCCACGAGTGTGTCCCACGACGATCTTGGGTAGAGAACTGCAGCATCAGATGATGCTGCCGTTCTCTACGGGCTGCAGGAATCCAATGACGGAAGGTAGGTATCCTTCCGCACTGTATTCCTCCGCCACTTAAAAAAAAAAAAGTCCCTAGTCTCACTTTATGCCATTGCTGCGTGGGAAATTCCCACACAGCAATGGCATAAAGTGAGACTAGGGACTTTTTTTTTTTTAAGTGGCGGAGGAATACAGTGCGGAAGGATACCTACCTTCCGTCATTGGATTCCTGCAGCCCGTAGAGAACGGCAGCATCATCTGATGCTGCAGTTCTCTACCCAAGATCGTCGTGGGACACACTCGTGGACTGCTTCGGATCGTGGGTGAGTATTTTTGTGGTTTGTTATGTTAATATTTATTCCGGAAAAGACAATGGCTTCGGGGAACAATGTGACAAGTATTGGTAAGTATGTTACTCTATGTTATATGTACTGTATGTCTATGTATGTATTGTATGAATGTATTGTATGTATGTAGTATATATGTGGTATGTATGTAGCATGTAGTATGTATGTAGTATGTATGTAGCATGCATGTAGCATGCAGTATGTATGTAGCATGCATGTAGTATATATGTAGTATGTATGTAGCATGCATGTAGTATGTATGTAGTATGTATGTAGTATGTATGTGGTATGTATGTAGCATGTAGTATGTATGTAGCATGCATGTAGTATATATGTAGTATGTATGTAGCATGTAGTATGTATGTAGTATGTATGTAGTATGTATGTGGTATATATGTAGCATGCATGTAGTATGTATGTAGTATGTATGTAGCATGCATGTAGCATGCATGTAGTATGTATGTAGTATGTATGTAGCATGTATGTAGCATGTATGTAGTATGTAGTATGTATGTAGCATGCATGTAGTATGTATGTAGCATGCATGTAGTATGTATGTATTATGTATGTAGCATGCATGTAGTATGTATGTAGTATGTATGTAGCATGTATGTAGTATGTATGTGGTATGTATGTAGCATGTAGTATGTATGTAGTATGTATGTAGCATGCATGTAGTATGTATGTAGTATGTATGTAGTATGTATGTAGTATGTAGCATGTATGTAGTATGTATGTGGTATGTATGTAGCATGTAGTATGTATGTAGCATGCATGTAGTATATATGTAGTATGTATGTGGTATGTATGTAGCATGTAGTATGTATGTAGCATGTATGTAGCATGCATGTAGTATGTATGTAGCATGTATGTAGCATGCATGTAGCATGCATGTAGTATGTATGTAGCATGTATGTAGTATGTATGTAGCATGCATGTAGTGTGTATGTAGTATATTTTTTTTTTTTTTTTAACATTTAACACATTAGCCGGATGATGGGACTACTACTGTCCCATCATTGGCTAATGTGTCAATCACTGTCATGGTAGCAGGCATCGCCCGATGGGACTTGTAGTCCCATCGGACGATGCTTGCACAGACCCCCGGACATCAGCACAGCCCCCCGGCAGGCCGGCACAGCCCCCCGGCAGGCCGGTACAGACCCCCACAGGGTGCACAGCCCCCCGGCAGGCCGGCACAGCCCCCCGGCAGGCCGGTACAGACCCCCACAGGGTGCACAGACCACCGGCAGGCCGGCACAGCCCCCCGGCAGGCTGGTACAGACCCCCACAGGGTGCACAGACCACCGGCAGGCCGGCACAGCCCCCCGGCAGGCCGGTACAGACCCCGGGCAGTCCACACAGCCCCCCGGCAGGCTGGCACAGCCCCCCGGCAGGCCGGCAGAGACCCCCGGAAGGCCCGAAATGACGGCGCATCATGATGCGCACACACCGCGCATCATGATGACGTCAGTCTGTCAATCAACTTTGAACTTCCGATTCCGATGCCGAATTCCGATATTGAAAAAATATCGGAAGTCGGTATCGGAATTCCGATACAGCAAGTATCGGCCGATACCCGATACTTGCGGTATCGGAATGCTCAACACTATTTGTGTCCGACAACCAAGAGGAGTGGTCTACTTTCCTTCCTCTGGCCGAGTTCGCGTTAAATAATCACCGTCAAGAGTCATCGGTAGAGTCTCCGTTCTTTTGTGTTTACGGTCAACATCCTCAATTTTGTACCTTACGTCAGGGTGACTCGGGGGGCGTCCCGGAGGAGGACCAGCTAGGAGCTCAATTATCATCGGTCTGGAGGAGGGTGAGACAGCGATTGTTGAGCATGAGTGCGAGGTACAAACGGGTGGCTGACAGTAGACTCGTGCCAGGTCCGGACCTGTGTGTGGGTGAATGGGTGTGGTTAGCGACTAAAAATATAAAACTCAAAATTCCATCTTTAAAATTGGGTCCAAGGTTTATTGGGCCTTTTAAGATTGCTGCCATCATTAACCCAGTTGCTTATCGGTTGGAACTCCCTGCAGTATACAAGATACACAACGTGTTTCACAGGGCTTTATTGAAAAAGGTGGTAGGCTCTGTGGACACGACGCCGATGCCACCTCCAGTCTTGGTGGATGGCGATTTAGAGTTTGAGGTCTCCAAGGTAGTGGACTCTCGAGTAGTGCGCCGTACTCTTCAGTATTTGGTACACTGGCGGGGGTATGGTCCGGAGGAGAGGTCTTGGGTACCAGCCTCGGACATACATGCAGATCGGCTGGTCAGTTCTTTTCACCGTCGTCATCCGGACAAGCCGGGTCCTACGAGTCTTGAGGGCCCTGGGGTCCCTCGTAGAAGACGGGGTACTCTCATGGCGGACGCTATTCACACCACAGCGTCCGGCAGGCAGAGGTAGTTCCACCTCCGTCCACTATAGCCTCAGTGGCGCCGGCTTGAGTTTCTCAGGCTATCGGGGGTTAATCTAGCTGAAGATCAGGTTGGATGTTTGGTCACGCCCACGGTCTTTAAATAGTCGTGCTGGCCTATGGGCGTCGCCGATTATAGCTTGTGTGTCATACCAAGTGGTTCCGGTCTGGAGTGGAGGTGTTGGAGAGAGAGAGAGATTCATATCTGGTGTCGTATGATCCATTGTTACCTTCTCGCCTTCCCATATTTGTGTTTTGTTGTGCCCTGTTCACATTACTGTATAGTCCTGTGTGTATGCGGCGCGGTGCAGTTTAAGTTCTCCCTGTCTGTCTTTATTGTTTGGGGCTTTGGTGGTTTGATTCCTCACTGGGTGGAGGGTGGAGGGTTAAGCTTAGGGCTGAGCAGGAGATAAGGAAAGGGTGGAGGCTCAGGCATTTGCACCATCAGCAAAAACCCTGGGTTGAGGGTCAGACAGGGTTTCCCCTAGTTAAAGGGACATCACAGGGGCCCCGGGTATTTCTGCCTTAGTTGACCTAAGCCCCGCGTGACAATCAGTAAAAATAACTCATCTTTATTAGGTAAAGTATAAAAGAATTGCACCATTTTCCGATACCCGTCACGTCTCCATTTTTCATGATCTCGGGTTGGGTGAAGGCTTATTTTTTGTGTGCCGAGCTGGCGTTTTTAATGAAGACCATTTTGGTGCAGATACGATCTTTTGGTCATCCTTTATTGCATTTTAATGCAATGTTGCGGCGACCAAAAAAAGGAATTCTGGCGTTTTGACATTTTTTCTCGTTACGCCATTTAGTGATCGGGTTAATTCTTTTTTATAGTGATAGATCGGGCGATTCTGAACGCCGCTATAACAAATATGTGTATGTGTGATTTTTTTATTGTTTTATTTTGAAAGGGGTGTAATTTGAACTTTTATATTTTTTTAATATTTTTTAAAACTTTTTTTATTTTTGGCATTGTGAAGACATACAGCATTCTATGTTAATTAACCAGACAACTATTTTTAGCAAACGAAGAATAATAGAATGTTATCTGTATGTTGGGTTTAAATTTAAGTGTAGATTTCTAGTTGGTCAAGAAAACAGACTTTTGTTTGTGTAAGCCAGTAATATTGACATCCATACATCCAAAGGACAAGAGACAGGACAGCAGCCACAACATCATCACAAGGGACATGGATCTATCATTCTACAGGAGACAACCTAGGGGTTTTCAGCCTTGGTTGGAAGAATACAGATCTGCTCCATTGACCATCGCTGAACCATGGATACGTTTGGAGAAGCCAGATTGTGATCTTTGTACCAACTGGCCTTGTACCTTGTATGGACTGTCATCTCCCTACGCTTGTCATTACCCCCTGTGTGCGTGCCACAGCTGGGGTAGTGACCCTGGAAGATCTGAAGTCACAGCTGCTATTATCCCGGCGGGTCAGTGGAGGGTGAGACTCTGTAATGTGCCCCATCTTGGGTACTGTGCTGGGACTGTTCTATGTGTTATCTGCCTGTTCTGTGGTACAGTAAAGCATTGCCCACAGTGTGTTACCGTCACCCTGTGTTGTCTGAGTAGCGTTTTGCCCATGTTAAAAGGAGAGCAAGGTTCGGTGGGACGATCACTGGTTCATGTGGTTTTGGCTAGCGGGTGGTGCTTATAGCAATCCGGCAGTGACAAGCATAGACTTCTGCTGGAGACCTCTGGTTATCATGCCAACCCATCGGTGACCTATGATCATGTGATGGGGTCACCGATGGGCGGGATTTCCGGTGCTTGCTGGAAGTGCGCATTAAATGCCGCTGTCAGAGGCTGTTCGGGGCAAATGGCAGGTGTTCAGTACAGCTGACGTGTGCCGGAAAAGATGTCAGCTCACCGCCGGAGCCCACATCAAAGGGAGGAAGTACATTTACACCCGAGGTCAGAAAGAGGTTAAAGGGGATTGTTTTTACAGAGACAGAAGTGGTAATCAATCATGTATACATACAAATAATTACAGAAATACACAGCTTCTAATGGTAAATAGTATAGAGTTACCACAAGAAAATATAATTTGTGTAAACCATGTGTAGATATAAAAATTCAGGCAAATGTCAAATGTTAAAAATATCAGAGAAAAGAAGCGATCAAAGAGTCCAAAACCACATATATAGGAAAATATAAAATACAATTTTATTGTGATATATCAGGAAACAAGAAAACAATGGGGAAAGAGTCAAATTGACCACAAAAGCACATGGGCAAAAATGGGACACACCAAGGGTAAGAAAGACCAAAGGGATAGAGGTAGTGTAACATTGCCATAATGGCATAGATAAAATGTATATCGCACTTATCCCTAATCCAAGTAGCCAGACAGGATATACAAACATATAATAGTCAATAAGCTTAGCAATAGAATGAAAATTATTGCCTGTCCGGGTGTAAGGGAGAGGTCCACCCTGGCTTTATAATCAATTTGTTACAATTGTTTTAATGGGTTTTGTCTCCATGAAATTGTTATGGTAAATGTCAGATGTTGTAGCGCCATCTAGTGGCCATGTGCAGAAGTGCCATCATAGAGTAACATGTATCCTAAGAGAGCGTCACTATCAAGGTGGGGATGAGATAAGTGCACCGTATTTATTGAGTGTAAGATAAATCCATACATAGATATATGTAACCGGATTGTAGATCTATCACTGGATATCAGTGTATAAGGGGAATAGATCCTGTGCACTTATAGATGAATAGCTTATATAATGAGAGGACACAGAGCAAAGGGTATAAATAGTGAGAGAATAAAGAGCTGACAGCGCATTACATCCCTGGAGTACAGATAGGAGATATAAAGTGCAGCCAGTGCTATATGGGATATCCCAGGAATACAGCACAGCCCATATAGTGTAAAGGAGGAGCCATCCTAACAAGAGATGGAGATTACAGATCCTACAGACGACATGCCGGGAGTGTACAGAGAAAGATGGCAGATTCACCACTATTCCCTCTTACCAGCGTTTCGCCCCGTCAGCTTCCTCAGAGGGTACGGATAAGTGTTTCCAACACACCAAGGTCCTGCACGAATCCAGGCAAGGGGAGTAACTCTGGGGTAAAGTGGGGGTGCTCCTAAAGGAATTGGGGCTGTTCCCCGGTCACATCTTCCCCAGTGAAGCAGGAGGTTCAGGATGAAAACCTGTTGGTAAGACCAAGATGAATAATGCTGCATAGAGCCACCTGGTAGCGATCAGTCAGGTAAAGTGATAATGAGGGGGGTCCGGAAACAAAACAATGCAGGTGAAAAGAGCCAAATGTGACCCCACCAAGTGACCAGTGAGAGTGCAACTGTGCAACGGGTAAGAAAAGAGAATAAACAGTGATATGGTAAAGATATAAAGAGAAAAGCAGCTTAATAACAGTGATGATAATAAAATCTATGGGAAGTGTTTGTGGTGAAGTGTATACACTCCTAGAAATGTTTCCTCTACAATATAGAGATATAAATGATCAGTATTAGGACGTGTAACAAAGAGGAATCTGTTATTATATAGAGAGAATGTAACGAGCAATAAATGACGGGAATAATCGGGAATGAAATTGTTATTAATAATATAATGAGATCCCAGCACCTGACACTTCCCGGGATATATGGGCTTATATTAGAATCCCAATTACCAACTGGAAAGATAAAAACAAAGGGAAAAGGGCGGAACAAAAAACAAGCCCCAAACACCTCATAACCCACAATGTAAGGGCAGAAAAATACCGGAAATATAAGTTTCTCTTCACACTGCAATATTAGTCACCTGTGATCTGTGTCTCTCCCAGAAGAGAAGTCATCACAGCGTCATTCCCCGTAATAACCGTATAGAGGAGGAAATGATGGCGGAGAGAGCGTCCATTGTTAGAATAGTGGGGAGACACAGATGGGATCCAATGCTCCTGACTGTCCGGATGTCTAGAGGATCGTCACCATCGGAGAGTAAAGTGCAGATCGGCGATCTTGTGACCGGTGTATTATGGGAAATAAGAAACAAATAAGACACATTGAGATCAGAGAAAACTGTTCTATGTAATAAAGAGTGTAGAGAACGAATTCCACCAAACCCCCTATAGGAAAGGGGAGAAGCTGAGAACTTCATCTACACCATTGGGATGTCAGGGATTTAATCGCCGGATCCATTTAGTCTGTAATTGTGACCAGATCTTTTCCCAGTCGCCCCCTATTGGTAACCAGGACCCTATCGGTGCCAGAGACACGGAGTAAGCTGGAATCACAGGTATGTGTTTTATAGTCAACTCCTCTAAATCAGAAGCCATGAACATAACGCTGACCTGACACAACTAATTTCTAACTTTCCCTGTAAGTGGCAGAAAGACGCAATTAACCCCTTCATGCTGCGGACCATTTTCGCTTTTTGTTTCTATTTTTCCTTCCCTTCTTCCCAGAGCCATAACTCTTTATCTCTCTGGCCACATAGACATATGAGGGCTTGATGTTTGTGGGGCGAGTTGTACTTTTCAATGACTCCCTTAGTTTTACCACATATTGTACTCAAAGACGAGGAAAAAATTCCAAGTGCGGTGAAATTGTGAAAAAACCAATTCTGACATTGTTTTTTGTGAATTGTTTTTGTACATTTTGTGGTATAATTGACCGTGTAATATGATTCTCCTCATCACTATGATTACGGCAACACCGAACATGTCCAGTTTTTATTATTCTTTTAGTAGAGAAAAAAATATCTGAGGTTTGGAAAGAAACATTTTTGGAGTAGTTTCGCCATTTCCCGAGCCCCGTAACATTGTTATTTTCCTCCGGTGGAGCTGTATGATGGATTATTTTCTGCAGGACGAGATAACGTTTTTATTAGTACAATTGTGATCGCTCGTTACAGCATTTTTTGTGGAATTGTGCCATCCATAAATACGTAATTTTGTCATTCTCAATGTTTCCTATTTCCGGTGTTTACTGATCGGGTTAATTGTTTTTATGTTTTTTACAGAGGGGTAAAAGACACACAGGCAGTGCTGTACAAAAACCACAGATAATGTAACAAAAAAGAACAGCGAGCACTGAAGGAGATAAAAACTGCCAAGATCCTGTTATTAGAGAAGCCGATAAAGGCAATAATGTAGTGTTAGTAGCAATGGACAATATAGTAAGGAGCAGAAAGACAGCGATCAGAGAGCAGCACAGAGAAAAACAAGCGCTGATCCCACAAATAACGAGAAGGAACAACTAAGATCTTCTCTGAGATTTCACATAGAGAAGGGACGATTGTCTAATATCAGAGAAACTCTTCCCTGAATTTCCACACAAGCCGCATTGGTGTTATATTCCTAAAGTCCACAAAGACGCAGCGCCCCCACCAGGCCGCCCGATAGTGTGCGGGGTCGGATCAGTAACAGAATCTTTATCTACATTTATAGACCGGTGTCTGAGACCATTACTGAGAATAGCACCTGCTCACATCAAGGACACCGGAGATTTATAGAGAACTGTGTCCGGTATAGATTGGCAGGAGGGTTATAAATTGGCTTTGATCGACGTCGGGAGCTTGTACGCACAAATTCCACAAATCACAGGACTGGAAGCAATAAAAAATCTATGGAAAAAACTGCTGAAACAGATGACTATATTGGATTCATCCCGGAAAGCCTGAATGTTATATTGTCCCATAAGGCCTTCTCTTTTGGGGGCAGCTGGTCCACCCAGATGACGGGGACAGCGATGGGGGCGCCAGATGCTGCAGATTCGCTAATTTGTTCCTCCCAGACTGTGAAAATAAATATATTTATGGTGTAAACCCACCTGACACCTCCGTGTCTGTGTTTCTGGTGTGGGCTGGGACAGAAAGGGGTTAATGATTTCATTACATATATGAATGAGGAGAATAAGGTTAATATGAGATTTATTCACAATTTGGACAGAATAACTTAGATTTCTCAGATGTGAATAATAAAATAGTGGATGGTAGAATAATAACCAGCACCTATAAAAACCTACAGCCACCAATATGTCCCTCCATTCTAATAATGCGCACCTGAAACATACTAACAGAGGCTGACCATACAGCCGGTATCTGAGGCTGAGAACAATGAATAGTAGAGAAGAAGGTTTCCTACAACAAGCGGATGACCTGACAGACGACTTATTACACAGAGGTTATCCGCCAACATTATTACACTGTGCTAGAGCGATGGAGGAACCCATGTGGGTCTAGTTACAAGATCCAGGAGGAAGAGCAGAAAGAAGGACGAGATAATAAAAGGTTCATTGTTACTTTTACACCTAATCCCAATATGAATGTAATAAAATCAGCGATAAACAGGAATTGGCATTTGTGAGGAGATAAAGATTTAGCCGTAGCAGCAAAGAACAACCCGCGATTGCTTCTAGAAGAAGCGGTGACTTAGATGACTTATCGCTACAGGAAAGATTCCAGGAGAAGAACAATAAAGTCACCTGGTTACATGGAAGACGCCCAAGAGGCCATTTCCATTGTGGGGATCGCTCCTTCTGTCATCTCCATCTTACAGGAGAAATCTGAGGATCGGGGCGATGACGGTAGATAAACTAATCACGGGCCGCACAGAGCAAGCGCTTTATGTCATATACTGCCCAGGACGATTATTATACTGCCCAGACTATTAGACCGCGGCACATCAGGCTCAGAGAACATTTCCATTCAGTCACACAGGAAAAGGATCTGTGACATTAATGATATAAGAGAGGTCCATAATGCGGACCCCGATGTGCTGAGATCTGCAGGAACTGAGCCCGCTGATTATCCTGTACAAGGCGGTGACCAGAACAGATTACTACTAACAAGAGAAGCAGCATGGATGGTGGATTGCAATGCACAAGTTCCCCTTGGCCTCAGTGATACATTGAATATGTCTGTGTGGCTGTGATCTATGTTATATTTCTTTTAATTTTTTATATTAATTGTTTCACTGTACTCACTGTAAATGTTTTACACTTCTCAGTTAACCATTCCCTAACCCTTGTTATAAGGAAGTGGTGTAACCCCTGACAAGCATGGACCGGTAGAAGCGCTAAGTGCGAAACGGCCGTAGTCGTCAGGCTCTCTCCTCTGTATAGCTCCCTGCTACCTGCACGCCGCACTCTAATATGGTTTGATGTCACGTTTCACCATGGAATAAAATTGTAAGAAGGATCTGGGTGACAAATCTTTCAATTCCTTATGATTACTCTTATATGTATACACAATGGTGATGAATGGAAGGCCGCATTCAATACACCGGAGGGGCATACTGAAAATTTGGTGATGCCATTCAGATTAAACAATGCTCCGGCAGTCTTTGAAAATGTCATTTTTTTTCTCCCCGATGGGTAGATTTGCGGTAGTTTACCTGGATGATATATTGAGTTACTCACGTCCTCTGCAGGAGCATCATGAGCATGTCAGACAGCTGGAGTGGGAAAAACATTACCCAGCAATCCCTTTTTGACATTTTGAAGACCTCCATCATTGAAAAATGTTCTAGCACCAAGAAACATAGAAGAGAAGAAGGAAGATTTGCTAAAAATCGCCTGTCTGACGAATAAAATCATTACATGCAATCTGAAAACTTGCCTCTGTTGTGACTCGATCTGCCATGGTCTCTCTGAATTCACCCTTATTTCTACTGGTGAAATTTTCCTGATCAAAACTCCCATGTCATGTTCCACCAGTTATGTTACATACGTGATTATATGCTCATACCAGAAATTATATGTGGGAAGGACGACCCGACCCCTCCACAAAAGGCTGAACTCACACCGCTCCAATACTCCATAGGGTTTTCTCCAACATGGGCTTTCACGTCACTGCACCATCAAACACAAGAAAGATTCCACACAACTGAAAATATTCCCCACAGAGGAGATTCCCCCACAGGGTCAGAATCGCATTGGACAACTACATCGGGAAGAAATCTTCTGGATTTATAAACTAAACCCCCTTACTCCAAATGGCCTCAGTGAGATTACAGATGTTACAGAGGCTCCTGCTGCACCAGCCTGGGATAAGTCAGATCATCGCCGGAACCCCGAACATCTCCTGTGACCCGGCTCCACCAGCGCTGCCGATCCCCCCGGGTTTACTGAATTCGGACTGTGGGACAGACCCACATTTGACACATTAACTTTTTCCCTATTTTCCTCCTGAAACTTTGGGGTGCGTCTCATAGTCCGGTGCGGCTTATAGTCAGAAAGATACAGTATATCTTTATTCATTCTTTTAGGTGACCGCACTTCATTCATAGGCACTTTATAATATAATTATTGTATGTAAGTGTGTTCTGTTTTCTCATGATCTATAATTTATCTTTGTGTGACGGACTTTCTCATGAACTTTGACATTTTGTGCTTTGTTGGCTTTTTTTCACTCCAGAGACATAACCGAGATTTGGGCATTTTAGCTCCTGGTGTGGAGTCGATAGCACAATCATATGCCGCCATATAGTAGACGGCCGGTAAGTGGTGATAATTCCCTCATGTGTGGGGTCTATTTCCCTCCAGAGAAATCACACGTTACATTCCACACATAACACTGTGTAGAGAAGGCGGCGCGGGGTAATTGTGCCAGTAGTGAGGGGCGAATAATGGCGGGAATGTCACTGACTGAGGAGAAGCCTCCATGGAGCGTCTTCACTAGAGTTGAGCATTCCGATACCGCAAGTATCGGGTATCGGCCGATACTTGCTGTATCGGAATTCCGATACCGACATCCGATATTTTTTCAATATCGGGCATCGGAATCGGAAGTTCAAAGTTGATTGACAGCCGAAATGACATCATCATGATGCGCGGTGTGTGCGCATCATGATGCGCCGTCATTTCGGGCCTTCCGGGGGTCTCTGCCGGCGGGCTGTGCCGGCCTGCCGGGGGACTGTGTGGACTGCCCGGGGTCTGTACCGGCCTGCCGGGGGGCTGTGCAGGCCTGCCGGTGGTCTGTGCACCCTGTGGGGGTCTGTACTGGCCTGCTGGGGGGCTGTGCCGGCCTGCCGGGGGGCTGTGCACCCTGTGGGGGTCTGTACCGGCCTGCCGGGGGGCTGTGCCGGCCTGCCGGGGGGCTGTGCTGATGTCCGGGGGTCTGTGCAAGCATCGTCCGATGGGACTACAAGTCCCATCGGGCGATGCCTGCTACCATGACAGTGATTGACACATTAGCCAATGATGGGACAGTAGTAGTCCCATCATCCGGCTAATGTGTTAAATGTTAAAAAAAAAAAAAAAATACTACATACATACTACATACATACTACATGCATGCTACATACATACCACATATATACTACATGCATGCTACATACATACTACATGCTACATGCATACTACATACATACTACATGCATGCTACATACATACTACATGCTACATGTATGCTACATACATACTACATGCATGCTACATACATACTACATATATACTACATGCATACTACATATATACTACATGCATGCTACATACATACTACATGCTACATACTACATACATACTACATGCATGCCTCATACATACTACATGCTACATACATACTACATATATACTACATGCATACTACATATATACTACATGCATGCTACATACATAATACATGCTACATACATACTACATATATACTACATGCATACTACATATATACTACATGCATGCTACATACATACTACATGCTACATACATACTACATATATACTACATGCATACTACATATATACTACATGCATGCTACATACATAATACATGCTACATACATACTACATACATACTACATGCATGCTACATACATACTACATGCTACATACATACTACATATATACTACATGCATACTACATATATACTACATGCATGCTACATACATACTACATGCTACATACATACTACATACATACTACATGCATGCTACATACATACTACATATATACTACATGCATGCTACATACATAATACATGCATGCTACATACATACTACATATATACTACATGCATGCTACATACATACTACATATATACTACATGCATGCTACATACTACATGCTACATGCATGCTACATACATACTACATACATACTACATGCATGCTACATACATACTACATATATACTACTTGCATGCTACATACATACTACATGCATGCTACATACATACTACATATATACTACATGCATGCTACATACATACTACATATATACTACATGCATGCTACATACTACATGCTACATACATACTACATGCTACATACATACTACATACATACTACCTGCATGCTACATACATACTACATGCTACATACATACTACATATATACTACATGCATGCTACATACATACTACATGCTACATACATGCTACATACATACTACATGCATGCTACATACATACTACATATATACTACATGCATGCTACATACATACTACATGCATGCTACATACATACTACATGCTACATACATACTACATACATACTACATGCATGCTACATACTACATGCTACATGCATGCCACATACATACTACATGCTACATACATAGTACATACATACTACATATATACTACATGCATGCTACATACATACTACATATATACTACATGCATGCTACATACATACTACATGCTACATACATACTACATACATACTACATGCATGCTACATACATACTACATACATACTACATGCTACATACATACTACATACATGCTACATACATACTACATACATACTACATACATGCTACATACAATACATTCATACAATACATACATAGACATACAGTACATATAACATAGAGTAACATACTTACCAATACTTGTCACATTGTTACCCGAAGCCATTGTCTTTTACGGAATAAATATTAACATAACAAACCACAAAAATACTCACCCATGATCCGAAGCAGTCCACGAGTGTGTCCCACGACGATCTTGGGTAGAGAACTGCAGCATCAGCTGATGCTGCCGCTCTCTACGGGCTGCAGGAATCCAATGACGGAAGGTAGGTATCCATCCGCACTGTATTCCTCCGCCACTTAAAAAAAAAAGTCCCTAGTCTCACTTTATGGTAAAAGCTGTGTGGGAAATGTAGTATGTATGTAGTATATATGTAGTATGTATGTAGCACGTATGTAGTATGTATGTAGCATGCATGTAGTATATATGTAGTATGTATGTAGTATGTCAAAAGGCATCAGTAGAGTGAGAAGTTACACTAAAACTAATTTGTAGGCCATACATTGGAATTTGCCCCAGGTAGATTAGTCGAGTTCTATTCCTGGGTACCCAAATTCCTCCTTTATATGCCAAATATTGAAGGTGTGTACTACTTCCTGAAAGGTTACCCTGCCACCAAGGGTATCCTACCCATCCCACAATAGGTATACCAACAGTTGTGTTCCATAACTTCACATTTTTTGTGGCATTATTAGCAAGTGTATCAGAGCAATTGGTCCAGGCAAATAATTCCTCGGGTGGCACAGGAATAGCAAGGAACGGAATACTAGTGGCTGATACTGGTGAATGTGTGCAGATCCAGCAATCTGCTGGAGATTGAGTGTCTTTTGACCAATCATTCAGTAATTTTTCATGATGTTGTATAAACTTATTATTCAAGGGCATTGGAGAATTTAAACTGTCCCACGCAGCTACTATCATTAATATAGAAGATGTAAAACCAAACCAAAGCATTATGCTCTTTTATGTGTTATTAACCCCTGTGGCTAGTTTGCAATGTGATGCGTGGATCCAGGTTGGTCGTCCTTCTAACTTGACAGAAGTAGGCGTTGTCAAGAGTACTTGATAAGGACCTTGGTATCGGGGTTCAAGCGTCTTTCTGGAGTGTTTCTTGACATATACGTAATCACCAGGTTGTAGGCAGTGTGTTCCTTCCACACTATCCGGATCTGGAATGGAAGAAAAAACTAGAGAATGCATTTGAGTTAAATGCTTTTGTAACTGGATTACGTAACTAGTCAAACCATCCACATTAAGTGTTAAAACCTGTGGGTAGTACAACCCTGTGTTTGGTGGTCTTCCAAACAATATCAAGAAGGGTGACAGTTTAGTTTTCCCCGTGGGTGTGTACCTTACTGAGAATAATGCTAATGGGAGACACTCTGGCCATGGTCTATGGGTCTGTTCCATGGTTTTCTGTATTTTCAATTTCAGTGTCCCGTTCATTCTTTCTACCTTCCCTGAACTCTGTGGGTGGTAGGGTGTATGAAATGCTTGTTCTACACCTATCATTTGCATGACATTTTGCATTACCTCAGCAGTGAAATGTGTGCCTCTGTCTGATTCAATTGTTTCAGGTACACCGAATCGTGGTACTAGTTCCATCACTAGTTTCTTTGCAGTGGCTCGAGCTGTAGCCGTTTTCACCGGGTAGGCTTCTGGCCATCCAGAGAACATGTCAACACACACCAGAACATATTCATATGGTCCACTTCTGGGGAGTTGAATGTAGTCAATCTGCAGTCTCTGGAAAGGATATAACGGCCTAGGACTGTGTTTCCGTGGAGTCTTCACTACTTGTCCGGGATTGTGTGCTAGGCATATGGGACAGGTGGTACAGTGTAGCTGCGCCATCTTCCCAAACCCAGGAGCAATCCAAACGTTCGTGACTAGGCGTGTCATTCCATTGGCGGACATGTGAGTTGGAAGATGAACTGCTTCTGCCATCCTCGGATATAAAACCCTAGGCAAACAGTACTTCTGATCTTTCTTCCACATTCCGTCCGTTTTTTCGGCACCCATCTTTTCCCAAGTTTCCTTGTCTGTCTGGGCGGAGTCTTCTTGGAACTTTTGTAGGTCTGTAAACAATCCCAATGCATCCTGTTGCACTATGTTTACCTTTTCTGGAGTTCCCAAAGCAGCTTGCTTTGCCGCCTGGTCTGCTTTCTCGTTGCCTTTCGCTTCCATGTTGTCCTTTCTGGTGTGTGCTGGCACCCTCATAATGGCCACCTCCTGTGTCTGGGCCACATTCTCGAGGATTTCTCTGATCAGTGTGGCATGTTTTATGGGTGTTCCTGCTGCTGTCATGAAACCCCTTGTGCGCCACAAAACCCCAAAATCATGTGCTATCCCAAAGGCATATCTTGAGTCAGTGTAGATATTTGCTGTTTTTCCTTTGGAAAGTTTTAATGCTTCATTCAGAGCTGTTAGCTCAGCTTCCTGAGCGGACATATGGGGTGGAAGTGCCTTTGCTACAATAATCTCATGTGGTGACACCACAGCATATCCTGTGTGGAATTTTCCAGTGTCATCGGCATATCTGCTGCCATCCACAAAAAGTACAAAATCTGGATTTAGCAGTGGTGTGTCAGTGACATTGGGCAAGCCAACAACTTCTTGCTGCATCAGTTCTATGCAGTCATGTTCATGTTCAACTTCGTGTGGGGGTTCAAAAGAAAGTGACAATTGTTCCTCATTTACCTCATCTATCCCCCCTTCAGAATCCGCAATTGGCAACAGTGTAGCCAGATTCAGATTCTGAGTTTTGGTGAACGTAACATTAGGTGGCATAAGCAAGGCACATTGTAGTCTGAGTTGTCTGGCCATAGAAATATGTTTAGCAGAAACCTGATTCAGGATACTGTATATATCATGTGTGGTACAGACAGTTAGTGGGTTGTCCAATACAATATCAGAAACCTTGTCAAGTAGTAATGCAATTGCAGAAACTGCTCTGACACAGGATGGTGTTCCTTGTGCTACAGAGTCTAGCTTAGCAGAATAGTATGCAAGGGGTCTATTCTTTTTGTCATGTTTCTGTGTCAGAATGCCAGTAGCATGCCCTCTGATTTCAGCAGCCATAAGTTGGAAGGGCATATCATAATTGGGTATGCCTAATGCTGGGGCTGATATTATGGCCTTCTTTAGATACTGAAATGAGGTTCGTGCGGTATCAGTCAGTTGAAAGGGTGTTGTGTTGATACAATCATACAGTGGCTGCATGTGTTCACTAGCATGTATGACCCATTGGCGACAGGAAGAAACTAAGCCCAAAAATGCTCTCAACTGCTTATGAGTTTTTGGTTCTTTCATCTGTTGGACAATTGTGATTCTGTCATTGGTTAAGTGTCGGGTACCATGAGACAGACAAAGTCCTAAAAATACAACTTTTGGTTGACAGAACTGTAATTTCTCTCTGTTGACCTTACACCCATTGTCTGATAAAAATATCAATAATGATAGCGTATGGGTTTTACAGCTAGGCTCATCAGGTGCACAAAGCAATAGGTCATCCACGTATTGTAGGAGCACAATGTCAGGTGGGTGTGGCCAGCCGGCCAACACAGACTGTAATGCTTGTGTATATAATGTGGGTGAATGCTGCATGCCTTGTGGCAGTCTGGCCCAGGCATATTGTTTGCCTTTAAACGTAAAAGCAAATAAGTGCCAACAGTTTTTGTGAAGAGGTACTGAGAAGAATGCGTTTGACAAATCAATTACTGAAAAACATTTCGATTGGCTAGGGATTTTCGCCAATAACGTGTGTGGGTTAGGTACTACAGGTGTCAAAGGAACAAGGATTTTATTTATTTCTCTCAGATCATGAACCATGCGATATTTTGGAGCGTCACCTGGTCCTCCTTTCTTTTTGACAGGAAACAATGGCGTATTAGCTTGTGATTTGATCGGTACCAATGCTCCGTTGTTTACAAGATCAGTGACTTGTGCTTCAATGGCAGCCTCTTGTTGGGCACTAATGGGATACTGCCGCAGCTGAGGCAACCTTGTGTCCACGGGTACCTCCACCACAACTGGGGATACGGGAAGTAAACCAATATCTGCATTCCCTTTTGCCCACAGGGTGTCGGGCAATTTATCTAAGGCTGGGTCCCACGGATGTGGTGTGGTGTCACAAGTGTCATCAGGACTTTGTGACTCAAGGGCTTGAATTATCATGCAAGCCTCAAGAGTGTCCTCATCCCCATCTGGGATAGTAAGATGCACTGTACCGTCTTCTGCAAATTTGATATCTGCCTGTAGTTTCTTTAGTACATCTACTCCTAATAGGCAAATAGGTGCTCTTTTGACAAATAAAAACTTATTCAGGAACATTTTAGGTCCTATTTTAACTGGCAGAGGTTTGCTAAAAGGGATTAAGCTAGATTGCCCACTAAATCCTGAAACAAAGGTTGAGTATTCTGAAAGGAGATCTGGAGTTATTACCTTGTCATTGACCACCGAAGAGGTTGCTCCGGTATCTACTAGAAAGGGTACCTTTTTCCCGTTGACTTTGATTTTAACTACTGGTTCCCTAGAGTCAAGTTGCATTCTAATTGCACCTAGTCAGTCAGTGGATTCCTCCCTTCTAGGCTGAGATTCTCTATCCGCTTTTCTCTTACGGCAACCTCTCTGGAAATGACCTGGCTTCTTACAATAGTGACATGTAAAAGTTCTCCTCCTAACCTCACTGATTGGATTTCCTTGATTGTCAAATTGGGTCACCGCTACCCTTGTTTTTGCTGGTGGTGCATTCTTCCTTTCCTGCACATCTAATTCGATTCCCATAGCTTTTTGTCTTAATCCATGGGCATCAGGTACTGACCTCCAATCAGGGGTGCTTATTTTCAGGGGATCTCGTATTTCTTTGAGTAACCCTTCCATGAAGGCTTTTGCCAATAGTCTTGATACTCCCTCATTATTTGTATCAAGACCCTCATCTTGGAAAGCCGTTTCCAATATCCGGAAGAAATCGATTACTGATTGTCCCGGTTTCTGCGGTATGGCTGTCATGTTACCTCTCTGTCTGTTTTGTCTGCATAAAATTGTCAAGGGCAGTTAAAAAGGGCTCTCTTGAAGCCTGAGTTCGAGGATTACCCTCTTGGTCATTATCAGCAGGTCTATTTGGTCCAATAGTCTGTGAAAACTCCCCTTGGGTAGTTATAGGTAATTTTAATCTACATAGGTCTTCCCCATCCAACCAGGTCCCTCTGTGTACGGTCAGTACTTGTCTTATGTATCGGGCAAACCCCATAGGAAAGGTAGTTGGATCTGGAGCATTGGACAATAATGCCATACATTCTGGGGCAGACCATGGAGTATAAAGATTAGTTTGAATCTGTCTGGTGTGGGTAACACCCTGTTCATCTACTTCCCTAAAAGGGCGTGTTTGAGTCCTAACAGGGGCTAACCTGCTAGGGTGGTGATAACGGGGTGCTCCACAGGCTAGGCAAGTATCTCTCCAGTCTGGATTTTGTTGACCACAATTACTACAAATCCATCCTGGATTGCCATTATCAGGTGATGGTGATTGTACATCAGGGCACAGTCCGGTGGACGGTGGTATAACCGGCACTGTAGGTGGGGCTGTTATACGGGTTGGGGCAGGATAGGGTGGTGGTTCCTGTTTCTTAGGCACAGGGCTAAATTCTTTGGGGCGTATCCATCTTTTTGTTTTCTCATTATACACCCAGTTTTCTCGCTTAGCGACCTGTGATACTTTAATGCATGCCTCTACCTGTTCACCCCACCCGTTGTCTGCAATTCTTCCTGATTTTGTGTCTTTTATCTCCTTCCATTTTTCTTCATCTAAAGCTTCTTTACCTTTTAGCTTAAAAACTCTTAGTACCACCTTTAAGTCTTTTGCTGCACTACTTCCACATCTATCTTTTATTATTTCATAGCAATTTTCCTTCTTCCGCTGTTCTCCCGTTTCCCATTTTCTTATCCTGTATCACTTATCCCTTCTGTTAGTCCCCCGCCTTAGGTGGTGTATTGGGTAAGCTCAAGACTCAGCTCTACTATACCTCGTTACCTTCTTCCTAAGGTGCTGACTGGAGTTTCTGTTCCTCTTTGTACTACGTGTTTCGTGTACTTGTACGCTATATATGCTGCAAACAGAAGCACTCCCACAACACACAGGGATGTGAACAGGATATCCATTCACTGGGTCTCTTCAGTCATATCTTGTCACAGGCTTATTTTGTGATCCTGTGCTCATTCAATCATACTCTTATCTGTCACAAGGTTTATTCGTAAAGGGTGTTGATTTAAGCTTAGGCGGTGACCTCCCCGAAAGGACGCTGTCACATGACCCAGTTAGGCAATATCACCACTCTTTGAACGGATACCTACTGTGCAGCTTATTTTCTACTTTCCACAATCCTTCAAATCAAAGTAGTCACTCAACAACCTCCTCGATTCCTAATGCGGAACCGTCTATTGTGAAAAACTTGTCCGTCTGGGCTTTGTAGTATGAACTGTTCACCTAGTCTTAGGTTCCGTAATGTCTGACCTCTCAACGTGTTACTCAATGGGATATATGTATTTAATGCTAACAATATCCACCACTGTTCTCCCTTTTTGACATAATGAAACTTTCTTATGTTTGTGTCTGGGATTGTCCCTGCAAATGTCCAATCACCATACCCGTTATGATTTGCATCAGTTCTTCTCCTAAAAATAGCAGTACACAGGCAGAATCTGCAATAACCTCTCATCCGAGCAAAAGTTACATATGTATGTCACACCCGATTTCCTCAGAGTTCTTATACAGACCCGATTTTACGGCCCCCTCCTCTACTAGATTCCCCTTGATACGGTCCTTAGTTAAAATGATATATTATGAAGAGCAGAGAAGAGAAAAATGATCTCTTACCTGGCCAGATGTTTAGGTCTGCTGTTCACAATATCATCAATAACCGGTGTGGTCCGGAGGTCGGGTAATCTTGGAGAGGTGCCTATATCAGGTCCCTGTTCGGGCGCCAGGAAACTGTCGGGATCCTTCAGATACTTCTTTCACCCGAAGGACCGATGTTCTTGGGTGTAGGACACCATATGTCTCTGATTAAATCAGCTCCGTCGAGAAGAATTACACAGACACAAGCTGTATGATACAACTCGGGATGCCTGCCAAGACGCCTCTGGCTTATCAGTTAGGCTTCCATCTTTTATAGCAAAGAATTTTAGTATTTACAGACATGCGCAGTATAAAAATGATTTCACAGCTTGTTTCAATCACAGAGAAAGCCATGGAGGCTGAGAGACAGGAATTTATCTGTTATCTGGTTTCGGTTCTCAAGGGAACAGAAAAGATAAGTTTCAACAAGAAAATGCAACATAGACAGAACTCAATTTAACTCAATAATAATAATAATAATAATAAATTTTATTTTTCTAGCGCCGACATATTCCGCAGCACTTTACATTTCAGAGGGGATTTGTACAGACAATAGACATTACAGCATAACAATAATCACATACAGTAGATTATAGCAAATACCAAGAGGAAAGAGGGCCCTGCTCGCAAGCTTACAGTCTATGAGGAAAGAGGTAGACACGAAAGGTGGGTGGTAACAGTTGCCCTGATTGTATGGACCAGCCATAATGTTAGGTGTATGACAGTACGGACACAGAGGGCTAATGGATGCATAAAGCATGTGGGAGAATGATGCGGGGAACCTGGTTATGGTAAAACTTTTGGCTCTGCCACACAGGGATAGGTTAGGTTAATGTGTTGAGGCGATAGGCCAGTCTGAATTAAGCGTGTCCTGAAAACGCATTTAAATTGTGGGGATTGGGGACTAATCGTATTGACCTGGGAAGTGCACAGGATCTATTCCCCTTATACACTGATATCCAGTGACAGATCTACAATCCGGTTCCATATATCTATGTATGGATTTATCTTATACTCAATAAATACGGTGCACTTATCTCATCTCTACCTTGATAGTGACACTCTCTTAGGAGACATGTTACTCTATGATGGCACTTTCGCACATGGCCACTAGATGGCGCTACAACATTTGACATTTACCTGAATTTTTATATCTACACATGGTTTACACAAATTATATTTTCTTGTGGTAACTCTATACTATTTACCATTAGAAGCTGTGTATTTCTGTAATTATTTGTATGTATACATGATTAATTACCACTTCTGTCTCTGTAAAAACAATCCCCTTTAACCCTTTCCGACATTGGGTGTAAATGTACATTGATGTCGGACTCCCTCCCTTTGATGTGGGCTCCAGCACTGAGCCCACGTTTTTTTTCCGGCACATGATGGACCGGAAATTCCACCCATCGGTGACCCTGTCATGTGATCGCGGGTCACCTTTGGGTTGGCATGACAGCTAGAGGTCTCCAAAAGACCTCTATGGTTTTGCCATTGCTGGATCCTATGAGCGCTGACAATATGGTCGGCGCTCATAGCAAGTGAGCTACACACAGGAGATCTGGTCATTGCCTCTATGTAGCAGAGCCGATAGGGTTATGGCAGCTTCTAATCTCCCATGGACACTATTGAAGCATGCCTGTAGAGACATGGGGAAGTAGTGGGTGCTCCGGTCCGCTAGCCGAAACCACATGGACCAAAGATCGTCCTGCCAAACTCCCGCTGTCATTTTAACGTGGTCAAAATGCTACTCAGACAACACAGGGTGAGGGTAAAACAGTGTGGGCAATGCTTTATTGTACCACAAAACAGGCAGATAACACATAGAACAGTCCCAGCAAAATATCCAAGATGGGGCACATTACAGAGTCTCACCCTCCACTGACCCGCTGGGATAATAGCAGCTGTGACTACAGATCTTCCAGGGTCACTACCCCACCTGTGGCACACAGAGAGGAGGTAACGACAAGCGTAGGAAGATGACAATCCATACAAGGCCAGTTGATCCGAGTATCACAACCTGGCTTCATCTTCCAGGGTCGGTTACTCCACCTGTGGCCCACACACAGAGAGGAGGTCAACAAGTGTAGGAAGATGGCAGTCCATTGAGTCCATACAAGGTACAAGGCCAATTGATCTGAGGATCACAACCCGTCTCCAAACATATCCATGGTTTATCAATGGTCAATAGAGCAGACCTGTATTCTTCTAACCCAGGCTGAAAACCCCTAGGTTGTTTCCTATAGAATGATAGATCTGTGTCCCTCATAATGTAGCCATGATGTAAAATGTCTGCTGTCCTGTCTCTGGTCCTTTTAGGATGTATGGATGTCTTGGCAGAATCTCTCTGGCTGTTTCTCTCTGTCTCTTTACTCTTTATACAGAGGTATGTAACCTATTTTTAGACTTAACAAGTGTCCCTCATTCAGTATTTACATAAAGGGTAAGAATGGAGATGAGATTATTATAGCATTACTTGATTATTTTAACTATTTGCATAGTTTTTCCCTCTCTGCTTTAGAAGCCAACAAACTGGCTCCATAACACAATGCATAATTAGCATATCAGCAATCATCACTAGTGATCAAGGATGAGCGCACAATAAAAGTCAATATCACCGGCTTACACAAACAAAAGTCTGTTTTCTTGACCAACCAGAAATCAACACTTAAATTTGAAAGCCAACATACAGATAACATTCTATTATTCTTTGTTTGCTAAAAATAGTCGTCTGGTTAATTAATATACAATGCTGTATGTCTTACAATGACAACAAAGAAAAAAGTGTTTAAAAATATATAAAAAAAATATATAAAAGTTCAAATCACCCCCCTTTCACCCCATTCAAAATAAAAAGAAAAGAAAACATATACATATTTGGTATCGACGTGTTCAGAATCACTTGATCTATCACTATAAAAAATTAACCCGATCGCTAAACGGCGTAACAAGAAAAAAATCAAAACGCCAGAATTACGTTTTTCTGGTTGCCACAATATTGCATTAAATAACGGGTGTTCAAAAAAAATTGTATCTCCACCAAAATGTCATTAAAAACGTCAGCTCGGCACGTAAAAAATAATCCCTCACCCAACCCAAGATCACGAAAAATGGAGATGTGACGGGTATTGGAAAATGGCGCAATTCTTTTATACTTTACCTAATAAAGAGTTCTTTTTACCGATAAATGTTTGTTTTGGGTCGATTATTTTCTGTTGGTATTTGGTTTAACCTATAAATCTCCCATATAATATTCTCACCTTGAATTTATTCTATAAAACTCCCATATAATATTCTCACCTTGAATTTATCCTATAAAACTCCCATATAATATTCTCACCTTGAATTTATCCTATAAAACTCCCATATAATATTCTCACCTTGAATTTATCCTATAAAACTCCCATATAATATTCTCACCTTGAATTTATCCTGTAAAACTCCCATATAATATTCTCACCTTGAATTTATCCTATAAAACTCCCATATAATATTCTCACCTTGAATTTATCCTATAAAACTCCCATATAATATTCTCACCTTGAATTTATCCTGTAAAACTCCCATATAATATTCTCACCTTGAATTTATCCTCTAAAGCTCCCATATAATATTCTCACCTTGAATTTATCCTATAAAACTCCCATATAATATTCTCACCTTGAATTTATCCTGTAAAACTCCCATATAATATTCTCACCTTGAATTTATCCTATAAAGCCCCCATATAATATTCTCACCTTGAATTTATCCTGTAAAACTCCCATATAATATTCTCACCTTGAATTTATCCTGTAAAACTCCCATATAATATTCTCACCTTGAATTTATCCTATAAAACTCCCATATAATATTCTCACCTTGAATTTATCCTATAAAACTCCCATATAATATTCTCACCTTGAATTTATCCTATAAAACTCCCATATAATATTCTCACCTTGAATTTATCCTGTAAAACTCCCATATAATATTCTCACCTTGAATTTATCCTGTAAAACTCCCATATAATATTCTCACCTTGAATTTATCCTGTAAAACTCCCGTATAATATTCTCACCTTGAATTTATCCTATAAAACTCCCATATAATATTCTCACCTTGAATTTATCCTGTAAAGCTCCCGTATAATATTCTCACCTTGAATTTATCCTATAAAACTCCCATATAATATTCTCACCTTGAATTTATCCTGTAAAACTCCCATATAATATTCTCACCTTGAATTTATCCTGTAAAACTCCCATATAATATTCTCACCTTGAATTTATCCTATAAAACTCCCATATAATATTCTCACCTTGAATTTATCCTATAAAACTCCCATATAATATTCTCACCTTGAATTTATCCTATAAAACTCCCATATAATATTCTCACCTTGAATTTATTCTATAAAACTCCCATATAATATTCCATCCTTGAACGCACGCCGCGTGCATCATGTTTTTGTACAATCTGTGAATAATATATATAGGTTCTTCTCATCTGAGTTATTTTTGAAGGTCAACAAAATACGATTTTCCTGTCATTCATTTCTCACACTCTCGGTATAATAATGACTTTTCCCTGTGTGGGATTTTTGATAAAAAGGTTGACAACTAGTTGGACATCCCCTTCTCATTCCTCATGTTTGGTCCTGTTAAAAATAAAAACACTTACACAAACCTCCCATGGTGGCTCCATTTCAGCGGTGTTGGCACTTGTGTTCTTGGGTCTCTTTTGAGGTTTTTACATCATGTGAGCCCTGTGCCCAATCAGCGCTGACGTCACTGTCCCCACCTACGTCCGAAGGAAGGAACAGTGAAGCTGCCGCTGATTGGGTGCAGGGCTCGTGTGATGTGAGAACCTCACATAAGCCTCGGGACAGTGAGTCTCGACACCGCTGAAGTGGAGCCGGCACGCCAGCGGAGTATGAATGTTTTTATCTTAATGAGGCCAAACATGAGGAATGAGTTCACTGAAAAAAAAAATATATACCGTATTTTTTGGACGATAAGACGCACCTAGGTTTTAGAGCAGGAAATTAGGAAAAAAATTAACGCAAAAAATGTGGTCAACTCTGTACTTAATATCCCCTATCCTGGTATATATGGTCCCTTCACTCCCATCCTGATACACATGGCCATCTCATCCTTACCTAGTATGCATGGATCACTCATCCCTATCCTGGCAGGAATGATCGCCCTCATCCCTATGCTAGTATGATAGCCCCATCCCTATCCTGGTGTGCAGGGCCCCCATCCTTATCCTGGTATGCAGGGCCCCCATCTCATCCTAGTATGCAGGGCCCCATCAGAAAATATTAAAAAAAAATTACACTTACCTACCCAGGGCTCCCTCACAGCGTCCTGCTCCGATGCCAGCAATTGTTTTAGGCTATGTGCCCACGCTGCAGAAATGCTGCAAAATTGTCTGCAGCATTTCCACAACTCCCTGCCGTGGGTAAAATGCATGCGGAATTTGCAAGCGTTTTCCGGCAAAACACAAGCATTTTGCAAGCGTTTTTAGCTTGCATAATGCTAGCACTTTCCAACCGATTTGAAGCATCGCTTGAAAAAGTGATAAACAGGTTGGTCCCACTTGTCAAGCATAGTGCTTGACAAGTGTGACCAACTTTTTACTATTGATGCTGCCTATGCAGCATCAGTAGTAAAAGATAGAATGTTAAAAATAAGAAAAAAATATGTGTATACTTACCCTCTGTTGGCCCCCAAAGTCCTCCCGGTCCTTAGCGACGCTGCCAGCAACTTCCGTTCCCAGGGATGCATTGCGCGAATGACCTCTGATGACGTAGCTGTCACGCAACCGTGACGTCACAAAGGTCATTTGCGCAATGCATCCCTGGGAACAGGAGTTGCTGGCAGCATGGCTGAGGGCCGGGAGGACTCCGGGGGCCGACAGAGGGTAAATATAACCATTTTTTTTTATTTTAATTCTATTTTTTTTTTACAGGAATATGGTACACAGGGCATGGAGGAAAGTCTCCTCCAGACCCTGGGTACCATCCGCACATGAAGCACTCACTTTACGTATAGTGGGCATAGCCACATGTGTAAAGTGCGCTTTTCAATGCAATCCTATAGCAGCGGAATCGCCGAGATTCCGCAAAATTAATGGACATGGTGCGGATTTTACCGCAATGCGATTCCACAGCGAAAAAATCCAAGGCATGGGCACAGCAATTGCGGACTCCCATAGGATTGCATGGGAATGCGTTGTTATAGCGTTATTTGCACAGCTGCCGGAGTGCTCACCGGGACTGTTCATCAGAGATAGCGGTGAGTATTCATTGTTCTTCAGTAGCGCGCAGTGTCAGCCACTGGCTTCCTGCTGCTGCCAGCGGTCACGTGTGCCGCTACATAACAGAAATGAATATTCATTGGATTCATTCATTCATCAGGAGACTATTTGATATTGAACTATATTCAAGCGGGACTAGATGAAGAAAACCCTAAAATCATGTATCATGTTATCCGAAACAGTCAGAAAACTAGCCCCATATTGGCAGATCCCAGACCTCAGACTATATACTGTGTAAGTTTATAAGCCCCTCCAGAGTCAGGAATAGATAGTATGTGAAAATACAGTATATACCGCTCAGGGAACACTTACCTTTCAGAGATAATTTCCATATTCATACTAAATAATGGCACAGATCTCCCAGACATTATGACTGCACATATCCCTAGTCTGTATAACGATATTGCACTCATTCCCTGACAGACTGCAGCATGGCCATTAGTTAGAAGCTGCTAATGATCTTTGGAGCAGGTAAGTTTTCCCTGAGTGGTACGTATTGGGCCGTCTGAAGACTGAGTTTAGTCTAGGATAATTTGTCTGCACTACTAATTAACAGCAGTTACATTACCAAACTAGGGCAGTCCCTATAGGAGAAAAACACAAGAATTATACTGTATTGTCACATACTATCTATTCCTGACACTGGAGGGGCTTATAAACTTACAAAGTATAGTGTGAGGTCTGGGATCTGCCAATATGGGGCTAGTTTTCTGACTGTTTCGGATAACATGATTCATGATTTTAGTTTTTTGTCTAGTCTCACTTGAATATAGGTCAATATTAAATAGTCTCCTGATGAGTCGCCTTTGGTGAGGACGACGAAACCCATAGAAATGAGAGTCTTGGAGAGTGAGTGTGTATACATCACCTCACCCTATGTACTGTACTGAACTGTGGGGTACATGTTTTTTCTTTTAGTCACCTATTGACTAACCTTCAGGGGATGAATTATGGGTATAGTTTTATACTTGGAATTAATAAAACTTAGTTTTATCCTTTTGTCAGCAAACATGAGGAATGACAAGAGACAACCCATTTAAGAAGATTCAATTTTGGCTAAAACTATTCCAACATTATGAACACAAAAAAGGCTTCTCCCCTATGTGACATCTCTGATGTTTATTAACAGTTGACTTCCAAGAAAAACATTTCCCACATTAAGAAAATGAAAAAGGTTTCTCCTCTGTGTGACTGCTCTGATGTCTAACAAGAAGCACTTTCTGGTTAAAATATTTCCCACATTAGCAGGAAAAAGGCTTCTCTCCTGTGTGAGTTCCATGGTGATTAACCAATTGTGATTTTCGGTTAAAACATTTCCCACATTCTGAACATGAATATGGCTTCTCTGCTGTGTGAATTCTCTGATGTGCAATAAGAGTTGAATTCTGAGTAAAACATTTCCCACATTCTGAACAGGAAAAAGGCTTCTCCCCTGTATGAGTTCTATGGTGTTCAACCAAATGTGATTTCCGGTTAAAACATTTCCCACATTCTGAACATGAATATGGCTTCTCTGCTGTGTGAATTCTCTGATGTGTAACTAGAGTTGAATTCTGAGTAAAACATTTCCCACATTCTAAACATGAAAAAGGCTTGTCTCCTTTGTGAGTTCTTTGGTGTTCATCAAGATGCCATTTCTGGTTAAAACATTTCCCACATTCTGAACAGGAAAAAGGCTTCTCCCCTGTGTGAGATCTATGGTGAATAATAAGAGTCCCTTTGTGCTTAAAACATTTCCCACATTCTGAACAGGAAAAAGGCTTCTCCCCTGAGTGAGTTCTATGGTGAATAATAAGAGTCCCTTTGTGGTTAAAACATTTCCCACATTCTGAACAGGAAAAAGGCTTCTCACCTGTGTGAGTTCTATGGTGATCAACCAATTGTGATTTCCGGTTAAAACATTTCCCACATTCTGAACATGAATATGGCTTCTCTTCTCTGTGAATTCTCTGATGTGTAACAAGACTTGAATTCTGAGTAAAACATTTCCCACATTCTGAACATGAAAAAGGTTTCTCCCCTGTGTGAGTTCTCTGGTGGGCAACAAAATGTGCTTTGTGTGCAAAATATTTCCCACATTCTGAACATGAAAAAGGCTTCTCCCCTGTGTGAGTTCTCTTGTGGGAAAGAAAACATGATTTCTGTCCAAAACATTTCCCACATTCTAAACATGAAAAAGGCTTCTCTCCTGTGTGGATTCTCTGGTGTTCAACACAATGTGATTTATTGTTAAAACATTTCCCACATTCTGAACAGGAAAAAGGCTTCTCCCCTGTGTGAATTCTCTGGTGTTTAACACAATAGGATTTATTATTAAAACATTTCCCACATTCTGAACAGGAAAAAGGCTTCTCCCCTGTGTGAGTTCTCTGATGTGCAATAAGATTTGATGTATTTATAAAACTTTTCCCACATTCTGAACATGAAAAAGGCTTCTCTCCTGTGTGGGTTTTTTGGTGTGCATCAAGATTCCCTTTGTGGTTAAAACATTTCCCACATTGTGAACATGAATATGACTTCTTTGCTTTAGGAGCAGTTTGTGTTTTAATGCCTCTTTTGTGACTTTGATTTTCCTTAGTAGTCAATAATGAATCAGAAGATGGGACCTGTTTCATAGGATCAGATGACAGATCTTTGCTGTGAATGGATGATGATATATCTGGAGTAATGGCATTCACTTCATCTGTCAATGGAAAAACAGATAAGGCAGGTTACAGTTAATACAATAGTTAGGGTTACTGTTAGGCTAAAGTAAGGGTTATTGTTAGGGTTACTGTTAGGCTAAAGTCAGACTAAAGTTAGGGTTACTGTTAGGGTTAAATGGTTAAAATGGCCCGTCAGTTTTATAGTGCAGAGGAGGCTTATGCACTTTTATGTTCTGACAGTGAAGAAAGTGCAGTGTCAGATGGCGATGTGGATTTTGAGGGCTTTAGTAGCAGCAACAGTAATAGATCAGAAATGAGCAGTGATTCTGGTCCATCCTCACACACAAGGACCAGTACAACAAAAAGGAGAAATAGCGCTTCTGGAGAAATGTCTCCAACTCAGGGAACAATGCCCAGTACTAGTGCTGTCCCTAGTGCTCTTGCATTGGCGCACACCAATGACAAATTGCACTACAACTTTTGGGGTCCAATTTCTCCTGTTACCCTTTGGAAAAAAAATGGAGGGTGAAAAGATCATTTTTTGTGGAAAAAACATGACTTTTTATTTTCACGGCTCTACGTATTTAACTTCTAAGAAGCACTTGGAAGCTCAAAACGCCCATCACACATTTCCTTGGGGGGGTCTAGTTTCCAAAATGGGGTCACTTGTTGTGGGTTTCCACTGGTTACACACATCAGGGGCTCTCCAACCACGACATGGCAACCGCTAATTATTCCAGCATATTTTACATTCAAAAAGTTAAATGGCGCGCCTTCCCTTCTCAGCCCTGCAGTGTGCCCAAACAGTAGATTTCCCCCACATATGGGGTATCATCGGCATGCTCAGGAGAAATTGCAAAACAAAATGTATAATCCATTTTCTCCTGTTACCCTTGCGAAAGTAAAAAAAACTAGGTCTAAAGGAAATTTCTTGTTATAGAAATGTTTATTTTTTCCTTCCACATTCCATTCATTCCTGTGAAGCACCTGAAGGGTTAATAATCTTCTTGAATGTGGTTTTGAGCACGTTGAGGGGTGCAGTTTTTTGAATGGTGACACTTTTGGGTATTTTCTGTCATATTGACCCCCCAAACACTTCAAATGTGAGGTGGTCCCTGAAAAAATGGTTTAGTAAATTTTGTTGTAAAAATGAGAAATCGCTGGTCAACTTTTAACCCTTATAATCTCCTAACAAAAGAAAATTGTTTCCAAAATTGTGCTGATGGTAGACATGTGGGAAATGTTAATTTATTAACTATTTTGTGCTATATGACTCTCTGATTTAAGAGCATAAAAAAATGTGAATATTGCAAAATTTTCAAAATTTTTGTCAAGTTTCCTTTTTTTAACAAATAAAGGCAAGTCATATCAAATAAATGTTACCACTATCATAAAGTACAATATGTCACAAGAAAACAGTCTCACAATCACCAGGATTCATTGAAGCATTTTAGAGTTATGACCTCATAGAGTGACACTGGTCAGAGCTGAAAAAATTGGTCACAAAGGCAAAAACAGGCTCTGGCATGAAAGGGTTAATATTTTGTTGCACAACCTTTTGAGGCAATCACTGCGATCAAACGATTCCTGTAACTGTCAATGAGACTTATGTGGTGCTCTGATTACATATTCCTCTGTATTGGCTTATGACAGGTCGCTGACCCCTCACTGACCTGCCCCCATTATTACATAATGCATATAATAGCATTGATATTATTGGTGATAATGCCTATAATATTGTGGCTATTGTGAGGCTTAGAAAAAAAATTACATCCAGCAAATTATCACCGGCGATGGCGGCGCCTGCGTAGTAGCGTCTATAAGAGACTACACTCATCACTGTCCCCAATCTCCTCTTTTTCCTGTACTGATCTGGCTGTTCATCACTACAACGACATTCTTAGAAGCACCTTTGACCAAGTAGCGCCCCTCACCCTCAGAACTTCCAAACACAGAGTAAAACAGCCCTGGCTCACATCGCAAACTCAACTTCTCCAGCGATGCTCTAGGAGTGCTGAACGCCTATGGAGAAAAACCTGCACACCAGAAGACTTCATCCACTTCAAATTTATGTTAAGAACCTATAACGCTGCCCTTCACCTCGCCAAACAGAACTACTTCACCACCCTGATCTCACTAGCCAACAACCCCAAGAAACATTTTGACACCTTTCACTCCCTCCTCAGGACAAAAGCACAAGCCCCTATCACTGACATTTGTGCTGATGACCTGGCCTCCCACTTTACAGAAAAAATAGATAATATCCATCAGGAAATCTGCACCCAACCACCAAGTGCTGTGATTCCCATGGCTCACTTTCCACATTTGATCCCATCACAGAAGAAGTCTCCAGACTCCTGTCTTCTTCTCGTCCGACTACATGCACGACCGACCTCATTCCCTCACATCTCCTCCAGTCTCTCTCTCCAGTCATCACAACTCACCTAACTACAATCTTTAACCTCTCCTCGGGCATTTTCCCATCCTCCTTCAAACAAGCCATCGTTACTCCATTACTAAAGAAACCCGCTCTCAACCCATCCTGCACTAACTACAGACCAGTCTCCAATCTCCACTTCATCTCTAAACTTTTGCAGCGCCTAGTCTACTCCCGGCTTACCCATTACCTCTCCACTCACTTCCTCCTAGACTCTTCACAGTCCGGCTTCCGCCCCTACATTTGACTTAAAATGCACTCAAAGTGACCAATGACCTTCTGACAGCAAAACGCAATGGTCACCACTCTCTGCTCATTCTTCTCGACCTTTCTGCATCTTTCGACACTGCTGATCACCGTCTCCTACTCTCTAGGCTCCAATCACTGGGCATTTAGGACACTGCTTTCTCCTGGTTCTCTTCCTATCTTTCCGACTGCTCCTTCAGAGTTTTGTTCTCTGGCTCCACGTCATCTCCTCTTCCTCTCAATGTCAGGGTACCTCAGGGCTCAGTCCTTGGCCCTCTTCTCTTCTCCCTCTACACCACCCCAATTGGACAAACCATCAGCAGATTTGTCTTTCAGTAACATCTTTATGCTGATGACACACAATTATACATGTCATCCCCCACCTTAGCCCCGCTGTACTACAGAACTCCAGTGACTGTCTGTCCGCAGTCTCCAACATCATGTCCGTTCTCTATCTGAAACTCAACCTCTCAAAAACGGAAATTCTTCTGCTCCTGCCGTCTACTAATCTCCCTAAATCTGACATTTCCCTCTCGTGGGTGGCACCATAATAACGCCATGGTAGCAGGCGCGCTGTCTGGGTGTTGTTTGACACCAATCTCTCCTTCACATCCCATATACAATCTCATGCCCGCTATTGCCGCTTACACCTAAAGAACATCTCTAGAATCCGCCTTATCACCATGGAAACAACAAAAACCCTCACTGTAGCATTGATCCACTCCCGCCTGCATTATGGGCAGCATGGTGGCTCAGTGGATAGCAACATCTGTAAGGAGTTTGTATGTTCTCCCTGTGTTTGCGTGGGTTTCCTCCAGGTACTCAGGTTTCCTCCCACATTGCAAAGATAGGGAATTTAGATTGTGAGCCCCATTGGGGACAGTGATGATAATGTGTGCAAACTGTAAAGCGCTGCGGAATATGTTAGCGCTATATAAAAAATAAAGATTATTATTACTGCAATGCTCTATTAATTGGCCTCTCCGTTACTCTACTATCCCCTCTCCAGTCCATCCTTAATGCTGATCTGTCACAGGACAGTGATATCCCACCTGGGACTATTTAATAAAGTTAAAAAAAAAATTAAAAAAAAGTGTTAAAATGATTAAAAAAAAAATTGCCAAATAAATTAGAAAAAAAAAAAAATATTCCCCCAAATAAATGCATTTTTTGGAAATAAAAAAAAAAAAAAAACAATAAAAGTACACATATTAGATATCGCCGCGTCCGTAACGACCCGCCCTATAAAACTGTCCCATTAGTTAACCCCTTTAGCGAACCCCTTAAAAAATAAAAAAAAACGAAGCAAAAAATAATGATTTATTATCATACCGCCAAACAAAAAGTGTAATAACGCGCGATCAAAAAGACGCATATAAATATCCATGGTACCGCTGAAAACGTCATCTTGTCCCGCAAAAAACGAGCTGCCACACAGCATCATCAGCGAAAAAATAAAAAAGTTATAGCTCGCAGAATAAAGCGATGCAAAAATAATTATTTTTTATATAAAATAGTTTTCATTGCATAAAACCGACAAAAACATAAAAAAAGACCTAAATGAGGTATCGCTGTAACCGTACTGACCCGAAGAATAAAACCGCTTTATCAATTTTACCGCACGCGGAACGGTGTAAGCGCACTCCCCCAAAAGAAATTCATGAAACGCTGGTTTTTGTTCATTCTGCGTCCCAAAAATCGGAATAAAAAGCGATCAAAAAATGTCACGTGCCCGAAAAAGGTACCAATAAAAACGTCAACTCGTCCCGCAAAAAATAAGACCCCTCATGACTCAGTGGGTCAAAATACGGAAAAATTATAGCTCTCAATACGTGGTGATGCAAAAACTATTTTTACAATAAAAAGCGTCCTTTAGCGTGTGACAGCCGCCAAACATAAAAACCGCCATAAATAGTAAATCAAATCCCCCGTTATCACCCCCTTAGTTAGGGAAAAATAATAAAATAAAAAAAAAGTATTTATTTCCATTTTTCCATTAGGGTTAGGGCTAGGGGTTAGGGCTAGGGTTAGGGCTGAGATTAGGGTTAGGGGTGTGTTGGGGTTCGGGTTGGAGTTAGAATTGGGGGTTTCCATTGTTTGGGCACATCAGGGGCTCTCCAAATGCAACATGGCGTCTGATCTCAATTCCAGCCAATTCTGAGTTGAAAAAGTCAAATGGTGCTCCTTCCCTTCCAAGCTCTGCCATGCGCCCAAACAGTGTTTTACCCCCACATGTAGGGTATCAGCCTACTCGGGACAAATTGCAAAACAATTTTTGGGGTCCAATTTCTCCTGTTACCCTTAGGAAAATAAAAAATTGGGGGAAAAAATGATTTTTTTATTTTCACGTCCGAGCGTTATAAACTTCTGTGAAGCACTTGGGGGTTCAAAGTGCTCACCACACATCTAGATAAGTTCCGTGGAGGGTCTAGTGTCCAAAATGGGGTCATTTGTGGGGGGTTTCCACTGTTCAGGTACATCAGGGGCTCTCCAAAGGCAACATGACACCCGCAGACCATTCCATCAATGTCTGCATTCCAAAACGTCACTACTTCTCTTCCGAGCCCCGAGGTGTGTCCATACAGTAGTTTTCTCCCACATATGGGGTATCAGCATACTCAGGACAAATTGGACAACACCTTTTGGGGTCCAATTTCTCCTGTTACCCTTGGGAAAATAAAAAAAATGGGGACTAAAAGATCATGTGTGTGGAAAAAATACGAATTTTTTATTTTCACGCCCGGGCGTTATAAACTTCTGTGAAGCACTGGGGGGTTCAAAGTGCTCACCACACATCTAGATAAGTTCCTTGGGGGGTCTAGTTTACAAAATGGTGTCATTTGTGGGGGTTTTCCACTGTTTTGGTACATCAGGGGTTTTCCAATCGTGACATGGTGTCCGATCTCAATTCCAGCCAAAAACGTCAAATGGCGCTGCTTCCCTTCCGAGCTCTGCCATGCGCCCAAATAGTGGTTTACCCCCACATGTGGGGTATCAGCGTACTCAGGACAAATTGCACAATAACTTTTAGGGTCCTGTTACCCTTGGGAAAATAAAAATTGGGGTGAAAAGATCATTTTTGTGGAAAAAATATGATTTTTAAATTGTACCGCTGTACGTTATAAACTTCTGTAAAGCCCTTGTGGGTTCAAAGTTCTCACCACATATCTAGATAAGTTCCTTAGGGGGTCTAGTTTCCAAAATGGGGTCACTTGCGGGGGGTTTCCACTGTTTAGGTACATCAGGGGCTCTCCAAACGTGACATGGCGTCCGATCTGAATTCCAGCCAATTTTGCATTGAAAAAGTCAAACGGCGCTCCTTCCATTCTGAGCTCTGCCATGCGCCGAAACAGTTATTCCCCCCCCCACCAATCAGGTATCAGCGTACTCAGGACAAATTGCACAATAACTTTTGCAGTCCAATTTCTCCTGTTACCCTTGGTAAAATAAAAAAAATTGAACCAGAAAAAAAGTTAGATGTTCATTTTTTTTTAAATATTCAAAAAAATTCCTGTGACGCACCTAAAGGGTTAATAAACTTCTTGAATGTGGTTTTGAGCACCTTAAGGGGTGCAGTTTTTAGAATGGTGTCACTTTTGGGTATTTTCTATCATATAGACCCCTCAAAGTGGCTTCAAATGTGATGTGTTCCTAAAAATAAAATGGTGTTGTAAAAATGAGAAATAGCTGGTCAACTTTTAACCCTTATAACTTCCTAACAAAAAAAAATTTTGGTTCCAAAATTGTGCTGATGTAAAGTAAACATGTGGGAAATGTTAGTTAGCAAGTTTTTTGTGTGCCGTATCTCTGTGATTTAAGGGCATAAAAATTCAAAGTTGGAAAATTGCGAAACTTTCAAAATTTTTGCCAAATTTCCGTTTTTCTCACAAATAAACGCAAGTTATTTGAATGAAATTTTACCACTAACATGAAGTACAATATGTCACGAGAAAACAATGTCAGAATCACCGGGATCCATGGAAGCGTTCCAGAGTTATGACCTCATAAAGGTACAGTGGTCAGAATTGTAAAAATTGGCCCGGTCATGAACGTGCAAACCACCCTTGGGGGTGAAGGGGTTAAAACACATTTGTTCAGAGCGGCCTATCACGTTCACTAATCAAAGTCATTGTATGTGTAAGTGTGCGTGTGTATCCCATTCACTATCTCCATCCATCCCTCAATCCCACAAGATGGTTGGACCATCATTGTAAATACACCATTGTAAATACACACCTGTACTCTGTATCTCCCCCACCTCATTGTAGATTGTAAGCTCTCACCAGCAGGGTCGTCTTATTTTGCTTTAATTATTGTATTGTTAACATTGTTACTTATGACTTGTGTTTTGAAACTGTTAAACTGTAAAGCGCTGCGGAATATGTTGGCGCTATATAAATAAACATTATTATTATTATGTAATAATGGGGGGCAGGTCAGTGAGGGATCAGCGACCTGTCATAAGCCAATACAGATGAATATGTAATCAGAGCACCACATGAAGCCCCGCCCACAGCCCCGCCCCAGAGCACGAGAATCTCATTAACTGAAAACTACAAATACAGATTACACAACAGTAAACCAGAGTTGCCCTCATTTATGGTGGACCATTGGAGCTACTATGGATCCTGAGCAGAAGATTAGAGAAATAATATTGCTCCCCATTTCAGGAGAGATTGTGCAGTAATCTAAATTCCTTAGGATCAGAAACAATGTAATTTATGATGTGGAGTGAATCCATGACACCAGGGCTGGAGCCAACACATCTCCTGCAGGCGGGAATAAATGTATATTACAGCCCTCAGCCACGCACAGCTTAGAGATCTATCAGGGCACAGGTGGAATGTTTGTCCTGTAGATTATCACAATCCTCCTGGAAGTTAGTTGGTTTTAATACAAATTGAAAAGTCAGGATAAACGGAAACTCTGCTGTTATTGGACAGAAATTCACACTTGGCCTCACTGCACATTTACTGGTGTCACTCATAAAAGGGAAGATTGGCCAGAAAGACTGGACCTGGTCTTGTAGGGACCATGAGACATTCAGCAGCACAGAAGGGAGAGAAGATTCATCCGATAAGATCTCAGGGATCTAGGAAGCCAACAGCATCATTACCCTCCGCTTTCTCTTACAGGCCCAGCATGTGATTTCCTATCTTGTCAGCACATTCTACGTACGCTGTCATTTGGCTTTATAGTTACAGAGCTGGGCAGGTAACGGTCAGCGTCTCCTAATGTGAAGGAGAGAATGGCTGATGAAATTATTAACCCTTACATAAGTCAGTTCAGATATGGTGTACCAAGATGGCATCTGTGTCTTCAGACAACACCCTGGAAGGAATCCTTGGAATGCAGAAGCTGAGATACTGGATACCATATATGGAAGTGAAGCTGAAATGGACCTATCATAGACTGACACTGGCTACTCAGAAGATTGTGTGACACCCATTTCCTGTCTCTCTGTCATAAGAATAAACTTCAGTTGTGTGCAAGCCTTTGCTGAGAAAGGAGTAGACATCTAACTCTGTGTTCAGTGTGACTCTTGAAGCGTGCACTCGGCCTCTATTGGGTCAGGTACAAGCAATCATATAGATCTCGCTTTAAGGGATCACCCTCACACTAATCCCAGGGGTTAGGCGGATCCTCCAGGTTGTAAGTTCTATAGAAAAGGGCTTTCAATGCCCAAAGTCATTTGAACAGTTTTGGGTGGAGGAGAATGTTGTGGTCTAGAGGCAAAATGGTGATCATGGTAATACGGCAGGACTACCACACCGATAAAGCAGCCACAGCCGGTGACCGAGAGGAATCTGTGACTTCTCTGCATTCAGTGGTTACAACTCACCTGGGTAGTCATATGTGGGAATCTCCTCTTTACACCACTCATCTTCTCTCACATATGTCTCTGTAGTATTAATATGGGTCAGATCTTCACCCTGAAACAAATATTGTAAAAGTCACAGACAGATGGAGAAGTCCCATCTATGATCAGCTCTAATCCTGCCATCTCCACCGTTCTCATTACACAAGTATAAAACATATAATACTGGTAGATACAGCAAGACTGAGCACAAGACCTTCACAGCTGTCTACACATCATAGAGGAGATCTCCTGACACCTTCTCCATCTACCTGATGATCCTGAGGAACATTGGGATCTTCTTGCTTACAGTCCTGTGGAAGAAGAGGACGGGGACATCTCTCTGGTGTTGTCCTCTTACTGGATAGATCTGGAGGAAACACATACAGGGATTGAATTCATTCTCTACATACAGATAATTATAGGCCGTGTGTATATAGTCCTATTACCTGGAGATGTGAGGAGCTGGGGAACCTCCATTATGACATTCTTGTACAGATCGCTGTGTCCTTCTAAATACTCCCACTCTTCCATGGAGAAATAGACAGCGACATCCTGACACCTTATAGGAACCTGACACATACAATGATACCGTCATCCCCCGATCCCTTCATAGCGTTACTGTATAATGTCCCAGCATTCCCAGCAGTGTCACCTCTCCAGTCAGCAGCTCAGTCATCTTGTAGATGAGTTCTAGGATCTTCTGGTCATTGATGTCCTCATGGATCAGGGGTTGAGGTGGAGGCCCCGTGATTGGGCTCAAGGGTCTTCCCCATCCCTCAGACACAGGGTCCTGACAGCGATCACTAGAGGTCTTCCTCACCACTGTGTAATCCTGGTTATGGAGAGACACATGAATAAATCTCACTACAGACATTTCCAGAGTCCTCACCTCTCCAGTTCTGTCCATCTGTTATTCCCATAGATAAGAATGATGTAATGTGAGGTCATCAGAATCTCTCACCTCTCCAGTGAGACAGAAGAGGATCTCTAGGGTGAGGTGCAATATCCTCTCCGCCATCTTGTCTCTGTCCATATCCATCCTTGATGGGTAAATCAGGAAAATTCTCTTCTGTAGAAGATCTTCACTGAGAGGATCCGATATTGTAGAGACCTGAATGAGAAGAAGATGATCCGATGTAACATCATAAGAATCCTGTGTAATAATACAATTACTGGAGATAATAAGAGAAACATATGAGGAGATTTATTATCTTACAGGGTTTAGTTTTCTTCCCTGACATCTACTAATAAAACCTATATATTTAGGCCACAGACAACAAGCAGCTTCCTCCTCGGAGTCGGCAGCTGAACATGTTCCTCATAGACTCATCTTCCATAACGCTAATTCTCGTCTCATTACCGACACTGGAATCGGCATTAGCAATACTGCAGGAGATATTCATTACACGTGACATGAGAAATAACTCCTTCATGATGAGGACGACATCTTCATCTTCTAATACGGCTCTAGAGACAGATTTGGCCAGAGTCGGTCACTGCCTCCATCCCCACCGGCCGTCTATATGAAGGTTTCCCGTCTTCCCCACACTGGAATCTTCTATCACGTTAGATCTCAGCTCTGAGTCACACACAGAAGTTTGAGGCTTTTAGAAAAGATTTTTTGTTTCCACAATCAACGCGGACAGAAATGATTGGATCCCAAAGTCTCCATGTACAGTGATTTATGGGGATTATTTCTGGCCTAAGACTTTCCTATATTACAAGAAAAACTCCAGAAAAAGCTGACATTAAAAAGTTTCTAATGAAAAATTGGCTCCAACAATTCTTGTAAAAAGAAAAACATAAAGCAGAAGACACGTTTTACTATTTTTTAACAAGTGAAACATTTTTTTTTTACAAATTAACTCCTTTTGGAACCATAACATAGATGTACACCGCAGGGACGGCACAGGAGCGGCTGCAACAAAAACCATGGCAGTTTAAAGGGAAGGTGCCATCAAAGCCGGATGTGGCGTTGGCGTGCTTTCCACTTGCCGGATGTGGTATTGGCGTGCGTTCCACTTGCCGGATGTGGCGTCGGCGTGCGTTCCACTTGCCGGATGTGGCGTCGGCGTGCGTTCCACTTGCCAGATGTGGCGTCAGCATGCGTTCCACTTGCCGGATGCGGCATTGGCGTGCGTTCCACATGCGGCATTGGCGTGCGTTCCACATGCGGCATTGGTGTGCGTTCCACATGCGGCATTGGCGTGCGTTCCACATGCGGCATTGGCGTGCGTTCCACATGCGGCATTGGCGTGCGTTCCACATGCCGCATGTGGCATTGGCGTGCGTTCCACATGCCGCATGTGGCATTGGCGTGCGTTCCACATGCCGCATGTGGCATTGGCGTGCGTTCCACATGCCGCATGTGGCATTGGCGTGCGTTCCACATGCCGCATGTGGCATTGGCGTGCGTTCCACATGCCGCATGTGGCATTGGCGTGCGTTCCACATGCCGCATGTGGCATTGGCGTGCGTTCCACATGCCGCATGTGGCATTGGCGTGCGTTACACATGCCGGAAATAAAAGGCTGTGGACCGCGCATCATCAAGCCAACTCGGTTGCATATTCTACTTCTATGTGGTTGAAGAAACCACAAGTTATTTTGGCGTGCGTTCCACTTACTGGAAACACTAGGTTGTGGAGTGCACGCCTCTGCCTCATGGGACACAATTAGTAGTCCGCCTTCATTTGAGTGTCGCAGATTTTTTCCTTGCGGCTCACGCACCTTTATGGCACCCTGGTGTGCGTTTCAACCACCGGAAGTACCATGGTATGTATTTCATACTCCCCTCCCCCCCCATTTAGCTCAGCACTATGGCACCTGACCTCCTATCACAAGGATAAGTCCCCTGATGACTCAGCTTGGAAGAAACGCATTGGGCCCTTCCATGGGGGTGTGCAGGGCTTGTTTAGCATAGGGGGAGCTGTGGACAGTCAGGGGGGAGTCTTGGGGATAGACTACTGTTAGCCCTTTAGGGTCTTGTAGGGAATTTTCTTCCCCTTGTCCTATATGGAGCATCCTGGACCCAGGATCTCCTTTTCCTCCCGCACCCCCTTCATGAATGGCTGAGCTTGTGCCTTTCCTCACTTATTGCTCTGGCATATTTCGGGTGGTAACTCTATTAATGTCATCCAGATTCCAGTCATTACTGTTATATGCAGCCAGAATCTGTCAGTCATTGTTTGCGGGGTTCTGTGGGATTCTCCCAGATCCATAACGTGAGATTCTGGGACTTGCTGGTTGCAGTTCGGCCATTGCAAGTGGGAATCATTCCTCCTGATCGGGCTGTGCTCCTCACGCCCCTTTATTTGTGACTTCACCGATACATTTATATTAATTCACTCTGGGGGACACAAAATTGTTTTTATCCTACTATCTTACTAAAGGTTATGTTTTATCTCCCGTCCACCACACTCCAGCGGTGATGGAAATATATACATTTCATACAGATCTCACTTGCATATATCCTTATATACTGATAGACACATTTTCATAGCTATCTTGAACCTTATAATCAATTGCTGAAAATGACCTACTAACCCCATGAGCCAGTCTGGAGAACCAGCATAGTCTCATGGTAGCATTGTCTTGTGATATATCAGCCAGCCATGGGAAAGGAGGAAGTTGGACCAGATGCACTAGCTGATATCGGAGGTTTGCTGACATTGCTAGACAATGCATAAGAGTAAATCATATAATGCTAAATCACCCTCATGTCGGACACTGCCATATAAGTTCATTTACTCAAATAGTCAATAGCATTAAAACACAAACCTTATGTTAATTGACTAACCACTCCTTTCTGTATGTAATTATAAAACCATATACGCGTATGTGCAATAAACCAGCAGAGTCCTGCTGGAAAGAGATACTGCTAACAAGGTGTTTAGGGTGTCTTTTCTGTTGAGCGCTCAATGAGACTCTGTTCTAATTAGGACAGGCCGCAGCACACAGAAATATATCTATCCAAATTTCCATATCATCTGGCGCAGAGACGCGGGGCTGTGGACGAAACGCACGGGGACCCTGCTGACCAGAGAGACGGAGGTGCCGACTAAGGCCTTGGCTCATGGGGACGGAGATTTGCGCAACTCCATAAGGTAAGAAAATCTGGTTATCTTACCAGAATGTCCCCTGTGCCCAGTCCGGGTCTGTACCTCTAGCCGGTCAGGTGTGGTCACCACCGCATTCCCAGGTAGTGTAAAAGTCCACACCCTTATCCAAACCCTGGGATAAGCCAAGGTGTCTGCTTTGGGTCCTGTTTGTGTCTAGATCCGGGATAGAGCTGGTGGAACGGTGATTGATTGTGCATGTGGTTGCTGGGAAACCGATATCTGAGATTCAACTTCCCCTGCTAAGTCCTCACAAATAAACCTGTACACAGGGAGGACAGGAGAAGCCTATCCAGGTATGGGTTGTGGGGGCTTAGAGAGATATCACTAGTCTAGTCTCCTATCAAGCTATCACATATACACCCATGCATCGGAAGGGACAGGAGTACCCAGATCGCCAGGCACGTGGTAGTGTTTAGCTTGGGGGAAATATCGCAAGCCAAATCACTTGACAGGTTGCCACCGATTCACCTGTACATCGGAAGGACAGGAGAGGCCAGCCAGGTACAGATGGTGGCAATTTTGTGGGAGTTATCACTGATTCCTGTTACCGGCGGGACAACCGGTACAGTGTGTTAACATTCCCGGGTGACCGAGCGTAGTACACCAAGTGTGATTGGCAGTTGTTGGTTACCAGAGCTGCTTGTGCTACGTGTCACTAAAGAGGGCCTCGATTTCTCCCCGGACGTCTATATGTGCATCAACGAAGATCTGAAGCAGAAAGTTTTTTTCCTTTTCTTTTACACTTCCTCTTTTGCCCGTAGGGTGCTTCTCTGATATTTTTCATATTGTCACATTTGTTCTGTACTCTGCTTTTCCCTTGTTTTATCTTGCATTTGGTGGAAGTTTTTTACTGTAGTGTGAGAATTTTTGGGAATGCTGGGTTGTTGAATATATACCATTGTCTCAGTTTGCTCTTTTGTTTCCATTGTTCTCAGAAGATTTTACTGAGAGATGCAGGCAGAGGAAAGGGGAAGTGTGTGTATCCTCCATTTGTGCACGGACATTTTATTGCTGGAAGTTGTACTGAATTTTGGATTTTTGATTTCTTTTTGGAGGTGTTCTTTTCAAGTTTTACCAACTTCTTGAATATTCTTTGTTTTCTTTTTTCTCCATTTTTTGAGTTTTTATTAGCTTTCCATTTTCTTTTGAAGTTTTTATAAATATTTTGGTTTTTTTTTGCTTTTTTCTTTCCTTTTTAAGCAAGTTTAAAAAAAGGGTTGTGAAGTTTTTGAAGTTTTAATCACCTTTATCTTTGAAGTTTTTGGAATAGACATAGTAAGTGTTATTCAGAAAGTTAAGAATGTAGATTTACAGGGGCAGCTTTTAAGCTGCAGCATGGCATAATGCATTAAGAAAAAAGGGAAGTTAGTTGAGCTGAATTGAAGTCCGCGTTTTATAAAGTGGCAGCGGATTTACAGCATAGAAGTACTGAGAGTTAGGTGAACAGGAAAGGATTATTTTTACGTGTACAAGAGAGAAAAAAGTGTTTTCAGCGGAATTCTAAGCTGTGCCGTCTGTGAGGCACCCCGCTTCCCACTCCCCCGGGAGAAGGCACAAGTCCAAGCATGCCTTCTCTGACTGCAGAAAAGGGGAAGGAGTCCGCTGCTCCTTCCCTCTCCTCCCTCTCCACTCCTCCCTCATCTATTTTTCCTCCTATATTTCCTCCTCCCTCATCTTTTCCCTCTGTCTTTCCTCCTCCCTCATCCCCCTCGTCTTCTCTCTCCCCTCTTCTTCTATCACCTTCCTCCTCTCCTCCCTCTTTCTTTTTTCATCTCCCCACCTTTCCACTCTCTCCTCTACCCCTCCCTGCTCCTCACCCTCTCTCCCACCTCTCAGTTCATTGTCACCAGCTGGGCCAGTGCCAAATCCAGAAAATGAGGTGTCCTTATCTCCACAGGGCATCCTCTCTAAAGAGCCAGCTAGGATACCAGGAGAAGAAAGTGAAACACTCCCTACACATAACACCACAGGTGCCCCCCCAATACAACAGCTAGCAGAAGGGAGGTGTGAGTCATCAGCGTTTGCAGCTGCTGGGTCTTACAATGAGGATCCTAAGTGCCAGGCAGACCTGCAACCTCAGAAGAGGGGAGCACCCACACAATGTCAAAGTTTCTCCTCTGATGAATATGAAGAGGGGACAGCATACATGCTGCCCAGTACTAGGTGAAGAAACCCACAGACACCAAGTAGGCAGGGGCAGATAGAGCCAGAACTCTTACACTATGTGCCCTTCACCCCTAGTCAGGTGTTGAGTATTCTGAAAAATCTGCCAGACCCAGATATGGACCCCATGCCATTTTACTGAAGAATGCAGCAGAGCCAGCAAACATCTGCAATCGAGGATTGATCTCTGGTCCATAATGGAATTAAAAGCAGGTGAAACACTCTGGCCAATCATGAAGGAACACTTCAAGCTTCCATCAGAATTAGATGTGCACTCCTGGGAGTCAGGATCAAAGCTAATTGAGCAGCTCAGAGAGTAGGCCAAAGCCAGACAAGCACTCAGCCTACATAACATGAGCCAGGCCGAGACAGAGTCTGTAGACAAGTTTCATGGCAGAGTGAGGCAAGTATTCCAAGACTTAGGCTTCACTATTCATGATCAGATACACAAACAAATGTTGGCAGAGGCCTTTAGGCATGGACTAAGAGAACCAATCAAGAAGCTGCTGACAGTGACCAGGCCTGAGTACAGGTCAATAGCCGTAGATGCCCTGCTCGCAGTAGCCAGAAGAATTCAGTCCCACCCAGGAGTGCGGAAGACAGCCCCTCCTATGGTGGCCACCGATGTGGAAGAGCACCCACCCTGCAGGGACGGGAGACCCATCAGGTGTTACAACTGTGGCAACCTTGGTCATTTCCGGAACCAGTGCACAGCACCCCGGCAGCCCAGGACATCACGCAGGGGAATAGGCCAAGCAAGAAACACAGGAAACAGTGAAGAACCCTGTCTATAGGACAGAGGCAAGCCAGGTCCGCAAGACATCACACCCCTGACATGTAAAATTCCATCAGCGGACCCAATACCTCAAATCTCCGGGGGTTGTCATATCTTTCCTTGTGGACACTGGTGCAGTCAGAAGTGTGATGAGGCATGTGGAACTCCCCAACCCCTCCTGCCTATCAGAACACTGTGTCTTGTGTGGGGATTGAAGGTCAAGTCAGACATTCCCAGCTTAGGGCCCCGTCACACATAGCGACTCACCAGCGATCCTGACAACGATATCACCTTGTCAGGATCGCTGGTGTGTCGCTACATGATCGCTGGTGAGCTGTCAAACAGGCAGCTTCACCAGCGATCAGTACCAGTGACACGCGGGTAACAAGCGACGCACGTCGCTTAGTTACCCGCATTGTATCTTAATTACCAGCGTGCTGATGCAGAGAGCTGGTAACCAAGGTACACATCGGGTTTCTAAGGGGCGCGCACCCCTTAGAAACCCGATGTGTACCTTGGTTACCAGCTCCAGCTCGCTGGTCTCCCGCCAGGCACACGCAGCGATGCGTGCTGGCCAGCGGGAGACCAGCGACCCCAAATATGTACAGATGTTTCAACAACGATCAGCGATACCCGGCAGGGGGGCCAGTCTCTGATAGCTGTCACACACAACGATCTCGCTGGTGAGATCGCTGTTGCGTCACAAAAAAATCGCTATGTGTGATGGGGGCTTTACAAGCCCCTGAGCGTGTGGACACAGCCAGGACACTCCATCCTGTTTCAGTTTATGGTGGAGAGCAGCCCACCCCACCGGATGAGAGACATTGACATGACATTTTCTCCACCTCTGACCCAAGAAGAATCAATCATGCTGGTGGCCCTACAAGAGCCTTGAACCGGTGCAAGCCTACTCAAGGAGGTGCTGGATATAGTACCCAATAGCCTGTGGCCCAAGGGAGACTTCAAGTTGCGCCAGGGTGGGTGTCACTCAAGTTTGGAACCCCGTACCCTCACACTGCCCAGCATACCCTGTCCACCACCCAGAGTCAAACTGTCTCTGACCAACTGGAGGTCTGAGTGGAATCGCTGTTCAACAAACGGCCTAAGAACTTGGGTATGGGCCAGGAAATTTTCAACCCAAAGGGACCTTACACGCTTCGTGAAATGGCTGCACTGCTTCCGGCTCCAGAGGATCATCTTGGACAAGATTCTGAAGGTGCTCCCTGAAGTTTATCCAGGCCCTGGACCAGAAGAAGGCCACTCAGCTCCTCAAACTGGTTAACAAATGCTGACCTGAGATCAAGCTAGGTGAAAGGAACGGCTGCTTGCTGTTAAAGAATGTGAAAAATGAGGATGAATGAACTCCTGGAGATCAACATCCAACACTGCGGAGACACCATCACATGTTTCTCAATGCAGTGATTCTAGAGCAATGCCCCCCCCATCCCTTATGGGAAATATGTAAAAACATGCAAAACACAAGCCGTGGAGACACCATCACATGTTTCTCAACGCAAGCAATGACTAGCCAGGTCTTTCCCCGGGAAGGAACAACCACGGGAAGGGAAGTCTCCAATGAAGGAAACCACCTATGCCAAAACATGGTATCCATCCACAGACAGCTGTTTCGGGGTATTGCCCCTCATCAGTGTGGAGTAGGAAAATGGCCAGTAGAAGCAATGTCTAGAGGCATAGGTGGTTTCCTTCATTGGAGACTGCCCTTCCTGTGGTTGTTCCTTCCTGGGGAAAGACCTGGCTAGTCATTGCTTGCGTTGAGAAACATGTGATGGTGTCTCCACGGCTTGTGTTTTGGCTGGTAAAGAAGACGTCCCAGCAAAAAGACCCCCTGTGATCAGAGCAGGAGTTACCACAATGACCGCCTTGGTGGAGAGCAAGAAAGCTCAGCTGAACGTCATCTCTGATGAAGAGGACCCCAGTAAACGGCTTGTTTCCCTGCCGGCTCTGTGCCAGAAGATGGTAGTCCCTCACAGAATTGTGAAGAGCAAGGCCAGATTGAGCCACCTCGTCCATAGGAATCATCGTGCAGTCCCAGCTTTTCCCAATCAGGAGGAAACGTGTGAAAGGAGAAGCAGCCAGGTTCAGAATGGTGCATGACTTGAGGGCTGTGAACAAAGCAACCATGTTTGAAACCCCAGTTGTGCCAGATCTGCACACTCTGCTGTCAAACATGCCAGTCACAGCAACAGTGCTCACGGTGATGGATCTGTCCAATGCTTCCTTCAATGTTCACCTGGACGACCTGAAAACGCACAAGGGGGGTGCAGAACACATGGACAGTGATGCCCAAGAGGGCCCAGAACAGCCTTTCACAGCTCACCAAAGCATTGTCCTCCATCCTCGTCAACTGGATTGCAGAACATGCATAAGTCATCGACATCTCTACCTGCACAGCCCTTTCCTCATCTCCTCTACTCTACCTGGTGGAGCAGCAACGCAAGTTCTGGAAAAACAGAGTCCAGGTGTCAAAAGCAAGTTACGTTCCTGAAGACACCGTATTGCCCGCCAGACAAACCGCTTGACAGATGACCGGAAGACCGCTGGCCTTCCTTGGTCTAGTCTCGTACTGCAGAACTTGGATCCCTGGTGCTCCAGTCTTAATGCAGCCTCTGTACAATTGCATCAACGCATTGCAGCCTTCATCTCGTACAGGAAACTGAAAGACTCCATAGTCTCTGCGCCAGCTCCAGGCCTCCCTGACTACGAGAAGCCATTCCATCTTTACCGAATGGAAAAAGAAGGTCATGCCACTGGCGTCTTAAAACAGACCCACAGAGGAAAACCAGAGGCCTCTAGACTACCTCTCCGCTGGCCTGGATCCAGTTGCAAGGGGGGTGGCCCTCCTGCATGAAAACAATATTTGCAGCACACGCCCTCCTGGACAAGGCTGCTGATGTCATTATTGGACAACCAATGGAGATTCTCTCCCCACCACTCTTCAGTGCTCTCAGCCGTTGCCTGACTCTACTCCCACGGGGGGGATGCAGATACATCTTCCACCGCCATTCTACTCCCACTCACAAGAGGGGGATGCAGATACGGACTCTTCAGAGAAAAATCTGCAGGATACCATAGATCTGCAGTAACCAGCAATCAAGACATCCTATGGTCCAGAAGTTTGTCAGTCCAAGAAGCAGAACTGATAGCGCTGACGAAAGTACTCGCATGGCATGGCACACGACTTCGGACCCATCTGGGCTGCAAGAGACTTCATCATAGCAAGCGGGTCAACCGTGAAGCATCATGGAGCCATCAGGGACCTGCTGGATGCTCTTCAACTTCTAAAAGTGGTGGCAGTGTTAAAGGTCAAGGCACACGGAAAACTGAAAACAGTAGAGGCATGGGGTATCGACATGGCAGACGTGGCAGCCAAAGGAAGACCATTTCGAAAAGTGGGAGAGGTCATAGAGCCGGACGGCAACTACATAACGACTGAAGACGAGAAAGCCTGACAAAAAATGACGTCCTGGGATCTGTTCAAGAAGTAGTAGGACCAGACCCCAAAGGAGGAGAAGGAAAGCTGGATGCTGAAGGGCAAAAGCACTGAACTCCAAAACCCTGTCTACCTCAAACGTCTACCTCAAGGCACACCCAGACTACCTCAAAGTATGTACCCTATGGTGGTTCAATGGATACATGGCCCCCACACAGAATTGAAGACACAGATGAATGACCTGATTGATCTGGACTCCCACCTTAACAGCCAAATTTCCAGCAGATGTCTAGCACCCAACAAATGCAACATTGGGCGAGTGGAAAAAGTTCTCCCACATCATCTGGCCTGAAGCTTTCCCAGTAAGGAACCAGTTGGTGAAGACTACTGCAAAGAAGCTACTCTAAAAAATAGTGTGTAGATATGGGGTTCCAGAAGTGATAGCAAGTGATCAGGGACCCACATTCACAGCAAACCTGACACAAGAGATCTGATCAGCAGTAGGGTCAGACTTAGGCCTACACACTTCCCACCATCCCCCACCATAGACTAAGTGGGACACTTAAGAGCAGCATGCTAAAAAATTGCCCAAGAGACAAACCATGGCATTAGACACTCCCATAGGCTCAGTAAAAGCTGTCACCAATATTAAATTTTATTTTGGTCTAAACTCAGGTTAGGGGTATTCTTCCCAGCAGTTGACTATGCAATGTGATACTTTGCTTGTGTAATTGAATTTATCAAGACTCTTGCTAATGTCCATTCTCGAGTTTCTTCTTCATGGCCAGGTCCAGATTTGGTGCCTGGTATGCACGCCCTGAAGTCAGGAGACTAAGTGTTGGTTGAAAAAGTTTGTAAGGAGAGCACTCAATTCCAGATTTGATGGCGCTTCTCCAAGTGCTGACGCCACCAACCTGGAGGAAAAACCCCCACCTGGATCCACGCATCGCATTGCAAGAAAGCTCTCATACCAAGAGATACACCTGAATCATAGAATCGTAGAGTTGGAAGGGACCTCCTGGGCCATCTGGTCCAACCCCCTGCTCAAAGCAGGATTCGCTAAATCATCCCAGTCAGATGTTTGTCCAGCCTCTGTTTGAAGACTTCCATTGAAGGAGAACTCACCACTTCTCGTGGCAGCCTGTTCCACTCATTGATCACTCTGTCAAAAAGTTTTTTCTAATATCTAATCTGTGTCTCCTCCCATTCAGTTTCATCCCATTGCTTCTAGTCTTTCCTTGTGCAAATGAGAAAAAAGTTGATCCTTCTACAATGTGACAGCCCTTTAGATATTTGTAGACAGCTATTAAGTCTCCTCTCAGTCTTCTCTTTTGCAAACTAAACATTCCCAAATCCTGCAAACTTTCCTCATAAGACAGGGTTTTCAGACCGGTCACCATTCTGGTCGCTCTTTTCTGAACTTGCTCCAGTTTGTTGATGTCTTTTTTAAAATGTGGTGCCCAAAACTGGACACAATATTCCAGATGAGGTCTGACCAAAGAGTAGAGGGAAATAATGACTTCACATGATCTAGACTGTATGCTTCTGTTAATACATCCTAGAATTGCATTTGCCTTTTTTTGCTGCTGCATCACACTGTTGACTCATATTCAGTCTGTGATCTATTAGTATACCCAAGTCTTTTTCACATGTGCTGTCACTTAGCCCTATTCCTCTCATTCTGTATATGCTTTTTTCATTTTTATTGCCCAGATGTAGTAGTTTGCATTTCTCCCTGTTAAAAACCATTCTGTTAGTTGCTGCCCACTTCTCCAGTTTATTTAAATCTTTTTGAATCCTCTCTCTCTCTTCTCTAGTATTAGCTATCCCTCCTAGCTTTGTGTCATCAGCAAATTTAATCAGTTTACCCTCAATTCCTTCATCTAAATCGTTGATAAAGATGTTGAACAATACAGGTCCCAGGACAGAGCCCTGTGGTACCCCACTTGAGACATTCTTCCGATGTGCAACCATTTACGACCACTCTTTGGGTCCGATCACTAAGCCAGTTATGAATCCACCTAACAGTTGCCTTGTCCATTCCATACTTAGTCATTTTTTCAATAAGGATTGTATGAGAGACTTTGTCAAATGCTTTGCTGAAGTCAAGATATACTATATCTACAGCATTTCCTTGATCCAACCCAACCTGAGCTGGAATGATGCTGTGGAAGCCCTACCTGACTGAATAAATTACCTACCCGCTAGAGAATACACACCACTGACTGCATAGACTGCTGACTAAGAGACTTTGATTACAATGCAATGAACCCCCGCTAGGGACAGACCTCCTGACCGCCCATTTGCAAAAGTCTGTATGGAGGGGGGGCGTATGCATCAGGCATGCGTCAACCCACTGGCAGCATAAAAGAGTTGCAGCGCTTGTGAAAGGAGCAGGATTCTTATAAGGAGGGATTGTGATGGAAATATATGCATTTCATATAGATCTCACTTATATATATATATATATACACATATATATATACATATATATATATACACACACACACACACACACACAACAGCTCCGGCTCCGTCCGCCACGCACCAGCTCCGGCCCCGCCCCCGTCCGCCACGCACCAGCTCCGGCTCCGGCCCCGTCCGCCACGCACCAGCTCCGGCTCCGGCCCCGTCCGCCACGCACCAGCTCCGGCTCCGGCCCCGTCCGCCACGCACCAGCTCCGGCCCCGTCCGCCGCGCACCAGCTCCGCCCCCGTCCGCCGCGCACCAGCTCCGGCTCCGCCCCCGTCCGCCACGCACCAGCTCCGGCTCCGCCCCCGTCCGCCGCGCACCAGCTCCGGCTCCGCCCCCGTCCGCCACGCACCAGCTCCGGCCCCGTCCGCCACGCACCAGCTCCGGCTCCGCCCCCGTCCGCCACGCACCAGCTCCGGCTCCGCCCCCGTCCGCCACGCACCAGCTCCGGCTCCGCCCCCGTCCGCCACGCACCAGCTCCGGCTCCGCCCCCGTCCGCCACGCACCAGCTCCGGCTCCGCCCCCGTCCGCCACGCACCAGCTCCGGCTCCGCCCCCGTCCGCCACGCACCAGCTCCGGCTCCGCCCCCGTCCGCCACGCACCAGCTCCGGCTCCGCCCCCGTCCGCCACGCACCAGCTCTGCCCCCGCCCGCCACGCACCAGCTCCGCCTCTGCCCCCGTCCGCCACGCACCAGCTCCGCCTCCGCCCGCCACGCACCAGCTCCGGCTCCGCCCCCGTCCACCACGCACCAGCTCCGGCTCTGCCCCCGTCCACCACGCACCAGCTCTGCCTCTGCCCCGTCCGCCACGCACCAGCTCCGGCTCCGCCCCCGTCCGCCACGCACCAGCTCCGGCTCCGCCCCCATCCGCCACGCACCAGCTCCGGCTCCGCCCTCATCCGCCACGCACCAGCTCTGCCCCCGCCCGCCATGCACCAGCTCCGCCTCTGCCCCCGTCCGCCACGCACCAGCTCCGGCTCCGCCCCGTCCGCCACGCACCAGCTCCGGCTCTGCCCCCGTCCGCCACGCACCAGCTCCGCCCCCATCCGCCACGCACCAGCTCCGGCTCTGCCCCCGTCCGCCACGCACCAGCTCCGGCTCTGCCCCCGTCCGCCACCCTCCAGCTCCGGCTCTGCTCCCCCACACTCTCTCCCCCCTCCACACACCGTCTCCCTTCTGTCCTCTGCGGGGTGTCGGCCGCTCCCTCCTCTGCTGCGCGCTCTCCACACTGCTCTCCTGTTGCTCCACAAGATCGATGATCTGTGATACCGGAGGTGAGCCGCTTCTACTTCCGGTTACAGCTGTTAAAAAAAAAGGTAGAGGCTAAATCCAAGTCGGCTTGGAGTTGTGCTGACGTCATGCCCATGTGACCAGAAGGGGCGGGGCCTCCTCCTCCATAGAGCAGAGCAGCAGACAGGAACCTGCCGGTGTCATGGCAGGTAAGTGGATGTTCATGCACGAGCTGGGAGGGGGTGATGTTGCTTGCATGGGGCTGCATGCTGGAGGGGGTTCTGCCTGGGGAGAAAGAGGTGATATTGTTTGCATGGGGCTGCGTGTGCTTGCTGAAGGGGGGGTCCGCCTCGGGAGAAGGGGGTGATGCTTGCATGGGGCTGCATGTGCATGCTTGAGGGGGTCGGCCTGGTGAGAAGGGGGTGATGTTGCTGGAGGACGGTTCTGCCTGGGGAGAAGGGGGTGATGTTGCTTGCATGGGGCTGCGTGCGCATGCTGGAGGGGGGTCTGCCTGGGGAGAAGGAGGTGATGTTGCCTGCATGGAGCTGCGTGTGCTTGCTGAAGGGGGGGTCCGCCTCGGGAGAAGGGGGTGATGTTTGCATGGGGCTGCATGTGCATGCTTGAGGGGGTCTGCCTGGTGAGAAGGGGGTGATGTTGCTGGAGGACGGTTCTGCCTGGGGAGAAGGGGGTGATGTTGCTTGCATGGGGCTGCGTGCGCATGCTGGAGGGGGGTCTGCCTGGGGAGAAGGGGGTGATGTTGCTTGCATGGGGCTGCGTGCGCATGCTGGAGGGGGGGGTCTGCCTGGGGAGAAGGGGGTGATGTTGCTTGCATGGGGCTGCGTGCGCATGCTGGAGGAGGGTCTGCCTGGGGAGAAGGGGGTGATGTTGCTTTCATGGGGCTGCATGTGCATGCTGGAGGGGGGTCTGCCTGGGGAGAAGGGGTTGATGTTGGTTGCATGGGGCTGCATGTGCATGCTGGAGGGGGGGTCTGCCTGGGGAGAAGGGGGTGATGTTGCTTGCATGGGGCTGCATGCACATGCTGGAGGGGGGGTATGCCTGGGGAGAAGGGGGTGATGTTGCTTGCATGGAGCTGCGTGTGCATGCTGAAGGGGGGGGGTCCGCCTCGGGAGAAGGGGGTAATGTTGCTTGCATGGGGCTGCATGTTCATGCTGGAGAGGGAGGTCTGCCTGGGGTGATGTTGGTTGCATGGGGGTGAATGCTGGAGGGGGGTCTGCCTGGGGAGCAGGGGGTGATGCTTGCATGGGGCTGCATGTGCATGCTTGAGGGGGTCTGCCTGGTGAGAAGGGGGTGATGTTGCTGGAGGACGGTTCTGCCTGGGGAGAAGGGGGTGATGTTGCTTGCATGGGGCTGCATTCTGGAGGTGGGTCTGCCTGGGGAGAAGGGGTTGATGTTGGTTGCATGGGGCTGCATGTGCATGCTGGAGGGGGGGGTCTGCCTGGGGAGGTGGTGATGTTGCTTGCATGGGGCTGGATGCTGGAGGGGGGGTCTGCCTGGGGAGAAGGGGGTGATGTTGCTTGCATGGGGCTGCATGCGCATGCTGGAGGGGGGTCTACCTGGGGAGAAGGGGGTAATATTGCTTGCATGGGACTGCGTGCTAGGAGTCTACCTAGGGAAGGAAGTGCGCTGCCCCTCTCCCTGCCGGGGGCGCTGTCACTGTAACCAAGGTCGCACCTTTAAAAGATTCTGTAATGCTGTAGATAAGCCCCGGATGTAACCTGAAAGATATGAAAAACAAGTTATATTATACTCACCGGGGGCGGTTAGTGTCGCTGTCCAGTCCGGGTCCTCCCATCTTCATGTGATGACGTTCCCCTTCTTCCCCCTGTTGAGGGCAGAGTAAATTACTGCAGTGCGCTGGGAAAGGTCAGAGAGGGCCTGCGCTGCTGCAGAAGGAAGAAGGAGGACGGCATCACATGAAGATGGGAGGACCCGGACCGAACCGCAACACCCATCGGACCGGATCCCGGGGTGAGTATAATCTGACTCTTTTTTTCTTATCTTTCAGGTTACATCCGGGGCTCATCTACAGCATTACAGAATGCATTACAGAATGTTGTAGATAAGCCCCTGATGGCGGTGGCCGCAGCTTATTGGCCAAAAATGGGAGCACAGATTCCCTTTAAAGCTAGGGCCCCCCTGTTTTGGTAACTGTGACGTGGTAGTGGGCTTCATACAGGCTTATCAGAATGTAAAGTAATAACCTCATGTTCAGTTTGTACATTGTTGCTGATGGGCATTAGATCACGGTGTGAATATTGGGAGGGGCGGCCATGGCTTTTTGTACAATTTAGGCAGGATTTTTCTTACATAAATTTCTTTGTTTTCTTCTAGGTGTTGTGGGTTTCCTCTGTCTTTTTTCACCATGCCCTCCACAGTAGTGACCTCTTTGGATGGCAATTCATCATTTGCCATATCTCCACCAAGTGGAGTGCTGGTGCCTCCACCATCCGTGTTCTGCCAAAATTGGTGTGACCCAGCACCCCTCCGATGTCAGATAGATGAGTCTAAGATCTCCGAAGTTCCCGTCCCCTCTTTCCACTTCTCGTGGCTTGCTAGGGTTGGTCCTGTGGGGGTCTACCACCTTTTCATTTCCTTTGTCCAATATTTATTTCTCACCTTTACCTTATCTGCTGTACGTACTGTCATGCGTCTCTCTATTTTTTCGGGGCTTTGTTTCATGGGTTTTTTTGGGGTCATCCTAGGACTTGTTATATATGGCACAGGGCCCACCTAGGTCCCTGATAAAATTTGGTCACCAAGGAGGATAGCAGGCCCAGGCTAAGCCACAGAAAACCAGAGAGGTTGGTAACTTAGCGGATGCAAACCCCTGATCCTGTCCACACAACTAGCAGTAGCCGTGGAGCATACCTACGATGATCCTAGACGCCTCGGCACAGCCGGAGAGCTAACTAAGCCTAACGCAAGAAAGGGGAAATCTAAACTGCCCCAGAGAAGACCTCAAAGGAATAGCTAGCCCCCAAACATATACTGTCGATGAGACAAGATGAAAACACAAACGCAGGCAGAAAAATAGACTGAGCAAACGATGGGGCCCACACTGACCAGACAGGACAGGAAAGGAAAGACACTGTCTGCAATCACGCAAAAAACCCTGCAAAAATCCAACACGTCTGATGCACAAAAACACTGAAGTCGCACAACGTCGCCCCCACTAGATCAGCACTCTGGTATATTCTGAAAGCAAAGCAAAAAGAGACCAATATAAAAGGGGACAAAACAAACTGGCACGTGCAGTAACATATGGGCGGTGATACAGCCCCAGGCAGAGCTAGCTGACCCGCATAAAACAGAGATAAACAAAACCAGATCAAATGCAAACAGAATAGCAAATGAACCACTTAGCTGAACATGCAGGGAAAGAGCAGGAGACATCAGACCTCAGGAGGCACAGGAAGAAAATCACCAGCAGGGATAGAGGGAGTCAGCTGTCTTAAATCCTAATCAGAAACCCCAGATCTCCAATCGTCTTCCTCATTATCAGGTGGCAAGCCTCTGTCAATCAGATCAGCTCCACTACCTCCAATAACCACCAGAGGGAGCCCAGAAAGAGAACTCTCAATCTGACCCGCTCCACTATCTTCAGTAATCACCAGAGAGAGAATTCACAACAGTACCCCCCCCTTGAGGAGGAGTCACCGAACCCTCAACCATGCCACCAGGCCGGTAAGGATGGGCCCGGTGAAAAGCACGAACCAATCTTTCGGCATGAATGTCAGAAGCAGAGACCCAAGAATTATCCTCCTGGCCATAACCCTTCCATTTGACCAGGTACTGGAGTCTCCGTCTAGCAAACGAGAATCCAATATTTTCTCTACCTCATACTCCAAATTACCTTTAACCAATACAGGGTCAGGAGGTGCCTCCATTGGAACTACTGGCTCTACAAACCTTTTCAACAAGGATTTATGGAACACGTTATGAATCTTAAACGTAACTGGAAGAGCCAAACGGGATTAAGGATTTCCAAAATCTTATAAGGTCCAATGAATCTTGATTTGAATTTTGGAGACGCAACCTTCATAGGAATATTCTTTGAAGACAACCAAACCATATCACCCACTTTAAACCTGGGACCAATGGTCCTATGCCGGTTGGAAAACTGTTGGCATTTTTCTTGAGAGTGGGACAACTTATCCACCACTTGGTCCAAAATCTGCTGCATTCTCTCTACCACAGAATCCACACTTGGCCGAAGATTCCACCTGCCCTGAAGAAAATCGAGGATGAAACCCAAAGTTACAGAAAAAGGGCGACATCAAAGTGGCAGAACTAGCCCTATTGTTTAGCGCAAATTTGGCCAAGGGCAAAACTGAGACCCAGTCATCCTGATCAGCAGATAGGAAACATCTCAAATAGGATTCTAAAGTCTGGTTTGTTCTCTCAGTTTGCCCATTGGTCTGAGGATAAAATGCAGAGGAGAAAGATAACTGAATTCCCAGTTTGGAACAAAAAGCTCTCCAAAATCTGGAAACAAACTGGACTCCTCTGTCCGACACAATGTTCTCAGAAATCCCGTGCAACCAAACCCACCTGTTGTAAAAACAAGGGCACCAACTCAGAAGAAGATGGCAACTTTGGGAGTGGTACAAGATGGACCATCTTAGAAAATCTATCACAGATGACCCAGATAACAGTCATTCTCTGAGAGACAGGAAGATTAGAAATAAAATCCATTGAGGTATGAGTCCATGGCCTCCTGGGCACCGGCAGGGGCATCAACAACCCACTAGAACGAGAACAGGGCTTGGACCGAGAACTAGTCCCACAGGACTGCACAAAAATTCCTGACATCACGAGATAAGGCAGGTCACCAAAAAGACCGACTCACCAAATCTCTGGTACCAAAAATACCTGGATGACCAGCCAATGCGGAGAAATGAATTTCAGACATTACGCTTTTCCTCCACAGGTCAGGAACATACAATTTCCCCATAGAGCAACGTTCAGGTTTGTCCTCCTGAAATTCCTCCAGGGCACGTCTCAAATCGGGTGAGATGGCGGAAAGAACTACACCCTCATTTAGAATGGTAGTAGGCTTGGTCACATCAAAAGAATCTGCAAAGAAACTCCTAGAAAGGTCGTCCGCCTTAACATTCATAGTGCCTGGAAGAAAAGAGACCACAAAATTAAACCGCGTGAAAAACAAGGCCCACCTAGCCTGTCTAGGATTCAAGTGTTTGGCTGATTCAAGATAAATCAAATTCTTGTGGTCAGTGAGGACCACAACTTGATGTCTCGCTCCCTCCACCCAATGTCTCCACTCTTGAAATGCCCATTTCATGGCCAACAATTCCCGATTCCCCACGTCATAGTTATGTTCAGATGGGTAGAATTTTTGAGAAAAGAAGGCACAGGGATTCATCTTAGAACTCACCGGATCTCTTTGGGACAAAACGGCTCCTGCACCAATCTCAGAAGCATCTACCTCCACCTGAAATGGGAGTGAGGCATCAGGTTGCCGTAGAACCGGAGCCGAAGTGAATCTCCGCTTAAGCTTCTGAAATGCCAAAACTGCCTCTGTAGACCAATTCACCACATCAGCGCCCTTTTTGGTCAAATCAGTCAGTGGTTTAACAATACCAGAAAAAATACTTATAAATTTACGGTAGAAATTAGCAAAACCCAAAAACTTCAGGAGAGTCTTCAAAGAAGTAGGCTGAACCCAATCATAAATGGCCTGTATCTTGGCCGGGTCCATTTCAATAGCCGACGGGTACAAAATGAATCCCAAAAATGAAATCCTCTGTACACCAAAGAGGCACTTCGATCCCTTAACATACAGAGAATTTTCCCTCAAAACCGGAACACCATCAGGTCATGTTCCACATGAGAATCCCAATCACTGGAAAAGATCAAAATATCATCCAGACAAATGATCAAAAACTTATCCACAAGGTCCCGGAATATATCGTTCATAAAAGACTGGAAGACAGAAGTGGCATTAGCCTAAAAGCATCACCAGGTACTCAAAATGTCCCTCCTGAGTATTAAATGCTGTCTTCCATTCATCCCCGTGTTTTATGCGAATAAGATTATACGCCCCCCTGAGGTCAAGCTTGGCAAACCAACAGGCACTTTAACTCTGGAAAATAAATCAGAAATCAGGGGTAACGGGTACTGATATTTAACAGTGATTTTGTTAAGGGAACGATAGTCCATACATGGCCTTAGTGAACCATCTTTCTTGGCCACAAAAAAAAGCCAGCACCTAAAAGGTGAAGAGGATGGTCTAATATGACCATTCTCCAATGACTCCTTGATATAGGATCGCATAGCATCATGTTCGGGTACCGATAAGTTGAAAAGCCGACCTTTGGGAAATTTACGCCCGGGCATTAACTCAATTGCACAGTCATAACTCCTGTGAGGAGGCAAACACGCAGACTTACTCTCACTGAATACATCAGAAAAATCAGCCAAATAGGAATATCATGAGACTGGGGAGAGCTGGAGAAAACAGGAGTGTCACTAAGAACACATTGACAACCCCAACTCACCACAGACACAGATTTCCAATGTAAAACAGGATTATGAGTTTGCAACCAAGGGAAACCCAGAACAATAGTATCATGCAAATTGTGCAACACCAAAAATTTACAATTTTCTTGGTGGTCTGGGACGACTCACATTATCACCTGGGTCCAAAACTGGGGTTTATTCTCCGCCAAAGGAGTAGCATCAATACCCCTCAAAGGGATAGGAGTCCACAGGGGTATCATGGGAAAACCACAACGTTTAGCAAAGTCTAAATCCAGCAGATTCAAAGCTGCTCCTGAATCTACAAAAGCCTTAGCGGAAAATGTAGACAAGGAGCAGATCAGGGTAATCGCCAAAAGGAACTTAGGTTGTACACTGCCTACCACAAATGTGTGAGCAAAACGCTTTTCTCGTTTAGGGCAGACAGCAATAGTACGAGAGGCGTCCCCGCAGAAAAAACACAACTTATTACGCCTTCTAAACTCCTGACATTGCGCCCTAGACAAAACCCTATCACATTGCATGGGTTCAGAAGTTCGTTCGAAAGGCGGCAACGCCTCTCGTGTAGTTTTACGCTCACGTAAACGTCGATCAATTTGAATGGCCAATGACATGGAGTTAAGACCAGAGGGGACAGGAAATCCCACCATAACATATTTTATGGTTTCTGCCCAACCCTTCCGAAAGAGAGCCGCTAGGGCATCGTCATTCCATTTAGTAAGGACCGCCCACTTTCAGAATTTTTGACAATATAACTCTGCAGAATCCTGACCCTGGTTCAATGCCAATAAGGTTTTCTCAGCTTGATCAACAGCATTAGGTTCATCATACAACAACTCCAAGGCTTGAAAAAACGTATCCACATTAGCCAGAATAGGATCTCCAGGTGTCAGAGAAAAAGCCCAATCCTAGGGATCGCCGCGCAGCAGGGAGATGACAATTTTAACCTGCTGCACCGAGCTCCCCGAGGAGTTAGGCTTCAAGGCAAGAAATAATTTACAATTATTCTTAAAATTCAGAAATTTAGACCGATCCCCAGAAAACACATCAGGAGTAGGGATTTTTGGTTCAACAGCAGAAGATTGAGCGAGATAGGCAGAAATTCCCCACACTTCAGCAGCGAGCTGCTCAACACGATAGGACAATTGCTTAGTCTCCATTTAGACAAAAAATATCCTCCTACGGCCCCAGAAAAAAAAGGAAAAAATATATGGAAAAAAAATTGACACTTAGAGTACCCTAGAGTCTACAGTTAGGCTGGTGATTCTGTTATGAATGGGTCACCGAGGAGGATAGCAGGCCCAGGCTAAGCCACAGAAAACCAGAGAGGTTGGTAACTAAGCGGATTGCAGACCCCTGATCCTATCCACACAACTAGCAGTAGCCATGGAGCATGCCTACGATGATCCTAGACGCCTCGGCACAGCCGGAGAGCTAACTAAGCCTAAAGAAAGAAAGGGGAAATCTAAACTGCCCTGGAGCAGACCCCAAAGGAATAGCTAGCCCCCAAATATATATTGTTGATGAAAACACAAACGCAGGCAGAAAAATAGACTGTGCAACGATGGGGCCCACTGTTATGAATGAGTCACCGAGGAGGAAGAAACAAAAAGCAAGCTAAGCCCAGAAAACCGGAGAGGTTGGTAACTAGCGGATTGCAGACCCCTGATCCTATCCACACAACTAGCAGTAGCCGTGGAGCGTGCCTACGGTGGTCCTAGACGCCTCATCATAGCCGGAGAACTAAATAAGCCTAAAGAAAGAAAGGGAAAATCTAAACTGCCCCAGAGCAGATCCCAAAGCAATAGACAGCCCCCAACATGTATTGACGGTGAAACAAGATGAAAGCACAAACATCAGGTGACAAGCCTCTGTCAATCAGATCAGCTCCACTACCTCCAGTAACCACCAGAGGGAGTCCAGAAAGAGAACTCGCAACCCCTTTGTCAATCTGACCAGCTCCACTATCTTCAGTAATCACCAGAGGGAAGCCAGAGAGAGAATTCACAACAGGTCCTCTTCCCTTTACCCATGCTCGTGTCCTATAGTGGATTCAATGAGAGAGGAATTTTGTGTTAAGTACCTCAATACATTTTTTGCAGCTAAAGAACAGGGGACTTTGGTACAAAATGTTTTTTTTTTTCTCATTAATCTCTAATGTGCCTTAACCCCTTTCCTACATTAGATGTACTATTCCGTCCATCTGACCTGGGACCTACAGTAAGTCCCAAGGATGGAATAGTAAATCTAATGCGATCAGCAGCACTCACTGGGGGAGCGCCGCTTATGGCAGCCGGGTGTCAGCTGATTATCACAGCTGACACTCTGCACTGTGTCAGGGGTGGTCACGGACCGCCCCTGGCACATTAACCCCTGGCACACTGCGATTAAACATGATCGCAGTGTACTGGGACATTGGAGAGAAGCATGCAGGGAGAGGGTTCCATCCGTGCTTCCCTGATACCCCCGGAGCGATGCGATGTGCTGTGTCGCTCCGAGGGTCCTCCTCCCTGCAGGCCTCCAGATCCGATATGGCCGCGGGGGCCTGCAGGGAGGCGGCTTCCTCAGTGCCTGCAGAGTGCAGGCACGGAGGAAGCCAGCAGTGCCTGTCAGATTGCTGATCTGACAGTGCTGTGCAACCTGTCAGATCAGCGATCAGACACATGACAGTGATGTCCCCCCCTGGGACAATGTAATAAAGTAAAAAAAAAAAAAAAAAAGTGTAAAATTAATTTATAAAAAAAAAAATCCCTAATTCATTTTTTGGAAAAAAAAAGCAATAAAAATACACACATTTAGTATCGCTGCATCCGTAACGACCCGCCCTATAAAACTAGTCCCACTAGTTAACAGGGTGGATTGATTTAAATCACGCCGATTTAAATCATGATTTAAATCACGATTTAAATCAAAAGATTTTTTTCTATTTAAATCGGATCGATTTAAATCATGATTTTAATCATGATTTAAATCACTGATTTAAATCAAAAGGTTTTTTTTTAATATAAATCACGATTAAAATGAGAAGTGAGAGCAGTGTGCATGTGCGCCCATAGTTACACGGACGAAACTAGGGGCAACGATCTAACGCCAGGGTGAGGGGGGGACCCCAAAGTAAGTAAAAATCTTTTTTGTTTTACTATATGGCAATAGGTAGGTGTTTAAAAGCAGCATGTCTTAATTGTATAAACTATTAATAGCCTCCACATTTTGTTCATACTGCCCCTTTAATTCCACACTTCTAGCTTGGTTTCAGTTTTGGTTTAGTTTCTTTTTCCCTGCATTCAGTTGACATGCCCAAACTTGTTGGATAGTCAGCAGTACTTGGCTCAGGCTGTAGTAACATCAGCAGTGCTTGGCTCAGGCTGTAGTAACAATCAAACTTCATAAGTGATCTGTGTGAGCCATGGCAGCAGGTCGTAAGAGAGACCCTATTTGGGTTCATTTTGTTGAGATGCCAGCAGCAGATCTTGGAAAGAAAGGTGCAAGAGCAAAGTGCAAATACTGTCAAAAGGATATCCAAGGACTTGTTTGCCGTTTGAAATCACATTATGAAAACTGCAACCAGAAGGGAAATGAAGATGTTGATAGTGATACAACTAATGTCAATGAACCCCCACAGCTTCTTATGCACCAGGAGCCTAGTACTAGTGGTAAGTCTGGCAATTAATTTACAACCTATTTTTTTAACAGACATTTTACTGGGATGGTTAAAGTCTATGAAAAGAAAAATTTCTAGCACTGGTAGTTCTGGAGTATAGAATTTAAATTTATGTTAAGGCAATATTTCACAGAAAATTAACGCTAAAGGACATGTGCACCTTTATTTTTTTAAGGTGCACATGTCCTCCCCCCGCAGCGCTCTTACCTCCGATCCCCGCAGCGCTGAGATCCGTGGCTTCGTTTTGACCGTCCGCCTCCCGTCCTCCGGTTGCGGCCTACTCGCAGTGATCCAGCGGCGTGACGTCAGCGGGCCGCACGCTCCATTGAAATGAATGGAGGCGCGCTCGCGGACGGGCAGAACGAAGCCACGGATCCCCGCAGCGCTGACATCGGAGGTAAGAGAGCTGCGGGGGGAGGACATGTGCACACTGTGACTGGCTGCACCTTAAAAAATAAAGGTGCACATGTCCTTTAAGTAAAAATAAAGTGTGTATACGCTTATTTTTTTTTTATTGTAGGCTGCAATTCACTTTTGAAGTCTGCCAAATTGACCATTTAAAAAAAAAAACATTTTTAAAACTTTTGTGACATAATTTTTTTCAGTTGCTGAGGCTCTGATATTAGTTACCAGTATTACAGCAACCTCACCGGAAAACTTGAGTAGCATAACTTTTGAGACAGCCCTTATAGGACGAGGACCATTACATTGTTCAAAAAGTTTGTTTCAATATTTTCGTTATATTTCTTCAAATACGCAGTCGATTTATATTTTTAATTTCTGTGCTTTCAGGGTCAAATATGGCTTGTGCTGCACGTGACAATCAATATCTGGGTACAACTTCAAGAAAGCAGCCCAAAAAAAAACTTTGCGTGCAAAGTGTAGAAAAATTCATCTTAAAGACTACGACGAGCCAGAAAGAACATTTTGATGAATTAATTGCTAAATTCATATTTGCAACCAATTCTTCTTTCCGACTAGTTGAGCACCCATTGTTTGTACAAATGATCGAAGGAATTAGACCAGGCTACAAACCACCAAGTAGATTTGATATCTCAGGAAAACATCTTCAGGCTGTATACGACATAGAAAGAGCGGCTTGTACAAAATATTTGAAAGACAAGGTTGTTAACATGAGCTTGGATGGTTGGAGCAACATCCACAACGACCCCATAATTTGCACTTGTGTCACAACAGAAGATGGTGAAACTTACCTTACAGACACAATCGACACATCTGGAAATTCACATACTGCTGAATATTTACTTGAAATTGCTAAGAACTCAATTCACCAATGCCAAGAACAGTTTGGATGTAAAGTAAGGAGCTTAGTTACTGATAACGCAAGCAATGTGGCAAAAAATGCGAGCGGAACTGGCACAGGATGACACAAATGTCATTACATACGGTTGTTCTGCCCATTTGTTGCATCTTTTGGCAAAAGACCTGCATATTTTGGGTGTCAAGGAACATGTTGTAGAAATTGTTAAATATTTCCGCAATAATCATTTTGCACATGCAACCTACAAGGAAATGGGAGGACTGAAGTTGGTTCTACCACAAGATGTTAGATGGAATACCTTGGCTGACTGCTTGGAACTGTTTATTAACAACTGGTCAAAATTACTGTCCATTTGCGAAACACATCGGGATAAAATTGATGCTAATATACGAAGCAAAGTATTAAATCTTGGTGTGAAGAGAAATGCCGAGGACCTTTTGGAAAGGTTAAAGCCAATATCGATTGCGTTGGATAAAATGCAGAAAGATACTGCAACCATAGCTGATGCCACAGAAGTTTGGAAAGATTTAGAAGGTTCTCTAGATCTCTTGAACCTCTCAAACAATGTAAAGGTTGCAATACAGCACCGCAAGGACCAAGCATTAAAAGAAGAACACTATTTAGCCAATATCTTGCATCCCATCTACAGAGGGAAAAAATTATCTGAGGCGGAAATCAACTCTGCAATGGAGTGGCTCGCCAATACTAACCATGACATTGTGGCAACTGTGCTGAAATTGAAGTGTGAATCTGCACCATTTCAAAAATACATGTTTGCAGATAACGTCGTTAATGAACTAAAACCACTGGACTGGTGGAAGTCGCAATCACTTGTTCTTCCAGCAAAGATAATAAATCTAGCTACTCAGCTACTGACTGCATCGGCTTCATCCGCAGGAGTAGAGAGATTGTTTTCTTCATTTGGTTTTGTGCACACATCAGTCCGAAACCGCTTAGGAACTGCTAAAGCAGGACAACTGGTTTTCCTATTAAAAGTCCTAAATAAACAGTAGGCTTAAAGGACTGATGTATTCACTGAAGATGTTTGCTTACTTCAAACGTTAGAGATAGGCTATTGTTAAAAAGTACTTACTCTCTGTAGTTCAATTCTGAGTGTTTAATAGTGCAAATAAAAATTATTAGGTTTCATAATCAACTGTTTTAATATTTTTGTGTAAAACAATTAGATTTGCAAAAAGACAAAGTTTTGCTTGTGTACAACTTGATTTAAAAATCTGATTTAAATCAAATGATTTAAATCAAAAAAATCTGATTTAAATCAAAAAAATCTGATATTTTTGATTTTTTTAAAAAAAATCAAGATTTTTATCCACCCTGGATGGCAGAAAGAACTACCCCCTCGCCTAAGATGGTAGCAGGCTTAGTCACAACAGGAGAATCAGCAAGGAAACTCCTAGAGAGGGCGTCTGCCTTGACATTCTTAGTGCCCGGAAGAAAAGAGACCACAAAATCAAAACGTGTGAAAAACAAGGCCCACCTAGCCTGTCTAGGGTTCAAGCACTTGGCCGATTCAAGATAAATCAAATTCTTGTGGTCGGTGAGGACCACAACTTGATGTCTAGCTCCCTCCAACCAATGTCTCCACTCTTCAAATGCCCATTTCATGGCCAACAATTCCCGATTCCCCACGACATAGTTACGTTCAGATGGGGAGAACTTTCGAGAAAAGAAGGCACAAGGATTAATTTTAGAAGTCACCGGATCTTTTTGGGACAAAACAGCTCCTGCACCAATCTCAGAAGCATCTACCTCCACCTAAAATGGAAGTGAGACATCAGGTTGCCGTAGAACCGGAGCAGAAGTGAATCTCCGCTTAAGCTCCTGAAATGCCGAGACAGCCTCTGGAGACCATTTCAGCACATCAGCGCCCTTCTTGGTCAGATCAGTCAGTGGTTTGACAATACCAGAAAAATTACCTATAAATTTACGATAAAAATTAGCAAACCCCAAAAACTTCTGGAGAGCCTTCAAAGAAGTGGGCTGAACCCAATCATAAATGGCCTGTAGCTTGGCCGGGTCCATTTCAATAGTCGACGAAGACAAAATAAATCCCAAAAATGAAATCCTCTGTACACCAAAGAGGCATTTCGATTCCTTAACATACAGGGAATTTTCCCTCAAAATCCGGAACACAGTCCGGACATGTTCCACATGAGAATCCCAATCACTGGAAAAGATCAAAATATCATCCAGATAGATGATCAAAAACTTATCCACAAAGTCCAGAAAAATATCATTCATAAAGGATTGGAAGACAGAAGGGGCATTAGTGAGCCCAAAAGGCATCACCAGGTACTCAAAATGTCCCTCAGGAGTATTAAACGCTGTCTTCCATTCATCCCCGTGCTTGATGTGAACAAGATTATACGCCCTCCTGAGGTCAAGCTTGGTAAACCAGCAGGCACTTTTAACTCTGGAAAATAAATCAGAAATCAGGGGTAACGGGTACTGATATTTAACTGTAACTTTGTTAAGGGAACGATAGTCAATACAAGGTCTTAATGAACCATCTTTCTTGGTAACAAAAAAACCCCAGCACCTAAGGGTGAAGAGGATGGTCTAATATGACCCTTCTCCAACGACTCCTTGATATAAGATCGCATAGCCTCATGTTCGGGTACAGATAAGTTGAAAAGCCGACCCTTGGGAAAATTACACCCGAGCATCAACTCAATTGCACAGTCAGAACTCCTATGAGGAGGCAAAAATGCAGACTTACTCTCACTAAATACATCAGAAAAATCAGCCAAATAATCAGGAATATCATGAGACTGAGGAGAGGTGGAGAAAACATGAGTGTCACTAAGAACACACTGACAACGCCAACTCACCACAGACACAGATGTCCAATCCAAAACTGGATTATGAGTTTGCAACCAGGGAAAACCCAGAACAATAGTATCATGCAAATTGTGCAGCACCAAAAATTTACAATTTTCTTGGTGTTCTGGGGCGACCCGCATTATCACCTTGGTCCAAAACTGAGGTTTATTCTCCGCCAAAGGAGTAGCATCAATACCCCTCAAAGGAATAGGCGTCCGCAGAGGTATCATGGGAAAACCATAACGTTTAGCAAAGTCCAAATCCATCAGATTCAAAGCTGCTCCTGAATCTACAAAAGCCTTAGCGGAAAATGTGGATAAGGAGCAGATCAGAGTAGTTGCCAAAAGGAACTTAGGTTGTACACTGCCCACAGCAAATGTGTGTGCAAAATGTTTCTCTCGTTTAGGGCAGACAGAAATAGTATGAGAGGCATCTCCACAGAAAAAACACAGCTTATTACGCCTTCTAAACTCCTGATGTTGCGCCCTAGACAAAACCCTATCACATTGCACAGGTTCAGACGTTTGTTCAAAAGGCTGCAATGCCTCTCGTGTAGTTTTATGTTCACGTAAACGCCGATCAACTTGAATGGCCAATGACATAGAATCATCTAGACCAGAGGGAACAGGAAATCGCACCATAACATCTTTTACGGTTTCTGATAAACCCTTCCGAAAGAGAACTGCCAAGGCACCATCATTCCATGTAGTAAGGACCACCCACTTTTGGAATTTTTGACAGTATAACTCTGCAGAATCCTGACCTTGGTTCAATGCCAATAGGGTTTTCTCAGCTTGATGAATAGCATTAGGTTCATCATACAACAACCCCAAGGCTTGAAAAAATGCATCCACATTAGTCAGAATAGGATTTCCAGGTGTCAGAGAAAAAGCCCAATCCTGGGGATCACCGCACAGCAAGGAGATGACAATTTTAACCTGCTGCAAAGAGCTCCCCGATGAGTTAGGCTTCAAGGCAAGAAATAATTTACAATTATTCTTAAAATTCAAAAATATATACCGATCCCCAGAAAACACATCAGGAGTAGGGATTTTTGGTTCAACAGCATGTGATTGAGCGAGATAGGTGGAAATTCCCCGCACTTCAGCAGCGAGCTGCTCAACACGATCAGACAATTGCTTTATCTCCATTAAGGAAGAAATCCTCCCATGGCCCCAGAGAAAAAGAGGAAAAAATACATATAAAGAAAAAATTCTGACACTTTTTTTTTTTTCTACAATTCTTTCCTGCTTTTGAGTACCCTAGAATCTGCGGTTTAGGCTGGTGATTCTGTTAAGATTGGGTCACCGAGGAGGAAAACAAGCCCAGGCTAAGCCACAGAAAACCAGAGAGGTTGGTAACTAAGCAGATTGCAGACCCCTGATCCTACCCACACAACTAGCAGCAGCCGTGGAGCGTACCTACGATGATTCTAGATGCCTCGACACAGCCAGAGGACTAAATAAGCCTAAAGCAAGAAAAGGGGAAATGTAAACTGCCCCAGAGCAGACTCCAAAGGAATAGATAGCCCCCAAACATATATTGTCGGTGAGACAAGATGAAAACACAAGCACAGGCTGAGCAAACGATGGGGCCCACACTAACTAGAAAGGACAGGAAAGGAAAGATACTGTCTGCAATCATGCCAAAAAACCCTTCAAAAATGTCCAACACTTCAGATAGCAAAAAATACCCTGAAGTCACTAGACTTCTCCCACTATATCAGCACTCTGGCATATTCTGAAAACAGAGCAAAAAGAGGCCAATCTAATAAGGGACAAAAAGCAAACTGGCACAAACAGTAACATAAGAATGGAAATTCAGCACAGCCCCAGTCGGGGCTGACTGACCACACAAAACTGAATAGACAAAACCAAATCGATGTGAACAATAGCAAAGAACACTTAGCATGAGAATGCAGGGACTGAACTGGAAACTAAGACCTCAGGAGGCAGGAAAAATCACCAGCATGGAAAGAGGGAGTCGGCTGTCTTAAATCCAGTCAGAGACTCCAGATGTCTAATCGTCGTCCTCATTATCAGGCGCCAGGTCTCTGTTAATTAGATAAGCTTCATTACCTCCTGCAACCACCAGAGGGAGCCCAGAAAGAGAACTCATGACTCCTCTGTCAATACAACCAGCTCCACCACCCCCACCAGCAACCAGAGGCAGACCAGAAAGTGAATTCACAACACCGAGCCTTCCCTTATAATGGACTAAGGACTCATCCACGCAGATGTCCATTTTGGGCATGTACACTTCAGCAAATTTTTTGTTGAAGCGTTCGATGACCGGCCGAACTTTGAACACACGGTCAAAGTTGGGGTCATCTCGCGGGGGACACTGCATTATCAGTATAGTGAAACACAAGAGAACACAAAAAGACAAATTTGCAAAAATACTCTGCAGTAAAAAACATAACAGTGATCAGCAAGTGCTGTATAACAAATACAGGGTATTTAGTTGATACGTTTTTTGCAAAAAATGTATGCCAAGCCGCATACCGCTTCACCACGTCACAGTAACCCTTCATGAAGCAGTCCCTATTTAATGTATTTAAAACCTTATTATCAGTATAGTGCAGAAATTTGTGGATGGTCTCAAAACGCTTCCGGGCCATGACCATTCTGAACACTGAAGTGTTATATAAAATATCAACACTCTAATATTACCGAATTTCTGGCTTCTTCAGGATCCCCATGTGAAGGACCAGGCCCCAAAAATGCATCATTTCAACTGCGTCTACAGGAGACACTAAATGTGATTCCTGATTCTGCCACAAAATCAGGAATCAGTGGCTCGTAATTTTTCGGGGGGGCGAGGTCCATACGGGGTCCACAGTGGAGTGCGCTGGTTCATCTTCATCATCTGGAATGGTGGGCGCTGCCTTATCTTCTGTCCTGGGACATCTGCGTGGCGGTTCCGAGGACCTGAGGAGGAAGATGAAGAATCAGAAAAGTTTAGAAATGTGGGATCCTCTCCCTCGCTATCAGTGGCGGAGGCAAGAAAAACATATGCCTCCTCCAATGAATAGCACTGTTGGGACAAATGTGACAGGTGGGACATTTTTTTATGAGTATGGTGCTTGGGTGTACTTTATTTATAACTGTATGTGTATGTATGGGGGGATAGTGATTGGTGCAAACTATTCTGAAAAGAAAAAGCTAAAAGAAAAAAGCAAATAAGGAGAAAAAAATGCCTGTGAAAAGAAAAGTGTAAAACAGCAGGCCCTAGCTCTGATAAGTGAACTGTGTCACTTATCAAAGTTCGGTGGCTGCTGGATGTGCCCATGGAGGTCGCGAAAATAAAGTGTCTAAAACAGTAGGCATGTGCTCTGATAAGTGAACTGTTTCACTTATAGAAGTTCGGCAGCTGCCTTATGTGCGCACGGGGTGGCGCAAGGGGGGTGAAAAAAATGGAAAACGGCAGGAACGAGCTCTGATAAGTGAACTGCGTCACTAATCAAAGTTTGGCGGCTGCATGATATATGTACAGATTTGGCGCAAAGAGGGTTGAGAAAAAAGCGAGCACGAGTGTTGATTTGTGAACTACGTCACCAATCAACGCTCGGCAGCTGCTAAATGTGCGCACGGAGGTGGCGCAAAGGGGGTGGAGGGGGTAAAAAGAAGGGGATGGGGAATTGGGGTGGATGAAGAGAGATTGGGCAGGGGGCCGCTTCAGGGATCAACACTTAAGGTTGTAGTCTCTCTTCTTTCTTCTTTCTTCAGCAGGAATTGTGGTGTCACAGGTTTCAGTGGCACAACAAGACCCAGCACAGGAGGGGCTCTGGCAGTGTAATTGATCTGCAGGAATCCTCAGCTAGTATGAGGACCTGCAGTGCGGTCACAGACAAGTCAGAGACAGGTCACAGAGCGGTCATACCGCTGCTGTGAGCTGTCATTGGAGGGGTCGATGATAAAATCAATCCCACCAATCAGTGCTGGTCCTGGTGATGCCGGTGTTTCTAGGCACCGGCCTAGGATCGGAGCTTACAGCTTCAATTCTAGGCCAGGTCTCCGGCAGGTCACCAGCAGGGCACAACGCGGTCACACGGCAGCTGTGCCCTGTGATTGGCACGATCGATTACATTGATCGTGCTAAGCTTCAGCTGCAGGCCATACCAGACCTTTCCTAGGCACTGGCCTAGGATTGGTGCTATTACAGCACTGATCCAGGCAGATACCGGCAGGGTACAGCGCGGTAACACCGCTACTGTGCCCTGCGATTGGTGCTATTGATTGTGCCAATCTAAGCAGTTTTGGCCAATGCCTGGCGTTGCCAGGCACCGGCCTGGGATCTAATACATCAGCACTCGATCCTAGCCTGGGACCTCACTGTTTCAGCCAATCTGATTGGGGGAAACAATGAGAAAGGCTGTGATTGGCTATTCAGAATTGAACCGCCAATCACAGTGATCGGGAGGCCGGATGGAGGAGGACGCAGCCCAGGATGCCGACACCATCTTCCTACAGGTAAGATGACGTCGGAATTTTAGTATTGCATTAAAGTGCATGATGTACTATTCTGTCCATGGGAATTAAGTCCCAGGTCATATAGACGGAATAGTACATCTGAGGTCAGAGAGAGGTTAAACAGCTCTGGTGAAATGAAAGATGCTTAGTGTTTGGTTGCTATGTGGAGTGGGCATGGATATATATATATATATATATATATATATATACACATATACACACACACACACTCACTGGCCACTTTATTAGGTACACCTGTCCAACTGTGTGTTAAGACTTAATTTCTAATCAGCCAATCACATGGCGGCAACTCAGTGCATTTAGGCATGTAGACATGGTCAAGACAATCTCCTGCAGTTCAAACCGAGCATCAGTATGGGGAAGAAAGGTGATTTGAGTGCCTTTGAACGTGGCATGATTGTTGGTGCCAGAAGGGCTGGTCTGAGTATTTCAGAAACTGCTGATCTACTGGGATTTTCACGCACAACCATCTCTAGGGTTTACAGAGAATGGTCCGAAAAAGAAAAAAAATCCAGTGAGCGGCAGTTCTGTGGCCGGAAATGCCTTGTTGATGCCAGAGGTCAGAGGAGAATGGGCATACTGGTTCGAGCTGTTAGAAAGGCAACAGTGACTCAAATTGCCACCCGTTACAACCAAGGTAGGCAGAAGAGCATCTCTGAACGCACAGTGCGTCGAACTTTGAGGCAGATGGGCTACAGCAGCAGAAGACCACACTGGGTACCACTCCTCTCAGCTAAGAACAGGAAACTGAGGCTACAATTTGCACAAGCTCATCGAAATTGGACAGTAGAAGATTGGAAAAACGTTGCCTGGTCTGATGAGTCTCGATTTCTGCTGCGACATTCGGATGGTAGGGTCAGAATTTGGCGTAAACAACATGAAAGCATGGATCCATCCTGCCTTGTATCAACGGTTCAGGCTGGTGGTGGTGGTGTCATGGTGTGGGGAATTTTTTCTTGGCACTCTTTGGGCCCCTTGGTACCAATTGAGCATCGTTGCAACGCCACAGCCTACCTGAGTATTGTTGCTGACCATGTCCATCCCTTTATGACCACAATGTACCCAACATCTGATGGCTACTTTCAGCAGGATAATGCGCCATGTCATAAAGCTCGAATCATCTCAGATTGGTTTCTTGAACATGACAATGAGTTCACTGTACTCAAATGGCCTCCTCAGTCACCAGATCTCAATCCAATAGAGCATCTTTGGGATGTGGTGGAACGGGAGATTCGCATCAGGGATGTGCAGCCGACAAATCTGCGCCAACTGTGTGATGCCATCATGTCTATATGGTCCAAAATCTCTGAGGAATGCTTCCAGCACCTTGTTGAATCTCTGCCACGAAGAATTGAGGCAGTTCTGAAGGCAAAAGGGGGTCCAACCCCTTACTAGCATGGTGTACCTAATAAAGTGGCCAGTGAGTATATATATATATATATATATATATATATATATATATATATATATAGAGGTCTGTTGTCCCTGGAAGACAGCTCCTGCTGATGAACACTAATAATGGTCCCTCCTCTAGATACCATTGATAAGATACATGGTGCTTCACGTCCAGCAGTTATGGTGAATAGCATATATTATTATGGGCAGTTGTTCTTTGAGATCGGTAGATTTAACATATGTCAAACTAAAAAGCGGGTCTGTAATATCCAGAAGTTTCAAAGGTCCCGGTTACAATTGATAACTTCCTTGTCAATTCCTGAACCTTAATGGTGTGAAAATTATATTTCCTCCTTATTAAAACCAAGCCAGGTATATATTGAGCCTAATATGAAAAACATACCCCTTTTTCTTTCCGTCCCAATTTTTTCTTTTCTTTTTTCCATAAATTCCTTGATATTCGTGATTTCTAGTTTTTTAACAGGACTTTGGGGGCCGATATGTCCTGGAACCCATGTTTCTCTCTGTGGCCCTGTTACACTGTGGTTCTGGTCTCCTGTCAATACTGTTTGTGAGCAGAATGGATTCCCACAATATTGAACTATGTTCACTTTCTGAACTCAGTAGGAGCGGATTCCCAGCTCTAACGCAGAATTCGGCTCATTCTGGTGGATCAAGGAAATGCTGTAGATATAGTATATCTTGACTTCAGCAAAGCATTTGACAAAGTGTCTCATACAATCCTTATTGAAAAAATGACTAAGTATGGAATGGACAAGGCAACTGTTAGGTGGATTCATAACTGGCTTAGTGATCGGACCCAAAGAGTGGTCGTAAATGGCTGCACATCCAGTTGGAAGAATGTCTCAAGTGGGGTACCACAGGGCTCTGTCCTGGGCCCTGTATTGTTCAACATCTTTATCAACGATTTAGATGAAGGAATTGAGGGTAAACTGATTAAATTTGCTGATGACACAAAGCTAGGAGGGATAGCTAATACTAGAGAAGAGAGAGAGAGGACTCAAAAAGATTTAAATAAACTGGAGAAGTGGGCAGCAACTAACAGAATGGTTTTTAACAGGGAGAAATGCAAAGTACTACATCTGGGCAATAAAAATGAAAAAAGCATATATAGAATGGGAGGAATAGGGCTAAGTGACAGCACATGTGAAAAAGACTTGGGTATACTAATAGATCACAGACTGAATATGAGTCAACAGTGTGATGCAGCAGCAAAAAAGGCAAATGCAATTCTAGGATGTATTAACAGAAGCATACAGTCTAGATCACGTGAAGTCATTATTTCCCTCTACTCCTCTTTGGTCAGACCTCATCTGGAATATTGTGTCCAGTTTTGGGCACCACATTTTAAAAAAGACATCAACAAACTGGAGCAAGTTCAGAAAAGAGCGACCAGAATGGTGACCGGTCTGCAAACCCTGTCTTATGAGGAAAGGTTGCAGGATTTGGGAATGTTTAGTTTGCAAAAGAGAAGACTGAGAGGAGACTTAATAGCTGTCTACAAATATCTAAAGGGCTGTCACATTGTAGAAGGATCAACTTTATTCTCATTTGCACAAGGAAAGACTAGAAGCAATGGGATGAAACTGAATGGGAAGAGACACAGATTAGATATTAGAAAAAACTTTTTGACAGTTAGAGTGATCAATGAGTGGAACAGGCTGCCACGAGAAGTGGTGAGTTCTCCTTCAATGGAAGTCTTCAAACAGAGGCTGGACAGACATCTGACTGGGATGATTTAGCGAATCCTGCTTTGAGCAGGGGGTTGGACCAGATGGCCCAGGAGGTCCCTTCCAACTCTACGATTCTATGATTCTATATTGCTGTAAAGTCACCGATTTTGTGACGTTGCAGCGATATTGCTAGCGATATCCCTGCATGTGATACTTACCTCCGACCGGCTCCCCCGCTGGTTATCACTGATCGCGCGAGAAGCTCCTGGTCCATTCCTCGTCGGCCACTTCCTGCTGGGCTTCCTGTGGCGCCCAGGGCGGGAGGACGCAGGATCGCCGCGTCTGACAGGTAAGTAGCGATCCCCGTCCCCAGCAATGTCGCTGGTGAGATCTGCCTGTGTAGCAGCTCACTAGCGACCACCTAGCGATGCACCAGCGATCCTGACCGCGTCATATCGCTAGTCGGGATCGCTGGTGCATCGCTAGGTGTAACGGTACCCTAAGTGTTACAATGAGTCACTTCTAACTGGCTAGATAGAAAAGTTGCAGACTCTGTAATCTCAGGATAAATTACCGTATTTTTCGGACTATAAGATGCAACGGACCATAAGAACACCCCAATTTTCAGTAGGAAAATAGGGGGAAAAAAAAATAATGTGTCAAATGGGGGTCCGTCTTACAGTCCGAATTCAGCTTACCTGGGAAGGGATCTGGCACAGGTGAAGTAGTCACAGGGGTCATTCAGTGGTCCAGGCTCGTGCGATGGCGGCTCTGTGCTAGGGCAGGTTGGTTGTGCTGGGGCAGCTGCGCTGGGGGGAGAGGCAGCTGCGCTGAGGCAGGGGCAGCAGCAGCGCTGAGGCAGGGGCAGCAGCAGCGCTGAGGCAGGGGCAGCAGCAGCGCTGAGGCAGGGGCAGCAGCAGCGCTGAGGCAGGGGCAGCAGCAGCGCTGAGGCAGGGGCAGCAGCAGCGCTGAGGCAGGGGCAGCAGCAGCGCTGAGGCAGGGGCAGCTGTGCTGGGGCAGGGGCAGCTGTGCTGGGGCAGGTGGGATCTGTGGTGGTGGCAGCGGGCGGCGCTCTGCGGTGCGGTGATGGCAGCGGGCTGTGCTCCGGTACAGGGACGGCGGCTCCTCCGCGATTTCTTCGCAGCCCGGAGGCCCCCGCACTTCCCTTGCTGGCCGCCGCCATGTTGCAGTGGCCTCCGGGAGCATGGACGCCGGAAAGAATCTGCCGCAGACCTCAAAATTTGAAATCTCATTTTCAAAAGTGAGAGCCGGCTAATGGTGCCAAAAATGAGAGCAATAGCTTTAACAACCGGTTCCACCGAACCGGGGAGAACCCGCTGAATCCCACCCCTGGCTGCGCCCCGAGGGCTCATAGTGCTGCGCTGTGTGGAGTGGGATTCGAACCCACGCCTCCACGTGGTGACTGCAGACGCTGAACACGCTCCCTGGTGCACAACAGCTTGCACCTCCAGGGACCAGTACTGCTGCTGTCAGGAGTGGGATTCGAACCCACGCCTCTACGGGAGACTGCCCCGAGGGCTCATAGTGCTGCGCTGTGTGGTGCGGGGTGGGCAGGGTCAGCGCTGCGCCCCCAGGGCTCATAGTGCTCCGCTGTGTGGTGCGGGGTGGGGTCAGCGCTGCGCCCCCCAGGGCTTATAGCGCTGCGCTGTGTGGTGCGGCGTGGGCGGGGTCAGCGCTGCACCCCCAGGGCTCATAGTGCTCCGCTGTGTGGTGCGGGGTCATCTCCCATCTCCTCCCTGGCTCTGTGCTGCTGTGTAAGATCGCTTAGTGGTGGGGGAGGGGCGGCAGTGACTGGCCGGTGGGCAGGGTCACTGTGCTATGGGAACCAAGATCCGGCCTGCATAGAAGGTGGAAGAGGGAGGAGTCGTGTGACACGCCGAGCTGCCTGTGACTCATCCCCTGGCTCGGGGGGCGGAGTCAGCGCCGTGCAGCACACAAACAGTCTCTCCCTGGCTTGCAGTACAGTGAGGCTGGGGGATGGGCGGCCGGGCTCTGTGTCACGTGGCTCCGAGCCCACCCCCTGCTTTCTCGGTCTAACTGCAGCAACAATGACGTCACCTGAGCGCCAGATTTGAACCTTGGAGCTGCCGGCCGGTAACTGTATGCCTGTATGGGGTCAGCTGTGGGGGGAGGCAGGGGGTCCCTGCAGAGTGTATGGGGTCAGCTGTGGGGGGCACTGCGGGTAGACAGGGGGTCCCTGCAGAGTGTATGGGGTCAGCTGTGGGGGGCACTACGGGTAGACAGGGGGTCCCTGCAGAGTGTATGGGGTCAGCTGTGGGGGGCACTACGGGGGAGACAGGGGGTCCCTGCAGAGTGTATGGGGTCAGCTGTGGGGGGCACTGCGTGGGAGACAGGGGGTCCCTGCAGAGTGTTTGGGGTCAGCTGTGGGGGGCACTGCGTGGGAGACAGGGGGTCCCTGCAGGGGGAGGTGAGGACAGTGTATGGGCACAGCTGTGGGGGGCATGGCGGGGTACAGGCGTTCCCTGTGGGGTAGGGGAGGGTTAGGGGGGCTGTGTTGTCACTCTGCTGTGAACACTAATTATGAATGCAATATTTCCCTTATTAATTATTGTTTTTTTATTTCTCTGTCTCTCAGTAGGTAACACTTGGGGCAGTCGCCCGCTCTCTGTGTGTCTGCTGGCAATATACGCTCGTAGAAAAAGGGGTTAATGTACCAGTACAATTCATAGGACTTAATTTTTATTCTATGTCAAAATTCAATAATTTCCTTTTCCCTTTTTTTTTCCAATAGGTAACAAGGCATCGTGGACACTAAACTGGCTCAAGAACTGGCGGGACAAGGACACCAAGTTTGCCTAATGGACGACATCGCTATGGAGGAACACAGCTCTCCGGCCACCATCATCATGTGGAGCAGCTAAGCCTCTTCATCCTCGGTTTGGGTAAGTGACAATCCATGTATGTATGGTCTAAGGAGCGGTCATGGCACATGTACATACATGTATGTGTAAACATGTATATACAGTCAGCTGTCATGGCACTCGGGAAGTCACACCAGGGGGCTGTGTGGCCCTGTAGGCCTCTACACCACCACACAGCCTCCCGCAACCCGCTCTACAGCACCACACAGCCTCCCGCAGCCCCGTCTACACCACCACACTTCCTCCTCCAGCCTCTGTCTCCCCCCTCCAGTCCCTGACGCCCCCCCCCCTCCAGCCTCCTTCCTAATTTAGAGCTTTTGGTTTTTTTTATCAGCATAAATTGTCATTTAAGAAACGATTGTCCATTCAAGAAGAGATTTGTGTTGGCAGATTATCCTAGGAAAGCGTGTTAGATGATAATAATCGTGCTGCCCATCTCACCCGACGAGCAAGCAGCACCAGGGTGGATAAAAATCTTGAATTTTTTAAAAAAATCAAAAAAATCAGATTTTTTTGATTTAAATCATTTGATTGCAGTTTTCATAATGTGATTTCAAACGGCAAACAAGTCCTTGGATATCCTTTTGACAGTATTTGCACTTTGCTCTTGCACCTTTCTTTCCAAGATCTGCTGCTGGCATCTCAACAAAATGAACCCAAATAGGGTCTCTCTTACGACCTGCTGCCATGGCTCACACAGATCACTTATGAAGTTTGATTGTTACTACAGCCTGAGCCAAGCACTGCTGATGTTACTACAGCCTGAGCCAAGTACTGCTGACTATCCAACAAGTTTGGGCATGTCAACTGAATGCAGGGAAAAAGAAACTAAACCAAAACTGAAACCAAGCTAGAAGTGTGGAATTAAAGGGGCAGTATGAACAAAATGTGGAGGCTATTAATAGTTTATACAATTAAGACATGCTGCTTTTAAACACCTACCTATTGCCATATAGTAAAACAAAAAAGATTTTTACTTACTTTGGGGTCCCCCCCTCACCCTGGCGTTAGATCGTTGCCCCTACTTTCGTCCGTGTAACTATGGGCGCACATGCACACTGCTCTCACTTCTCATTTTAATCGTGATTTATATTAAAAAAAACCTTTTGATTTAAATCAGTGATTTAAATCATGATTAAAATCATGATTTAGGCTGGTTTCACATTAGCGCTTTTGTGCGCAGCGCATCGGGCGCACCAGTGCGCATGCGAACTGCGCACCTATATTTTACATGATGTGCGCATGGTCTTGCGCATATTTGCGCTTTCGTGCGCATGCGTTTTTTTGTCTTTTGCGCCAGGAGCTTCAGACGCAACATGTTGCATTTTTGGTTCCGCCCTGTCTCGTTAAAACAACGCATGCGCACGGAATGCGCACGGAATGCGCAAAAACACCACATTGGAGCCTATGGGAGCGCAATACTTGCGCATGGTCTTGCGTTTTTATGCGCATGCGTTTTTTACATAAACATGACTGAAATTTGGTCTAGACAGTAAAAAAAAAAAATTGAACCAAGGTGATAAAATGGTGTGGGCACTGGGATTCCACAATACTTTAAGGATTGCTCACGAGTGGACACACAGCACAAGCTGCACCAATGTAAGTATGAAAAACCTAATGTCTGGCTGAAATTTCAATACATTTCTATGTACTTATGTCTTTTTTTTTTTTATTGCAGCATGTCTTCATCTGGTGAAGAATATGTCCCCGGGACAGGGCAAGAGGCAGAAGAAGTGAGTACTATGCTTCCGTATGGATTTGAAAAAATAAACACATGTGATTAATTTTTTTGGTTTAATTTTCAGAGCTCATCCTCCATCACGCCACCACCACCGGAGGAACGGCAGGAGCAGCAAGGCCAAGTGCGGGCGGGTAGACGTGATGTAAGTACAGACGGACTGTTTTTTTTTTTTTTTTACTTATTTTCTAGTCTGGTTTTTTTTTTTTGGTATTTTTTAGTTTTTTTTTTTTAAATTTTCATGGTTGTTTTTTTCGATGTTTGTTGTTTTTTTTCCATTTATTTCCATTTAAAACAAATAATTTTTTCATGGATTGTTTATCAATATCTAGGGCTCAAAGTGTGTATGTGTGTGTGTGTGTGTTTTTGTGTGTGTGTGTGTGTGTGTGTGTGTATGTTTGGGTATATGGGCACGGGACTATGGGATGGAGGATATATATGATGGGTATATGGGCACGGGATAGAGGATATGTATGATGGTATATGGGCACGGGACTATGGGATGGCGAACATGTATCATGTGTATATGGGCACAGGCATATGAGATGGCGAATATGTATGATGGGTACATGGGCACAGGACTATGGGATGGAGGATATGTATGATGGAATATGGGCACGGGACTATGGGATGGAGGATATATATGATGGGTATATGGGCATGGGATGGAGGATATGTATGATGGTATATGGGCACGGGACTATGGGATGGCGAATATGTATGATGGGTATATGGGCACAGGCATATGGGATGGCGAATATCTATGATGGGTATATGGGCACAGGACTATGGGATGGAGGATATGTATGATGGAATATGGGCACGGGACTATGGGATGGAGGATAATTTTAAATTTATATAACTAACCACAGTTAGTTACTATGCCCGGGCAGCGCCGGGCTCTTCAGCTAGTTATCGATATTTTTTTTTTTTAAATCTTTCAAAGATTAATGTTTGTCTTTCTTTTCTAGGCTCCACAGCGGGAGGAGGACCTCGCCCTGGACAACGACGAGCTCATCCGTCTAGTCCAGGAGCGAGTCCCGTTGTGGGACACCCGTCACCAACTGCACTCGGACAACGTGGTGATCCGGCGGCTCTGGAACGAGGTGGCCGCATCGCTGATGGATGGCTGGGACAACGCCTCTCCCCGGGTCCGCAAGGATTTTCGTAAGTATTTAAATGCAGTGTGATGCAGCAGTGATCTTGGCCGGGATCACCCAACTGTGTGTGATGCTATTAACTCCATGGAGTTTCTATCATCACACACAGTTGGATGATCACAGCCTCCAGTGCATAGTCTTACTTTTTTTCTTTTTTTTTTTTTTTCCATCACAGTGAACAAAGTCAGAACCCGTTGGCGCTCGATGAAGGACCGCTTCAACAGGGATATCCGTCAGGAGAATAAGGTTCGCAGTGGTGCTGCGGCAAGGACCGGCACGAAGTACCGATACCATTGTGCCTTGGCATTTTTAAGACCGGTCCTTGCCTCCCGAACGTAAGTATTTTCTAGTTGTATTGTGTTTTATTCTGTGCTTTTCTATTCCACAGGAGTTGGCGATTGTTAATTTATGGTAGTAATTTCTTTCTTTTCTTTTCACAGCACCTGGAGCAGCACCCTGCAACCTGGTCCCGAAGCGGTCCTTCATCAAGCTGCCCCGGACCCCTCCCAGCCATCCATCAGCGAGGAAGCACCTTGCAGGTCTGCACCACAGTCATCTGGAGACCAGGAAGCTGGTCGCTCAGGTGTTCCCCTGTCCCAGGTCTCTGCCACTGGTTTTGCGGGCACTTCCCGCCAGCAGCGGCAGAGGACCTTGGACAGGCCTCTCATGCCCGAGTTCGTTGAATTGAGCTCGGTCTTTCAGAGTAGCCTCAAGGCACTCTCCGATAGACTTGAGAGTGGTTTCCTCCTTTTGGACCAACGCTACAAGTCTATCGAGGGTCGCCTTGAGCGCCTGGAAGTCGACCTCGCCAGACCAGCGCATCATTTTTATACCCAAATAGCTCGGGACACGGCGGAACACCTTACCCCTGACCTCCAGTTGACTGTCATGCAGGCCTGCAACAATGCTTTTATGCAGGCTATGCAGCAGAGTAGGATTATGCAGCAGTCAGTGGTGGCATTTCCACCGGTGCCACCACTGACTCGTTTTACAGCATTACCTACTTCTGCTGCATATCACTGCACAGCCACCACACTTCCAAGCCTCGCCGGACACCAATATACCGCCCCAAGTCCGAGTGCAGCTGGACACTTACCCGCCAACACCATGCCAAGCGCTGCTCCTGCCTGGCCCACCACTGCTGCCGCCACCACCACTGGATGGCCCGTCGTCACCACCCCTGCCTTGAGCGCCGCAACCACCACCACCAGCGGGAGGACCACCCCGGTATGGACCGCCACAGCCACCACGTCTGCATGGACCGCCACCACCACCACCACCACCACCTCGGAGCAGCATCAGCTGGGGGACCCGCATTCAATATTTACGGCCCCTGCCAGGACATCCACCACCTCCAGCATGCCACAGCTGGAACAAGATCCTGGCAGGCGGTCAACAAGTGCCAGGCGGTCCCCCAGCTCCAGCCAGTCCCCAGCCTCCAGGCGTTCCAGAGGCTCAAGGCAGTCCAGAGGCTCAAGGCGGTCCAGAGGCTCAAGGCGGTCCCCGGGGTCTAGCCAGTCCTCAGGCTCAAGCGAGGACAGCAGGAAGACGACGGGCCACCGTCCTAAAAAAACAAAGAGGAGGACTCTTACCCTCCCTCCTCCCTCACCTCCCACTTCACAACTTTCCTTGCCTCAGCTCCCTTCCCCCACTTCTTTGGTTCCTCCTTCCCCTAGAACCCCTTACTCCACCCAAAGCCGTTCCTCATCCCTCCACACCCCCCAGTTTCCAGCAACTAAAAAATAATTTAAATAAATGTTATATTTTTTTTTCAAAATAATGTTTGGTTATTGTGTCTTTCGCCGCCTGCACACACTGCGCCCTACACTATGGTTTGTTTTTCTTTACTTACTACCGGATGGTCAGCCATCCAACTCTGAAAGGGATACTATATTTATTTTTTTTTTTTTTATATATATATATATATATATATATATATATATATATATATATATATATATATATATATATATATAAAACAAAAATGAAATATAGTATCCCTTTCAGAGTTGGATGGCTGACCATCCGGTAGAAAGTAAAGAAAGGGAAACCACCAAAAAAAAAAAAAATTATATATATATATATATATATATATATATATATATATATATATATATATATATATATATATATATATATATTATATATAAATATTTTTTTTTTTTTTTTTTATGGTGGTTTCCCTTTCTTCAATTTAACCTGGGCAGATGAGTAGTGGAGTTTATTAAGACACAGTACACTGGGTACAGGTATAAAAAACCATGTATTTTATTTTTAACAAACAACAAAACTATTAAACCATTTGATCCTGCCATGCTACACGACCAACATCGGATAAAAAGTAGTCCGCAAATTGGTCCCTCATTTGGGCAACTTCGACTGAGGACCGAAGAGGGTGCTGAGTAAAATCTGGCAAAGGGTTGGCAGCAGGCTCATCCATGTCAAAGTTCGGCCGCTCCTTTGCCATAACAAAATTGTGGAGAACCACGCATGCCTTCACGACCTCATCAACTGTTTCCATTTTGAGATTGATGGCGGTGCTGAGAATTCGCCATCTGGACACTAGAATGCCAAAGGCGCACTCTACAGTCCTGCGAGCCCTCGTAAGCCTGTAGTTGAAAATTTTCTTGCGGTGGTCCAAGTCACGGCTGGAGTACGGCTTCAGCAGGTTTGGGCACATCTGAAATGCCTCATCCCCAACCACTACAAATGGCAGTGGTGGAGTTTGGGTTTGGGGAAGAGGCCGTGCCAGTGGAAAATTGAAATGGTTGCCGTACAACCTCCAGCCCATATCAGAGTTCTTAAAAGTCTGTGAATCGTTGCCCCGTCCGAATGCCCCTATGTCCACCGCCACAAACCGGCAGTCTGCATCCGCAATGGCCATTAGGACTGTGGAAAAGTACTTCTTGTAGTTGTAGTACTCGGAGCCACTTCTTGCGGGTTTTGTGATGCGGATGTGCTTCCCGTCCACCGCTCCTAGGCAGTTCGGGAAATTGCAGACTGCCCAGAATTTCTCCGATATTTGAAGCCACTTTTCGGCAGTGGGCAATGGCAGAAACTCCGGACACAGAACATCCCACAGAGCCCTGCAGGTGTAGGCAACAATCCCAGATAAAGTTGAGATTCCCAGCCGGTACTGGAAATGCAGGGATGAAAGACTCTCTCCAGTTGCCAGGAACCTGCCAAACATAAAAAGAAAAAATAATTATATTTCTGTCTTGGGTATTACTAAAAACACTGAAAATAAAAAAGTACATGGCCTAACTATTTTGCATGTTTTTTTAATACAACATAGCAAAAAAACATTTTATAAAGGCTTGGGATTAGTACATGCCAGAAGAAAAACCATTATGCAAAAAAGCAATTTCACAAAAATAATGTTAAAAATCAATAGCCAAAAAAAACCTAATTTTTTGGACCAAAAAAAAAAAAAAATAAAAAGCCAAAAAAATTATGCAAACATAACAACATACATACCGTAAGGTGACAAGGAGCCTTTCTTCGGGAGGAATGGCACGCCGGAGCTGAGTGTCCCTTCTCCGGATGTTTCCTTCAACCATACCCAGCAAGTCAAGGAAGCTTTCCTGGGACATCCGTGTATAGTCAGCAAATTTCTCCGGGTTTTCCTGTAGCTCGCTGTACAGCGTGTGATATGCTCCACGGCTTGGCCGGAGTTCGATGATTGGATGCCTCCAAAACCTACGCCGCTGCCGTCTCTGCTGTCTCTCCCTCTCCCTTTCTTGCTGGCAACAAAAGACATACGCCTGAGACAGCGCAATGTCAAGATCCAGCTTGAAGCAGAAATTATCCAGACGCAAGTCCATCTTGACACCGGAAACAGCAGCAAAATCTGATGAATTCAGCAGTACAGGGTCTATAAAACATTCCAATGAAACACGCCCACTGGTGACCCATTGGTGGTCAAAGATTTTGCTATTGTGAAATGTCACACCTAAAAACGCATGCGCATAAAAAACGCAACCGCATGCAAAAACGCATGTAAAACGCAAGTAACACTGCGTTATTTTGACGCATCAGCGTGCGCATGAAGAAAAAAAAACGCACATTTGTTTTGCGTTTTTCTTCGCGTTTTTTATGCGCACGATGCGCTGCGCAAAAAAACGCTAATGTGAAACTAGCCTTAAATCGATCCGATTTAAATAGAAAAAAATCTTTTGATTTAAATCATGATTTAAATCGGCGTGATTTAAATCAATCCACCCTGAGCAGCACCCTTGTTCGTTGGGTGAATTGACCTTTTAAGGGAGCCCGACGTACTCACTAAATTGTCCCTATCCCTAAGTTTTTTTGGATGCAGATTGCTCTCACACAAGTGTTTTTTTGATTTGGAAAAGAAAGAAATGAGGATGGAGAATCAAAACTTTAAGGCTAAAAAATATACTCACACATATATACACCAACTGTATAGACACACATATAAATATTTATGGTGTATACATTAGGCTATAAGACCTGGAGACTGTTATTACACATGCTGCCACTAGGTTTATTTTCTTTTCTTTAAAAAAAAAACAAAAAAAAAAAACTGTCGCTGTCAGGAGTGGGATTCGAACCCACGCCTCCACGTGGTGACTGCAGACGCTGAACACGCTCCCTGGTGCACAACAGCTTGCACCTCCAGGGACCAGTACTGCTGCTGTCAAGGAGTGGGATTTGAACCCACGCCTCCACATGTGGTGACTGCAGAATGGTGACCGGTCTGCAAACCCTGTCTTATGAGGAAAGGTTGCAGGATTTGGGAATGTTTAGTTTGCAAAAGAGAAGACTGAGAGGAGACTTAATAGCGGTCTACAAATATCTAAAGGGCTGTCACATTGTAGAAGGATCAACTTTATTCTCATTTGCACAAAGAAAGACTAGAAGCAATGGGATGAAACTGAATGGGAAGAGACACAGATTAGATATTAGAAAAAACTTTTTGACAGTTAGAGTGATCAATGAGTGGAACAGGCTGCCACGAGAAGTGGTGAGTTCTCCTTCAATGGAAGTCTTCAAACAGAGGCTGGACAGACATCTGACTGGGATGATTTAGCGAATCCTGCTTTGAGCAGGGGGTTGGACCAGATGGCCCAGGAGGTCCCTTCCAACTCTACGATTCTATGATTCTATATTGCTGTAAAGTCACCGATTTTGTGACGTTGCAGCGATATTGCTAGCGATATCCCTGCATGTGATACTTACCTCCGACCGGCTCCCCCGCTGGTTATCACTGATCGCGCGAGAAGCTCCTGGTCCATTCCTCGTCGGCCACTTCCTGCTGGGCTTCCTGTGGCGCCCAGGGCGGGAGGACGCAGGATCGCCGCGTCTGACAGGTAAGTAGCGATCCCCGTCCCCAGCAATGTCGCTGGTGAGATCTGCCTGTGTAGCAGCTCACTAGCGACCACCTAGCGATGCACCAGCGATCCTGACCGCGTCATATCGCTAGTCGGGATCGCTGGTGCATCGCTAGGTGTAACGGTACCCTAAGTGTTACAATGAGTCACTTCTAACTGGCTAGATAGAAAAGTTGCAGACTCTGTAATCTCAGGATAAATTACCGTATTTTTCGGACTATAAGATGCAACGGACCATAAGAACACCCCAATTTTCAGTAGGAAAATAGGGGGAAAAAAAATAATGTGTCAAATGGGGGTCCGTCTTACAGTCCGAATTCAGCTTACCTGGGAAGGGATCTGGCACAGGTGAAGTAGTCACAGGGGTCATTCAGTGGTCCAGGCTCGTGCGGTGGCGGCTCTGTGCTAGGGCAGGTTGGTTGTGCTGGGGCAGCAGCGCTGAGGCAGGGGCAGCAGCAGCGCTGAGGCAGGGGCAGCAGCAGCGCTGAGGCAGGGGCAGCAGCAGCGCTGAGGCAGGGGCAGCAGCAGCGCTGAGGCAGGGGCAGCAGCAGCGCTGAGGCAGGGGCAGCAGCAGCGCTGAGGCAGGGGCAGCTGTGCTGGGGCAGGGGCAGCTGTGCTGGGGCAGGTGGGCTCTGTGGTGGTGGCAGCGGGCGGCGCTCTGCGGTGCGGTGGTGGCAGCGGGCTGTGCTCCGGTACAGGGACGGCGGCTCCGCCGCGATTTCTTCGCAGCCCGGAGGCCCCCACACTTCCCTTGCTGGCCGCCGCCATGTTGCAGTGGCCTCCGGGAGCATGGACGCCGGAAAGAATCTGCCGCAGACCTCAAAATTTGAAATCTCATTTTCAAAAGTGAGAGCCGGCTAATGGTGCCAAAAATGAGAGCAATAGCTTTAACAACCGGTTCCACCGAACCGGGGAGAACCCGCTGAATCCCACCCCTGGCTGCGCCCCGAGGGCTCATAGTGCTGCGCTGTGTGGAGTGGGATTCGAACCCACGCCTCCACGTGGTGACTGCAGACGCTGAACACGCTCCCTGGTGCACAACAGCTTGCACCTCCAGGGACCAGTACTGCTGCTGTCAGGAGTGGGATTCGAACCCACGCCTCTACGGGAGACTGCCCCGAGGGCTCATAGTGCTGCGCTGTGTGGTGCGGGGTGGGCAGGGTCAGCGCTGCGCCCCCAGGGCTCATAGTGCTCCGCTGTGTGGTGCGGGGTGGGGTCAGCGCTGCGCCCCCAGGGCTTATAGCGCTGCGCTGTGTGGTGCGGCGTGGGCGGGGTCAGCGCTGCACCCCCAGGGCTCATAGTGCTCCGCTGTGTGGTGCGGGGTCATCTCCCATCTCCTCCCTGGCTCTGTGCTGCTGTGTAAGATCGCTTAGTGGTGGGGGAGGGGCGGCAGTGACTGGCCGGTGGGCAGGGTCACTGTGCTATGGGAACCAAGATCCGGCCTGCATAGAAGGTGGAAGAGGGAGGAGTCGTGTGACACGCCGAGCTGCCTGTGACTCATCCCCTGGCTCGGGGGGCGGAGTCAGCGCCGTGCAGCACACAAACAGTCTCTCCCTGGCTTGCAGTACAGTGAGGCTGGGGGATGGGCGGCCGGGCTCTGTGTCACGTGGCTCCGAGCCCACCCCCTGCTTTCTCGGTCTAACTGCAGCAACAATGACGTCACCTGAGCGCCAGATTTGAACCTTGGAGCTGCCGGCCGGTAACTGTATGCCTGTATGGGGTCAGCTGTGGGGGGAGGCAGGGGGTCCCTGCAGAGTGTATGGGGTCAGCTGTGGGGGGCACTGCGGGTAGACAGGGGGTCCCTGCAGAGTGTATGGGGTCAGCTGTGGGGGGCACTGCGGGTAGACAGGGGGTCCCTGCAGAGTGTATGGGGTCAGCTGTGGGGGGCACTACGGGGGAGACAGGGGGTCCCTGCAGAGTGTATGGGGTCAACTGTGGGGGGCACTGCGTGGGAGACAGGTGGTCCCTGCAGGGGGAGGTGAGGACAGTGTATGGGCACAGCTGTGGGGGGCATGGCGGGGTACAGGCGTTCCCTGTGGGGTAGGGGAGGGTTAGGGGGGCTGTGTTGTCACTCTGCTGTGAACACTAATTATGAATGCAATATTTCCCTTATTAATTATTGTTTTTTTATTTCTCTGTCTCTCAGTAGGTAACACTTGGGGCAGTCGCCCGCTCTCTGTGTGTCTGCTGGCAATATACGCTCGTAGAAAAAGGGGTTAATGTACCAGTACAATTCATAGGACTTAATTTTTATTCTATGTCAAAATTCAATAATTTCCTTTTCCCTTTTTTTTCCAATAGGTAACAAGGCATCGTGGACACTAAACTGGCTCAAGAACTGGCGGGACAAGAACACCAAGTTTGCCTAATGGACGACATCGCTATGGAGGAACACAGCTCTCCGGCCACCATCATCATGTGGAGCAGCTAAGCCTCTTCATCCTCGGTTTGGGTAAGTGACAATCCATGTATGTATGGTCTAAGGAGCGGTCATGGCACATGTACATACATGTATGTGTAAACATGTATATACAGTCAGCTGTCATGGCACTCGGGAAGTCACACCAGGGGGCTGTGTGGCCCTGTAGGCCTCTACACCACCACACAGCCTCCCGCAACCCGCTCTACAGCACCACACAGCCTCCCGCAGCCCCGTCTACACCACCACACTTCCTCCTCCAGCCTCTGTCTCCCCCCTCCAGTCCCTGACGCCCCCCCCTCCAGCCTCCTTCCTAATTTAGAGCTTTTGGGTTTTTTTATCAGCATAAATTGTCATTTAAGAAACGATTGTCCATTCAAGAAGAGATTTGTGTTGGCAGATTATCCTAGGAAAGCGTGTTAGATGATAATAATCGTGCTGCCCATCTCACCCGACGAGCAAGCAGCACCAGGGTGGATAAAAATCTTGAATTTTTTAAAAAAAATCAAAAAAATCAGATTTTTTTGATTTAAATCAGATTTTTTTGATTTAAAATCATTTGATTGCAGTTTTCATAATGTGATTTCAAACGGCAAACAAGTCCTTGGATATCCTTTTGACAGTATTTGCACTTTGCTCTTGCACCTTTCTTTCCAAGATCTGCTGCTGGCATCTCAACAAAATGAACCCAAATAGGGTCTCTCTTACGACCTGCTGCCATGGCTCACACAGATCACTTATGAAGTTTGATTGTTACTACAGCCTGAGCCAAGCACTGCTGATGTTACTACAGCCTGAGCCAAGTACTGCTGACTATCCAACAAGTTTGGGCATGTCAACTGAATGCAGGGAAAAAGAAACTAAACCAAAACTGAAACCAAGCTAGAAGTGTGGAATTAAAGGGGCAGTATGAACAAAATGTGGAGGCTATTAATAGTTTATACAATTAAGACATGCTGCTTTTAAACACCTACCTATTGCCATATAGTAAAACAAAAAAGATTTTTACTTACTTTGGGGTCCCCCCCTCACCCTGGCGTTAGATCGTTGCCCCTACTTTCGTCCGTGTAACTATGGGCGCACATGCACACTGCTCTCACTTCTCATTTTAATCGTGATTTATATTAAAAAAAAACCTTTTGATTTAAATCAGTGATTTAAATCATGATTTAAATCGATCCGATTTAAATAGAAAAAAATCTTTTGATTTAAATCGTGATTTAAATCATGATTTAAATCGGCGTGATTTAAATCAATCCACCCTGAGCAGCACCCTTGTTCGTTGGGTGAATTGACCTTTTAAGGGAGCCCGACGTACTCACTAAATTGTCCCTATCCCTAAGTTTTTTTGGATGCAGATTGCTCTCACACGAGTGTTTTTTTGATTTGGAAAAGAAAGAAATGAGGATGGAGAATCAAAACTTTAAGGCTAAAAAATATACTCACACATATATACACCAACTGTATAGACACACATATAAATATTTATGGTGTATACATTAGGCTATAAGACCTGGAGACTGTTATTACACATGCTGCCACTAGGTTTATTTTCTTTTCTTTAAAAAAAAACAAAAAAAAAAAAACTGTCGCTGTCAGGATTGGGATTCGAACCCACGCCTCCACGTGGTGACTGCAGACGCTGAACACGCTCCCTGGTGCACAACAGCTTGCACCTCCAGGGACCAGTACTGCTGCTGTCAAGGAGTGGGATTTGAACCCACGCCTCCACATGTGGTGACTGCAGACGGTTAACACGCTCCCTGGAGCGCAACAGCTTGCACCTCCAGGGACCAGTACTGCTGCTGTCAGGAGTGGGATTCGAACCCACGCCTCCACGGGAGACTGTTATTACACATGCTGCCACTAGGTTTATTTTCTTTTCTTTAAAAAAAAAAAAAAAACTGTCGCTGTCAGGAGTGGGATTCGAACCCACGCCTCCACGTGGTGACTGCAGACGCTGAACACGCTCCCTGGTGCACAACAGCTTGCACCTCCAGGGACCAGTACTGCTGCTGTCAAGGAGTGGGATTTGAACCCACGCCTCCACATGTGGTGACTGCAGACGCTTAACACGCTCCCTGGTGCACAACAGCTTGCACCTCCAGGGACCAGTACTGCTGCTGTCAGGAGTGGGATTCGAACCCACGCCTCCACGGGAGACTGCAACCTGAACACAGTGCCTTAGACCACTAGGCCATCCTGACTGCTGACATTGACATGCTCCCTGGTGACACAAGAGTTTGCACCACCAGGGACTTCAGTACAGATCTGCTGTCCAAATCAGACATTGGGGCCCGTGGTGGGACTTCTGGCAAAGCCAGAGGGGACATTGGGATGTCATTTGAAAGCTAATTACCAGACTGAGGTGAGGGAGCAGTTCTTGGGGCTGTGTGATGCTCTGTTGGGCATTTGTGCACCCTCAAGCCTGCACCACAAGGACCACTTTTATCCATGGACAGCCAGGCTCTGACCCCCTGAATTCAAATTCCATTTGGAGCAGGGGGACAAGTGATGTTGCTGTATGTAGGTGGCCTCCTGGATGATGTTCCTGCCAAGCTTGATTTGCCTGACCCCTTCTGCAGAGTAGTTAAGGGGATTGAGAACCCCCAAGACTGCCCCAGACTGAAAATGTCTTTTCAAATCTGCTGTCCAAATCAGACATTGGGGCCTCTGGTAAAGCCAGAGGGGACATTGGGATGTTATTTGAAAGCTAATTACCAGCTTCTTTTTCATTACTTTAGTTCTGCAGACAGATGGTAAACGCCATTGTCTGTAAAGACCCCGTTACACACTGCGATATCGCTAGCAATATTTTTGAACCCCTCTCCATAATCTTTGAAAATTCTTGGGAGAACAGGAGAAGTGCCAGAAGACTGGAGAAGAGCAAATGTTGTTCCTATCTTCAAAAAGGGGAAGAAGGTGGACCCAGGCAACTATAGGCCGGTGAGTCTGACTTCTATACCAGGAAAGATCTTTGAACAAATTATTAAACAACATGTATGTCAATACCTGGATAAGAATGAAGTGATTAAACAGAGTCAGCATGGGTTTCTAACTAATAAGTCATGTCAGACTAACTTAATTTCCTTCTATGACGGTATCACTGATTGGGTGGATCAAGGAAATGCTGTAGATATAGTATATCTTGACTTCAGCAAAGCATTTGACAAAGTCTCTCATACAATCCTTATTGAAAAAATGACTAAGTATGGAATGGACAAGGCAACTGTTAGGTGGATTCATAACTGGCTTAGTGATCGGACCCAAAGAGTGGTCGTAAATGGCTGCACATCCAGTTGGAAGAATGTCTCAAGTGGGGTACCACAGGGCTCTGTCCTGGGCCCTGTATTGTTCAACATCTTTATCAACGATTTAGATGAAGGAATTGAGGGTAAACTGATTAAATTTGCTGATGACACAAAGCTAGGAGGGATAGCTAATACTAGAGAAGAGAGAGAGAGGATTCAAAAAGATTTAAATAAACTGGAGAAGTGGGCAGCAACTAACAGAATGGTTTTTAACAGGGAGAAATGCAAAGTACTACATCTGGGCAATAAAAATGAAAAAAGCATATATAGAATGGGAGGAATAGGGCTAAGTGACAGCACATGTGAAAAAGACTTGGGTATACTAATAGATCACAGACTGAATATGAGTCAACAGTGTGATGCAGCAGCAAAAAAGGCAAATGCAATTCTAGGATGTATTAACAGAAGCATACAGTCTAGATCACGTGAAGTCATTATTTCCCTCTACTCCTCTTTGGTCAGACCTCATCTGGAATATTGTGTCCAGTTTTGGGCACCACATTTTAAAAAAAGACATCAACAAACTGGAGCAAGTTCAGAAAAGAGCGACCAGAATGGTGACCGGTCTGCAAACCCTGTCTTATGAGGAAAGGTTGCAGGATTTGGGAATGTTTAGTTTGCAAAAGAGAAGACTGAGAGGAGACTTAATAGCTGTCTACAAATATCTAAAGGGCTGTCACATTGTAGAAGGATCAACTTTATTCTCATTTGCACAAGGAAAGACTAGAAGCAATGGGATGAAACTGAATGGGAAGAGACACAGATTAGATATTAGAAAAAACTTTTTGACAGTTAGAGTGATCAATGAGTGGAACAGGCTGCCACGAGAAGTGGTGAGTTCTCCTTCAATGGAAGTCTTCAAACAGAGGCTGGACAGACATCTGACTGGGATGATTTAGCGAATCCTGCTTTGAGCAGGGGGTTGGACCAGATGGCCCAGGAGGTCCCTTCCAACTCTACGATTCTATGATTCTATATTGCTGTAAAGTCACCGATTTTGTGACGTTGCAGCGATATTGCTAGCGATATCCCTGCATGTGATACTTACTTCCGACCGGCTCCCCCGCTGGTTATCACTGATCGCGCGAGAAGCTCCTGGTCCATTCCTCGTCGGCCACTTCCTGCTGGGCTTCCTGTGGCGCCCAGGGCGGGAGGACGCAGGATCGCCGCGTCTGACAGGTAAGTAGCGATCCCCGTCTCCAGCAATGTCGCTGGTGAGATCTGCCTGTGTAGCAGCTCACTAGCGACCACCTAGCGATGCACCAGCGATCCTGACCGCGTCATATCGCTAGTCGGGATCGCTGGTGCATCGCTAGGTGTAACGGTACCCTAAGTGTTACAATGAGTCACTTCTAACTGGCTAGATAGAAAAGTTGCAGACTCTGTAATCTCAGGATAAATTACCGTATTTTTCGGACTATAAGATGCAACGGACCATAAGAACACCCCAATTTTCAGTAGGAAAATAGGGGGAAAAAAAATAATGTGTCAAATGGGGGTCCGTCTTACAGTCCGAATTCAGCTTACCTGGGAAGGGATCTGGCACAGGTGAAGTAGTCACAGGGGTCATTCAGTGGTCCAGGCTCGTGCGGTGGCGGCTCTGTGCTAGGGCAGGTTGGTTGTGCTGGGGCAGCAGCGCTGAGGCAGGGGCAGCAGCAGCGCTGAGGCAGGGGCAGCAGCAGCGCTGAGGCAGGGGCAGCAGCAGCGCTGAGGCAGGAGCAGCAGCGCTGAGGCAGGGGCAGCAGCAGCGCTGAGGCAGGGGCAGCAGCAGCGCTGAGGCAGGGGCAGCAGCAGCGCTGAGGCAGGGGCAGCAGCAGCGCTGAGGCAGGGGCAGCAGCAGCGCTGAGGCAGGGGCAGCAGCAGCGCTGAGGCAGGGGCAGCTGTGCTGGGGCAGGTGGGCTCTGTGGTGGTGGCAGCGGGCGGCGCTCTGCGGTGCGGTGGTGGCAGCGGGCTGTGCTCCGGTACAGGGACGGCGGCTCCGCCGCGATTTCTTCGCAGCCCGGAGGCCCCCGCACTTCCCTTGCTGGCCGCCGCCATGTTGCAGTGGCCTCCGGGAGCATGGACGCCGGAAAGAATCTGCCGCAGACCTCAAAATTTGAAATCTCATTTTCAAAAGTGAGAGCCGGCTAATGGTGCCAAAAATGAGAGCAATAGCTTTAACAACCGGTTCCACCGAACCGGGGAGAACCCGCTGAATCCCACCCCTGGCTGCGCCCTGAGGGCTCATAGTGCTGCGCTGTGTGGAGTGGGATTCGAACCCACGCCTCCATGTGGTGACTGCAGACGCTGAACACGCTCCCTGGTGCACAACAGCTTGCACCTCCAGGGACCAGTACTGCTGCTGTCAGGAGTGGGATTCGAACCCACGCCTCTACGGGAGACTGCCCCGAGGGCTCATAGTGCTGCGCTGTGTGGTGCGGGGTGGGCAGGGTCAGCGCTGCGCCCCCAGGGCTCATAGTGCTCCGCTGTGTGGTGCGGGGTGGGTGGGGTCAGCGCTGCGCCCCCAGGGCTTATAGCGCTGCGCTGTGTGGTGCGGCGTGGGCGGGGTCAGCGCTGCACCCCCAGGGCTCATAGTGCTCCGCTGTGTGGTGCGGGGTCATCTCCCATCTCCTCCCTGGCTCTGTGCTGCTGTGTAAGATCGCTTAGTGGTGGGGGAGGGGCGGCAGTGACTGGCCGGTGGGCAGGGTCACTGTGCTATGGGAACCAAGATCCGGCCTGCATAGAAGGTGGAAGAGGGAGGAGTCGTGTGACACGCCGAGCTGCCTGTGACTCATCCCCTGGCTCGGGGGGCGGAGTCAGCGCCGTGCAGCACACAAACAGTCTCTCCCTGGCTTGCAGTACAGTGAGGCTGGGGGATGGGCGGCCGGGCTCTGTGTCACGTGGCTCCGAGCCCACCCCCTGCTTTCTCGGTCTAACTGCAGCAACAATGACGTCACCTGAGCGCCAGATTTGAACCTTGGAGCTGCCGGCCGGTAACTGTATGCCTGTATGGGGTCAGCTGTGGGGGGAGGCAGGGGGTCACTGCAGAGTGTATGGGGTCAGCTGTGGGGGGCACTGCGGGTAGACAGGGGGTCCCTGCAGAGTGTATGGGGTCAGCTGTGGGGGGCACTACGGGGGAGACAGGGGGTCCCTGCAGAGTGTATGGGGTCAGCTGTGGGGGGCACTGCGTGGGAGACAGGGGGTCCCTGCAGAGTGTTTGGGGTCAGCTGTGGGGGGCACTGTGTGGGAGACAGGTGGTCCCTGCAGGGGGAGGTGAGGACAGTGTATGGGCACAGCTGTGGGGGGCATGGCGGGGTACAGGCGTTCCCTGTGGGGTAGGGGAGGGTTAGGGGGGCTGTGTTGTCACTCTGCTGTGAACACTAATTATGAATGCAATATTTCCCTTATTAATTATTGTTTTTTTATTTCTCTGTCTCTCAGTAAGTAACACTTGGGGCAGTCGCCCGCTCTCTGTGTGTCTGCTGGCAATATACGCTCGTAGAAAAAGGGGTTAATGTACCAGTACAATTCATAGGACTTAATTTTTATGGTGACAGGACAATTGTGTACAAGATAATTGTGTACGGACTATTGTGTACAGGCCAATTGTGTACAGGCCGATTGTGTACAAGGCCGATTGTGTACAAGGGCGATTGTGTACAAGGGCGATTGTGTACAAGGCGATTGTGTACAAGGCGATTGTGTACAAGGCGATTGTGTACAAGGCGATTGTGTACAAGGCGATTGTGTACAAGGCGATTGTGTACAAGGCGATTGTGTACAAGGCGATTGTGTACAAGGCGATTGTGTACAAGGCGATTGTGTACAAGGCGATTGTGTACAAGGCGATTGTGTACAAGGCGATTGTGTACAAGGCGATTGTGTACAAGGCGATTGTGTACAAGGCAAATGTGTACAAGGCAAATGTGTACAAGGCAAATGTGTACAAGGCGATTGTGTACAAGGCAATTGTGTACGGACAATTGTGTACAAGGCAATTGTGTACGGGCAATTGTGTACGGACAATTGTGTACAAGGCAATTGTGTACGGGCAATTGTGTACAAGGTCATGGAACCGTGTACGGGCAATTGTGTACAAGGTCATGGAACCGTGTACAAGAGGCAATTGTGTACGGACAATTGTGTACAAGGCAATTATTTGTGTACAGGCCACTTGTACAGGCCACTTTCACACTGACGCTTACTTTCGGTTTCAGTACTCACCCCTTGCAACTTTCACCATGACTTTTACTTGTTGTGTACAGGCCACTTGTACAGGCCACTTTCACAATGACGCTTACTTTCACTTTCATTACTCACCCCTTGCAACTTTCACCATGACTTTTACTATGAGCAAGTCTGAAAAAGACAAAGATAATTGTACAGGCCACTTTCACACTGACGCTTACTTTCGGTTTCATTACTCACCCCTTGCAACTTTCACCATGACTTTTACTATGAGCAAGTCTGAAAAAGACAAAGATGTCCTTAGGCTTGGGGGACACGAGTATATCCTGCACAGGACACGTGATGACAGCATCAAAGAATGGCGGTGCAGGCAAGTCAACAAATTCAAGTGTCCCGCACGCATGCACACATCTGGAGCCGCGATTGTTAAACAGCCGACTGAGCACAGTCACTCTGCAGATCCAGTTCAAGCTGAAGCCAGAGCTACAATGGCTGCTCTGAGGCAAGAAGCAATCAGCTCTCAAGCATCTACTAGAAGCATTGTTGGACAGGTTCTTCGAGACAGGTCTGATGACGTGTTGTCTCGAATGCCCAAGCGAAGTGACGTTGAGCGAAATACACGTCGGGTCAGGCAGCGAGCAAACACCATGCTGGCTCCTCCTCAAAGCATCAATTTTGCTATCCCCCAGGAATACAGCGACATCATTTTATATGACTCTGCAAGAGATGACCCCCAAAGGATTCTTGTCATTGGTAGCAATGAACTGTTGCCTTATTTCGAAAGAGGAGACACATGGTTTGGCGATGGAACGTTCAAGGTGGTGCCAACCATGTTCTTTCAGCTGTATTCTCTCCATGCAAAAGTCGGCAACTCCTATCCTCCCCTGATCTACTGCCTGCTGCCAAACAAGACTGGTCCAACCTATCGTCGAATGATCACGGCGCTCAAAGGGTTGATGCCAGGTGCAAATCCCCAGAAAATTCTTCCTGACTTTGAGATGGCAGCAATGTCAGCTTTCCAAGATGAGTTTCCAGCTGCAGCGATTTCTGGCTGCTTCTTTCATCTGAGCCAGTCCATTATTCGAAAGGTCAATGAGCTGGGCCTAAAGGCTGAATTTGAGGCTGAGGATGGAGAGTTCAATCTCAAGGTAAAATCTTTGGCCTCCTTGGCGTTTGTCCCAACCAGCCGAAGTAAGTGCAAGGTATGACGAACTAGCCCAAATCTTCCCTGATGATGATGCTACCAATCAGCTCCTCTCCTACTTTGAGCATACCTACGTTAGGGGGCCAGGAGTAGATGGACGCTTTGGAAAGGCAAGGTTTACTCCAGAGGTCTGGAATCATTATGCTGACGCTTTGGCCTCTGCCCCCCAAGACCACGAATTGCTGCGAGGGGTTTCATAACGCCTTACAAGCACTCTTTCTTTGTGCTCATCCTACCGTGTGGAAACTGTTCAATGGACTCATTAGTGACATGGCAATTCATAGACTTACAGCCCAGAATGCTGAGGTACTGAATGTTGAGCATCCACGAAGCAAGTATGTCCAGCTAGCTGAACGACTGCGTGTGAAAGTGGCTGATTATCACAATCAAGGAGACAAGCTGCGGTATCTACGAGCGATCAGCAACATGCAGGCACGATAGACAAGACCAGCAATATTTGTAGAATAAGAATAGAAGAAGCTTTGAAACTGTTATTCAATAAGCAATCTTACGTTAAAATCAATGATGAATATAGTATTTTCTTTTTTTGGACGTTTAATTTTTTGTTTTCCCAATACTTGTCTGTAAATAATCGTCCGTACACAATTGTCCGTACACAATTGTCCTTGTACACAATTGCCCTGTACACAATTGTCCTTGTACACAATTGCCATGTACACAATTGCCATGTACACAATTGTCCTTGTACACAATTGCCCTGTACACAATTGTCTGTACACAATTGTCCTTGTACACAATTGCCCTGTACACAATTGTCCTTGGACACAATTGTCCTTGGACACAATTGTCCGTACACAATTATCTTGTACACAATTGTCATGGAACCAATTTTTATTCTATGTCAAAATTCAATAATTTCCTTTTCCCTTTTTTTTCCAATAGGTAACAAGGCATCGTGGACACTAAACTGGCTCAAGAACTGGCGGGACAAGGACACCAAGTTTGCCTAATGGACGACATCGCTATGGAGGAACACAGCTCTCCGGCCACCATCATCATGTGGAGCAGCTAAGCCTCTTCATCCTCGGTTTGGGTAAGTGACAATCCATGTATGTATGGTCTAAGGAGCGGTCATGGCACATGTACATACATGTATGTGTAAACATGTATATACAGTCAGCTGTCATGGCACTCGGGAAGTCACACCAGGGGGCTGTGTGGCCCTGTAGGCCTCTACACCACCACACAGCCTCCCGCAACCCGCTCTACAGCACCACACAGCCTCCCGCAGCCCCGTCTACACCACCACACTTCCTCCTCCAGCCTCTGTCTCCCCCCTCCAGTCCCTGACGCCCCCCCCTCCAGCCTCCTTCCTAATTTAGAGCTTTTGGGTTTTTTTATCAGCATAAATTGTCATTTAAGAAACGATTGTCCATTCAAGAAGAGATTTGTGTTGGCAGATTATCCTAGGAAAGCGTGTTAGATGATAATAATCGTGCTGCCCATCTCACCCGACGAGCAAGCAGCACCAGGGTGGATAAAAATCTTGAATTTTTTAAAAAAAATCAAAAAAATCAGATTTTTTTGATTTAAATCAGATTTTTTTGATTTAAATCATTTGATTGCAGTTTTCATAATGTGATTTCAAACGGCAAACAAGTCCTTGGATATCCTTTTGACAGTATTTGCACTTTGCTCTTGCACCTTTCTTTCCAAGATCTGCTGCTGGCATCTCAACAAAATGAACCCAAATAGGGTCTCTCTTACGACCTGCTGCCATGGCTCACACAGATCACTTATGAAGTTTGATTGTTACTACAGCCTGAGCCAAGCACTGCTGATGTTACTACAGCCTGAGCCAAGTACTGCTGACTATCCAACAAGTTTGGGCATGTCAACTGAATGCAGGGAAAAAGAAACTAAACCAAAACTGAAACCAAGCTAGAAGTGTGGAATTAAAGGGGCAGTATGAACAAAATGTGGAGGCTATTAATAGTTTATACAATTAAGACATGCTGCTTTTAAACACCTACCTATTGCCATATAGTAAAACAAAAAAGATTTTTACTTACTTTGGGGTCCCCCCCTCACCCTGGCGTTAGATCGTTGCCCCTAGTTTCGTCCGTGTAACTATGGGCGCACATGCACACTGCTCTCACTTCTCATTTTAATTGTGATTTATATTAAAAAAAAACCTTTTGATTTAAATCAGTGATTTAAATCATGATTAAAATCATGATTTAAATCGATCCGATTTAAATAGAAAAAAATCTTTTGATTTAAATCGTGATTTAAATCATGATTTAAATCGGCGTGATTTAAATCAGTCCACCCTGAGCAGCACCCTTGTTCGTTGGGTGAATTGACCTTTTAAGGGAGCCCGACGTACTCACTAAATTGTCCCTATCCCTAAGTTTTTTTGGATGCAGATTGCTCTCACACAAGTGTTTTTTTGATTTGGAAAAGAAAAGAAATGAGGATGGAGAATCAAAACTTTAAGGCTAAAAAATATACTCACACATATATACACCAACTGTATAGACACACATATAAATATTTATGGTGTATACATTAGGCTATAAGACCTGGAGACTTATTACACATGCTGCCACTAGGTTTATTTTCTTTTCTTAAAAAAAAAACAAAAAACTGTCGCTGTCAGGAGTGGGATTCGAACCCACGCCTCCACGTGGTGACTGCAGACGCTGAACACGCTCCCTGGTGCACAACAGCTTGCACCTCCAGGGACCAGTACTGCTGCTGTCAAGGAGTGGGATTTGAACCCACGCCTCCACATGTGGTGACTGCAGACGCTTAACACGCTCCCTGGTGCACAACAGCTTGCACCTCCAGGGACCAGTACTGCTGCTGTCAGGAGTGGGATTCGAACCCACGCCTCCACGGGAGACTGCAACCTGAACACAGTGCCTTAGACCACTAGGCCATCCTGACTGCTGACATTGACATGCTCCCTGGTGACACAAGAGTTTGCACCACCAGGGACTTCAGTACAGATCTGCTGTCCAAATCAGACATTGGGGCCCCTGGTGGGACTTCTGGCAAAGCCAGAGGGGACATTGGGATGTCATTTGAAAGCTAATTACCAGACTGAGGTGAGGGAGCAGTTCTTGGGGCTGTGTGGTGCTCTGTTGGGCATTTGTGCACCCTCAAGCCTGCACCACAAGGACCACTTTTATCCATGGACAGCCAGGCTCTGACCCCCTGAATTCAAATTCCATTTGAATTCAAATACAACACAAAAAACACAAAAAGTTGTGCATACAACTTATACCACAATGAACAGATTACTAATAAAACAATCCACCAGGAGTTAACAGTGGACATGTGGAGCTTTCATGTAGCCTCACTGTGCCCAGTAACATTGGCTGGTCACCCTACATGAGAAAAAATTGTAATATTCCAATATTCTAAACTCTGTCCCTGTCTAATTTCTTTGTAACAAGACATCAGATGATCGTAGATAAAGGCATTTTATTCAACTTTTCACAAAGTTAACAGAGAGGCTGTAAAAACATCAAGAGACATTTTTTGGCTTAAAAAAAAAAAAAAAAAATGTAAACTGATGAATCAGCTGGTAAGTGTTTTTGGATGTACAGTGGTCAGATGGATTTGAGAAGGACGTTCTCTCGGCAGACGGGTGCCCGTTATACCCTATAGAATATATTCAGTGTACACGTCCTGGTGTGAAAAGAACCTAATATATATATTTTTTTTTTTAATCCAAAAACAGAAAAAAAAACAGAGTGAAGGCAATCAGTTTCCACCAGACACAAACAAACCTAAGTTTGCTTCGGCCAGAAATCACTCGAAATAAAAGGGTTTCCAGGACCTTCAGGCCCCTGAAGATTAAAACTAGCGAAGAGACTGGGGGGGTGAAAACTAAATTATATATATACACACACCACCTGCCCAGACTGGACTGATGACGACCCGATCAGAACCCATGTGAGGCCTAGTCGGCCCCGGTAACTGAAAAGGCCACTACTGTTATGCTTTTAATCCTTTCCCAGTCATATAAAAGAATTTTAAAAAAAATGGCCGGAGAGTTGCTATATGGCGCAAGTTCCCCACCCAAAAAAAGTTTCTAACACATTCAGTTACAAATGTGTAATTTTCCTACATCTGAGGGGGAAAAGGCCACCATGGAGGTGTGTGTAAGAAGGTATGGCCGCTCCCAGGGTCCTCCATCACATACAGAGGCCTAGAGACATCACCGGCCTCACACGGCCCGAACTACGCGCACAGACTGAAGAAGAAGGGGCTCCGCCATTACCGGAGGAGATTGTGCGCCTCCATGCTGCGGTTCTGGAGCACACCACGGCCACACGGAGCGGGGTGGACGGCATTATGGTATCAGGCCGCCGAGATCTCCCCCTCACGAAAACCTCCTGACTCGGCGGAGACACGGTGAGGAGGACCGCAGCCGCTGCTACAGATGGCGGCACTTCCGCCTGTGCTCCGCCACCACAGGAACTAAAATGGCGGCCGGGCGGGGAAGTGACGTGTGGTGAGGAGACGTGGGAGGCCGGACTGAGTCATGGAGGAGGCGACGGTGGTGTCGTAATGTTTGCTGTGGAGAGAGCGCAGCAGAGGAGCGGAGCTGTCAGCGGGGAAGAGCGCGGCACAACACAAAGCCCGGAGGAGGGGGCGGCGACACCCCGCAGAGGACAGAAGGGAGACGGTGTGTGGGGGGAGAGTGGGGGGAGCAGAGGCTGAGCATGGGGGGGAGCAGAGGCTGAGCATGGGGGGGAGCAGAGGCTGAGCATGGGGGGGGGAGCAGAGGCTGAGCATGGGGGGGAGCAGAGGCTGAGCATGGGGGGGGAGCAGAGGCTGAGCATGGGAGGGGGGGAGCAGAGGCTGAGCATGGGAGGGGAGCAGAGGCTGAGCATGGGGGGGGAGCAGAGGCTGAGCATGGGGGGGGAGCAGAGGCTGAGCATGGGAGGGGGGGAGCAGAGGCTGAGCATGGGGGGAGGAGCAGAGGCTGAGCATGGGGGGGAGCAGAGGCTGAGCATGGGGGGGGGAGCAGAGGCTGAGCATGGGGGGGAGCAGAGGCTGAGCATGGGGGTGAGCAGAGGCTGAGCATGGGGGGGGAGCAGAGGCTGAGCATGGGGGGGGGGAGCAGAGGCTGAGCATGGGGGGGAGCAGAGGCTGAGCATGGGAGGGAGCAGAGGCTGAGCATGGGGGGGGGAGCAGAGGCTGAGCATGGGGGGGAGCAGAGGCTGAGCATGGGGGGGAGCAGAGGCTGAGCATGGGGGTGGAGCAGAGGCTGAGCATGGGGGGGGAGCAGAGGCTGAGCATGGGGGGGGGAGCAGAGGCTGAGCATGGGGGGGGGGGAGCAGAGGCTGAGCATGGGGGTGAGCAGAGGCTGAGCATGGGGGGGGAGCAGAGGCTGAGCATGGGGGGGGGGAGCAGAGGCTGAGCATGGGGGGGAGCAGAGGCTGAGCATGGGGGGGAGCAGAGGCTGAGCATGGGGGGGGAGCAGAGGCTGAGCATGGGGGGGGAGCAGAGGCTGAGCATGGGGGGGGGAGCAGAGGCTGAGCATGGGGGGGGGGGAGGCTGAGCATGGGGGGGGAGCAGAGGCTGAGCATGGGGGGGGGGAGCAGAGGCTGAGCATGGGGGGGGGGGAGCAGAGGCTGAGCATGGGGGGGAGGAGAGGCTGAGCATGGGGGGGGAGCAGAGGCTGAGCATGGGGGGGGGAGCAGAGGCTGAGCATGGGGGGGGAGCAGAGGCTGAGCATGGGGGGGGAGCAGAGGCTGAGCATGGGGGGGGAGCAGAGGCTGAGCATGGGGGGGAGCAGAGGCTGAGCATGGGGGGGGAGCAGAGGCTGAGCATGGGGGGGGGAGCAGAGGCTGAGCATGGGGGGGGGAGCAGAGGCTGAGCATGGGGGGGGAGCAGAGGCTGAGCATGGGGGGGGGAGCAGAGGCTGAGCATGGGGGGGGAGCAGAGGCTGAGCATGGGGGGGGAGCAGAGGCTGAGCATGGGGGGGGGAGCAGAGGCTGAGCATGGGGGGGGAGCAGAGGCTGAGCATGGGGGGGAGCAGAGGCTGAGCATGGGGGGGGGAGCAGAGGCTGAGCATGGGGGGGGGAGCAGAGGCTGAGCATGGGGGGGGAGCAGAGGCTGAGCATGGGGGGGGGGAGCAGAGGCTGAGCATGGGGTCGGGGAGCAGAGGCTGAGCATGGGGGGGGGAGCAGAGGCTGAGCATGGGGGGGGAGCAGAGGCTGGGCATGGGGGGGGAGCAGAGGCTGAGCATGGGGGGGAGCAGAGGCTGAGCATGGGGGGGGAGCAGAGGCTGAGCATGGGGGGGGGAGCAGAGGCTGAGCATGGGGGGGGAGCAGAGGCTGAGCATGGGGGGGAGCAGAGGCTGAGCATGGGGGGGAGCATGGGGAGGAGCAGAGGCTGAGCATGGGGGGGGAGCAGAGGCTGAGCATGGGGGGGGAGCAGAGGCTGAGCATGGGGGGGGAGCAGAGGCTGAGCATGGGGGGGGGGAGCAGAGGCTGAGCATGGGGGGGGAGCAGAGGCTGAGCATGGGGGGGGAGCAGAGGATGGTGCATGGGGGGCGGAGCCGGAGCTGGAGTGTGGTGGACGGGAGATAAAACACAACCTTAGTATGTAGGGCTGTGGAGTCGGAGTCGGAGCTCATTTTGGTGGAGTCGGAGTTGGTATAAAATGGACCGATTCCGACTCCTAAAATATATAATAAATTGGGTACAGTAGTTCAATGTAGAATGTGCTGAATATTTTTTCATAGGAATTTGGGAAAGTTATGAAATGTCCTATAAATGGCTGTTCTATTCCTGATCTAAGGCTACATTCACACACAGCGTTTTTGCTGCGTTTTTTGAGGATACGTTTTTCAGTTGCAAAAGCAGATCAGCTTTTTAAAAACTGCATCACCTGAAAGGTTTTTGAGCTCATAGATAATGTTTTCAATATCAGAGCAGATTTCTAATCTGCTTTTATTTATATATCTGTCTATCCATATCATATCTGTACCAAAAAGAATGAAAGCCGGATAGCACACAGACTAACACTCCTTTTTTTTAGCACCAGTCAGGTCCACCTCATAGCTGCCCAAAAGGACGCCCAGGACAGGCATTGCTCGTCTTCAGTAACATCAACTGATAGTTGGAATAAATATACTGCATTCACCACCACATCTTCTTAAGGTGCAGGCTTTATTTTCAAGTGTAGGGGTGTGCAGTATGAGGTTCTGCCCCCCCCAGGTTTGATCCTGGCTACGCCCATGATGTGGATGTAGCCTGAGGATCTAGGCTTTGTCTTAGCCGAGATAAGTCATAGTGTGTGTGTGTGTGTGTGTGTGTGTATATATATATATATACACACACACACTACAGACCAAAGGTTTGGACACACCTCAATCAAAGCGTATTCTTTATTTTCATGACTATGGTTTAATAAGTGGGATTTCTTGCCTTATAAATGGGGTTGGGACCATCAGTTGTGCAGAGGTCTGGTGGATACACAGCTGATAGTCCTACTGAATAGACTATTAGAATTTGTATTATGGCAAGAAAAAAGCAGCTGAGTAAAGAAAAACGAGTGGCCATTATTACTTTAAGAAATGAAGGTCAGTCAGTCCGAAAAATTGGGAAAACTTTGAAAGTGTCCCCACGTGCAGTGGCAAAAACCATCAAGCGCTACAAAGAAACTGGCTCACATGAGGACCGCTCCAGGAAAGGAAGACCAAGAGTCACCTCTGCTGCGGAGGATAAGTTCATCCGAGTCACCAGCCTCAGAAATCGCAGGTTAACAGCAGCTCAGATCAGAGACCAGGTCAATGCCACACAGAGTTCTAGCAGCAGACACATCTCTACAACAACTGCTAAGAGGAGACTTTGTGCAGCAGGCCTTCATGGTAAAATAGCTGCTAGGAAACCACTGCTAAGGACAGGCAACAAGCAGAAGAGACTTGTTTGGGCTAAAGAACTCAAGGAATGGACATTAGACCAGTGGAAATCTGTGCTTTGGTCTGATGAGTCCAAATTTGAGATCTTTGGTTCCAACCACCTTGTCTTTGTGCGACGCAGAAAAGGTGAACGGATGGACTCTACATACCTGGTTCCCACCGTGAAGCATGGAGGAGGAGGTGTGATGGTGTGGGGGTGCTTTACTGGTGACACTGTTGGGGATTTATTCAAAATTGAAGGCATACTGAACCAGCATGGCCACCACAGCATCTTGCAGCGGCATGCTATTCCATCCGGTTTGTGTTTAGCTGGACCATCATTTATTTTTCAACAGGACAATGACCTCAAACACACCTCCAGGCTGTGTAAGGGCTATTTGACCAAGAAGGAGAGTGATCGGGTGCTACGCCAGATGACCTGGCCTCCACAGTCACCAGACCTGAACCCAATCGAGATGGTTTGGGGTGAGCTGGACCGCAGAGTGAAGGCCAAAGGGCCAACAAGTGCTAAGCATCTCTGGGAACTCCTTCAAGACTGTTGGAAGACCATTTCCAGTGACTACCTCTTGAAGCTCATCAACAGAATGCCAAGAGTGTGCAAAGCAGTAATCAAAGCAAAAGGTGGCTACTTTGAAGAACCTAGAATATAAGACACATTTTCAGTTGTTTCACACTTTTTTGTTAATTATATAATTCCACATGTGTTAATTCATAGCTTTGATGCCTTCAGAGTGAATCTACAATTTTCATAGTCATGAAAATAAAGCAAACTCTTTGAATGAGAAGGTGTGTCCAAACTTTGGTCTGTACAGCCATGGCTAAAAATTTTGAGAATGACACAAATAATAATTTTTACAAAGTCTACTGCTTCATTTTTTCTAATGGCAATTTGCATATACTCCAGAATGTTATAAAGAGTGATCAGCTTAACAGCAATTACTTGCAAAGTCAATATTTGCCTAGAAAATTAACTTTATCCCCCAAAACACATTTCAACATCATTGCAGCCCTGCCTTAAAAAGGACCAGCTAACATTGTTTCAGTGATTGCTCCATTAACACAGGTGTGGGTGTTGATGAGGACAGGGCTGGAGATCAATCTGTCATGATTAAGTAAGAATGACACCACTGGACACTTTAAAAGGAGGCTGGTGCTTGGCATCATTGTTTCTCTTCTGTTAACCATGGTTATCTCTAAAGAAACACGTGCAGTCATCATTGCACTGCACAAAAATGGCCTAACAGGGAAGAGTATCGCAGCTAGAAAGAATGCACCTCAGTCAACAATCTATCGCATCATCAAGAACTTCAAGGAGAGAGGTTCCCTTGTTGCCAAAAAGGCTCCAGGGCGCCCAAGAAAGACCAGCAAGCGCCAGGACCGTCTCTGAAAAGTGCTTCAGCTGTGGGATCGGACTACCAGCAGTGCAGAGCTTGCTCAGGAATGGCAGCAGGCAGGTGTGAGTGCTTCTGCACACGCTGTGAGGCGGAGACTCTTGGAGCAAGGCCTGGTCTCAAGGAGGACAGCAAAGAAGCCACTTCTCTCCAGAAAAAACATCATGGACAGACTGATATTCTGCAAGAGGTACAGGGAGTGGACTGCTGAGGACTGGGGTAAAGTCATTTTCTCTGATGAATCCCCTTTTCGATTGTTTGGGACATCTGGAAAACGGCTTATTCGGAGAAGACCAGGTGAGCGCTACCACCAGTCTTGTCTCATGCCAACTGTCAAGCATCCTGAAACCAGGGCCGCCATCAGGGCATGACAGGCCTTACATGTGTATGGGGCCCGGTGATTAGGGGGGCCCGACCATGCTGGCAGCCCGATCCGCGCTGGGGCCCCCCTACATTTTATACAGGCTTCTGCAGCTATATTTTAAATTCAGACTCAGCGCCTGCCGGGCCCCTCGGGCAGGCCCCCCCCCCCGCACCATGGTCCAGCCAGTGCCGAAATCCCCCCCTGCACAATGGTCCAGCCACAGCTCCGCCCTCACCTGACGTCACACACTGCTCTGCTCCTCCACTTCCTCATTCAGTCAGTGTGCCACGTGGGACTGGGAGAGGGAGGGAGCCTCGCCGCTGGAGCACAGCCAGATAACAAGGTAAGAATTTTTTTTTTTGAGAGCGGCTATCCAGGGAGCCTGGGGCATAATGCTGGACACTGGGGGCAGAATGCTGGACACTGGGGGCAGAATGCTGGACGCTGGGGACAGAATGCTGGACGCTGGTGGCAGAATGCTGGATATGAGGGCAGACTGTGAGACGGGGCAGAATGCTGGACATGGGGCAGAAGAATGCTGGACGCTGGGGCAGAATTCTGGACATGGGGCAGAAGAATGCTGGACGCTGGGGCAGAATTCTGGACATGGGGCAGAATGCTGGAGACTGAGGCAGAATGCTGGACATGGGGGCAGGCTGTGAGCTGGGGCAGAATGTTGGATACAGATACTGCACAGTACCACTCATCCTGTATATATATACACTGCACAGTACCACTCCTGTATATGTATATACTGCACAGTACCACTCCTGTATATATACACTGCACAGTACCACTCCTGTATATGTATATACTGCACAGTACCACTCCTGTATATGTATATACTGCACAGTACCACTCCTGTATATGTATATACTGCACAGTACCACTCCTCCTATATATACACTGCACAGTACCCCTCCTCCTGTATATATACACTGCACAGTACCCCTCCTCCTGTATATATACACTGCACAGTATCCCTCCTGTATATATACACTGCACAGTACCCCTCCTGTATATATACCCTGCACAGCACCACTCCTATATATACACTGCACAGTACCCCTCCTCCTGCATATATGCACTGCACAGTACTACTCCTGTCCTGTATATATACACTGCACAGTACCACTCCTGTTCTGCATATATGCACTGCACAGTACCACTCCTGTCCTGTATATACACTGCACAGTACCACTCCTGTCTATATACACTGCACAGTCCCACTCCTGTATATATACACTGCACAGTACCACTCCTGTATATGTATATACACAGCACCACTCCTGTCTATATACACTGCACAGTCCCACTCCTGTATATATACACTGCACAGTACCACTCCTGTCCTGCATATGCACAGTAACACTCCTGTACATATACACTGCACAGTACCACTCCTGTATATACACTGCACAGTACCACTCCTGTCCTGTATATATACACTGCACAGCACCACTCCTCCTGTCCTGTATATATGCACTGCACAGTACCACTCCTGTCCTGTATATATGCACAGCACCACTCCTGTCCTGTATATATGCACTGCACAGCACCACTCCTGTCCTGTATATATACACTGCACAGCACCACTCCTCCTGTCCTGTATATATACACTGCACAGTACCACTCCTATATATACACTGCACAGTAACCCTCCTCCTGCATATATGCACTGCACAGTACCACTCCTGTCCTGTATATATACACTGCACAGTACCACTCCTCCTTTCCTGTATATATACACTGCACAGTACCACTCCTCCTGTCCTGTATATATACCCTGCACAGCACCACTCCTGTCCTGTATATATACACTGCACAGTACCACTCCTCCTGCATATATGCACTGCACAGTACCACTCCTGTCCTGTATATATACACTGCACAGTACCACTCCTGTCCTGAATATATCCACTGCACAGTACCACTCCTGTCCTGTATATATACACACTGCACAGTACCACTCCTGTCTATATACACTGCACAGTTCCACTCCTGTATATATACAATGCACAGTACCACTCCTGTCCTGCATATACACACTGCACAGTACCACTCCTCCTGTATATATACACTGCACAGTACCACTCCTGTATATAGAAAGTACCAAACAAAGAAGCAGTCAAAAAATCCATAAAACTATGATATTTATTAAAGATAATTTAAAACATTAATAGATATGGACACACAGTGTTTGGACAGGGAAAAGGAACAGCATATAAATGAACACAATGGTCATGAAGGGCCAACGAAGCTGCAAACACCCCGCCAGGATAGTAAAATGCAGAGCTAGATGGTATTGCTAATAAGAGTTAAGGGGTTATATAAAGTATAATAAGACAAATCATACAGCAAGTGCTACAATCCTTCATAAGAAGTATACCCTGACAAAGTGCAAATGCGCACATGCAAAATTGATGTATAATACACGTCATACTAATGACCTAATAAACTGCATTACTATACCTGAAGTACGGGGGGAAGCAGCAAGGTCGGTCCTATCCCCGACGCGCGTTTCGGAGCTAGAAAAACAACTTCCTCAGGGAAGCACCACTCCTCCTGTCCTGTATATATACACTGCACAGTACCACTCCTGTCCTGTATATATAAACTGCACAGCACCACTCCTCCTGTCCTGTATATATGCACTGCACAGTACCACTCCTCCTGTATATATAAACTGCACAGTACCACTCCTGTCCTGCATATACACACAGCACAGTACCACTCCTCCTGTATATATACACTGCACAGTACCACTCCTCCTGTCCTGTATATATGCACTGCACAGTACCACTCCTGTCCTGCATATACACACAGCACAGTACCACTCCTGTATATATACACTGCACAGTACCACTCCTCCTGTCCTGTATATATGCACTGCACAGTACCACTCCTCCTGTATATATACACTGCACAGTACCACTCCTGTCTATACACACTGCACAGTCCCACTCCTGTATATATACACTGCACAGTACCACTCCTGTCCTGTATATATACACTGCACAGTACCACTCCTCCTGTATATATACACTGCACAGCACCACTCCTCCTATATACACTGCACAGTACCCCTCCTCCTGTATATATACACTGCACAGTACCACTCGTGTCTTGTATATATACACTGCACAGCACCACTCCTCCTGTCCTGCATATATGCACTGCACAGTACCACTCATGCCATGTATATATATACACTGCACAGTACCACTCCTGTCTATATACACTGCACAGTCCCACTCCTGTCCTGCATATACACACTGCACAGTACCACTCCTGCATATATACATTGCACAGCACCACTCCTGTATATACACTGCACAGTACCACTCCTGTCCTGTATATATACACTGCACAGTACCACTCCTGTCCTGTATATATACACTGCACAGCACCACTCCTCCTGTCCTGCATATATGCACTGCACACTACCACTCATGTCCTGTCTATATACACTGCACAGTACCACTCTTGTCTATATACACTGCACAGTCCCACTCCTGTATATATACACTGCACAGTACCACTCCTGTCCTGCATATATACACTGCACAGCACCACTCCTCCTGTGATGTATATATACACTGCACAGCACCACTCCTGTATATATACACTCCACAGTACCACTCCTCCTGCATATATGCACTGCACAGTACCACTCCTGTCCTGTATATATACACTGCACAGTACCACTCCTGTCCTGAATATATCCACTGCACAGTACCACTCCTGTCCTGTATATATACACACTGCACAGTACCACTCCTGTCTATATACACTGCACAGTTCCACTCCTGTATATATACAATGCACAGTACCACTCCTGTATATATACACTGCACAGCACCACTCCTGTATATATACACTCCACAGTACCACTCCTCCTGCATATATGCACTGCACAGTACCACTCCTGTCCTGTATATATACACTGCACAGTACCACTCCTGTCCTGAATATATCCACTGCACAGTACCACTCCTGTCCTGTATATATACACACTGCACAGTACCACTCCTGCCTATATACACTGCACAGTTCCACTCCTGTATATATACACTGCACAGTACCACTCCTGTCCTGCATATACACACTGCACAGTACCACTCCTCCTGTATATATACACTGCACAGTACCACTCCTGTATATAGAAAGTACCAAACAAAGAAGCAGTCAAAAAATCCATAAAACTATGATATTTATTAAAGATAATTTAAAACATTAATAGATATGGACACACAGTGTTTGGACAGGGAAAAGGAACAGCATATAAATGAACACAATGGTCATGAAGGGCCAACGAAGCTGCAAACACCCCGCCAGGATAGTAAAATGCAGAGCTAGATGGTATAGCTAATAAGAGTTAAGGGGTTATATAAAGTATAATAAGACAAATCATACAGCAAGTGCTACAATCATTCATAAGAAGTATACCCTGACAAAGTGCAAATGCGCACATGCAAAATTGATGTATAATACACGTCATACTAATGACCTAATAAACTGCATTACTATACCTGAAGTACGGGGGGAAGCAGCAAGGTCGGTCCTATCCCCGACGCGCGTTTCGGAGCTAGAAAAACAACTTCCTCAGGGAAGCACCACTCCTCCTGTCCTGTATATATACACTGCACAGTACCACTCCTGTCCTGTATATATAAACTGCACAGCACCACTCCTCCTGTCCTGTATATATGCACTGCACAGTACCACTCCTCCTGTATATATAAACTGCACAGTACCACTCCTGTCCTGCATATACACACAGCACAGTACCACTCCTCCTGTATATATACACTGCACAGTACCACTCCTCCTGTCCTGTATATATGCACTGCACAGTACCACTCCTGTATATATACACTGCACAGTACCACTCCTGTCCTGCATATACACACAGCACAGTACCACTCCTCCTGTATATATACACTGCACAGTACCACTCCTCCTGTCCTGTATATATGCACTGCACAGTACCACTCCTCCTGTATATATACACTGCACAGTACCACTCCTGTCTATACACACTGCACAGTCCCACTCCTGTATATATACACTGCACAGTACCACTCCTGTCCTGTATATATACACTGCACAGTACCACTCCTCCTGTATATATACACTGCACAGCACCACTCCTCCTATATACACTGCACAGTACCCCTCCTCCTGTATATATACACTGCACAGTACCACTCGTGTCTTGTATATATACACTGCACAGCACCACTCCTCCTGTCCTGCATATATGCACTGCACAGTACCACTCATGCCATGTATATATATACACTGCACAGTACCACTCCTGTCTATATACACTGCACAGTCCCACTCCTGTCCTGCATATACACACTGCACAGTACCACTCCTGCATATATACATTGCACAGCACCACTCCTGTATATACACTGCACAGTACCACTCCTGTCCTGTATATATACACTGCACACTACCACTCCTGTCCTGTATATATACACTGCACAGCACCACTCCTCCTGTCCTGCATATATGCACTGCACAGTACCACTCATGTCCTGTCTATATACACTGCACAGTACCACTCTTGTCTATATACACTGCACAGTCCCACTCCTGTATATATACACTGCACAGTACCACTCCTGTCCTGCATATATACACTGCACAGCACCACTCCTCCTGTGATGTATATATACACTGCACAGCACCACTCCTGTCCTGTATATATACACTGCACAGTACCACTCCTCCTGTATATATACACTGCACAGTACCACTCCTCCTGTATATATACACTGCACAGTACCACTCCTGTATATATACACTGCACAGTACCACTCCTGTCCTGTATATATGCACTGCACAGTACCACTCCTGTCCTGTATATATACACTGCACAGTACCACTCCTGTCCTGCATATATGCATTGCACAGTACCACTCCTGTCCTGTATATATACACACTGCACAGTACCACTCCTGTCTATATACACTGCACAGTTCCACTCCTGTATATATACACTGCACAGTACCACTCCTGTCCTGCATATACACACTGCACAGTACCACTCCTCCTGTATTTATACACTGCACAGTACCACTCCTGTATATACACTGCACAGTACCACTCCTGTCTTGTATATATACACTCCACAGCACCACTCCTCCTGTCCTGTATATATACACTGCACAGCACCACTCCTCCTGTCCTGTATATATACACTGCACAGCACCACTCCTCCTGTCCTGTATATATACACTGCACAGCACCACTCCTCCTGTCCTGTATATATACACTGCACAGCACCACTCCTCCTGTCCTGTATATATGCACTGCACAGTACCACTCCTCCTGTCTATACACACTGCACAGTCCCACTCCTGTATATATGCACTGCACAGTCCCACTCCTGTATATACACTGCACAGTACCACTCCTGTCCTGTATATATACACTCCACAGCACCACTCCTCCTGTCCTGTATATATACACTGCACAGTACCACTCCTCCTGTCCTGTATATATGCACTGCACAGTACCACTCCTCCTGTCTATACACACTGCACAGTCCCACTCCTGTATATATGCACTGCACAGTACCACTCCTGTCCTGTATATATACACTGCACAGTACCACTCCTCCTGTATATATACACTGCACAGCACCACTCCTCCTGTATATACACTGCACAGTACCCCTCCTGTATATATACACTGCACAGTACCACTCGTGTCCTGTATATATACACTGCACAGCACCACTCCTCCTGTCCTGCATATATGCACTGCACTATCCACTCATGCCCTGTCTATATACACTGCACAGTACCACTCCTGTCTATATACACTGCACAGTCCCACTCCTGTATATATACACTGCACAGTCCCACTCCTGTCCTGCATATACACACTGCACAGTACCACTCCTGCATATATACATTGCACAGCACCACTCCTGTATATAAACTGCACAGTACCACTCCTGTCCTGTATATATACACACTGCACAGTACCACTCCTGTCCTGTATATATACACTGGACAGCACCACTCCTCCTGTCCTGCATATATGCACTGCACAGTACCACTCCTGTCTATATACACTGCACAGTCCCACTCCTGTATATATACACTGCACAGTCCCACTCCTGTCCTGCATATACACACTGCACAGTACCACTCCTGCATATATACATTGCACATCACCACTCCTGTATATACACTGCACAGTACCACTCCTGTCCTGTATATATACACTGCACAGTACCACTCCTGTCCTGTATATATACACTGCACAGCACCACTCCTCCTGTCCTGCATATATGCACTGCACAGTACCACTCATGTCCTGTCTATATACACTGCACAGTACCACTCCTGTCTATATACACTGCACAGTCCCACTCCTGTATATATACACTGCACAGTACCACTCCTGTCCTGCATATATACACTGCACAGCACCACTCCTCCTGTGATGTATATATACTGCACAGCACCACTCCTGTCCTGTATATATACACTCCACAGTACCACTCCTCCTGTATATATACACTGCACAGTACCACTCCTCCTGTATATATACACTGCACAGTACCACTCCTCCTGTCCTGTATATATGCACTGCACAGTACCACTCCTCCTGGCCTGTAAATATGTACTGCACAGTACCACTCCTGTCCTGCATATATACACTGCACAGCACCACTCCTCCTGTGATGTATATATACACTGCACAGCACCACTCCTGTCCTGTATATATACACTCCACAGTACCACTCCTCCTGTATATATACACTGCACAGTACCACTCCTCCTGTATATATACACTGCACAGTACCACTCCTGTCCTGTATATATGCACTGCACAGTACCACTCCTGTCCTGTATATATGCACTGCACAGTACCACTCCTGTATATATACACTGCACAGTACCACTCCTCCTGTCCTGTATATATACACTGCACAGCACCACTCCTCCTGGCCTGTAAATATGCACTGCACAGTACCACTCCTGTCCTGTATATTTACACTGCACAGCACCACTCCTGTCCTGTATATATACACTGCACAGTACCACTCCTGTCCTGCATATACACTCTGCACAGTACCACTCCTCCTGTCCTGTATATATATGCACTGCACAGTACCACTCCTCCTGTATATATACACTGCACAGTACCACTCCTGTATATACACTGCACAGTACCACTCCTGTCCTGTATATATACACTCCACAGCACCACTCCTCCTGTCCTGTATACATACACTGCACAGCACCACTCCTTCTGTCCTGTATATATACACTGCACAGTACCACTCCTGTCCTGTATATATACACTGCACAGCACTACTCCTCCTGTCCTGTATATACACACTGCACAGCACTAATCCTCCTGTCCTGTATATATACACTGCACAGCACCACTCCTGTCCTGTATATACACACTGCACAGTACCACTCCTGTCCTGCATATACATACAGCACAGTACCACTCCTCCTGTATATATACACTGCACAGTACCACTCCTCCTGTCCTGTATATATGCACTGCACAGTACCACTCCTCCTGTATATATACACTGCACAGTACCACTCCTGTATATATACACTGCACAGTACCACTCCTGTCCTGTATATATACACTGCACAGTACCACTCCTCCTGTATATATACACTGCACAGCACCACTCCTATATACACACTGCACAGTACCCCTCCTCCTGTATACACTGCACAGTACCACTCGTGTCCTGTATATATACACTGCACAGCACCACTCCTCCTGTGATGTATATATACACTGCACAGCACCACTCCTGTCCTGTATATATACACTCCACAGTACCACTCCTCCTGTATATATACACTCCACAGTACCACTCCTCCTGTATATATACACTGCACAGTACCACTCCTCCTGTATATATACACTGCACAGTACCACTCCTCCTGTCCTGTATATATGCACTGCACAGTACCACTCCTCCTGTATATATACACTGCACAGTACCACTCCTCCTGTCCTGTATATATACACTGCACAGCACCACTCCTCCTGGCCTGTAAATATGCACTGCACAGTACCACTCCTGTCCTGTATATTTACACTGCACAGCACCACTCCTGTCCTGTATATATACACTGCACAGTACCACTCCTGTCCTGCATATACACACTGCACAGTACCACTCCTCCTGTCCTGTATATATATGCACTGCACTGTACCACTCCTCCTGTATATATACACTGCACAGTACCACTCCTGTATATACACTGCACAGTACCACTCCTGTCCTGTATATATACACTCCACAGCACCACTCCTCCTGTCCTGTATACATACACTGCACAGCACCACTCCTCCTGTCCTGTATATTTACACTGCACAGTACCACTCCTGTCCTGTATATATACACTGCACAGCACTACTCCTCCTGTCCTGTATATATACACTGCACAGCACCACTCCTGTCCTGTATATACACACTGCACAGTACCACTCCTGTCCTGCATATACATACAGCACAGTACCACTCCTCCTGTATATATACACTGCACAGTACCACTCCTCCTGTCCTGTATATATGCACTGCACAGTACCACTCCTCCTGTATATATACACTGCACAGTACCACTCCTGTCTTTACACACTGCACAGTCCCACTCCTGTATATATACACTGCACAGTACCACTCCTGTCCTGTATATATACACTGCACAGTACCACTCCTCCTGTATATATACACTGCACAGCACCACTCCTATATATACACTGCACAGTACCCCTCCTCCTGTATACACTGCACAGTACCACTCGTGTCCTGTATATATACACTGCACAGCACCACTCCTCCTGTCCTGCATATATGCACTGCACAGTACCACTCCTGTCCTGTATATATACACTGCACAGTACCACTCCTCCTGTGATGTATATATACACTGCACAGTACCACTCCTGTCTATATACACTGCACAGTCCCACTCCTGTATATATACACTGCACAGTCCCACTCCTGTCCTGCATATACACACTGCACAGTACCACTCCTGCATATATACATTGCACAGCACCACTCCTGTATATACACTGCACAGTACCACTCCTGTCCTGTATATATACACTGCACAGTACCACTCCTGTCCTGTATATATACACTGAACAGCACCACTCCTCCTGTCCTGCATATATGCACTGCACAGTACCACTCATGTCCTGTATATATACACTGCACAGTACCACTCCTGTCTATATACACTGCACAGTCCCACTCCTGTCCTGCATATATACACTGCACAGCACCACTCCTCCTGTGATCTATATATACACTGCACAGCACCACTCCTGTCCTGTCTATATACACTGCACAGTACCACTCCTGTCCTGTATATATGCACTGCACAGTACCACTCCTGTCCTGTATATATGCACTGCACAGTACCACTCATGTCCTGTATATATACACTGCACAGTACCACTCCTGTCTATATACACTGCACAGTCCCACTCCTGTATATATACACTGCACAGTACCACTCCTGTCCTGCATATATACACTGCACAGCACCACTCCTCCTGTGATGTATATATACACTGCACAGCACCACTCCTGTCCTGTATATATACACTCCACAGTACCACTCCTCCTGTATATATACACTGCACAGTACAACTCCTGTCCTGTATATATACACTGCACAGCACCACTCCTGTCCTGTATATATGCACTGCACAATACCACTCCTGTCCTGTATATATACACTGCACAGTACCACTCCTGTCCTGCATATGTACACTGCACAGTACCACTCCTCCTTTATCTATACACTGCACAGCGCCACTCCTGTATATATACACTGCACAGTACCACTCCAGTCCTGTATATATGCACTGCACAGTACCTCTCCTCCTGTCCCGTTTATATGCACCGCACAGTACCACTCCTATATATATACACTGCACAGTACCACTACTCCTGTCCTGTGTATATACGCTGCACAGTACCAATCCTGTATATATACACTGCACAGTACCACTCCTGTATATATACACTCCACAGTACCACTCCAGTCCTGTATATATGCACTGCACAGTACCAATCCTGTATATATACACTGCACGACATCACTCCTCCTTTCCTGTATATATACACTGCACAGTACCACTCCTATATATACACTGCACAGTACCCATCCTCCTGCATATATGCACTGCACAGTACCACTCCTGTCCTGCATATATGCACTGCACAGTACCACTCCTGTCCTGTATATATACACACTGCACAGTACCACTCCTGTCTATATACACGGCACAGTCCCACTCCTGTATATATACACTGCACAGCACCACTCCTCCTGTCCTGTATATATACACTGCACAGCACCACTCCTGTCCTGTATATATACACTGCACAGTACCACTCGTGTCCTGTATATACACACTGCATAGTACCACTCCTATCCTGCATATACACACTGCACAGTACAACTCCTCCTGTATATATACACTGCACAGTACCACTCCTCCTGTCCTGTATATATGCACTGCACAGTACCACTCCTCCTGTATATATACACTGCACATTACCACTCCTCCTGTCCTGTATATATACACTGCACAGCACCACTCCTCCTGTATATATACACTGCACATTACCACTCCTCCTGTCCTGTATATATACACTGCACAGCACCACTCCTCCTGGCCTGTATATATGCACTGCACAGTACCACTCCTGTCCTGTATATTTACACTGCACAGCACCACTCCTGTCCTGTATACATACACTGCACAGTACCACTCCTGTCCTGCATATACACACTGCACAGTACCACTCCTCCTGCCCTGTATATATATGCACTGCACAGTACCACTCCTCCTGTATATATACACTGCACAGTACCACTCCTCCTGTATATATACACTGCACAGTACCACTCCTCCTGTATATATACACTGCACAGTACCACTCCTCCTGTATATATACACTGCACATTACCGCTCCTCCTGTATATATACACTGCACAGTACCACTCCTGTATATATACATTGCACAGTACCACTACTCCTGTCCTGTATATATACGCTTCACAGTACCACTCCTCCTGTCCTGTATATATACGCTGCACAGTACCACTCCAGTCCTGTATATATTCACTGCACAGTACCACTCCTCCTGTATATACACACTGCACAGTACCACTCCTCCTGTATATATACACTGCACATTACCACTCCTCCTGTATATATACACTGCACAGTACCACTCCTCCTGTCCTGTATATATACACTGCACAGTACCGCTCCTCCTGTATATATACACTGCACAGTACCACTCCTCCTGTATATATATACTCTGCACAGTACCACTCCTGTATATATACATTGCACAGTACCACTACTCCTGTCCTGTATATATACGCTGCACAGTACCACTCCTCCTGTCCTGTATATATACACTGCACAGTACCACTCCAGTCCTGTATATATTCACTGCACAGTACCACTCCTCCTGTATATACACACTGCACAGTACCACTCCTCCTGTGTATATATATACTCTGCACAGTACCACTCCTGTATATATACATTGCACAGTACCACTACTCCTGTCCTGTATATATACGCTGCACAGTACCACTCCTCCTGTCCTGTATATATACGCTGCACAGTACCACTCCAGTCCTGTATATATACTCTGCACAGTACCACTCCTGTGTATATACACTGCACAGTACCACTCCTGTATATGTATATACTGCACAGTACCACTCCTCCTGTATATATACACTGCACAGTACCACTCCTGTATATATACACTGCACAGTACCACTCCTCCTGTATATATATACTGCGCAGTACCACTCCTTCTGTCCTGTATATATACACTGCACAGTACCACTCCTCCTGTATATACACACTGCACAGTACCACTCCTCCTGTATATATATATATATATATATACACTTCACAGTACCACTCCTCCTGTCCTGTATATATACACTGCACAGTACCACTCCAGTCCTGTATATATTCACTGCACAGTACCACTCCTCCTGTATATACACACTGCACAGTACCACTCCTCCTGTATATATACACACTGCACAGTACAACTCCTCCTGTCCTGTATATATACACTGCACAGTACCACTTCTGTATATGTATATACCGCACAGTACCACTCCTCCTTTATATATACTCTGCACAGTACCACTCCTCCTGTGTATATACACTGCACAGTACCACTCCTGTATATGTATATACTGTACAGTACCACTCCACCTGTATATATACACACTGCAGAGTACCACTCCTGTATATGTATGTACTGCACAGTACCACTCCTCCTGTATATATACACTGCACAGTACCACTCCTATATATGTATATACTGCACAGTACCACTCATCCTGTATATATACACTGCACAGTACCACTCCTGTATATGTATATACTGCACAGTACCACTCCTCCTGTATATATACACTGCACAGTACCACTCCTATATATGTGTATACTGCACAGTACCACTCATCCTGTATATATACACTGCACAGTACCACTCCTGTATATGTATATACTGCACAGTACCACTCCTGTATATATACACTGCACAGTACCACTCCTGTATATGTATATACTGCACAGTACCACTCCTCCTGTATATATACACTGCACAGTACCACTCCTGTATATGTATATACTGCACAGTACCACTCCTGTATATATATACACTGCACAGTACCACTCCTGTATATGTATATACTGCACAGTACCTCTCCTCCTGTATGACTGTGTTGACATAGGGCTAAACAACCCCTTGGCGCATTTCCTCAGCCCCACTTAACCATACAAATCAAAACTCAGAGACCAAGTGATGGGTGAAGGTCAGTCACAGCTTTATTAAATGTTTTCTTACCAACCATTTGAAAAGGCACTTAGCTTTCTTAAAAACGCGCTCGCTGCCTAATGCCCTACTCCATATTCGCAGGCAAGTCAGCCAGCAAGCCGTAACTTATGTGCCATTACTTCTCCACCGCCACGGAGGATCCTGTTTCTCAAACAGGACTCCGACCCCCACCCATCAGTAGCAATGCCTGCTCTATGCCATCTTGGAGACCGGATAAGATATCGAGCCCGATATTGTTCAAGTGCACCCCGTCAGGTCTCAATAAAGCAGCATTATCCCCTTCCAGTTGTCTGTGTCTAACAACCAAACCTCTCACGCACCATCTTAGAAATACAGGCGTGTATGGTCCTCCTAGTGCGCTCAACGGCAATACCATCCCTAGCTCCTTGCCACACCGCCCTCGGGACAATCTCAGACCAGACTAGCACCAATTCCTGAAAAAAAAACCATGGAAACGTTCCATATCAGCCCGCATCATTGTGAGAAGCTCTGCCACCTGTACGATCATAGATCATTCCCCCCGCGTGCAGAATCCAAAATTATAGGACCCCTGGCTCCTCTTGCAATCGATACCACTTCCGGTAGAACTTGCGGCCATTGCAAGCCCCTGATGCCTCTCCACATGAAGGCCACGTCACGGAAACCTAGATGCCTCCCCCCAGGGCGGCACTCAGCTCGCTGTGCTGCTCAAAATATGTAGGAGTGTCCTAGTAACCAGACAGTCGGTCTAACGGCATCATAGGCTTGCCACGTAGACGAAGTCACCGACGAACGAACCAGCGACATCAAATGCTCGCGACCATCTCCTACAGATGCACCCGGGTCCGCTGATGGAGGAGGGACTCCATCCCCAGCATATTTATCGGGCAACGGGAGGCGGGTAACTGTCGGCGCAAGGGTGGACATGGACATACGCCCTACCGCGTCCGTAAGTGCCTGGACGGCAGCATCTGTGGCCTGCGCAGCTGCGAGAGACCTCTCAAGGGTAGCAAGACGAGCCTCGAGCTGACGCACAAGCTGTAACAGCTGCTTCTGATCTGCCATCTCTAGCCAGACCCTGGCGCTAGTATTATGTTACGGCGGCGGTACACGCTTAAAAAAATATAAATAAACGTGTTCGCCGCCCGGGGTCCACCGTGCGCCAGGTGATATAACCGCTGCTAGAGAGGCAGAGCACTATGGCGGTAATGTGCACGGGGTTAACTGCACTCTAAGTGCACAGAAGAGAGCTCTGTTATGCTCACAGAGCTGCAGGGAAAAGAATAAAGTGACACGCTACGTCTGTTCGGGGACACAGAATAACAGCGAAACTGTCACGGTAAAAATAGTCACAGAAGTAGCCTTAGGCAGCAGGACTACTCCCTCTAGACCTACCGTGAAATCAGACAGGAGGCGTCGCAACTGCACAGTACCACTCCTGTCCTGTATATATACACTGCACAGTACCACTCCTGTCCTGCATATATGCACTGCACAGCACCACTCCTGTTCTGCATATATGCACTGCACAGTACCACTCCTGACGTAGTATGCAACCATCCGCCCCAAGTCAGTCCCCAATAAAACATCAGTGGGCAGGTTTTCAGACACTCCCACCTCCCTCAACCCGCTCCCAGCACCCCAATCGAGATAAACTCGTGCCACTGGCAAAGGACAACGGGTGCCTCCAATCCCGGTGACAGTCAGGGTTTTCCCCTCAACAAACTCTTCAGGGGCCGCCAGTCCAGGACGGATGAGGGTTCGTTCAGCCCCGGTGTCCTTGAGGCCTGTAGCAAGATGGGCCCCCACCTGAACAAGTTGAACGTTGTCGTCAGCCCTCCCAACCACACCTCCCACCAAAAGAACAGAGGCGTTGGGCCCGGGGGCCTTGGCTGGGGGGTTCTTCGGCCTGTTCGGACAGGCGTAAAAGAAGTGACCAGGCCGCTGGCAGTGGTGACACAGGCGACTGTCAGTAGCCGGCCTGTTGTTGGCAACAGGGACAGGGCCTCCGGAGGGACGGCTAGCTGGGGCATTGGGGTTGGTTGCTGGCTTACCCCCTTTCCAGCTGGTGGCGACTGGCCTCCGCGTCTCGGGCTTCCGGTTGGCCTCGTGGTTGTCGGCGATCTGCGCCGCTTTGTCCGCGTTCGTTGGTTCGCGGTCCAGGATGAACTGTCGGACCTCAGCTGGGCAGAGATGCAGGAACTGGTCTTTGATCATCAGGTCCCGTAGCTGCTCAAAGGTTTCAACGGACAGTCCATGGATCCACTGGTCAAAGTGGGTCCTGAGTCCTTGCACCACATCACTGTAGCTATCATGTGGGCCACGTTGGAGGTGTCGGAACTTCTTTCGGTATACCTCAGGTGTCAGCCGATATTTGGCGATCAGCGCCTCTTTTATGGCGCGATAGGCATCATCATGCGCTTGCGGAAGAGAAGCAAACGCCTCCAGAGCTTTGCCTTTTAGCCCTGGGGTCAAGTACCTGGCCCATTGGTCTTCAGGCAGTCGGTACTGTCTGCAGGCTTTCTCAAAGGCTCGCAGAAACGTGTCCAAGTCCCCGTCCTTTTCCATCACGGGAAAATGCTCTGTCCGGGGTTTAGGAGTCTGGACGCTGCTGGGCTCACTGGTTCGGGCTGTGGGGGCATTCCACCCCCGCTGGAGCATCTACAGCTCATGGGCCCTCTGAGCTTCTGCATGGCGCTCAGCTCTCTCAGCCTGGGATTGACGCTCACGTTCGGCTCTCTCAGCCTGGGCTTGACGCTCGGCCTGGGCCTCCTGCCGATATTGCCGGATCAGTGTCAGACGACCCTCACTGTCTTCGGCAGGGAGTTCGTCCAAGGCCATTTGCAGATAGGGGTCCACCCCGTTATGGTTGAATGTGGGGCCAGCGCTCATGAGTGGAGCCTCTGCTGCAGCCCCATTGTTACTTGAGCCCGCTTCTGCGTTCGCTGGGCTCTGGTCGTTTTCCCGTTGCACCAGAGCCGCGATCATTTGGGCTTTGTTTTTTGTTCGTGGTGTCGATCCGCCACACCCCGCAGAGGGCAATAAGAGATGCCTTGTTATGCTGCTTATACCACTCTGCTCCCATCGTAGCCATGGTTGCCAAATAAAAGACAGAAAAGAAAAACGGAGAAAAAGGGAGGGAATACTTGCAAGTACACACTAATGTCTCAGGACTAGTAACCACTGAGTCTGTTCTCCAAAACCTATGATGCAGGATTCCCGCAGGAACCGTGCAGGTCTTTAGTGAGAGGAATGATTGCTCAAACCAAATCACTAATGCTCTAGGATTATCCCACCGCTCTGCCACCAATATGTGACGAACAGCCCACCGCCGTTCATCCACTTACGGGCGACACTAACGGGGGTCCCGCTGCCACCAAAACGCGACGGACAGCGGACCCTGTGTCACCACTGTCACAATCCCACCACTGACACCGGTGTATCAGCGGACGGAGGGGCGTGACACAATGCCGGCACACGGCTATCACAGGCGCAGTGGGGCTTATCTTAGTTATCCCAACACTGGCACCATGTGACCAAAAATATCCAGCAAGCTAATCTCGCTCTACAATTTGCCGCAGGGGGAGTTTAATTTGGATGCCCCACCACTGCTATCAATCTTCCAAGTACTGCGGGGATTTATGTATATCCCACTTTCTCAGTTCCACTTTTGAACTTGCAGCTCTCCGGCACCCCCCTTACCCTCAGGTCAGTCAGGGAACTGCACCTAGGATAATTGGTCGCCGGACGGGCTGCCTGTTGTGAACCGGCAATTAGGCTTCTGCAGTAAGGGAATTATGAATGCTGGTGCCGCAGACCCTTATTCAGCTCTATAAGACCCTTCTAGACTGCCAGCAAGCCGCAATAGCCGTGCACAACGCGCTGCCACCAGTCACGGTTACTTAATTCACAGTGTTAAATTAAGAGGGTCCGTGGCACACCCCTTGAATTAGTAGCCATTATCTATCAAAGGCGTATAGTTCGAGTCTTAGAGCATAGAGACAGATCTAAATAATTATTTCATTTATTTTCCGAAAGAGGACAGTGATTACAGATAAAAGTTGCTATAAAATTGAGACATAAAATATGTACAGTACAGGTATAAAATAAAAGTGGAGAAAACAAAGAGATTATACTCACGGTTCCATATTGTTGTTAGGCAGACCATGCGGCTAAGGTGGGTGGAGGCGGAGCTGCACTTCTCCGCTCATCTGGGTCTTTCTAGCACGACGACTTGAGCTGTTCTGCTCTGGTTTTGTCCAGGAAATGCTTTAAAGACTTGCTATGTGACATCACGGAGAGATGCATGCTGGGTTAATCCCACCTCTCTCTTTTGGATGTAGAATTACACTATAAAACTTATACTAATCATAACTCCGTGGGGGCAGCCCGCACAGACACATATAGGGCATCATTGGTTGTGATTTGTTGAGTACAATAATTCAAGACCAAATATGCAGTAGTTCTGATACACCGTTTAGCTGGAACACATATCTCAGGTTCTGAAAGGATTACGCTTCGCCAGAACCACGGTAGCGACGCTGTGACCGTCCGGATTACAAAAATGTGATTTTCATATCTCTAGGGTATTTGGTTCTTATGGTATAGTCTCTCATAGTTTTATTCGTTTCAAACAAAGAAGTTTTTCCCGCTCTGAAGAGGAGAGAAGGAAACAAATGGTTGTAACAGCAGGGGGGTCTCCTATTACTAGTGCGAACACAGGCTGTAGAGGAGGGGGGGTGGCACTGCTCTGTGTGTGTGTGAAGGGAGGAGGAATGAAGCTGCAGAGCTAGCAGCCTGGATTGTCATATCTGCCGGATCTTTCTGGAAAGTTACAACAGAAAACATCATATTTTGTGGACAAAACCCCATACCTCACAGACATTGTACATCACATGCCTTATCTGTTTTTCCATTGACAGATGATGGACCTGAGTGGGGACTTGTTTTTTGTGAGATGAAAATTGGTATTATTTTCGCCTACATATCATTGATTGATTTCTTTTTATTTGATATTTGGGAGGCAGAATGAACAAACAGTTGAACACCACACACTACTGGCTCATCCAACAAGGTTACTATTAGACTGTGAACTGTCATTGTCTTGGTAAATAATTAAAGTTTTTTACATAGCTTGCCATTTTTATGTACAGTTTAAGTAGAAATGATCAAAAATATAAAACTCAAGGATATTTTATTTAAAAAAAATGTTTTTTTTTATCTTAGATGACTGTACCAGGAGATCAGAGGGACAGCTGACATCTTCAATTTTTAAATTTGATGATCTTAAGATCCTACAAGATACAACTGAAGTGATTGCTGTTACTCCAGATATAGCATCATCCATTCACAGCAAAGATCTGTCATCTGATCCTATGAAACAGGTCCCATCTTCTGATTCATTACTGACTACTAAGGAAAATCAAAGTCACAAAAGAGGCATTACAAAACAAACTGCTCCTAAAGCAAAGAAGTCATTCTCATGTTCAGAATGTGGGAAATGTTTTAACAAGAAATCACTTTGTGCTACACACCATAGAACGCACACAGGGCAGAAGCCTTTTTCATGTTCAGAATGTGGAAAATGTTTTAACCAGAAAGGGAATCTTGTTAAGCACCAAAGAACTCACACAGGGGAGAAGCCTTTTTCCTGTTCAGAATGTGGAAAATGTTTTAACCAGAAAGGGAATCTTGTTCAACACCAAAAAACTCACGCAGGGGAAAAGCCTTTTTCCTGTCCAGAATGTGGAAAATGTTTTAACCAAAAAGGGAGTCTTGTTGCACACCAAATAACTCACGCAGGAGAGAAACCTTTTTCATGTTCACAATGTGGGAAATGTTTTGCACATAAATCACTGCTTGTTTCTCACCATAGAACTCACACAGTGGAGAAGCTTTTTCATGTTCAGAATGTGGAAAATGTTTTCAAGGGAAAACACGTCTTGATCGCCATCAAAGAACCCACACAGGGGAGAAGCCTTTTTCCTGTTCAGAATGTGGGAAATGTTTTAACGAGAAATCAAATTTTGTTACTCACTATAGAACCCACACAGGGGAGAAGCCTTTTTCTTGTACAGAATGTGGGAAATGTTTTAACAAGAAATCAGATTTAGTTAATCACCAGAGAATTCACACAGGGGAGAAGCCTTTTTCCTGTTCAGAATGTGGGAAATGTTTTAACCGGAAATTAAATTTGGTTATTCACCATAGAACCCACACAGGGGAGAAACCTTTTTCCTGTTCAGAATGTGGGAAATATTTTGCGCACAAATCATATTTTGTTAAGCATCACAGCAGTCACACAGGGGAGAAACCTTTTTCATTTTCTTAATGTAGGAAATATTTTACTTGGAAATCAACTGTTAATAAACATCAGAGATGTCACATAGGGGAGAAGCCTTTTTTTTGTTCATAATGTTGGAATAGTTTTAACCAAAATTGAATCTTCTTAAATAGGTTGTCTCTTGTCATTCCTCATGTTTGCTGACAAAAGGATAAAACTAAACTTTATTAATTTCAAATGTAAAATTATACAAATAATTCACCCCTTGAAGGTTAGTCAGAAGGTGATTGAGGCTATGTGCACATGGTGCGAATTCTGCTGCAGATCCACAGCGCATTTGGCCCTGCGGATTCGCAGCAGAACTGCATGTGATGTACAGTAGCATTAAAGGCTATGTAAAACAAAATCCGCAGTGCACATGCTGCGTTTTTTTCCGTGCAGATTTGGTGTGGAATGAAAAATGCAGCATGTCACTTCTTTTGTGCCGGTTTGCTGCAGTTTTCCACCTGCTCCATTCTAGAAATCTGCAGGTGGAAAACCGCAGGGGAAAACCGCACAAAATATGCAGTAAAATCGCACAAAAAATGCACTAAATCTGCAGGAAAAATGCAGGTCATTTGACCTGCGGATTTAGTAAATTTTGCGTGGAAAATTCCAAAGCAGAATACGCACCGTGTGCACATAGCTTAATAGACAAAACATATATCCCACATTTCCAAGCCTCTCATTTCTACGGGTTTCATCGTCCTCACCAAAGGCGACTCATCAGGAGACTATTTAATATTGACCTATATTCAAGAGAGACTAGACAAAAAACTAAAATCATGTATCATGTTATCCGAAACAGTCAGAAAACTAGCCCCATATTGGCAGATCCCAGACCTCAGACTATATACTGTGTAAGTTTATAACCCACTCCAGTGTCAGGAATAGATAGTATGTGACAATACAGTATAATTCTTGTGATTTTCTCCTATAGGGACTGCCCTAGTTTGGTAATGTAACTGCTGTTAATTAGTAGTGCAGACAAATTGTCCTAGACTAAACTCAGTCTTCAGACGGCCCAATATGTACCACTCAGGGAAAACTTACCTGCTCCAAAGATCATTAGCAGCTTCTAACTAATGGCCATGCTGCGGTCTGGAAGGGAATGAGTGCAATATCGTTATAAAGACTAGGGATATGTGCAGTCATAATGTCTGGGAGATCTGTGCCATTATTTAGTATGAATATGGAAATTATCTCTGAATGGTAAGTGTTCCCTGAGCGGTATATACGGTATTATCACATACTATCTATTCCTGACACTGGAGGGGCTTATAAACTTATACAGTATATAGTTTGAGGTCTGGGATCTGACAATATGTGGCTAGCTTTCTGACTGTTTCAGATAACATGATTTTAGGGTTTTCTTCATCTAGTCCTGCTTGAATATAGATCAATAATAAATAATCTCCTGATGAGTCGCCTTTGGTGAGGACGATGAAACCCGTAGAAATGTGAGGCTTGGAGAGTGAGTGTGTATACGTCACCTTACCCTATATGCTGAGATGTGGGGTACATGTTTTTTCTAATAGTCACCTTCTGACTAACCTTCAGGGAGTGAATTATAGTTTTACATTTGGAATTAATAAAGTTTAGTTTTATCATTTCGTCAGTGAATCTTCTAATCAAGGGATAATTACGTGTGTGTGTATATATATGTATATACACTACCGTTCAAAAGTTTGGGGTCACCCAGACAACTGTGTTTTCTATGAAAACTCATACTTTTATTAATCAAATGAGTTGCCAAATTAATTTAAAATCTCGTCCAGACATTGACAAGGTTGGAAAAAAAGATTTTTATTTGAAATAATAATTTTCTCCTTCAAATTTTTCTTTCGTCAAAGAATGCTCCCTTTGCAGCAAGTCCAGCATTGCAGACCATTGGCATGCGTACCATACGGTCAAGCTGCTCCCACAACAGCTCAATGGGGTTGAGATCTGGTGACTGCGCTGGCCACTCCATTACAGATAGAATACCAGCTATCTGCTTCTTCCCTAAATAGTTCTTGCATAATTTGGAGGTGTGCTTTGGATCATTGACCCGTTGTAGGATGAAATTGGCTCCAATCAAGCACTGTCCACAGGGTATGGCGATGCAAAATGGAGTGATAGCCTTCCTTATTCAAAATCCCTTTTACCTTGTGCAAATCTCCCACTTTAGCAGCACCAAAGCAACCCCAGACATCACATTACCTCCACCATGCTTGACAGATGGCGTCAGGCACTCTTCCAGCATCTTTTCAGTTGTTCTGCGTCTCACAAATGTTCTTCTGTGTGATCCAAACACCTCACACTTGGATTCGTCTGTTCATAACACTTTTTTCCAATCTTCCTCTGTCCAATGTCTGTGTTCTTTTGCCCATATTAATCTTTTCCTTTTATTAGCCAGTCTCAGATATGGCTTTTTCTTTACCACTCTGCCCTGAAGGCCAGCATCCCGGAGTCGCCTCTTCACTGTAGACGTTGATACTGGCGTTTTGCGTGTACTATTTAATGAAGCTGCCAGTTGAGGACCTGTGAGGTGACAATTTCTCAAACTACAGACTCTAATGTACTTGTCTTGTTGCTCAGTTGTGCAGCGGGGCCTCCCACTTCTCTTTCTACTCTGGTTAGAGCCTGTTTGTGCTCTCCTCTGAAGGGAGTAGTACACACCGTTGTAGGAAATCTTCAATTTCTTGTCAATTTCTCGCATGGAATAGTCTTCGTTTCTAAGAACAAGAATAGACTGTAGAGTTTCACATGAAAGTTCTTTTTTTCTGGCCATTTTGAGAGTTTAATGGAACCAACAAATGTAATGCTTCAGATTCTCAACTAGCTCAAAGGAAGGTCAGTTTTATAGCTTCTCTAATCAGCCAAACTGTTTTCAGCTGTGCTAACATACTTGCACAAGGGTTTTCAAGGGTATTCTAACCATCCATTAGCCTTCTTACACAGTTAGCAAACAAAGTGCCATAAGAACACTGGAGTGATGGTTGTTGGAAATGGGCCTCTATACACCTATGACGATATTGCATTACAAACCAGACGTTTGCAGCTAGAAAAGTCATTTACCACATTAACAATGTATAGAATGTATTTCTGAATCATTTAATGTTAGCGTCATTGTAAAAAACTGCTTTTCTTTCAAAAATATGGAAATTTCTCAGTGACCCTAAACTTTTGAATGGTAGTGCATGTGTGTGTGTGTGTGTGTGTGTGTATGTATATATATATATATATATATATATATATATATATACACACTCACTGGCCACTTTATTAGGTACACCATGCTAGTAACGGGTTGGACCCCCTTTTGCCTTCAGAACTGCCTCAATTCTTCGTGGCAGAGATTCAACAAGGTGCTGGAAGCATTCCTCAGAGATTTTGGACCATATTGACATGATGGCATCACACAGTTGGCGCAGATTTGTCGGCTGCACATCCCTGGTGCGAATCTCCCGTTCCACCACATCCCAAAGATGCTCTATTGGATTGAGATCTGGTGACTGAGGAGGCCATTTGAGTACAGTGAACTCATTGTCATGTTCAAGAAACCAATCTGAGATGATTCGAGCTTTATGACATGGCGCATTATCCTGCTGAAAGTAGCCATCAGATGTTGGGTACATTGTGGTCATAAAGGGATGGACATGGTCAGCAACAATACTCAGGTAGGCTGTGGCGTTGCAACGATGCTCAATTGGTACCAAGGGGCCCAAAGAGTGCCTAGAAAAAATTCCCCACACCATGACACCACCACCACCAGCCTGAACCGTTGATACAAGGCAGGATGGATCCATGCTTTCATGTTGTTTACGCCAAATTCTGACCCTACCATCCGAATGTCGCAGCAGAAATCGAGACTCATCAGACCAGGCAACGTTTTTCCAATCTTCTACTGTCCAATTTCGATGAGCTTGTGCAAATTGTAGCCTCAGTTTCCTGTTCTTAGCTGAGAGGAGTGGTACCCGGTGTGGTCTTCTGCTGCTGTAGCCCATCTGCCTCAAAGTTCGACGCACTGTGCGTTCAGAGATGCTCTTCTGCCTACCTTGGTTGTAACGGGTGGCAATTTGAGTCACTGTTGCCTTTCTATCAGCTCGAACCAGTCTGCCCATTCTCCTCTGACCTCTGGCATCAACAAGGCATTTCCGGCCACAGAACTGCCGCTCACTGGATTTTTTTTCTTTTTCGGACCATTCTCTGTAAACCCTAGAGATGGTTGTGCGTGAAAATCCCAGTAGATCAGCAGTTTCTGAAATACTCAGACCAGCCCTTCTGGCACCAACAATCATGCCACGTTCAAAGGCACTCAAATCACCTTTCTTCCCCATACTGATGCTCGGTTTGAACTGCAGGAGATTGTCTTGACCATGTCTACATGCCTAAATGCACTGAGTTGCCGCCATGTGATTGGCAGATTAGAAATTAAGTCTTAACACACAGTTGGACAGGTGTACCTAATAAAGTGGCCAGTGAGTGTGTGTATATATATATATATATATATATATATATATATATATATATATACCATCAAGTAAATGTCCAGAAGAGACAATAAAGATATATGGCCCTTCAGCATAAATATTTAACTCCAATCCTTCCTTATGATAACGTAAGGACAAAAGAAGAGATCCATAAAAATAACATTTTTGTTTCAAATATTAAAAACAACAATTTATGTAAAATTAAGCAGAATGCCTCAAAAATCAGGACGGAACAACTCGTGCAAAAATCAGTGGAAAATACAAAGGTAATGAATGCCCATATATCCAAAGTTTAATGCCAAAAATATGCAAATAATTGTTTATCATAAAATGCACAGTGCCAGATATATGAAAACATATATTATTCTTCGACTAAAACGAAATTAAGGCATTATTTTCCATTGATTGTGCCACATCATATAAGGTCAAAAGACCAAACAGCCACTTAGCATAGACAGTATTCAATACAATGAACAGCTGAATAGACGACTGCTAAGTAATCCCAAAAGTCAATAGCAAGAGGTGTGAATAGTAAAGGGAAAGCAGTGCATCTAATTCACTGATTATACCATGCCATGTAAGGTAATAGACCAAAATGTCACTAATTCTAAACAGTATGCATACTATAATCAGCTGACTGAACGCTAAATAATCCCAAATGTCAATAATAAAAGTTATAAGTAGTAAAGGGAATTGCCGTGATTCCGCACCCATAGGAATGCATGAGAATCGCTGACTTCCCGCATGTGGCTATGTCCACCATGCGGGAAGTTAAGAGTCTCATGTGCGGTTGGTACCCACGGTGTGGAGGAGAGGAGACTGTCCTCCAGGCCCTGGGTACCATACCCCTGTAAAAAAAAAGAATAAAAAATAAAAAATCGGGGTATATTTACCTTCCGATGTCCCGCGCTGCATTCCCGGCCTAAGCGTTCCCAGTAATGCTTTGCGGCAAGGTCCTGTGATGACATGGTCTCGTGAGATCGCTATAGTAACGCGAGACCAACGTCATCACAGGTCTCGCAAGGCATTACTGGGAACGCTGAGGCCCGGGATGGCAGCGCAGGACGCCGGAAGGTAAATATACCCCGATTTTTTATTTTTTTATCATTTTTAACATTCTGTCTTTTACTATTGATGCTGCATAGGCGGCCTCAATAGTAAAAAGCTGCTCACACTTGTCAAACACTATGTGTGACCAACCTGTCAATCACTTTCCAAGCGATGCTTCAAATCGCTTGGAAAGTGCTTGAGAAAATCGCACGCGAAAATCGCGGCAGAATCGCGGTGAAATCGCGCTGAAAAAAAACGTGCGATTTCTGGGAAGGAGTCCGATTTTCACTGTGCGTTTTAAAACGCTACGTGGGCACATAGCCTTAGTTAATTTGTGTTGCAAATCTGTAGTGTTGAATATATGATGTGAAATGTTTTTATGTGCAATATAATCATTATAATTTGTGATAACTAACCACAGTTGGTTACTATGCCCGGGCAGCGCCGAGCCCTTCAGCTAGTGGTAAATAAAGACACAGCCAGAATAAAGTCTGTTATTAGAAATAAAACAAAACAGTTTTCCTTTTTTATTTAAAAATAACAAACACAGTTATACTCACCTAACGCCTATTTCCACCGAAGACCTCGTTCTCCTGTAATAAAAATAAAAATCAACACTATACCATACCTAATAACCAACAAACCAGACGAATACACATATTTACCAATAAATCTCATGGGTCATGTGCATATGGATTAAATACGCCCATCATCAAAATACAGATGAAGCTCAACAAAAAGATGATTTATAGGCAATAATTGTATATAGCAAAGTAAGTTTATTATAAAACCATTTAAAACCACATGCCAAGATATGGGGAAAGAAGGGAGTGGGTTATAGGCTCACCGCCATGATCATAAATAAACGTGCATAGCCAGTCAACAGACGGTACAATAATATATAATATATAAGAGAGATAATGTGTCTGCCATAAATAATTAAATCAACATCATACCATAATAACATGGACAATTTCAAATGAGACCCTCATCTCCTTATGATAGTAACACCTGTGCACCCTAGGTAACATATAGCCAAACGGCATAACAGAAAAAAATTCCTTTCCTAATGATAAAATTACCTCCAAGGGATAACACAGCAGTACCGCTGTCGGCTGGGGGCTGCATCGCGCGAATGACCGCGAGACTTCGCAATCCCGCGAGAACGAACACCATCGCGGGCATTTTCGCAAAGGAGTACTGGGAACGGATGCGTGGAGAGGCGGGAAGGCTGCGCGGGACGTCGGAGGGTGAGAATAACAATATTTTTTATTTTTAAATTCTATTTTTTACAGGGATATGGTGCCCAAAGCCCGGAGGACAGTCTCCTCTCCTCCGGACCGTGGGTACCATCCGCAATTGTTCTGCTTACTTCCCGCATGGTGTGCACAGCCACATGCGGGAAGTAAGCGGAACAAAAAAGATGGCAGCACAGGAATCGCTGCAATACTCGCATCCCCATTCATTAACATTGGACTCGCTAGACTCGCATCGAGTAGCAAGTTTCCGAGTCAGACTCGTTAGAGTCTAGCGATTCCAAGTATTTCAGGATTCGCCCATCCCTAGCGGTGACATCATCGAGGTTTCCAGCCAGGCTGAACTGCAGTGACCTCAGGACCGAAGGAAAAAGGCAGTGATGAGGTCACCACAGTTCAAGCTAAGTGACTTCACAGCAGATCACCGTGAGAATTCTCTGTGTTATTTTTAAATAAAAAATGAAAACTGCGTTTTGTTTTATTTCTAATAAAAGACTTTATTCTGGCTGTGTCTTTATTTACCATATAACTATAGGATTAGTAATGGAGAGGTGTCTTCTAGACACCTCTCCATTACTAAGCCGTGGGCTTGATATCACCTGACAATACAAGGGTAACATCAACCCCATAAATATGAACCCCACTTGCCACCACTACAGGGCAAGTGGGAAGAGTCAGGCAAAATGCCAGAATTGGCGCATCTCATAGATGTGCCTTTTCTGGGCAGCTGCAAGCTGCTTTTTTATCCTGGGAGGGTCAATATCCATGGCCCCTTACAAGCCTGAGAATACCAGCCCCCAGTTGTCAGCTTTAGCAATGCTAGTTGTCAAAAATGGGTGGGACCCCATGCTGTTTTTTTAAATTATTATTTAAATAATTAAAAAAACAGTGTTGGGACCCCTCTATTCTTGATAACCAGCCTTGCTGAAGCTGACAGTTGAGGGTTACAGCCCCCAGTTGTGAGTTTTGTCAGACTGGTTATAGAAAATACAGGGGAATCCACACTGTTTTTTTCATTCATTTATTTAGTTATAGTGCAGGCAGTGGGTGAGGAATACTCCCTTCATCCGCTCCTGCTGTCACTGGTCTTAGCAGCAGCAGGTGTAGGTTGATGGGAGTAATAGTCCCAAAAGCCCCCACCTGCTGTCATCATTCTGACTTTAATATAACTCTCATCATTCTCCCTGCCGGCAGAGCAGAGGAGGATGATGAGAGCGTCTTCAGCACCCGCCACCGGGGAACAGCGCTTACTGTACCGCTTCTTCCATGTGGCCATCCATGTGGTACTGATGCTGCACACGGATGTCACAAGTGTTACACACATGTGCCACAATTGTTACACACATGGACATCTCCGGTACCAGAAATATCAGGACGAGTGAAACCGGCCTTATACACAGTTCTCTTTAATTGCCTAATATTTCTTTTTGAAACTCATCTGACAGAAATATTGGAGCTTAGGATAGTATAGATTGTGAAGTCTCCGAGACCCATACTCTAATTACCCCAGAGAGGTTTCACCACTAGTTACTCATTTATTACTGATGAAGACTGTTGAGTTTGATCATTTCAGTAGTTCCTAATCAGGCGCCATTATTAATATCTGACGTGTGTCACTTTATGTGGTGGTAAGTTTGGAATTCTTCACAAACAATAATAGGAAACAAATGGATCTTACAAATTATTTTCCAGCTTCGCACTATACCCTACATACGGTTGTACACTACTGTCTGGGCACATGGCAGTGTTCAGAAGGGAAGGAGCGCCATTTAGCTATTTGAATGCAGATCTAGCTGGAATAGTTTGCAGGCATAATGTATCGGGAGCACTGTTCATGGTCACCTGGCAGCTCAAAAGATGTCCACCATGAACATGCTTGGCACTTTCTTCTCTGCTTTCCATATCCCAAGGATTGCCTTGCTCATCGCCCTTTAACACCATTACGTGGATCTGGACTTACACTGGGACCCCTAGGCTTGGACCATGGTGTTACCTGCTATTCTGTGGTGTTAGATGCCAAGAAGAATAGACAGGTAGCCGGGTCAGAACCAGAAGGACAGAATCAGAAGACACAAGAGTAGTCAGTAAACGGGCCACGGTCACAACAGGGGATAAATACACAAGCCGCAAGCTGAGCACAGAGGACTGAACCAGAGGAGAACAGCGCTGTATCTGGCAGATTCCGGCCATGTGCTTTGCGCTTTAGTAGGGTGTGGTACTTTCCAATTGGCTGAAGTAGTGAGCAAATTACTCCAGCTGGACAGCAGGAACAGATCCCAGATGAGATTGGGCACACCATATGCAGAAGCCCTAATATAACTAAATGACAGAAAACCAGAATAGTAGAAATCCCCATAAAGTGATTCCATGTTATAAATTAATTCACTGAGGGTTATAATCTATAGGAGGAGTGAATATTTTGACTCCACAGTCACTTTCTGGAAATTAACACACAGTGGATGTTGGAGAGTGAAAATTACACATTTGCCATTTTATTACCCAGCACATAGTGCCCAGATTGTGCTCCAGGAGACACACACCAAAAATTAAGTGGATTCTTCTCACTATAATATTGCTAAATACAGGGATCCTAAATGTTGTTTGCGCACACTGCAAGACTCCGAAGTGAGAGCGGATTTTGCCGGATTGGTTTATAGAAACCTTGTTGCTTTTCAACAGCCTTTGAGCCACTAATAGTGTGGGAACCTCTGTTTTTCCATTGACAGATGATGGACCTGAGTGGGGACTTGTTTTTGTGAGATGAGAATTGGTATTATTTTCACCTACATAACATTGATTGGTTTCTTTTTATTTGATATTTGGGAGGCAGAATGAACCAACAGTTGAACACCACACACTACTGGTTCATCCAACAAGGTTTTCTATTAGACTGTGAACTGTCATTGTCTTGGTAAATAATGAAAGTTTTTTACATAGCTTGCCGTTTTTATGGACAGTTTAAGTAGAAATGTTCAAAAATATAAAACTCAAGGATATTTTATTAAAAAATAATTGTTTTTTATCTTAGCAGATGACTGTACCAGGAGATCAGAGGGACAGCTGACATCTTCAGTTTTTAAATTTGATGATCTTGAAATCCTACAAGATATAACTGAAGGGATTGCTGTTAGTCCAGATATATCATCATCCATTCACAGCAAAGATCTGTTATCTGGTCTTATGAAACAGGTCCCGCCTTCTGATTCATTACTGACTACTAAGGGAAATCAAAGTCACAAAGGAGGCAATAAAAAACAAACTGCTCCTAAAGCAAAGAAGCCATTTTCATGTTCAGAATGTGGGAAATGCTTTAACAAGAAATCTAATTTTGTTATACACCAGAGAACTCACACAGGGGAGAAGCCTTTTTCCTGTTCAGAATGTGGGAAATATTTTGCACAGAAATCAAATTTTGTTACCCACCAGAGAACTCACACAGGGGAGAAGCCTTTTTCCTGTTCAGAATGTGGGAAATGTTTTGCACATAAATCAGATTTTGCTACCCACCAGAGAACTCACACAGGGGAGAAATCTTTTTCATGTTTGGAATGTGGGAAATGTTTTAACACTAAATCATATTGCGTTAAGCACCAGAGAACTCACACAGGGGAGAAGCCTTTTTTCTGTTCAGAATGTGGGAAATGTTTTAACAATAAATCAGATTGTGTAAAGCACCAGAGAACTCACACAGGGGAGAAGCCTTTTTCCTGTTCAGAATGTGGAAAATGTTTTACCAATAAATCAAATTGTGTTAAGCACCAGAGAACCCACACAGGGGAGAAACCTTTTTCCTGTTAATGTGGGAAATATTTAACCAGAAAGCGCTTCTTAATCGCCATCAGAGCAGTCACACAGAGGAGAAGCCTTTTACATTTTCTTAATGTGGGAAATATTTTACTTTTAAATCAACTGTTAATAAACATCAGAGACGTCACATAGGGGAGAAGACTTTTTTCTGTTCATAATGTTTGACTAGATTTAACCACAATTAAATCTTCTTAAATGGGTTGTCTCTTGTCATTCCTCATGATTGCTGACAAAAGGATAAAACTATATACAAAGAATGGTTGCACTCTATCATGCTAAGGCATGTCAATGTGGAATATATGTAATTAGATTTGCAATACAGCTTTAGAATTATAGAAAAAATATATGAGACTCTTAGCATAAAATTTGGCCAAATATCTGCCCACCAGCCATCGTCAAGGCAGCCTCAAATCTGATGGGTACCTACACTGTGTGAATACCTCTCTAAGGCCGGGGTCACACTAGCAATTAAAACGGTCGAATGCAATGCGATAAAAAATCGCATTGCATTCGAACCCATGTTATTCTATGGGGCAGCTCCCATCATGCGATTTTTTATCGCATCCGATCCTCTGACCGAGACAATCGCAGCATGCTGCGATTGTCACCGATTTTCGGATCGGATTCGACAATGCATGTCTATGGGGGCGAGAAAAAATGGAAGTAAAAACGGAACCGATGTGTGAGTTGCGATAAAAATCGCACCAAAAGCCGGCAATTTTTTTTCCCTAAAGACAGTAAAATCACAGTGTTCAGTTAAATAAAGCAACGAATTAATAGATATAGACACATTAAATAAATATATATATATATTTTATACATGTTATAGAGACACATTAATATCTATATTTCTAGTTCATACAGTTCTTAATTGCAGAATAGCCGCTGACACATTAGCCGGCTTTTGTATAATTCTGCTCCTGCCCGACATGAAATGACACATGGTTTACATATAGTTAACCATTTCATTTCATGTTTTTTATTTTATGTCTCTCACTATTAATTATATGAGGGCTTGTGGGTTAAATTTTGGGCTTGTAGGGGTTCATTTAAGGGGTTAATTTGTTGTAAATTATGGGGACTCTCTGCAGCCTCAGTGACGTCAGCGGGAGTCTCCGCAATTTAATACAACGAATTAACCCCTTAAATGAACCCCTACAAGCCCAAAATTTAACCTACAAGCCCTCATATAATTACTAGTGATAGACATAAAAAAAACAAAACATGAAATGAAATGGTTAACTATATGTAAACCATGTGTCATTTCATGTCGGGCAGGAGACCCTGATGGGCCTAAACAGTGGAAACCCCCCACAAGTGACCCCATTTTGGAAACTAGACCCATTAAGGAACTTATCTAGATGTGTGGTGAGCACTTTGAACCTTCAAGTGCTTCACAGAAGTTTATAACGTAGAGCCGTGAAAATAAAAAATCCATTTTTTTTCCACAAAAATGATCTTTTCGCCCCCAAATTTTTATTTTTACAAGGGTAGCAGGAGAAATCATACCCGCACAGTTGTTATGCGATTTGTCCTGAGTACGCCGATACACCATATGTGGGGGGGAACCACTGTTTGGGCGCATGGGAGAGCTCGGAAGGGAAGGAGTGCCATTTTGGAATGCAGACTTTGATGGAATGGTCTGCGGGCATCATGTTGCACTTGCAGAGCCCCTGAAGGGCCTAAACAGTGGAAACCCCCCACAAGTGACCCCATTTTGGAAATTAGACTCCCTAAGGAACTTATCTAGATGTGTGGTGAGCACTTTGAACCCCCAAGTGCTTCACAAAAGTTTATAAATGCAGAGCCGTGAAAATAAAAAGTCTTTTTTTATTTCCACAAAAGTGATTTTTTAGACCCCAATTTTTAGACCCCCAAAGTTGGCAAATAGTGGAAACCCCTCAATTCTTGCTCCAACCCTAACCCCAACACACCCCTAACCCTAATCCCAACCCTAACCCTAATCCCAACCCTAATCCCTAATCCTAATTCTAACCCTAATTCTAGTTCGCCCTAACCCTAATTCTAACCCTAGTCATGACCCGAGCCCTAACTCTAGCCCTAGCACAACCCTAACCCTAGCCTAACCCTAGCCCTAACCCTAGCCCAACCCTAACCCTAGCCCAACCCTAACCCTAGCCCAACCCTAACCCTAGCCCAACCCTAACCCTACCCTAACCCTAGCCCTAACCCTACCCTAACCCTATCCTAACCCTAGCCCTAACCCTAACCCTAGCCCAACCCTAACCCTAACCCTAATGGAAAACTGAAAAAAAAAATATTTTCTTTATTTCATTATATTGGCCTCTATAAGGGAGTGATAAACGGGGAGGTTATGTACTTTTTTTTTATTTTGATCACTATGATCGTTTATCATAGTGATCAAAATAATGAATGGAATCTGCCAGCCGGAGCCGGCAGATTCCCGGCGGGCGCACTGCGCATGCGCCCGCCATTTTTCAAGATGGCGCCCATCGGAGGATGCCGGCGGGACGTGGGACCACCGGGAGGGGATGGAGGGCCACGGAGAGGTACCGGGGGGGGATCAGGGACCCTATTTCTCTCTCCTCTGATGTGCGATCACATCAGATGAGAGAGAAATTAAATGTAAAATCGCGGCTTTTTTTTTTTGCGGTCGCCGTTATAGGGTTAATAACGGCGATCACAAAAGTGGGGGTCGGTAAAAACTGACCGATTCATGTTCTCTGGGGTCTCGGCTACCCCTAGCAGCCGAGATCCCGGAGAAAATCCGACACTGGGGGGCGCTATTCACTTAAATCACAGCGCCGTGAATTAACGGCGCTGTGGTTTTAGTACCCTTAATTACCGCCATTAAAAGGCATATCGGCGGTCGTTAAGGGGTTAATAACAGTGATGGATAATAAAATCTATGGGAAGTGTTTGTGGTGAAGTGTATACACTCCTAGAAATGTTTCCTCTACAGTATAGAGATATAAATGATCAGTATTAGGACGTGTAACAAAGAGGAATCTGTTATTATATAGAGAGAATGTAACGAGCAATAAATGACGGGAATAATCGGGAATGAAATTGTTATTAATAATATAATGAGATCCCAGCACCTGACACTTCCCGGGATATATGGGCTTATATTAGAATCCCAATTACCAACTGGAAAGATAAAAACAAAGGGAAAAGGGCGGAACAAAAAACAAGCCCCAAACACCTCATAACCCACAATGTAAGGGCAGAAAAATACCGGAAATATAAGTTTCTATTCACACTGCAATATTAGTCACCTGTGATCTGTGTCTCTCCCAGAAGAGAAGTCATCACAGCGTCATTCCCCGTAATAACCGTATAGAGGAGGAAATGATGGCGGAGAGAGCGTCCATTGTTAGAATAGTGGGGAGACACAGATGGGATCCAATGCTCCTGACTGTCCGGAGGTCTAGAGGATCGTCACCATCGGAGAGTAAAGTGCAGATCGGCGATCTTGTGACCGTTGTATTATGGGGAAATAAGAAACAAATAAGACACATTGAGGTCAGAGAAAACTGTTCTATGTAATAAAGAGTGTAGAGAACGAATTCCACCAAACCCCCTATAGGAAAGGGGAGAAGCGGAGAACTTCATCTACACCATTGGGATGTCAGGGATTTAATGGCCGGATCCATTTAGTCTCTAATTGTGACCAGATCTTTTCCCAGTCGCCCCCTATTGGTAACCAGGACCCTATCGGTGCCAGAGACACGGAGTAAGCTGGAATCACAGGTATGTGTTTTATAGTCAACTCCTCTAAATCAGAAGCCATGAACATAACGCTGACCTGACAAAACTAATTTCTAACTTTCCCTGTAAGTGGCAGAAAGACGCAATTAACCCCTTCATGCCGCTGCCCATTTTCGTTTTTTTGTTTCTATATTTTCCTTCCCTTCTTCCCAGAGCCATAACTCTTTTCTCTCTGGCCACATAGACATATGAGGACTTGATGTTTGCGGGGTGAGTTGTACTTTTCAATGACTCCCTTAGTTTTACCACATAGTGCACTCAAAAACGAGGAAAAAATTCCAAGTGCGGCGAAATTGTGAAAAAAAGAATTCTGACATTGTTTTTTGTGAATTGTTTTTGTACATTTTGTGGTATAATTGACCGTGTAATATGATTCTCCTCATCATTATGATTACGGCAACACCGAACATGTCCAGTTTTTATTATTCTTTTAGTGGAGAAAAAAAATCTGAGGTTTGGAAAGAAACATTTTTGGAGCAGTTTCTCCATTTCCCGAGCCCCGTAACATTGTTATTTCCCTCCGGTGGAGCTGTATGATGGATTATTTTCTGCAGGACGAGATAACGTTTTTATTAGTACAATTGTGATCGCTCGTTACAGCATTTTTTGTGGAATTGTGCCAACTATAAATACGTAATTTTGGCAATTCTCACATTTTTTCTATTTCCGGTGTTTACTGATCGGGTTAATTGTTTTTATGTTTTTTACAGAGCGGTAAAAGACACACAGGCCGTGCTGTACAAAAACAACAGATAATGTAACAAAAAAGAACAGCGAGCACCGAAGGAGATAAAAACTGCCAAGATCCTGTTATTAGAGAAGCCGATAAAGGCAATAATGTAGTGTTAGTAGCAATGGACAATATAGTAAGGCGCAGAAAGACAGCGATCAGAGAGCAGCACAGAGAAAAACAAGCGCTGATCCCACAAATAACGAGAAGGAACAACGAAGATCTTCTCTGAGATTTCACATAGAGAAGGGACGATTGTCTAATATCAGAGAAACTCTTCCCTGAATTTCCACACAAGCCGCATTGGTGTTATATTCCTAAAGTCCACAAAGACGCAGCGCCCCCACCAGGCCGCCCGATAGTGTGCGGGGTCGGATCAGTAACAGAATCTTTCTCTACATTTATAGACCGGTGTCTGAGACCATTACTGAGAATAGCACCTGCTCACATCAAGGACACCGGAGATTTATAGAGAATTGTGTCCGGTATAGATTGGCAGGAGGGTTATAAATTGTCTTTGATCGACATCGGGAGCTCCTGTGACTCAGCTCCACCAGCGCTGCCGATCCCCCCCCCGGGTTTACTGAATTCAGACTGTGGGACAGACCCCCATTTGACACATTAACTTTTGCCCTATTATCCTTCTGAAAATTTGGGGTGCGTCTTATGGTCCAGTGCGGCTTATAGTACAAACCAATGAAGGGACTGCTTGAACCGTAATGGGGTCCATCTGAGACCCCCATGCAGAAGCCAAATGTCCTGAGAACTGGACCTGCTGGACCACAAATTGACATTTCTCCAGGTTACGAAATAAATAGTTGTCACGTAGAACTTGGAGAACCTGTCTGACATGCTCAGCATGCTCCTCCGGAGGACGCGAGTAACTTAATATATAGTGTTGAGCATTCCGATACTGCAAATATTGGGTATCGGCTGATATTCGCTGTATCGGAATTCTGATACCGAGTACCAATATTTTTTCAATATCGGATACCGGTATCGGAAGTCCCCATAATGCAATGAGCCACTGTTGTGGCTGTGATTGGCTGCTGAAATGATGTCATCATTATGCGCGGTCTGTGCTGACTGCGGGGGGTCTGCGCCTACAGCGGGGGTCTGTGCCGACTGTCGGGGGTCTGTGCCGGCTGCCGGTGGTCTGTACATGCCTCTCGGGGGTCTGTACAGGCCTGTCGGGGGCCTGTGCCGGCTGCCGGTGGCCTGTATGGGCCTCTCGGGGGCCTGTGCCGGCTGTCGGTGGTCTGTGCCGGCTGCCGGGGGCCTGTGCCGGCTGCCGGTAGTCTGTAGGGCCTCTCGGGGGCCTGTGCCGGTTGTCGGTGGTCTGTGCCAGCTGCCGAGGGCCTGTGCCGGCTGCCGGTAGTCTGTACGGGCCTCTCGGGGGTCTGTGCCGGCTGCTGGTGGTCTGTACATGCCTCTCGGGGGTCTGTACAGGCCTGTCAGGGGCCTGTGCTGGCTGCCGGTGGTCTGTATGGGTCTCTCGGGGGCCTGTGCTGGCTGCCAGTGGTCTGTACGGGCCACTAGGGGGCCTGTGCCGGCTGTCGGTGGTCTGTGCCGGCTGCCGGGGGCCTGTGCCGGCTGCCGGTAGTCTGTACGGGCCTCTCGGGGGCCTGTGCCGGCTGTCGGTGGTCTGTGCCAGCTGCCGAGGGCCTGTGCCGGCTGCCGGTGGTCTGTGCGGGCCTGCCGGGGGTCTTGTGTGTGTGCAGGCATCATCCGATGGGACTACAAGTCCCATCGGGCGATGGCTGCTACAATGACAATGATTGACATATTAGCCAATGATGGGACAGTAGTAGTCCCATCATCCGGCTAATGTGTTGAATGTAAAAAAAAAAAAAATACTACATGCATACTACATATATACTACATTCATACAACATACATACATACTACATACATGCTACATACTACATATATACTACATTCATACAACATACATACATACTACATACATACTACATATATACTACATTCATACAACATACATACTACATACATACTACATATATACTACATTCATACAACATACATACATACTACATACATGCTACATATATACTACATTCATACAACATACATATATACTGCATTCATACAACATACATGCATACTACATACATGCTACATATATACTACATTCATACAACATACATATATACTACATATATACTACATTCATACAACATACATACATACTACATACATGCTACACATATACTACATTCATACAACATACATACATACTACATGCATACTACATTCATACAACATACATATATACTACATACTACATACTACATATATACTACATTCATACAACATACATACATACTACATATATACTACATTCATACAACATACATACATACTACATACATGCTACAGATATACTACATTCATACAACATACATACATACTACATACATACTATATAAATACTACATTCATACAACATACATATATACTACATACATACTACATATATACTACATTCATACAACATACATATATACTACATATATACTACATTCATACAACATACATACATACTACATATATACCACATATATGCTACATATATACTACATTCATACAACATACATACATACTACATGCATACTACATGTATACTACATTCATACAACATACAAACATACTACATATATACTACATTCATACAACATACATACTACATATATACTACATTCATACAACATACATATATACTACATACTACATACTACATATATACTACATTCATACAACATACATATATACTACATACTACATACATACTACATATATACTACATTCATACAACATACATATATACTACATATATACTACATTCATACAACATACATACATACATACTACATACATGCTACAGATATACTACATTCATACAACATACATACATACTACATACATGCTACATACTTCATATATACTACATTCATACAACATACATACATACTACATACATACTACATAAATACTACATTCATACAACATACATATATACTACATACATACTACATATATACTACATTCATACAACATACATATATACTACATATATACTACATTCATACAACATACATACATACTACATATATACCACATATATGCTACATATATACTACATTCATACAACATACATACATACTACATGCATACTACATGTATACTACATTCATACAACATACAAACATACTACATATATACTACATTCATACAACATACATACTACATATATACTACATTCATACAACATACATATATACTACATACTACATACTACATATATACTACATTCATACAACATACATATATACTACATACTACATACATACTACATATATACTACATTCATACAACATACATATATACTACATATATACTACATTCATACAACATACATACATACTACATACATGCTACAGATATACTACATTCATACAACATACATACATACTACATACATACTACATAAATACTACATTCATACAACATACATATATACTACATACATACTACATATATACTACATTCATACAACATACATATATACTACATATATACTACATTCATACAACATACATACATACTACATATATACCACATATATGCTACATATATACTACATTCATACAACATACATACATACTACATACATGCTACATATATACTACATTCATACAACATACATATATACTACATACTACATACTACATATATACTACATTCATACAACATACATATATACTACATACTACATACATACTACATATATACTACATTCATACAACATACATATATACTACATATATACTACATTCATACAACATACATACATACATACTACATACATGCTACAGATATACTACATTCATACAACATACATACATACTACATACATGCTACATACTTCATATATACTACATTCATACAACATACATACATACTACATACATACTACATAAATACTACATTCATACAACATACATATATACTACATACATACTACATATATACTACATTCATACAACATACATATATACTACATATATACTACATTCATACAACATACATACATACTACATATATACCACATATATGCTACATTCATACAACATACATACATACTACATGCATACTACATGTATACTACATTCATACAACATACAAACATACTACATATATACTACATTCATACAACATACATACTACATATATACTACATTCATACAACATACATATATACTACATACTACATACTACATATATACTACATTCATACAACATACATATATACTACATACTACATACATACTACATATATACTACATTCATACAACATACATATATACTACATATATACTACATTCATACAACATACATACATACTACATATATACTACATATATATTACATTCATACAACATACATATATACTACATACATGCTACAGATATACTACATTCATACAACATACATACATACTACATACATACTACATAAATACTACATTCATACAACATACATATATACTACATACATACTACATATATACTACATTCATACAACATACATATATACTACATATAGACTACATTCATACAACATACATACATACTACATATATACCACATATATGCTACATATATACTACATTCATACAACATACATACATACTACATATATACCACATATATACTACATGTATACTACATTCATACAACATACAAACATACTACATATATACTACATTCATACAACATACATACTACATATATACTACATTCATACAACATACATACATACTACATACATACTACATACATACAACATGCATACTACATACATACTACATACATATATACTAATCCAAAACAAACAAAGAGACCTGCACTAAAAGGATTAAATAGAGGCAGCAAAAGTGGACAAATGATGTACAAAGGCACCTAAGTAAACATGTACCAGTTCAATAAAGGTACAAACTATAAATACTATACATAATCACACATAAAACAATAGCACTAAACACTCATCATCAAGGAAACAAGCATGCACTCAGCAGAAAAAAGGGGGATGATGATGAAGAAATGGCCGGAGTGAGCCTCCCGACCCCCTGGAGGAGGCGTGGGCAGAGGCCATCATGACGGGGGGTTGTAAGTTTAGTGAGGGAAGGGTTAAAGGGGAGGGGGAGCTAGGGGGTATTTAAGACGGTGACTGGGGGGTGCCCGCCCTCTGTTCCTGTTTCTCCCAGCTCCAGAACAGTCCCACCCTCCCTTTTTTCTTTTGGGACAGTGGTGCGTGATTCTATTTTGGGTCATGGCGGTTTTGGGGGAGGGGGGAGTCCTTGAAGTCGGTGGAAATTGGTTTTGGAGACTGTGGGTAGGGTCTCCTTTGTTTAAAGGTATGCTGGTCGTGATCTGGTGAAAGGTGGATGCGGAGTTTTCTGTTGGAAGAGGGCGGATCTCCAAGGAGTTTGTGGACAACATCTATTGGTGTGCTGGTGCTCCCGAGCCTGTGGGGTAACGGCTGGGAGCAAATGGTCGGGGGTTGTTCACAATATTTTGGACTATTTCACCATGATCTTGTGGCTTCAAGGACTTCTCCTTCCAGGGTTAAATTCATTGTACTCATGTTATTTATGATACAGTGTTTATTGTTTGTTTGTTGTTATAATAAAAGGCTGCTGTGGCCATAAAATTCCAAAAGAAATACCGGTGTCTGTGTATTAGTTGGCGCCGAGGTGGTGGTGGTGGTTTTATGGTCACGGTGGGGTTTTTGGGGGTAAGTCAAGATGCTTGTTATCCCCACGAGGTAAATACTTGACAATACCAACGTCATGAGAGCTGCAGAGGGTCAATCACACAGTCGCGGTAACAATGCTGATTTGTGCATGAAACAACACTGTGGAAAAAAAGCTGAGTGTGTCTCGGAATAAACAAGGACATATATTACAAAGACAGCAGGGGTTACATACCAGGCAGAAGTGACTGGAGCACAGTACAGGACGATAATGACTTAGGAAGTCCGTGCACAGATGGCGTGCTGCCAAAACAAGAAGCGTGTGCACAAGGCACAGGGGAGAGCAGGAAGTGAAAGGAGCGGGAAGGGAAAGCCCTGGCCGAAGGCTTCCCTGGAAACCCGCTTAGAAACGGCCACCCGAGAGTACCTGGGCGTTTGACGTCACAGCCTGTACGGGGCAGTAAACAGGCCAAAAAGCAAACCAACGCATTTCGAAGGCGCAAACTGCCTTCTTCATCAGGGACATATATACTACATATATACTACATTCATACAACATACATACATACTACATACATGCTACATATATACTACATTCATACAACATACATACATACTACATACATGCTACATATATACTACATTCATACAACATACTACATACTACATACATGCTACATATATACTACATTCATACAACATACATACATAATACATACATGCTACATATATACTACATTCATACAACATACATATATACTACATATATACTACATTCATACAACATACATACATACTACATACATGCTACATATATACTACATTCATACAACATACTACATACTACATACATGCTACATATATACTACATTCATACAACATACATACATAATACATACATGCTACATATATACTACATTCATACAACATACATATATACTACATATATACTACATTCATACAACATACATACATACTACATACATGCTACATATATACTACATTCATACAACATACTACATACTACATACATGCTACATATATACTACATTCATACAACATACTACATAATACATACATGCTACATATATACTACATTCATACAACATACATATATACTACATATATACTACATTCATACAACATACATACATACTACATACATGCTACATATATACTACATTCATACAACATACTACATACTACATACATGCTACATATATACTACATTCATACAACATACTACATAATACATACATACTACATATATACTACATTCATACAACATACATACTACATATATACTACATTCATACAACATACATACATACTACATACATACTACATACATACAACATGCATACTACATACATACATATATACTAATCCAAAACAAACAAAGAGACCTGCACTAAAAGGATTAAATAGAGGCAGCAAAAGTGGACAAATGATGTACAAAGGCACCTAAGTAAACATGTACCAGTTCAATAAAGGTACAAACTATAAATACTATACATAATCACACATAAAACAATAGCACTAAACACTCATCATCAAGGAAACAAGCATGCACTCAGCAGAAAAAAGGGGGATGATGATGAAGAAATGGCCGGAGTGAGCCTCCCGACCCCCTGGAGGAGGCGTGGGCAGAGGCCATCATGACGGGGGGTTGTAAGTTTAGTGAGGGAAGGGTTAAAGGGGAGGGGGAGCTAGGGGGTATTTAAGACGGTGACTGGGGGGTGCCCGCCCTCTGTTCCTGTTTCTCCCAGCTCCAGAACAGTCCCACCCTCCCTTTTTTCTTTTGGGACAGTGGTGCGTGATTCTATTTTGGGTCATGGCGGTTTTGGGGGAGGGGGGAGTCCTTGAAGTCGGTGGAAATTGGTTTTGGAGACTGTGGGTAGGGTCTCCTTTGTTTAAAGGTATGCTGGTCGTGATCTGGTGAAAGGTGGATGCGGAGTTTTCTGTTGGAAGAGGGCGGATCTCCAAGGAGTTTGTGGACAACATCTATTGGTGTGCTGGTGCTCCCGAGCCTGTGGGGTAACGGCTGGGAGCAAATGGTCGGGGGTTGTTCACAATATTTTGGACTATTTCACCATGATCTTGTGGCTTCAAGGACTTCTCCTTCCAGGGTTAAATTCATTGTACTCATGTTATTTATGATACAGTGTTTATTGTTTGTTTGTTGTTATAATAAAAGGCTGCTGTGGCCATAAAATTCCAAAAGAAATACCGGTGTCTGTGTATTAGTTGGCGCCGAGGTGGTGGTGGTGGTTTTATGGTCACGGTGGGGTTTTTGGGGGTAAGTCAAGATGCTTGTTATCCCCACGAGGTAAATACTTGACAATACCAACGTCATGAGAGCTGCAGAGGGTCAATCACACAGTCGCGGTAACAATGCTGATTTGTGCATGAAACAACACTGTGGAAAAAAAGCTGAGTGTGTCTCGGAATAAACAAGGACATATATTACAAAGACAGCAGGGGTTACATACCAGGCAGAAGTGACTGGAGCACAGTACAGGACGATAATGACTTAGGAAGTCCGTGCACAGATGGCGTGCTGCCAAAACAAGAAGCGTGTGCACAAGGCACAGGGGAGAGCAGGAAGTGAAAGGAGCGGGAAGGGAAAGCCCTGGCCGAAGGCTTCCCTGGAAACCCGCTTAGAAACGGCCACCCGAGAGTACCTGGGCGTTTGACGTCACAGCCTGTACGGGGCAGTAAACAGGCCAAAAAGCAAACCAACGCATTTCGAAGGCGCAAACTGCCTTCTTCATCAGGGACATATATACTACATATATACTACATTCATACAACATACATACATACTACATACATGCTACATATATACTACATTCATACAACATACATACATACTACATACATGCTACATATATACTACATTCATACAACATACTACATACTACATACATGCTACATATATACTACATTCATACAACATACATACATAATACATACATGCTACATATATACTACATTCATACAACATACATATATACTACATATATACTACATTCATACAACATACATACATACTACATACATGCTACATATATACTACATTCATACAACATACTACATACTACATACATGCTACATATATACTACATTCATACAACATACATACATAATACATACATGCTACATATATACTACATTCATACAACATACATATATACTACATATATACTACATTCATACAACATACATACATACTACATACATGCTACATATATACTACATTCATACAACATACTACATACTACATACATGCTACATATATACTACATTCATACAACATACTACATAATACATACATGCTACATATATACTACATTCATACAACATACATATATACTACATATATACTACATTCATACAACATACATACATACTACATACATGCTACATATATACTACATTCATACAACATACTACATACTACATACATGCTACATATATACTACATTCATACAACATACTACATAATACATACATGCTACATATATACTACATTCATACAACATACATATATACTACATATATACTACATTCATACAACATACATACATACTACATACATGCTACATATATACTACATTCATACAACATACTACATACTACATACATGCTACATATATACTACATTCATACAACATACTACATACTACATACATGCTACATATATACTACATTCATACAACATACATACATACTACATACATGCTACATATATACTACATTCATACCACATACATACATACTACATACATGCTACATATATACTACATTCATACAACATACATACATACTACATACATGCTACATATATACTACATTCATACAACATACTACATACTACATACATGCTACATATATACTACATTCATACAACATACTACATACATGCTACATATATACTACATTCATACAACATACATACATATATACTACATTCATACAACATACTTACATACTACATACATGCTACATATATACTACATTCATACAACATACATACATACTACATACTACATACATACTACATATATACTACATTCATACAACATACATACATATATACTACATTCATACAACATACATGCATACTACATACATGCTACATATATACTACATTCATACAGCATACATATATACTACATACTACATACATGCTACATGTATACTACATTCATACAACATACATACATACTACATACTACATACATGCTACATATATACTACATTCATACAACATACATATATACTACATTCATACAACATACATACATACTACATACATGCTACATATATACTACATTCATACAACATACATATATACTACATTCATACAACATACATACATACTACATACATACTACATATATACTACATATATACTACATTCATACAACATACATACCTACTACATATATACTACATTCATACAACATACATATATACTACATACATACTACATATATACTACATTCATACAGCATACATATATACTACATACATGCTACATATATACTACATTCATACAACATACATACATACTACATACATGCTACATATATACTACATTCATACAACATACATACATACTACATATATACTACATTCATACAACATACATACATACTACATATATGCTACATTCATACAACATACATACATACTACATATTTACTAAATTCATACAACATACATATATACTACATACATACTACATATATACTACATTCATGCAACATACATACATACTGTAAAAAAATAGTCCCTGGTCTCACTTTATGGCAAAAGCTGCGTGGGAACTTTCTCACACAGCAATGCCAAAAGTGAGACTAGGGACTATTTTTTTACAGTGGCGGAGGAATACAGTGCGGAAGGATACCTACCTCCCATCATTGGATTATTGAAGCCCCTAGAGAGCGGTCGCATCAGCTGATGCTGCTGTTCTCCACGGGAAATCGGCGTGGGACACTCGTGGATTTCTGCGGATCAGGAAGTATATCGGTTGTTTGTTATTTTCTAATTTTTTATAGATGACACTGGCTTCGGGGATCAAAGCGACAAGTGATGGTGAGTATGTACTCTATGTTATATGTACTGTATGTCTATATGTATGTATTGTATGAATGTATGAATGCATTGTATGTAGTATGTATGTAGTATGTTGTATGTAAGTTGTATGTCTGTAGTAGTATGTACTATGCATGTATGTTGTATGAATGTAGTATATATGAAGCATGTATGTAGTGTGTATGTATGTATGTATGTAGTATGTATGTATGTATGTAGTATCTATGTATGTTGTATGAATGTAGTATATATGTTGTATGTCTGTAGCATGTTGTATGTATGTAGTATGTCTGTAGTATGTATGTATGTTGTATGAATGTAGTATATATGTAGCATGTATGTAGTATGTATGTATGTTGTATGAATGTAGTATATATGTAGTATGTATGTAGTATATATGTATGTTGTATGAATGTAGTATATATGTATTATGTATGTAGTATATATGTATGTTGTATGAATGTAATATACATGTAGTATGTATGTAGTATATATATATGTTGTTTGAATGTAGTATATATGTAGTATGTATGTAGTATATATGTATGTTGTATGAATGTAGTATACATGTAGTATGTACAGTATGTAGTATATATGTATGTTGTATGAATGTAGTATACATGTATGTATGTAGTATATATGTATGTTGTATGAATGTAGTATATATGTAGCATGTATGCAGTATATATGTATGTTGTATGAATGTAGTATATATGTAGCATGTATGTAGTATGTAGTATGTATGTATGTTGTATGAATGTAGTATATATGTAGCATGTATGTAGTATATATGTATGTATGTTGTATGAATGTAGTATATATGTAGCATGTATGTAGTATATATGTATGTTGTATGAATGTAGTATACATGTAGTATGTATGTAGTATATATGTATGTTGTATGAATGTAGTATATATGTAGCATGTACGTAGTATGTAGTATGTATGTTGTATGAATGTAGTATATATGTAGCATGTATGTAGTATGTAGTATGTATGTATGTTGTATGAATGTAGTATATATGTAGTATGTATGTAGTATATATGTATGTTGTATGAATGTAGTATATATGTAGCATGTATGTAATATATATGTATGTTGTATGAATGTAGTATATATGTAGCATGTATGTAGTATGTACAGTATGTATGTTGTATGAATGTAGTATATATGTAGCATGTATGTAGTATGTATGTATGTTGTATGAATGTAGTATATATGTAGCATGTATGTAGTATATATGTATGTTGTATGAATGTAGTATATATGTAGTATGTATGTAGTATGTATGTATGTTGTATGAATGTAGTATATATGTAGCATGTATGTAGTATATATGTATGTTGTATGAATGTAGTATATATGTAGTATGTATGTAGTATGTATGTATGTTGTATGAATGTAGTATATATGTAGTATGTATGTAGTATTTTTTTTTTTTACATTCAACAAATTAGACGGATGATGGGACTACTACTGTCCCATCATTGGCTAATGTGTCAATCACTGTCATTGTAGCAGGCATCGCCCGATGGGACTTGTAGTCCCATCGGATGATGCCTGCACACACACAAGACCCCCGGCAGGCCCGCACAGACCACTGGCAGCCGGCACAGGCCCCCGGCAGTCGGCACAGGCCCCCGAGAGGCCCGTACAGACCATCGCCACAGGCCCCCAGCAGCCGGCACAGACCACCGACAGCCGGAACAGGCTCCCGAGAGGCCCGTACAGACCACCGGCAGCCGTCACAGGCCCCGGGCAGGCTTGTACAGACCCCCGAGAGGCCTGTACAGACCACCGGCAGCCGGCACAGGCCCCCGACAGGCTTGTACAGACCCCCGAGAGCAGGGGCATATCTAGGGGGGGCAGCCGGGGCAGTTGCCCCAGGCGCAGCCAGCAGGGGGGCGGAGTCGGGCCGCCTAATGCAGCGGTCCGCAGTGTCCTCCTTGGCGGCTGCGTTCTGCCGCCCCCCGCCTGAGAGTCGGCGGTTCTCTGTGTCAGCTATCAAGCTGACAGCCGAGGCAGAGAAGGAGGCCGTGCCGGCTCCCAGGGAACAATTGTACTGGCGTCTATACAGACACCAGTACAATTGAAGCTCTGACCGCCGGGCCAGAGCGACGTCAGCAGCGTGATCAGGTCATGTGATCACGCTGCTGACGTCACTCCCCGGCGCCCAAAGCAAACGCTGGTGGTAAGTGTGCTCCTCTGTGGAGCTGAAGAACCACCGAAGATGGGAGATCAGGGGGAGTTAATGAGTGGAGATGGGGGGGATTTGTAGAGGGGATGGCGGTTAATGTGTGGGGGTATTTAGAGTGGGGATGGGGGTTAATGAGTGGGGATTGGGTTAATGTGTGCGGGGGTTAATTAATGGGGATGGGGGTTAATGTGTGGGGGCGTTAATGAGTGGGGTTGGGGTTAATGTTTGGGGGTATTTGGAGTGGGGGTGGGGGTTAATGAGTGGGGATTGGGTTAATGTGTGGGGGGATTTGGAGTGGGGATGGGGGGTTATTTAATGTGTGGGGGGGATTTGGAATGGGGATGGGGGTACTTAATGTGTGTGGGGGATTGGGGATGGGGGGATTTAATGTGTGGGGAGATTTGAGGACACAAAATAAAGAGTATGTATGAGGAAACAGTATGGGGGATTGGTGCAGACAGTATGGGGAGCAAATGGGTTAATGTATGTGGATGGACACAGTATGGGGAGTCGGGGATATGTGTGAACAGACAGTATAGAGAGTGAGGGGGTAAATATATGAGGAGACAGTATGGTGAACAGGTGGGATGTTAGAGGGGAATAGTGTGAGGTGACAGTATATTGCAGACATTTTTATTTAGGAGCATTATAATGACACTTCTATCTTTAAGGGCGTCGTGTGGAGATTTTCTGCAGAAGACCGGAGAAGATGGAAGTCTGCAGAAAAGAGATGTGGATGAGAAAACTCATCATGGGGTCTAGAAGAAAAGGTGACTGACTGCAGAGACGACGTCATCTATAAGGTACCTGGATATAAATGTTATTTGTGATACTGACTAATTCTCATGTTTTTATTTGTCAGGAACATTAAAGGGGTTGTCCAGGTTTGTGCTGAGTCTGCAGTCATTCCTTGTGACTGCAGACTTCTGAATTCTCACAGTGCTCACTGAACGCTGTCAGGATTCTCTCATGCTGGTAATTTACATACATACGGTCACATGCTGACTAGACGTGTGTGGCCTCACTCAATGAAAATGAACGGAGCGAGGCCGGGCACGTCTAGTCGGAATGTGGCCAGAAGTATATAAATCACATACTTGTGCTGACATGTCTGTACATCGGCAAGGGAGAATCCTAAAAGTGTGCAATGCATTCGTTGTGAGAATTCAGAAGCTGCAATGTCAGGATTCAGCTCTGCAGGTTCCAGTAGTCGTCACACGGACACTTCACTCATATGCGATTTTCATACTTATGGTCCTGTGACAACGAGCTTCTCTTCCTGCTTTCAGTTTTTTACTGAACATTGAGAGCATTAGGGAGAGCAGCTCGCAGGTACATGGCTAAGTGTGCAAGTCGCATATGTACTTGGGCGGGGGGGGGAGCCGAACCGAATTCTTGCCCCGGGTGCCAGAAAGCCTAGATACGCCTCTGCCCGAGAGGCACATACAGACCACCAGCAGCCGGCACAGGCCCCCGACAGTCGGCACACACCCCCGAGAGGCCCACACAGACCCCGCCCGCACACACAGACACGCACAGTGTCCGTCCATGCACCGCCCACACTCTTCCCCCCTCCCGAACAGGATGTACAAGGCAAGAAAGGGTTTTTTTTAATTCCGATATTTCTGTCCCATTGACTTGAATGGGACTTCCGGTATCGGAATTGGCGTTACCGATACTTTTTGGGATATCGGGCCAATCCAATCCGATCCGATATTTCTGAATATCGGATGGTATCGCTCAACACTATCACTATATCATCCAGGAAAATTACCACAAATCTACCAATCACTGAGAAAAATACAATTACTGACATTGTCACAGACTGCCGGAGCATTGGTTACCCCGAATGGCGGCATCAGGTTGGGTTTTCTTACAACGAATATCCGATTTATGTTGGGACCCCCTGTCCCTGACAGCCGGTGTCGTTTCCCCTACAGAGGCCAATCCACAAGGACACTGAGGAGCGAGACTCGGGCGAATTTCTCCCAAGTGTGACCCCGGCCTCAGCCGGACTCTGGAAGGGGGGAAATAACCGAGATTTGGGCATTTTAGCTCCTGGAGTGGAGTCGATAGCACAATCATATGCCGCCATATAGTAGACGGCCGGTAACTGGGGAGAATTCCCTCCTGTGTGGGGTCTATTTCCCTCCAGAGAAACCACACGTTACATTCCACACATAACACTGTGTAGAGAAGGCGGCGCGGGGTAATTGTGCCAGTAGTGAGGGGCAAATAATGGCGGTATTGTCACTGACTGAGGAGAAGGCTCCATGGAGGTCTGCACTCCGGAGATCATGTGACCCCTGACTCCTCCCCTCCTGTGACCTCATCACAGGTCCTGTGCACAGAGCAGCCATATATGTGGAGTGCGGCTCTGCAGGGTAGTGATGGGCAGTCCGGCTCTTCTGGCTCCTTTCCCCACTTTTCTCTCTCCTGTCCCTTCACTATAAAGCCTGGGCCTCATTATACAGCTGTACAGGGGTCTAGTGAAGGCTTTTTAGCCCTTTCTTCAGACTGTAGCTCCTGGGCACAGACCCTCACTCCTGTCCCTTCACTATAACGCCTGGGACTCACTATACAGCTGTACAGGGGTCTAGTGAAGGCTTTTTAGCCCTTTCCTCAGACTGTAGCTCCTGGGAGCAGGCCCTCACTCCTGTCCCTTCACTATAAAGCCTGGGTCTCATATACAGCTGTGCAGGGGTCTAGTGAAGGCTTTTTAGCTCTTTCCTCAGACTGTAGCTCCTGGGAACAGGCCCTCACTCCTGTCCCTTCACTATGAAGCCTGGGCCTCATTATACAGCTGTACAGGGGTCTAGTGAAGGCTTTTTAGCCCTTTCCTCAGACTGTAGCTCCTGGGCACAGGTCCTCACTCCTGTCCCTTCACTATAAAGCCTGGGCCTCATTATACAGCTGTACAGGGGTCTAGTGAAGGCTTTTTAGCCCTTTCCTCAGACTGTAGCTCCTGGGCACAGGTCCTCACTCCTGTCCCTTCACTATAAAGCCTGGGCCTCATTATACAGCTGTACAGGGATCTAGTGAAGGCTTTTTAGCCCTTTCATCAGACTGTAGCTCCTGGGCACAGGTCCTCACTCCTGTCCCTTCACTATAAAGCCTGGGCCTCATTATACAGCTGTACAGGGGTCTAGTGAAGGCTTTTTAGCCCTTTCCTCAGACTGTAGCTCCTGGGATCAGGCCCTCACTCCTGTCCCTTCACTATAAAGCCTGGGCCTCATTATACAGCTGTACAGGGGTCTAGTGAAGGCTTTTTAGCCCTTTCCTCAGACTGTAGCTCCTGGGAACAGGCCCTCACTCCTGTCCCTTCACTATGAAGCCTGTGCCTCATTATACAGCTGTACAGGGGTCTAGTGAAGGCTTTTTAGCCCTTTCCTCAGTCTGTAGCTCCTGGGAACAGGCCCTCACTCCTGTCCCTTCACTATGAAGCCTGGGCCTCATTATACAGCTGTACAGGGGTCTAGTGAAGGCTTTTTAGCCCTTTCCTCAGACTGTAGCTCCTGGGAACAGGCCCTCACTCCTGTCCCTTCACTATAAAGCCTGGGCCTCATTATACAGCTGTACAGGTGTCTAGTGAAGGCTTTTTAGCCCTTTCCTCAGACTGTAGCTCCTGAGCACAGGCCCTCACTCCAGTCCCTTCACTATAAAGCCTGGGCCTCATTATACAGCTGTACAGGGGTCTAGTGAAGGCTTTTTAGCCCTTTCCTCAGACTGTAGCTCCTGAGCACAGGCCCTCACTCCAGTCCCTTCACTATAAAGCCTGGGCCTCATTATACAGCTGTACAGGGGTCTAGTGAAGGCTTTTTAGCCCTTTCCTCAGACTGTAGCTCCTGGGAACAGGCCCTCACTCCTGTCCCTTCACTATAAAGCCTGGGCCTCATTATACAGCTGTACAGGGGTCTAGTGAAAGCTTTTTAGCCCTTTCCTCAGACTTTAGCTCCTGGGAACAGGCCCTCACTCCTGTCCCTTCACTATAAAGCCTGGGCCTCATTATACAGCTGTACAGAGGTCTAGTGAAGGCTTTTTAGCCCTTTCCTCGGTCTGTAGCTCCTGGGCACAGGCCCTCACTCCTGTCCCTTCACTATAAAGCCTGGGCCTCATTATGCAGCTGTACAGGGGTCTAGTGAAGGCTTTTTAGCCCTTTCCTCAGACTGTAGCTCCTGGGAACAGGCCCTCACTCCTCTCCCTTCACTATAAAGCCTGGGCCTCATTATACAGCTGTACAGGGGTCTAGTGAAGGCTTTTTAGCCCTTTCCTCAGACTGTAGCTCCTGGGCACAGGCTCTCACTCCTGTCCCTTCACTATAAAGCCTGGACCTCATTATGCAGCTGTACAGGGGTCTGTTGTGAATTCACTTTCTGGCCTACCTCTGGTTGCTCCTGAGGTCTTAGTTTCCAACTTTCCAGCTCAGTCCCTGCATGCTCAATCTAAGTGTTCTTTTGCTATTGTTCACATTTGATTTGGTTTTGTCTATTTCAGTTTTGTGTGGTCAGCCAGTCTCGGCTGGGGCTGTGCTGAATTTCCTTCATTATGTTACTGCTTGTGCCAGTTTGTTTTTGTCCCTTATTAGATTGACCTCTCTTTGCTCTGTTTTCAGAATATACCAGAGTGCTGATATAGTGGGCGAAGTCTAGTGACTTCAGTATTTTTTCTATCAGACGTGTTGGGCATTTTTTGCAGGGTTTTTTGCATGATTGCAGACAGTGTCTTTCCTTTCCTGTCCTGTCTAGTTAGTTTCGGCCCCATCGTTTGCTCAGCCTATTTTCCTACCTGCGTTTGTGTTTTCATCTTGTCTCACCGACAATATATGTTTGGGGGCTATCTATTCCTTTGGGGTCTGCTCTGGGGCAGTTTAGATTTCCCCTTTCTTGCTTTAGGCTTATTTAGTTCTCCGGCTGTGTCGAGGCATCTAGAATCATCGTAGGTACGCTCCACGGCTACTGCTAGTTGTGTGGATAGGATCAGGGGTCTGCAATCCGCTTAGTTACCAACCTCTCTAGTTTTCTGTGGATTTGCTTGGTCTTGCTTTCTTCCTCGGTGACCCAATCATAACAGGGGTCTAGTGAAGGCTTTTTAGCCCTTTCCTCAGACTGTAGCTCCTGGTCACCATGTGATCTCACCGTAATCCTAACAAGCTAATTAACATGTGGAATCTTGGTCAAAATTATCTCAGTACACAAATCTCCCAGGGTGCCCAAAGTTTTGCATCGCCCCTTTTTTCTTTTTGCAATTATGAAATTGCAAAAAAGTCTATATAAATATATGTTTTATTATTATTGTTGCCTAAAATACAAAGGCCATGTGTCATCTTAGAGGTTCGGCCTTTTAGAGATCATTTCATCTTCATCTTACTACTGCTCACAATAACAGTCATTTTGACCAGGGGCGCCCACACTTTTACATGCCGCTGTCAATGCTTCATCCCACTGGTGCTCAATATTTAATAGGGTCTCGCTATTAAACTTAATGAAAAGTTTGGTGAATGTCTTTGAGCTGTTATTACTAGAGATGAGCGAATATCGTCGGAGAAGTTGTTATTGGCTAATATCGCTTACCGAATAGCTGCATCGGGACCCCGGATCCCTGGAGCGCTCCCGATAATCAGCTGCATGTGTCGCTCTCCATGCAGGTGCTGTGACTATCACACAGCGCGACACACGCAGCTGATTATCGGGAGCGCTCCAGCACACTGAGTCCTGCACACACTGAGGCCCCTGATCATGTGACCCCTGACTCCTCCCCTCCTGTGACCTCATCACAGGTCCTGTGCACAGAGCAGTCATATATGTGGCAGACACTCCTGGATCTTCTGCTTTCTGGGCCGGTTCCTCCTGTGAGTCCTATTAACCCTTTCGCCCCCTGTATTCTCCTTTCTGACAGGACAATATCTGAATTCGGATAGTGTAACAGGGATTTCAGCAATGTGGAAGGAAAAAATGACAATTTTACTTTATTTCCTCACAAAAATGTGACTTTAGCCCCAAAATTGGCAGCGTAACAAATCCTTATTTCCCCCACTGTAGTTTGTAGACTCCATATACAGATCCCTTAAGTACGAAAAGAGCTGAATTCCCAACTTAAATTATTGCATTTTGGAAATTGCCCCCACTGGGAATTTATCTCCAGGTAAAGGCACAATTGTGTCTCCATGGGGGTTGTGCTCACAGCCCAACATCGTGTGACCCTCCAAAGAAATGCCACCCCCACACCATTACTGACCACTGCCAAACCGGTCATGCTGAAGGATGTTGCAGGCAGCAAATCGCTCTCCACGGCGTCTCCAGACTCTGTCACGTCTGTCACATGTGCTCAGTGTGAACCTGCTTTCATCTGTGAAGAGCACAGGGCGCCAGTGGAGAATTTGCCAATCCTGGTGTTCTGTGGCAAATGCCAAGCATCCTGTACGGTGTTTGGCTGTGAGCACAACCCCCATATGTTGACGTCGGGCCCTCAGACCATCCTAATGGAGTCAGTTTCTAAACATTTGTGCAGACACATGAACATTTGTGGCCTGCTGAAGATCATTTTGCAGGTCTCTGGCAGTGCTCCTCCTGTTCCTCCTTGCACAAAGGGGGAGGTAGCGGTCCTGCTGCTGGGTTGTTGCCCTCATACAGCCCCCTCCACATCTCCTCATGTACTGGCCTGTCTCCTGGTAGCACCACCAGCCTATGGACACTACGCTGACAGACACCTCAAACCTTCTTGCCACAGCTCACATTGATGTGCCATCCTGGATGAGCTGCACTACCTGAGCCACTTGTGTCGGTTGTAGAGTAAGTCTCATGCTACCACAAGTGTGAAAGCACAACCAACATTCAAAAGTGACCAAAATGTCAGCCAGAAAGCATTGGTACAGAGATGTGGTCTGTGTTCCCCACTCCTTTATTGAGGGTGTCTTGATAATTGCCAATAATTTCCATCTGTTGTCTATTCCATTTGCACAACAGCATGTGAAATTGATTGTCACTCAGTGTTGCTTCCTAAGTGGACAGTTTGAGTTCACAGAAGTTTGATTTACTTGGAGTTATATTCTGTTGTTTAAGTGTTCCCTTTATTTTTTGAACCGTGTATATAGATAGATAGATTTTTTTTTTTCTTTGCATTGGAGGGTCCAATTCCAGCTATTGCTGTGTGATCTGTGATTTCTATCTACTCCACTGTGTACAGGATAATAGAGTATAATAAAGTAGTTATGGACGTGACGTAACTAACATTGTGCAGTGACTCTGCTTTCCATATAGTGACGGATATTTCTTGTTGCTGAAACTGTGATATTTTTCCACTTTAAACCTTTTTTAAACCCCTCTGATCAGTGCGATCATACAACATACAAGCCTCTGATGGCTCCGGTGATGCCCTGTACTACTGTAGTGCCGTGTATCATCACTGCCTGTCAGTGTAATACTAACGGCCCCATACACATGAGATCAGAGTTGGCTGATCGGTCATTTGGCAGACGGCGATCTCTCCCGACTCCCCCATACACACAAAAATTCCACCTTTCCTGTGGTCTATATGAGAGAGTCGCCTCCAGACTCCTCTAGAGGAGGATTATCTACAGGAAGAACAAACAGATTATCCTCTGAAATTCAGGATGCCGGATCCTTCTCTGCCCTGACATCATCTGTCGGGAGGCCCCCAAATACATTATATGGTCGGCCAAACCCCCCGAAATCAGTGCTTTCATGGAACTTTAGCCTAATGTATATGGGGGCGTTATAAGGTAACTTATTGGACGCTGCCTCTGGCCTGGGCTAATAGACCTTCATACATTGCAGCCCAGACCTCATTATTAGGCATGTAAGTATCGTAGTAACTAGGCCGCCCCATACTATCGAGTACTTGGAGGCGGGGGGCATTCAGCCAAACTCTGTCACACCTTCTTAGATGCCATGTTTGCTTTTCACAGCAGCAAGGGGTTAAACTGTCAGGGTTTTTGTTGCAGCCTCATCTGTGCCGTCCCTGCGGTGTACATCTATGTTCTGGGGCTCAAAAAGATTCATTTCTTTTTAATAAATGTTTAACATGTTAAAAATTATAAATTGTGTCTTCTGCTTTTTTTCTTCTTACAAGAATTGTTGGAGCCAATTTTCTTTAGAAACATTTTAATATCGGCTTTTTGTGGAGTTTTTCTTGTAATATAGAATCATAGAATCATAGAATCATAGAGTTGGAAGGGACCTCCTGGGCCATCTGGTCCAACCCCCTGCTCAAAGCAGGATTCGCTAAATCATCCCAGTCAGATGTCTGTCCGGCCTCTGCTTGAAGACTAAGGAAAGACTAAGGCCAGAAATAAACCCCATAAATCACTCTACATGGAGACTTTGGGATCAGATCATTTCTGTCTGTTGTGTTTGTGAAAATAAAAAATCTTTTCTAAAAGCCTCAAACTTCTGTGTGTGACTCAGAGCTGAGATCTAACGGGATAGAAGATTCCAGTGCGGGGAAGACGGGAAACCTTCATATAGACGGCCGGTGGGGATGGAGGCAGTGACCGACTCTGGCCAAATCTGTCTCCAGAGCCGTAGTAGAAGATGAAGATGTCGTCCTCATCATGAAGGAGTTATTTCTCATGTCGCGTGTAATGAATATCTCCTGCAGTATTGCTAATGCCGATTCCAGTGTCGGTAATGAGACGAGAATTAGCGTTATGGAAGATGAGTCTTTGAGGAACGTGTTCAGCTGCCGACTCCGAGGAGGAAACTGCTTGTTGTCTGTGGCCTAAATATATAGGTTTTATTAGTAGATGTCAGGGAAGAAAACTAAACCCTGTAAGATAATAAATCTCCTCATATGTTTCCCTTATTATCGCCAGTAATTGTATTATTACACAGGATTCTTATGATGTTACATCAGATCATCTTCTTCTCATTCAGGTCTCTACAATATCGGATCCTCTCAGTGAAGATCTTCTACAGAAGAGAATTTTCCTGATTTACCCATCAAGGATGGATATGGACAGAGACAAGATGGTGGAGAGGATGTTACACCTCACCCTAGAGATCCTCTTCCGTCTCACTGGAGAGGTGAGAGATTCTGATGACGTCACATTACATTATTCTTATCTATGGGAATAACACATTGTTAGGTGCCGAATTTCTCCCACTGTACAGGGAGAATCTCAAGCCATGTCCTCTGCAGTCTCCCATTCCTCTGCAGCCGCAGAGATTCCTGCTCAGCAGAGGCATCGGTCCAGGCGTCTTGCCCAGGCTGATGCTAGGCATCTGGTTTCTCCTTCTGGCTCTGCTATAACTCCATGCTTGAGTCAGCAGCAAGGAGACACTTCTGGGACTAAGTCCTGTCTTTTGGGTACTGAGCATGCCTGTGGGACGACCTCTCATTGGAGGTCAGAGGTCACATGCGCAGGTCCCGTTCCTGCTCTGATTTGTCCACTACTGGGAAGGTCACCGCTATAAAAGAGTCGCATGGCCACTCGGCCATGTGCTAGTATAGACTCTTGTGCCTTATGGTGTGTATGATGACTGATGCTTGTTACTTCGAATGACTCATGAAACCCCTACCCTTGATTGTGTATGTTGTTAGGGTCTAGTGGTTGAAGTCAGGTCTGTCAGTGGCCAAGCTATATGCCACAGTGCATCCCAGTCCTCTGCACTTGCTAGCTTCCGACTGTGCCTCTCTGCCTAGGGCACTGTCCTACCACGCCAGGTAGCAGTAACCGCCAGTGCGGCACCATGCGCAAAGCTATCGCTTACCTCCCCACTCTCGGTGGTTAGTAGCTTCCGCCAGACTGGTGCAGTGCACACTGGTGCGTTATCTCTCGTTTGGTCTCTTGCTGGCTCCACTACAGTGGCACCGAGCGCTAGAGGGGCTCTAACCCCGTGTCCTTGGGGCGGAGTCCTGTGTCTGTATACTAGTGCTCATCCGGCCAAGCCCTGTGAGTTTAACAGGCTTCGGCACCTACATTGTGCTGTTCTGTGAATCAACAGAACTCGCTCCTGTACACACTAGGTGACGCTAACCCTCGTGTGTCTCTTTATTATTTGCCGCATAGTCACCGCCATTACAGCGCAGCAGGTTTCCTTCTCTGCACGGTGGACCCCGGGATGTTAACGCACCACATACCACCATACCGTTCCGCCAGCCCTTAACATAGATGGACAGAACTAGAGAGGTGAGGACTCTGGAAATATCTGTAGTGAGATTTATTAATGTGTCTCTCCATTACCAGGATTACACAGTGGTGAAGAAGACCTCTAGTGATCGCTGTCAGGACCCTGTGTCTGAGGGATGTGGAAGACCCCTGAGCCCAATCACGGAACCTCCACCTCTCCCCCTGATCCATGAGGACATCAATGACCAGAATATCCTAGAACTCATCTACAAGATGATTGAGCTACTGACTGGAGAGGTGACACTGCTGGGAATGCTGGGACATTATACAGTAACACTATGAAGGGATCGGGGGGATGACGGTATCATTGTATGTGTCAGGTGCCTATAAGGTGTCAGGATGTCGCTGTCTATTTCTCCATGGAGGAGTGGGAGTATTTAGAAGGACACAGAGATCTGTACAAGAACATCATAATGGAGGTTCCCCAGCCCCTCACATCTCCAGGTAATAGACAGGACTAAATACACACGGCCTATAATTATCTGTATGTAGAGAATGAATTCAGTCCCTGTATGTGTTTCCTCCAGATCTATCCAGTAAGAGGACAACACCAGAGAGATGTCCCCGTCCTCTTCTTCCACAGGACTGTAACCAAGAAGATCCCAGTGCTCCTCAGGATCATCAGGTAGATGGAGAGAAGGTGTCAGGAGATCTCCCCTATGATGTGTTTACGGCTGTGAAGGTCTTGTGCTCAGTCTTGTTTTATCCACCAGTATTATATGTTTTATACTTGTGTAATGAGAGCGGTGGAGATGGCAGGATTAGAGCTGATCATAGATGGGACTTCTCCATCTGTCTGTGACTTTTACAATATTTGTTTCAGGGTAAAGATCTGACCCATATTAATACTACAGAGACATATGTGAGAGATGATGAGTGGTGTAAAGAGGAGATAACCACATATGACTACCCAGGTGAGTAGTAAACAATGAATCCAGAGAAGTCACAGATTCCTCTCAGTCAGCGGCTGTGGCTGCTTTATCGGTGGTGTAGTCCGGCCGTATTACCATGATCACCATTTTGCCTCTAGACCACAACATTCTCCTCCACCCAAAACTGTTCAAATGACTTTGGGCATTGAAAGCCCTTTTCTATAGAACTTACGACCTGGAGGATCCACCTACCTCCTGGTATTAGTGTGAGGGTGATCCCTTAACCCCTTCACCCCCAAGGGTGGTTTGCACGTTCATGACCGGGCCAATTTTTACAATTCTGACCACTGTACCTTTATGAGGTCATAACTCTGGAACGCTTCCATGGATCCCGGTGATTCTGACACTGTTTTCTCGTGACATATTGTACTTCATGTTAGTGGTAAAATTTCATTCAAATAACTTGCGTTTATTTGTGAGAAAAACGGAAATTTGGCGAAAATTTTGAAAATTTCGCAATTTTCCAACTTTGAATTTTTATGCCCTTAAATCACAGAGATACTGCACACAAAAAACTTGATAACTAACATTTCCCACATGTTTACTTTACATCAGCACAATTTTGGAACCAAAATTTTTTTTTGTTCGGAAGTTATAAGGGTTAAAAGTTGACCAGCGATTTCTCATTTTTACAACACCATTTTATTTTTAGGACCACATCACATTTGAAGCCACTTTGAGGGGTCTATATGATAGAAAATACCCAAAAGTGATACCATTCTAAAAACTGCACCCCTTAAAGTGCTCAAAACCACATTCAAGAAGTTTATTAACCCTTTAGGTGTGTCACAGGAATTTTTTTGAATATTTAAAAAAAAATGAACATCTAATTTTTTTTCACAAAAAAAATACTTCAGGTTCAATTTTTTTTATTTTACCAAGGGTAACAGGAGAAATTGGACTGCAAAAGTTATTGTGCAATTTGTCCTGAGTACGCTGATACCTGATATGTGGGGGGGGGAACGACTGTTTCGGCGCATGGCAGAGCTCAGAATGGAAGGAGCGCCGTTTGACTTTTTCAATGCAAAATTGGCTGGAATTCAGATCGGACGCCATGTCACGTTTCGAGAGTCCCTGATGAACCTAAACAGTGGAAACCCCCTACAAGTGACCCCATTTTGGAAACTAGACCCCCCAAGGAACTTATCTACATATGTGGTGAGAACTTTGAACCCACAAGGGCTTTACAGAAGTTTATAACGTACAGCGGTACAATTACAAAATCATTTTTTCCACAAAAATGATCTTTTCACCCCAATTTTTATTTTCCCAAGGGTAACAGGACCCTAAAAGTTATTGTGCAATTTGTCCTGAGTACGCTGATACCCAACATGTGGGGGTAAACCACTATTTGGGCGCATGGCAGAGCTCGGAAGGGAAGCAGCGCCATTTGACGTTTTTGGCTGGAATTGAGATCGGACATCATGTCGCGATTGGAAAACCCCTGATGTACCAAAACAGTGGAAACCCCCTACCAATGACACCATTTTGGAAACTAGACCCCCTAAGGAACTTATCTAGATGTGTGGTGAGAACTTTGAACCCCCAAGGGCTTCACAGAAGTTTATAACATACAGCCGCACAATTAAAAAAATCATATTTTTTCCACAAAAATGATCTTTTCACCCTCAATTCTTATTTTTCCAAGGGTAACAGGACCCTAAAAGTTATTGTGCAATTTGTCCTGAGTACGCTGATACCCCACATGTGGGGGTAAACCACTATTTGGGCGCATGGCAGAGCTCGGACACCATTTTGTAAACTAGACCCCCCAAGGAACTTATCTAGATGTGTGGTGAGCACTTTGAACCCCCCAGTGCTTCATAGAAGTTTATAACGCCCGGGCATGAAAATAAAAAATTTGTATTTTTTCCACAAACATGATCTATTAGTCACCATTTTTTTATTTTCCCAAGGGTACCAGGAGAAATTGGACCCCGAAAGTTGTTGTCAAATTTGTCCTGAGTATGCTGATACCCCATATGTGGGAGAAAACTACTGTATGGGCACACGTCGATGCTCGAAAGGGAAGTAGTGACGTTTTGGAATGCAGACTTTGATGGAATGGTCTGCGGGTGTCATGTTGCCTTGGGAGAGCCCCTAATGTACCTAAACAGTGGAAACCCCCCACAAATGACCCCATTTTGAAAACTAGACCCCCTAAGGAACTTATCTAGATGTGAGGTGAGCACTTTGAACCCCCAAAGGCTTCACAGAAGTTTATAATGCCAGGGCATGAAAATAAAAAAATCGTATTTTTTCCACAAACATGATCAATTAGTCCCCAATTTTTTTATTTTCCCAAGGGTAACAGGAGAAATTGAACCCCAAAAGTTGTTGCCCAATTTGCCCTGAGTACGCTGACACCCCATATGTGGGAGAAAACTACTGTATGGGCACACGTCAGGGCTCGGAAGGGAAGTAGTGACGTTTTGGAATGCAGACTTTGATGGAATGGTCTGCGGGTGTCATGTGTGTTTGGAGACCCCCTGATGTACCTAAACTATTGAAACTCCCCACAAGTGACCCCATTTTGGACACTAGACCCCCCACGGAACTTATCTAGATGTGTGGTGAGCACTTTGAACCCCCAAGTGCTTCACAGAAGTTTATAATGCTCGGACGTGAAAATATAAAAATCATTTTTTTCCACAAAAATTATATTTTTGCCCCCAATTTTTTATTTTCCTAAGGGTAATTTGTCCTGAGTAGGCTGATACCCTACATGTGGGGGTAAAACACTGTTTGGGCGCATGGCAGAGCTTGGAAGGGAAGGAGCACCATTTGACTTTTTCAACTCAGAATTGGCTGGAATTGAGATCAGACGCCATGTTGCATTTGGAGAGCCCCTGATGTGCCCAAACAGTGGAAATCCCCAATGCTAACTCCAACCCGAACCCCAACACACCCTAACCCTAATCTCAGCCCTAACCCTAGCCCTAACCCTAGCCCTAACCCTAACCCTAATGGAAAAATGGAAATAAATACATTTTTTTTATTTTATTATTTTTCCCTAACTAAGGGGGTGATAACGGGGGGTTTGATTTACTATTTATGGCGGTTTTTTATTTTTGGCAGCTGTCGCATGCTATAAGACGCTTTTTATTGAAAAAATAGCTTTTGCATCACCACATATTGAGAGCTATAATTTTTCCGTATTTTGACCCACCGAGTCATGTGAGGTCTTATTTTTTGCGGGACGAGTTGACGTTTTTATTGGTACCATTTTCGGGCACGTGACATTTTTTGATCGCTTTTTATTCCGATTTTTGGGACGCAGAATGAACAAAAACCAGCGTTTCATGAATTTCTTTTGGGGGGGTGCGTTTACACCATTCCGCGTGCGATAAAATTGATAAAGCGGTTTTATTCTTCGGGTCAGTACAGTTACAGCGATACCTCATTTAGGTCGTTTTTTTTATGTTTTGTCGGTTTTACGCAATGAAAACTATTTTATATAAAAAATAATTATTTTTGCATCGCTTTATTCTGCGAGCTATAACTTTTTTATTTTTTCGCTGATGATGCTGTGTGGCAGCTCATTTTTTGCGTGACAAGATGACGTTTTCAGCGGTACCATGGATATTTATATGCGTCTTTTTGATCACGCGTTATTACACATTTTGTTTGGCAGTATGAAAATAAATAATTATTTTTTGCTTTGTTTTTATTTTTATTTTTTAAGGGGTTCGCTAAAGGGGTTAACTAATGGGACAGTTTTATAGGGCGGGTCGTTATGGACGCGGCGATACCTAATATGTGTACTTTTATTGTTTTTTTTTTATTATTTCCAAAAAATGGATTTATTTGGGGGAATATTTTTTTCTTTTTTCTAATTTATTTGGCGATTTTTTTAAATTTATTTTAAAACTTTATTTTATTTTTTTTTAACTTTATTAAATAGTCCCAGGTGGGACATCACTGTCCTGTGACAGATCGCTGATCTGTCACATCACAGATCACTGTGACAGATCAGCGATCTGTCACAGGCACTGCAGAAGGCTTCCTCATGCCTGCGCTTTGCAGGCACTGAGGAAGCCAGCTTCCTGCAGGCCCCCGAAGGCCTCCGTCGCCATCTTGGATTCGGGGCCCTGCAGGAAAGGAGCCCCCCGCAGCAGCGCTGCACATTGCGCTGCCGTGGGGGGCTCAGGGAAGCACGGAGGGAGCCCCCTCCCTGCTGATGCTTCCCTTTAACCCCCGGTACACCGCGATCATGTTTGATCGCGGTGTGCAAGGGATTAACGTGTCGGGGACGGTCCGTGACCGCCCCTGACACATTGTGCCGGGTGTCAGCTGTGATAATCAGCTGACACCCGGCCGCGATTAGTGGCGCTCACCACGTGGGCGCCACTGATCGCGGTAGACGTACTATCCCGTCCATGGGCATAGGGGCCCGGGTCCCATGGACGGGATAGTACGTCTGATGTCAGGAAGGGGTTAAAGTAAGATTTATATGATACCGTTACCTGCTCAGATCTATAAACTACAAAGCCAAATAACAGCGTACGTAGAATGTGCTGACAGTGTTCAGAAGGGAAGGAGCTCCATTTAGCTATTTGAATAAAGATCTTGCTGAAATAGTTTGCAGACACAATTAGTGATGAGCGAGTATACTCGTTGCTCGGGTGTCCTCCAAGTATTTTGTCGTACTCGGAGATCTAGTTTTCGTCATCTCAGCTGCATGATTTGTGACTTGTAGACAGGACAAATACATGTGGGAATTCCCTAACAAACAGGCATTACCACATGTATTCAAGCTGTCTAGCAGTCGCAAATCATGCAGCTGAGACGACAAAAACTAAATCTCCGAGCACACCAAAATACTTGGAGGACATCCGAGCAATGAGTATACTCGCTCATCAAAAGATATCCACCATGAACATGCTTGGCACTACCTTCTCTGCTTTACATATCCCAAGGATTGCTTTCCTCATCGCCCTTTAACACCGTTACATGGACCTAGACTTACACAGGGACCCCTAGGCTTGGACCATGGTGTTACCTGCTATTCCGTGGTGTTAGATGGCAAGAAGAATAGTCAGGTAGCTGGGTCAGACCCAGAAGGACAGAATACAGAATCAGAAGACACAAGAGTTGTCAGTAAACGGGCCACGGTCACAGCAGAAAACAAATACACAAGCCGGGAGCTGAGCACAGAGGACTGAACCAGAGGAGAACAACGCTGTATCTGGCAGATTCCGGCCATGTGCTTTGGGCTTTAGTAGGGTGTGGTACTTTCCAATTGGCTGAAGTAGGGAGCAGATTACTCCAGCTGGACAGCAGGAACAGATCCCAGATGAGATTAGACACACTATATGCAGAAGCCCTAATATAACTAAATGAGGCTGGTTTCACATTTGCGTTTTTTTGCGCTGGAAAAAACGCATACGTGCGCATGCGTTTTTTCCCCTATATTTAACATGGGTGCGCTTACGTGCTCATTGGCATACGCACGTATGCGTTTTTTGTGCGCTGCATTTTTTGGGGTGTGCGATTTTAATTTCAAGATGCAACATGTTGCATTTTTTGGTCCGACCAACTGCTTAAAAAGAAACGCATGCGCACGTTTTGCGCAAAAATTGACCATTATGGCCTATGGATGAGCATACGTGCGCATTGGCAAGCGCATGTATGCTTTTTTTGGCGCATGCGTTTTTTTTGGTGTCCACTAGTTAGACTAGTTATAAAATTCCCAACCTAAAAAAAGGCTATATAAAGGAGGTGTCTGCCAACACTGTATCACAACTATACAGACACACTGGAGAGCAGAAATTCTGCAAGAAACGAACCCATCTTCAATCCCAGCTTCAGCGTCAAGAATGTGAGTATTATTACATATAATAATGTATGCCTGTCCTTTTAAATTGTATATGTACTAATGCGTTTTATTATTTTTACATGCAGTATGTCTTCGGAATCTGAATATTCCCCATCCCGGCAGGAACTGGCGCAAGCAGACCGTGAGGTGATTATTTTCGTGCGTTTGGTAAGTATATCTGCTGCTTCTCCAAATCTCTTACGGTTTTTTTTTTTTTTTCAGACATCGTCATCTTCTGCGGACGTGACTACTGAGGGCGAACAGCAGGAGCAGCCAAGCCAAGTCCCGGTGGTGATACGTAATGTAAGTATCAAATTATTTGTGATGTTCTTTATTTTTTATCTTCTATATTTCCTCTTTTCTGTATCTCTTTTATAACTTTTTATTCACTCAAAATTCGAATATTCTAATGAATGTGTTTTGTCTAGGTTCCACAACGAGATGAAGACGTTTGCCTGGATAATGAGCAGCTTATCCGCCTGGTCCAGGAGCGTGGTCCGTTGTGGGACAGCTGTGACCGGCTGTACAAGGACAATGTGGTGACCCGGCGGCTATGGAATGAGGTGGCCGCAGCATTGATGGATGGCTGGGACAGCGCCACTGCAGCCTCCAAAAGGGCGTTTTACCTGCTCTGTTATGCTGCAGTGACTAAATGTCATGGGAAGCCTAGGTAACTTTAGGCTGAAACCCTGGGGCCCCTGCGGTGTCCCTCAGACTAGGGGAAACCCTGTCTGTCCCTCAACCCAGGGTTTATACTGAAGGTGTGCCTGCCTGGGCCTCCACCCTGTCCTTGTCTCCTGTCCAGCCCTAAGCTGAACCCACCACCCTCCACCCAGTGAGGAGACCAAACACCAGACCCCACAAATAAGTATGGACAGGGATAACGGAAATACACTACACCGCGTACACACAGGGGAATACAGTAATGTGCAAGGGCAACCAAATAATACAACACAGGGAGGCAAAATGGCAACAATGGAATATACTACTCCAGCAACCGTATGCTCCTTAGACCACCACTCCAGACCGGTATCGCTTAGCACATGGCAAGAGCTATAGTCGGCGACGCCCATAGTCACACAGGGCAATTTAAAGACAGAGGGCGTGGCTAAGCCCTCAGCCAGAATGACAACCTGGTTAACCCAATCCAAGCCGGATCGGAAGACCAACCAGCGCCGCTGAGAACCATGTGGTAGGATGGGGTATTACCGCTGTCTGCCGGACACCCTGGTGCGAACAGTATCCGACATGACAGTACCCCGCCTTCTACGAGGGACCCCAGGAACCTCACAATGTCGAGGACCCGGCTTGTCCGGATAGCGGCGATGAAACACTGTAATCAGTCGGTCCGCATGTATGTCCGAGGCCGGCACCCAAGTCCTCTTCTCAGGACCATAGCCACGCCAGTGGACCAAGTACTGTAGAGTGCGACGCACTACCCGAGAGTCAACCACCTTGGACACCTCAAACTCCAATGTGCCATCCACCAAGATGGGAGGTGGTGGCACGGGAGAAACATCAACAGCACCCACGACTTTCTTAAGTAACGCCTTGTGAAACACATTGTATCTTGTATACGGCAGGTAACTCTAAATGAAATGCCACAGGGTTAATAATTGCGGAGAATGATCCTAAAAGGACCAATGAACCTGGGCCCCAACTTAAGCGATGGTATTTTGAGTTTGATGTTCCTTGTAGACAACCACACCCAATCACCCACACACAGGTCCGGACCAGGCACACGTCTACCGTCAGCCACACGTTTATACCTAGAACCTACATTCAGCAAGCGCTGCTTTACTCTCCTCCAAACGGATGACAATTGTGCTCCCAACTGGTCCTCCTCAGGGACACCTGCAGAGCTCCCTTGGCGCAAGGTACAGAATTGGGGATGTTGACCATAAACACAAAAGAAAGGAGATTCCCCAGACGATTCCTGATAATGATTGTTTATCGCGAATTCAGCCAGAGGAAGAAACGCCGACCACTCTTCCTGATTGTCAGACACAAAACAGCGTAAGTATTGTTCTAGGTTTTGGTTCATACGCTCAGTATGCCCATTTGACTGAAAGCTGATGAATGAGACAATTTAATCCCTAGGCGTGAATAAAAAGCTCTCCAAAATTTTGCCACAAATTGTGTACCTCTATCAGATACAATGTCAGACGGGACACCATGAAGTCTGACCACCTCGCGAATAAATACCTGAGCAAGGGTCTTCGCATTGGGCAAAGATGGCAAAGCAACGAAATGCGACATTTTAGAGAACCGATCAACTATTACCAGAATGACCGTGTTCCCAGCCGAGGAGGGCAAATCCGTAATGAAATCCATGGAAATCTCAGTCCATGGCTTACTGGGCACACAGAGAGGATGCAATGTGCCAGCAGGACGGGAGCGTGGTGTCTTGGCCCGTGCGCACGTGGTACAGGCTGACACATATGAGGCCACGTCCTGCCGGATTTTGGGCCACCAAAAACGACGTGATACAAGTTCCAGAGTGCCCTTAACTCCTGGGTGACCTGCCAGGACAGTATCATGATGTTCCCCTAACACTTTTAAGCGTAGGTGTAGTGGCACAAACGATTTATTAGGAGGCAGATCTGGCGGTACCTCCTCCTGAGCATCAGCAATCTCTGCCTCAACCTCTGTCGTGAGAGCCGAGACCACAATTCCCTTTTGGAGGATAGCCACCGGATCCTCACGTGGCTCTCCACCCGGGAAACATCTGGACAAGGTATCCGCCTTAGTATTCTTAGAACCTGGTCGGTGTGTCACAAAAAAATTGAACCGGGTGAAGAATAACGCCCAGCGAGCCTGTCTGGGTGACAGGCGTTTAGCAGACTCTAAATAAAGCAGATTCTTATGGTCTGTTATAACAGTAATATGATGGACAGCCCCCTCCAAGAAGTGTCGCCATTCCTCAAATGCCAACTTGATGGCCAACAATTCCCTGTTACCAAAATCGTAATTACGCTCGGCCAGCGACAGTTTCTTGGAGAAGTAGGCACACGGATGCAATTCGCCCAAGGATGGACCCTGAGACAGTACCGCCCACACACCAACCTCTGATGCATCCACCTCCACGGTAAATGGTAGGGAGACATCAGGCTGAACCAAGATGGGAGCTGAAGCAAAACTGTTTTTGAGGAATTCAAACGCGCGCACAGCAGCCTCAGACCAGTCAAAAAAATTGGTACCTTTTTTCGTCATGTCGGTGAGCGGTTTAGCAATCATAGAAAAATTCTTAATAAATTTCCTATAATAGTTGGAAAAACCCAGGAATCGCTGAAGCGCCTTGAGATTATCAGGCCGATCCCACTGCAGCACCTTAGCGGTGTCCATTTTAAACCCTGAGGTGGAAATTACATAACCCAAAAAAGGTAATTCTTGGACGACAAATACACATTTCTCAAGCTTGGCATAGAGCTTGTTTTCCCTGAGCAACTTCAACACCTGCCTAACATGCTCTATGTGTGCATCACGGTCGCGTGAGTAAATAAGACTGTCATCAAGGTATATAATAACAAATTTCCCCAAGAGATGAGAAAAGACATCATTTATGAAATGTTGAAATACTGCTGGCGCGCTCGTCAACCCAAATGGTATCACCAAATTCTCAAAATGACCCTCAGGGGTATTAAATGCCGTCTTCCATTCATCCCCTTGACGGACTCTTATGAGATTGTACGCCCCCCTGAGGTCAAGCTTGGAAAACCATTTGGCACCAGACACCTGGTTAAACAAATCGGGTATCAGTGGCATCGGGTAGGGGTCATGAACCGTAATCTGGTTGAGTTCCCTGAAATCCAGACGCGGGCGTAATCCGCCATCTTTCTTCTTGACAAAGAAGAACCCCGCCGCCAATGGAGATGATGAAGGCCTGATGTTCCCTTTGCTTAGACTTTCTGCAATGTATTCTTTGAAAGCTTGCCTCTTAGGACCTGAGATATTAAACATCCTGGCTTTTGGTAACTTGGCCCCCGGTTTTAACCTAATAGCACAGTCATAGGGTCGGTGCGGTGGCAGCTCTGAACAACCTCTTTCAGAAAATACATCAGCAAAGTCCAGCAGTGGCTCCGGGATGCTGGGAGTCACAGCGGAGATACACGTGGCCAGACAACTCTCCTAGCAGTATCTGCTCCACTGAATTATGTCCTGGGTTTTCCAATCAATCACCGGATTGTGCATAGACAACCATGGAAACCCCATAACTACCTGAGCAGGTAAATTACTGAGCACCTTACATGTTACCCGCTCAGAGTGTAGGACCCCAATGTGGAGTTTTACATCAGCCACAAACTCTTTAATCTCCCCTTGTGAGAGAGGGGAGGCATTGATGGTAACCACCCGGATAGGATTAGGCAGCGTCTCCACCTTAAATCCCTCAGTACGCGCAAACTTTTCATCAATGAGATTAGCGGCTGAACCACTATCTACAAATACAGTAATCGACAGCTCTTGGCCCCCGATAACTACCTTGGCAGGGAGCATACACTGGGAGACCACCACGGAGGATATGCAAAGGCTCAGACTAGACTCCTCCAAACCCTCTGAGCCTAGCAGTTTTCCGCCGGCATGTCTTTCTTAGGTACCAGGGGGCAAGCAGTAATAAAATGTCCTTTTTTGCCACAAAAAAAACAGACCCCTTGCTTTCTGGGCAAGGGACATTTATGCTTGTTATTATGTGTATGTGATATACCAGCAATCTGCATAGGTTCCACGGATTCACCTGGGGCGACCTCACCAGAGACTGCCCCTCCCCCCACAGGCTATGTCTCCTGCGACCTCTGACGAAAACGGCGATCAATGCGTACAACAAGTACCATAGCAGCCTCCAGAGAGGCGGGAGTCTCATACATTAGCAGAGTTTGTTTAACCCTTCCAGAAACCCCATGCAAAAATTGACTCCTTAGTGCAGGGTCATTCCATTGAGTGTCCACAGCCCAGCGACGAAATTCCGTACAATAATCCTCCGCCAGTCGCTCACCCTGGAGTAGAGAGTGTATTTTAAACTCTGCTAACGCCAGTCTGTCAGGATCGTCATAGATTAAACCCAGAGCAGAAAAAAAAGGTCTGCAGACTCAAATGCTGGTGAATCAGAAGGTAGTGAAAACGCCCATGCTTGTGGGTCACCACCCAGCAAGGAAACTACCAAGCCCACACGCTGAGCCTCATTTCCTGAGGAGAGAGGACGCATGCGAAAATACAATTTGCAGGATTCACGAAATACAACGAACTTACAGCGATCACCAGAGAATCATTCAGGGAGAGTAACTTGGGTTCAGCTGCCCTGACTGCTGTCTCAGTTTGCACAGCAGGAACTGAGAGGCCTTGTTGCTGGACCGCCCCCCTCAGTTCAGTGACCTGAATGGACAGAGCCTCCAGCTGCTTGGTTATGGAGACTATAGGATCCATGGTAAATAATCCTCTTTTTTTTTTCTTTTTTTTTTTGGGCCGACTATAATGTCATGGGAAGCCTAGGTAACTTTAGGCTGAAACCCCGGGGCCCCTGCGGTGTCCCTCAGACTAGGGGAAACCCTGTCTGTCCCTCAACCCAGGGTTTACACTGAAGGTGTGCCTGCCTGTGCCTCCACCCTGTCCTGTCTCCTGTCCAGCCCTAAGCTGAACCCACCACCCTCCACCCAGTGAGCAGACCAAACACCAGACCCCACAAATAAGTATGGACAGGGATAACGAAAATGCACCACACCGCGTACATACAGGGGAATACAGTAATGTGCAAGGGCAACCAAATAATACAACACAGGGAGGCAAAATGGCAACAATGGAATATACTACACCAGCAACCGTATGCTCCTTAGACCACCACTCCAGACCGGTATCGCTTAGCACAAGGCAAGAGCTATAGTCGGCGACGCCCATAGTCACACAGGGCAATTTAAAGACAGAGGGCGTGGCTAAGCCCTCAGCCAGAATGACAACCTGGTTAACCCAATCCAAGCCGGATCGAAAGACCAACCAGCACCGCTGAGAACCATGTGGTAGGATGGGGTTTTTCCGCTATCTGCCGGACACCCTGGTGCGAACAGTGTCCGACATGACACTATTGTCCTTGATGGCACTGTTGGGTTTCGGGCTAGATATATTCTAGCAGGAAACCCAACAGTGTCATCTTGCTCAACAGTGACTGCTTTGGGTATTGTATTGCTGTATTTTGCCGCTGTGACTATTGTCCTTGATGGCACTGTTGGGTTTTGGGCTAGATATATTCTAGCAGGAAACCCAACAGTGTCATCTGGCTCAACAGTGACTGCTTTGGGTATTGTATTGCTGTATTTTGCCGCTGTGACTATTGTCCTTGATGGCACTGTTGGGTTTCGGGCTAGATATATTCTAGCAGGAAACCCAACAGTGTCATCTGGCTCAACAGTGACTGCTTTGGGTATTGTATTGCTGTATTTTGCCGCTGTGACTATTGTCCTTGATGGCACTGTTGGGTTTCGGGCTAGATATATTCTAGCAGGAAACCCAACAGTGTCATCTGGCTCAACAGTGACTGCTTTGGGTATTGTATTGCTGTATTGTGCCGCTGTGACTATTGTCCTTGATGGCACTGGTGGGTTTTGGGCTAGATATATTCTAGCAGGAAACCCAACAGTGTCATCTGGCTCAACAGTGACTGCTTTGGGTATTGTATTGCTGTATTTTGCCGCTGTGACTATTGTCCTTGATGGCACTGTTGGGTTTCGGGCTAGATATATTCTAGCAGGAAACCCAACAGTGTCATCTGGCTCAACAGTGACTGCTTTGGGTATTGTATTGCTGTATTTTGCCGCTGTGACTATTGTCCTTGATGGCACTGTTGGGTTTCGGGCTAGATATATTCTAGCAGGAAACCCAACAGTGTCATCTGGCTCAACAGTGACTGCTTTGGGTATTGTATTGCTGTATTTTGCCGCTGTGACTATTGTCCTTGATGGCACTGTTGGGTTTCGGGCTAGATATATTCTAGCAGGAAACCCAACAGTGTCATCTGGCTCAACAGTGACTGCTTTGGGTATTGTATTGCTGTATTGTGCCGCTATGACTATTGTCCTTGATGGCACTGTTGGGTTTTGGGCTAGATATATTCTAGCAGGAAACCCAACAGTGTCATCTGGCTCAACAGTGACTGCTTTGGGTATTGTATTGCTGTATTGTGCCACTGTGACTATTGTCCTTGATGGCACTGTTGGGTTTAGTGATAGCATATGTCGTGCATGAAACACAATTGTTCATGTTGTTGGTTTGTTTTTCCAACAGTGGACAAAGTCCGAACACGTTGGCGCTCGATCAAGGACCGCTTCAACAGTGATGTTCGTGCTGAGGGCCAGGTTCGCAGTGGATCTGCGTCAAGGACAAGAACAAGATACCGTCACTATCACGCGTTGCAGTTCCTAAGTCCGGTCCTTGCCACCAGATCGTAAGTATTATAATTTTTGGGTTTTTATTTATATTAATCTGTGTTTTTCTAATCCACAGCTGATGCTTCTTGTAAAGGCATGATAGTAATGATTTTCCTTTCTTCCACAGCACCTGGAGCAGCACCCTGCAACCTGGCCCTGGAGCGGTCCTTCATCGGACGTCCTCTGACCTGTCCCAGCCATCCGACAGCCAGGAAGCACCTTGCAGGTCAGCCACACAGACAGCTAGTGACCAGGAAGCTGGTCCATCAGGTGTTCCCCTGTCCCAGGTCTCTGCCACTGGTTATGCAGGCACTACCTGCCAGCGGCAGAGGGCCTTGGACAGGAATGTCTTGCCTGAGTTTATGCACTTGAGCGAGGCCTTTAATGCCAGCCTCAAGTCGCTGTCCGACAGATAGGAAAGCGGTTTTTCACTCATGGAACGTGGTTTTAACCACATGCAACACCGCTTCCTTTCTGTCGAACAGCGCCTTGACCGTCTGGAGGCCGACCTCAACAGACCAGCGCACCATTTTTTTAGTAAGATTGAAAAGGGCATGGCGGAACACCTTAGTCCTGAGCAACAGCTGATTGTGCTGCAGGCCTGCAACAATGCTTTCTTGCAGGCTATGCAGCATAATCGGTATGGGCAGCAGTCAGTGGTGTCATTTCCACCTGTGCCACCATTGACTCGCTTCACCTCACTACCGACTTGTGCTGCATAACACTGCACGGACACCTCTATTCAAAGCCAGGACACCCACCGTTACACCACCACAAGTCTGAGTGCAGCTGGTCACTTCACCAACACCACCATGGCAAGCGCTGCTCCTGTCTGGAGCACCACTGCCACCCCCATGCATGCTTGGAGCACAGCCACCACTACGCAAATGTGGAACAGCCCTGCCACAAACACTACAACATGTAGTAGCCCTGCCACCACCACTCCGCAAACCTGGACCATCACTGCCGCCACCAGTCCTCCTGCAAGGACGAGCACTGCCACTGCCACCACAGAGCATCAGCAGCTGCAGCAGCAGCCACAGCAGCAGCCACAGCAGCAGCAGCCACAGCAGCAGCAGCCACAGCAGCAGATGGGGACCCACATTCGTTATTTGCTCTAAGTTCAATGCGCCAACAATCAAGGCGGGAATTGGGCCCAAATAGGTCCAGGCAGAAAAGTTTGTGTAAACAAGCACTTCGGACCAATGTACCTGAACCTCTTTCATCTCCTCAACCTTTTCTACTTCAAGTCCCATAACTGGACTCCCTTCCCCCACAAGTTTTGTTGCCCCTTCCCCTAGAACACCTTCTTCAACTGTAAGTTCTGCATCTTCCCTGCATACCCCCAACTTGCAACCATCTACCCCCAAACGCAGAAAAAAATAAAGTTTTGTTTAATTTTTCTGTTTCAAAATAAATTAAAATTTCTGGTTCACCATAAGTTTGATTAATGTTTTTGGCGCCGCTCACACACACTGCACCGTACACACAATGCGACTTTAACTTTGCAAGGTGTCATAAAAAATGTTTGGAGGATTGGCTGTTTTTACCATCCTCATTTCACTTACTGTGATTCTAGGCAAGGGGGATTATTGATATACCTTGTAATTAACAACATACTCTTGTGTGTTGAATCCACTCATGGGTAAAATACACATCATATGTTAAATACCAAGGCCTAGTATAGTCATACCAAGGCCTAGTATAATTGTTAAATACCAAGGCCTAGTATTATAACTAGAGTTTTAACGACTAGGATCTGGTTTTCGGGCCAAAAAAAGGCAAGTTTATTGCGAAACATTACCACAATGGGAAATAAAAGTTGGAATTGAGCTGATTACATTCATCCACTCAATGCAGACTTTTATTCCCCATTGACTTGCATTCGGGTTAGGTTTTGAACAAATCCTTTTTTAACACTAGTTTTACAAGTTTCATTTGAAAAAAATTTGGTTTCCTGAAACCCGATCCTACCAAAGTCGCTCAAATGTCATAATCATAACTATTTATCTATCAATCATGGCCTGGTTATATTGATCAATCATGGCCTGGTTATATTGATCAATCATGGCCTGGTTAATACACATATCATATTTAACCTGCAGCTTTGCTTACGTACCAATATATTTCACGCAGACTAGCGATGCTGCATTTTAACTCATATGTGTATTTACCTGCCCAGGTGTGAGAACATCATGAATTCACAGGTATACATGGGAATTTTTTTATTTTATTGGAGTGTAAAAAGCATAGTGCACTCGGTACTGGTAGCAAATCAGGTTTTTTATTAACATTAACAAACAAAAACATTTACACCATTTCATCTTGCCAGTGCACCCGTCCTACATCAGAGACAAAGTAGACCGCAAATTGGTCCCTCATTTGGCCAACTTCAACGGATGACCTGAGAGGGTGCTGAGTGAATTCAGGCAATGGGTTAGGAGCATCATCATGGAGTTCAAAGGTCGGGTGCTCTTTAGCTATCACAAAATTATGTAGAACCACACAGGCCTTCACCACCTCATCGACTGTTTCAAGTTTAAGATTAATGGCTGTGCCGAGAATTCGCCATCTTGAGACAAGAATCCCAAAAGCACACTCGACAGTTCTTCTGGCCCTGGTCAGCCTGTAATTAAATATTTTTTTGGTGTGGTCCAAGTCCCGGCTGGAGTAGGGTTTCAATAGGTTTGCGCACATTTGAAAAGCCTCATCCCCAACCATTACAAAGGGCAGTGGCGGAGCTTCGGTGTGGGGAAGAGGCCGTGGCATAGGGAAATTAAATTGTTTGCCATACAACCTCCGGCCCATGTCTGAGTTTTTAAAAGCCTGTGAGTCATTACCATGGCCAAATGCTCCAATGTCCACTGCTACAAACATACATCCGGCATCCGGATGTCTTCCAGGTGCAAAAATTAAAGATGTGTCTGACAGGATATCAGGACTCTTCAGACCTACAGATGACTACCCATTCCTGCTACTACATGTGGGGACAAATGACACCGCAAGAAACGACCTGGAAATCATCTGCAGAGACTTTGAAGACTTAGGCAAGAAAGTGAAAGAACTGGGAGCGCAGGTGGTCTTCTCTTCCATCCTCCCAGTGGATGGCCATGGAACAAGGAGGTGGAATAAGATTCTGCAGGTGAATAACTGGCTACGTCGATGGTGCCATCAGCAACGATTTGAATTTATGGATCACGGAGTGAATTACCTTTACGATGGACTACTTGCTAGAGATGGGGTGCACCTTACGAAGACTGGAAAACATGTATTTGGAAGTCGCCTTGCTACACTTGTAAGGAGAGCTTTAAACTAGAACAACATGGGAAGGGAAGCAAAAGACCAGAAAAAGCCATACACCTGACAAATGCTATTGAGAACTCTGCTATTAGAAGTGGAAAGGAAGAACAAAGACGAAAGAATCTAATTAATAAAAATATTGGAGAAAGAGAAACCAATCACAAACTATAATGTTTCTATACTAATGCACAAAGCATGGGCAACAAACAAGGAGAATTGGAACTACTAACACAGGAAAAGAAATATGATGTCATTGGAATCACTGAAACTTGGTGGGACAATACACATGATTGGAATACAAGACTAGAAGGATACAACTTATTTGCAAGAAACAGACTTGATAAACGAGGAGGAGGTGTTGCATTGTATGTTAGAAACGCGTATATCTGCACAGAGATTGAAGCTTCAGAGGGAAGAATACAAGGATAGAACAATGGAAAGGACACCATTGTAGGCATTTACTACAGGCCGCCTGTGCAAGCTGAAGATATGGATGAACTCTTTATGCATCAAATGGCCAAGTTCTCCAAAAAATATGACGTAGTTGTCATGGGAGATTTCAACTATCCAGACATTTGTTGGGAATCTCTCTCAGGCAAAACTAACAGGTCAAGGAAATTCTTATCCTCTCTTGCTGACAACTTTATCTTCCAAAAGGTAGGGGAGAAAACAAGGGGAACTGCTACCTTGGATCTAATCCTTATAAACAGGGAGGAAATGGTTGAGGAGGTAAAAGTGGCTGGGACCCTAGGAGGTAGTGACCATGCTATTTTAGAATTTTGGATAACTAGAGGAGGAAGACCTGTGAAGACTCAGACGTCAAGGTTAGATTTCAGAAAGGCAGATTTTAAGGGATTCAGAAAGGGAATTGGAGGGATCCAATGGCTGGATATCCTTAAAGACAAAAATGTCCAGGAAGGATGGGAAATTGTTATGATTGAGTCACCGAGGAGGAAAAAACAAAACACAAGCTCAGCCCAGAAAATCAGAGAGGTTGGAAACTAGCGGATTGCAGACCCCTAATCCTATCACACAGCTAGCAGTAGCCGTGGAGCGTTCCCACGGTGATCCTAGACACCTCGTCACAGCCGGAGATCTAAATAAGCCTAAAGAGAGAAAAGGGAAAAACTGACTGCCCCAGAGCAGACCCCAAAGCAATAGGCAGCCCCCAACATATAATGACGGTGAAATGAGATGAAAACTCTAACACAGATAGAAAGATAGGTTGAGCAAACGATGGGGCCCAAGCTAACTAAAAAGGACAGGACAGAAAAGCTGCTGTCTGCAATCCGAGAAAGCCCTGCTAAAAATATTACCTACACAACTAATAAGCAAAAAGGATCCTGAAGTCACTAGACTTCAAACCCTATATCAGCACTCAGAATATTCTGAAAGCAGAGCAAAAGAGAACACTGATCAAGGAATAAGAATACAGCACATCCCCAGCCGGGGATGGCTGAACTCAAAAAACAAGGTAAACAAAACCAAAACTAATAAGTTCAATAGCAGAGCAAAAACTTATCTTTGAGAAGCAGAAATCAGACTGGTCTCCAAGAATCCAGCAGAGAAATCACCAGCCACTCAGAAGGGCGTCGGCTGCCTTATATCTAATCTGAAGTTCCTGTTACCCAGTCACAATCCACCTGATCAGGTGTTTGATTTCTTTCATCCAAATCAGCCTCACTACATTCCTTCACCAGAAGAGGGTGATCCTCGGACACAAACGGTGAATGTACAGATAAGCTCAATACAGAAAATCTTGAAAAATGAAATTCTCAAAGCACAATTGTTAACAATTCCGAAAAGACGGAAGAATAGGAAGCATTTAAGGAAACCAGGATGGATGAACACAGAACTTAAGCACATGCTAAAAAGGAAGAAAAAAATGTTTATGAAATGGAAAGAGGGAGGCATATCTAAAGAAGAATATAATGCTGCCTGCAGAACCTGCAGGGCACAAATCAGATTATCTAAAGCTGAAAATGAATTGAGGCTTGCAAGAGATGTCAAAAGCAATAATAAAGGATTTTGGGGATATGTCAAAAGGAAAAGAAAAGTCAAAGATGCTATAGGATTTTTACAGGATGAAAATGATGAAATGGTAAGACAGGATGTTGAGAAGGCCGAAATTTTAAATTCCTATTTTGCATCTGTTTTCTCTCAGAAAGGAAATGTAACATCAACTGTTCTTCACTGTCCTATTAAGGGAATAGAAGAATCCAGGATATCTATAAACAGAAAGAAAGTGAGGAAACACTTAGCTAACCTATATGAATTCAAGTCTCCAGGTCCAGATGAATTACACCCCAGAGTACTGAAGGAGATAGCAGAAGAAATTTTTGAACCCCTCTCCATAATCTTTGAAAATTCTTGGAGAACAGGAGAAGCCCCAGAAGACTGGAGAAGAGCAAATGTTGTTCCTATCTTCAAAAAGGGGAAGAAGGTGGACCCAGGCAACTCTAGGCCGGTGAGTCTGACTTCTATACCAGGAAAGATGTTTGAACAAATTATTAAACAACATGTATGTCAGTACCTGGATAAGAATGAAGTGATTAAACAGAGTCAGCATGGGTTTGTAACTAATAATAAGTCATGTCAGACTAACTTAATTTCCTTCTATGACGGAATCACTGATTGGATGGATCAAGGAAATGCTGTAGATATATTATATCTTGACTTCATCAAAGCATTTGACAAAGTATCTCACACAATCCTTATTGAAAAAATGACTAAGTATGGAATGGACAAGGCAACTGTTAGGTGGATTCATAACTGGCTTAGTGATCGGACCAAAAGAGTGGTCGTAAATGGCTGCACATCCAGTTGGACGAAGGTCTCAAGTGGGGTACCACAGGGCTCTGTCCTGGGCCCTGTATTGTTCAACATCTTTATCAATGATTTAGATGAAGGAATTGAGGGTAAACTGATTAGATTTGCTGATGACAAAAAGCTAGGAGGGATAGCTAATACTAGAGAAGAGAGAGAGGATTCAAAAAGATATAAATAAACTGGAGAAGTGGGCAGCAACTAACAGAATGGTTTTTAATAGGTTAAAATGCAAAGTACTACATCTGGGCAATAAAAATGAAAAAAGCATATACAGAATGGGAGGAATAGGGCTAAGCAACAGCACATGTGAAAAAGACTTGGGTATACTAATAGATCACAAACTGAATATGAGTCAACAGTGTGATGCAGCAGCAAAAAAGGCAAATACAATTCTAGGATGTATTAACAGAAGCATACAGTCTAGATCACGTGAAATCATTATTTCCCTCTACTCCTCTTTGGTCAGACCTCATCTGGAATATTGTGTCCAGTTTTGGGCACCACATTTTAAAAAAGACATCAAGAAACTGGAGCAAGTTCAGAAAAGAGCGACCAGAATGGTGACCGGTTTGCAAACCCTGTCTTATGAGGAAAGATTGCAGGATTTGGGAATGTTTAGTTTGCAAAAGAGAAAACTGAGAGGAGACTTAATAGCAGTCTACAAATATCTAAAGGGCTGTCACATTGTAGAAGGATCAACTTTATTCTCATTTGCACAAGGAAAGACTAGAAGCAATGGGATGAAACTGAATGGGAGGAGTCACAGATTAGATATTAGAAAAAACTTTTTGACAGTTAGAGTGATCAATGAGTGGAACAAGCTGCCACGAGAAGTTGTGACTTCTCCTTCAATGGAAGTCTTCAAACAGAGGCTGGACAGACATCTGACTGGGATGATTTAGCGAATCCTGCTTTGAGCAAGGGGTTGGACCAAATGGCCCAGGAGGTCCCTTCCAACTCTACGATTCTATGATTCTATGATTCCGAAATGGCCATGAGTACTATTGAAAAGTACTTTTTGTAATTATAGTACTCAGATCCAGTCCTTTTGGGCTTGATTATCCGGATGTGTTTACCATCAACAGCTCCCAAACAGTTGGGGAAATTGCAGCCTGTCCAGAATTTGTCAGCAATTTCCATCCACTTTTCAGTGGTGGGCAGGGGCATAAATTCTGGACAAAGAACATTCCAGAGAGCCCGGCAGGTGTCCGCAACAATTCCAGACAAGGTAGAGATTCCAATACGGTACTGGAAGTGGAGTGAAGATAGGGTTTCTCCAGTCGCCAGGAATCTGCAAAACAGAGAAAGAATTAAAATTAATATTTCTGTATATGGTTTTGTAAAACTATAAAATAAAATATTAGTACATTCACGAAAAATAATTAGCCAAGATTTTGAATAGTACATGTAAAAAAAAAAACTATCAGACCCAACCACTTGGTTTTTAAAAATATTACGTACCGTAATGTCACCAGTAGCCGTTCCTCAGGAGGAATCGCACGACGGAACTGTGTGTCCTGTCTCCGTATGGATTCTTGGACACGACCAAGCAAATCCCTGAAGCTTTCTTGGGACATCCGGATATAATCTGTTAATTTCTCCGGGTTTGCCTGTAGCTCACTGTAGAGGGTGTGGTATGCGCCATGGCTCTCCCGGAGTTCAACAATCGGATGTATCCACATACGCCACCGTTGCCGTCTTCACTGCCTCTCTCTCTTCCTTTGTTCATGGCAAGCAACTGCATACGCCTGAGCCATCGCGATGTCCAAATCCAAGTTGAAGTGAAAACTCTTCCAGCGCAGATCCATGTTGACACGAGAAAAATCAAGCAAATGTGAAGAATACTGTAGACAGAGTCTATATATTAACATACCACACCGCCACTGACGTCCCATTGGTCGGGTGTGTTGGCAGATTGTTTTTTTTTTTTTTTTTGGGTGTGGACAAACAATCTTGAAAAAACGCATATGCACTAAAAACGCACTAAAAACGCATACAAACGCATAAAAACGCTGCGTTTTTTCCTGCATGCGCTTAAAAATGCTTGAAAAAAATGCAGCGTTTGTATGCGTTTTTTCCATGCGTTTTTATGCGCAAAAAACGCGCAGCAAGAAAACTCAAGTGTGAAAGTAGCCTGACAGAATAGTCAAAATCCCCATAAAGTGATTCCATTTTATAAATGAATTCACTGAGGGTTATAATCTATATACATGTGGTCAAAATTGTTGTTACCCCTCATTTAATGACAGAAAAACCCACAATGGTCACAGAAATGACTTGAATCTGACAAAAGTAATAATAAATAAAAAATCTATGAAAATGAACAAATGAAAGTCAGACATTGCTTTTCCACTATGCTTCTACAGATTTTTTTAAAAAAAAAATAAAATACATGAAATGGGCCTGGACAGAAATGATGGAACCCCTGAAAATAATGTGACAAAAGGGACATGTTACATCATGGTGTGTCCACTAATTAGCATCACAGGTGTCTACAATCCTGGAATCAGTGAATGGCCTGTATAGAGGGCTACAGATACTCACTGTGCTGTTTGGTGACATGGGGTGTATCACACTCAACATGGACCAGAGGAAGCGAAGGAAAGAGATGTCTCAGATTAGAAAAAAAATTATAGACAAACATGTTACAGGTAAAAGTTAAAAGACCATCTCTAAGCAGCTAATGTTCTTGTGAGTACAGTTGCACATATTATTCAGGAATGTAAGCTCCACGGGACTGTAGCCAACATCCCTGGACGTGACCGCAAGAGGAAAATTGATGACAAATCAAAGAGACGGATAATATGAATGGTAACAAAAGAACCCAGAAAAACTCCTAAACATATTAAAGGTGCACTTCAAGCTCAATGAACATCAATTTCACATTGCACCATCCATCAGTATATGAGCCAAAGTGGACTTCATGGGAGACGACCAAGGAGGACACCATTGTTGAAAATAATCATAAAAAAGCCAGACTGGAATTTGTCAAACTACATGTTGACAAGCCACAACGCTTCTGGGAGAATGTCCTATGGACAGATGAGACAAAAATTGAACTTTTTGGCAAAGCACATCAGCTCTATGTCCTCAGACAGAAAAATGAAGCATATCACGAAAAGAAGACTGTCCCTACTGTGAAACATGGAGGAGGCTCTGTTATGCTCTGGGGCTGCTTTGCTGCATCTGGCACAGGGTTTCTAGAATGTGTGCAGGGAACAATGAAATCTCAAGACTGTCAAGGGATTCTAGAGAGAAATGTGCTGCTCAGTGTCAGAAAGCTTGGTCTCAGTCGCAGGTCATGGGTCTTGCTACAGGATAACAACACAAAACAGACAGCTAAAAACATGCAAGAATGGCTAAGAGGAAAACAATGGACTATTCTGAAGTGGTCTTCTATGAGCCCTGACCTAAATCCTATTGAGCATCTTTGGAAAGAGTTGAAACATGCCGTCTGGAAAATGCAACCTTCAAACATGAGACAGTTGCTCTTGAGGAGTGGGCCAAAATACCTGTCGAGAGGTGCAGAAGTCTCCTTGGCAGTTACAGAAATCGTTTGATTGCAGTGATTGCCTCAAAAGGTTGTGCAACAAAATATTTTAGTTAAGGGAACCATCATTTCTGTCCAGGCCTATTTCATGAGTTTTATTTTTTTAAATTCTGAGGAAGCATGGCTGAAAAGCAATGTCTGACTTTCATTTGTTAATTTTGATAGATTTTTTATTTATTATTACTTTTGTCAGATTCAAGTTATTTCTGTGACCATTGTGGGTTTTTCTGTCATCAAGCGAGAAGTACCAACAACTTTGACCACGTGTGTAGGAGGAGTGAATATTTTGACTCCACAGCCACTTTCCAGAAATGAGTACGCAGTGGATGTTGGAGAGTGAAAATCACACATTTGCCATTTTCTTACCCAGCACATAGTGCCCAGATTGTGCTCCAGGAGACACACACCGCAAATTAAGCAGATTCTTCTCACTATAATATTACTAAATACAGGGATCCTAAATGTTGTTTGCGCACACTGCAAGACTCCGAAGTGAGAGCGGATTTTGCTGGATTGGTTTATGGAAACCTTGTTGCTTTTCAACAGCCTTTGAGCCACTAATAGTGTGGGAACCTCTGTTTTTCCATTGACAGATGATGGACCTGAGTGGGGACTTGTTTTTTGTGAGATGAGAATTGGTATTATTTTCGCCCACATAACATTGATTGGTTTCTTTTTATTCAATATTTGGGAGGCAGAATGAACAAACAGTTAAACACCACACACTACTGGTTCATCCAACAAGGTTTTCTATTAGACTGTGAACTGTCATGGTCTTGATAAAAATAAATAAAGTTTTTTACATAACTTGCCATTTTTATGGACAGTGTAAGCAGAAATGTTCAAAAATATAAAACTGGGATATTTTATTAAAAATAATAATTGTATTTTATCTTAGCAGATGACTGTACCAGGAGATCAGAGGGACAGCTGACATCTTCAATTTTTAAATCTGATGATCTTGAGATCCTACAAGATACAACTGAAGTGATTGATATTACTCCAGATATACCATCATCCATTCACAGCAAAGATCTGTCATCTGATCCTATGAAACAGGTCCCATCTTCAGATTCATTACCGACTACTAAAGAAAATCAAAGTCACAAAAGAGGCAATAAAAAACAAACTGCTCCTACAGGAAAGAAGTCATTTTCATATTCAGACTGTGGGAAATATTTTACATGGAAATCACATTTTGTTAACCACATGAGAATTCACACAGGGGAGAAGCCTTTTTCCTGTTCAAAATGTGAGAAATGTTTTGCACGTAAATCACATTTTGTTACTCACCATAGAACACACACAGGGGAGAAGCCTTTTTCCTGTTCAGAATGTGGGAAATGTTTTAACCAGAAATCACATTTTGTTAATCACCAGAGAACTCACACAGGGGAGAAGCCTTTTTCCTGTTCAGAATGTGGGAAATGTTTTAGCAATAAATCAGATTGTGTTAATCACCATAGAACTCACACAGTGGAGAAGCCTTATTCTTGTTCAGAATGTGGGAAATGTTTTGCACGTAAATCACATTTTGTTACTCACCAAAGAACTCACACAGGGGAGAAGCCTTTTTCCTGTTCAGAATGTGGGAAATGTTTTAACAATAAATCAGATTGTGTTAAGCACCAGAGAATCCACACAGGAGAGAAGCCTTTTTCCTGTTCAGAATGTGGGAAATGTTTTAACAATAAATCAAATTGTGTTAAGCACCAGAGAATCCACACAGCAGAGAAGCCATATTCATGTTCAGAATGTGGGAAATGTTTTAAATGGAAAATAAGTCTTGATAGCCATCAAAGAACCCACACAGGGGAGAAGCCTTTTTCCTGTTAATGTGGGAAATGTTTTAACCAGAAAGTGCTTCTTGTTAGACATCAGAGCAGTCACACAGAGAAGCTTTTTTCATTTTCTTAATGTGGAAAATGTTTTACTTGGAAATCAGTTGTTAATAAACATCAGAGACTTCACATGGGGAGAAGCCTTTTTTATGTTCATAGTGTTGGAATAATTTTAACCAAAACTGAATCTTCTTAAATGGGTTGTCTCTTGTCATTCCTCATGTTTGCTGACAAAAGGATAAAACTAAACTTTATTCCAAATGTAAAACTATACCCATAATTCACCCCCTGAAGGTTAGTCAGTAGGTGACTAATAGAAAAAACATGTACCCCACAGTTCAGTATATAGGGTGAGGTGACGTATACATACTCACTCTCCAAGCCTCTCATTTCTACAGGTTTCATCGTCCTCACCAAAGGTGACTCATCAGGAGACTATTTAATATTGACCTACATTCAAGCGAGACTAGACAAAAAAAACTAAAATCATGTATCATGTTATCCGAAACAGTCAGAAAACTAGACACATATTGGCAGATCCCAGACCTCAAACTATATACTGTGTAAGTTTATAAGCTCCTCCAGTGTCAGGAATAGATAGTATGTGAAAATACAGTATAATTCTTGTGTTTTCTCCTATAGGGACTGCCCTAGTTTGGTAATGTAACTGCTGATAATTAGTAGTGCAGACAAATTATCCTAGACTAAACTCAGTCTTCAGACGGCCCAATATGTACCACTCAGGGAAAACTTACCTGCTCCAAAGATCATTAGCAGCTTCTAACTAATGGCCATGCTGCGGTCTGTCAGGGAATGAGTGCAATATCGTTATACAGACTAGGGATATGTGCAGTCATAATGTCTGGGAGATCTGTGCCATTATTTAGTATGAATATGGAAATTATCTCTGAAAGGTAAGTGTTCCCTGAGTGGTATATACTGTATTGTCACATACTATCTATTCCTGACACTGGAGGGGCTTATAAACTTACACAGTATATAGTCTGAGGTCTGGGGTCTGCCAATATGGGGCTAGTTTTCTGACTGTTTTGGTTAACATGATACATGATTTCAGGGTTTTCTTCGTCTAGTTCCGCTTGAATATAGTTCAATATTAAATAGTCTCCTGATGAATGAATGAATCCAATGAATATTCATTTCTCTTAAGTAGCGGCACACGTGACCGCCGGCGGCAGCAGCAGGAAGCCAGTGGCTGACACTGCGCGCTACTGAAGAGCAATGAATAATCACCGCTATCTCCAATGAACAGTCCCGGTAAGTACTCCGGCAGCTGTGCTCTGCTTATGAGCAACGCATGACGTCCCTGCCATGTGCTGCTTACAAGCATGAGGCTGTGTCCCCAAGTTGCATTTTTTAAGCGTTTCTGCCTCGGCGGAAAAACTTAAAAAACGCTATAAAAACGCATTCCCATGCAATCCTATGGGAATCACCAATTGCTGTGCCCATGCCGCATATTTTTTCTCTACGGAATCACATCGCGGTAAAATCCGCAGCATGTCCATTAATTTTGTGGAATCGCGGCAATTGCGCCACCATAGGATTGCACTGAAATGCTCACTTTACGCATGTGGCTATGCCCACCATGCGTAAAGTGAGCGCTTCATGTGCGGATGGTACCCAGGGTCTGGAGGAAAGGAGACTCTCCTCCATGCCCTGGGTACCATATTCCTGTGAAAAATAGAAGTAAAATAAAAAATCGGGATATACTTACCCTCTGTCAGCCCCCGGAGTCCTCCCGGCCCTCAGCGGCGTGCCAGCAAGTTCCGTTCCCAGGGATGCATTGCACAAATGACCTTTGCAACATCACGGTGACATGACCGCTACGTCATCAGACATCATTCGCGCAATGCATCCCTGGGAACGGAAGTTGCTAGCAGCATCACTAAGGACCGAGAGGACTACGGGGGCCGACAGAGGGTAAGTATATCTCTATTTTTTTAAAATTATTTACTGAACGGTAAACCACTGGGTAAATCTGACATGGAGAAGGACTTGGGGATCCTAGTTAATGATAAATTTACCTGGAGCAGCCAGTGCCAGGCAGCGGCTGCCAAGGCAAACAGGATCATGGGGTGCATTAAAAGAGGTCTGGATACACATGATGAGAGCATTATACTGCCTCTGTACAAATCTCTGGTTAGACCGCACATGGAGTACTGTGTACAGTTTTGGGCACCGGTGCTCATGAAGGATATAATGGAACTAGAGCAGGTACAAAGGAGGGCAACAAAATTAATAAAGGGGATGGGGTAACTACAATACCCTGAGAGATTAGCAAAATTAGGATTATTTAGTCTAGAAAAAAGACGACTGAGGGGCGATCTAATAACCATGTATAAGTATATAAGGGGACAATACAAATATCTCTCCGAGGATCTGTTTATACCAAGGAAGGTGACGGTCACAAGGGGGCATTCTCTGCATCTGGAGGAGAGAAAAGGTTTTTCCACCAACATAGAAGAGGATTCTTTACTGTTAGGGCAGTGAGAATCTCGAATTCCCTGCCTGAGGAGGTGGTGATGGCAAACTCAGTCGAAGGGTTCAAGAGAGACCTGGATGTCTTCCTGGAGCATAACAATATTGTATCTTACAGTTATTAGGTTCTGTAGAAGGACGTAGATCTGGGGATTTATTCTGACAGAATTTTATAGGCTGAACTGGATGGACTAATGCCTTTTTCTGGCCTTACTAACTATATTACTATGTTACTATGTTCTCCACCCAGAGTCTCAAGATACATTTCTTAGCTGCCAGCAGAGCAATATGTACGGCATCGGGAGCAGAACAATATGTATGGCATCGGGAGCAGAACAATATGTGCGGCATCGGGAGCAGAACAATATGTACGGCATCGGGAGCAGAACAATGTGTACGGCATCGGGAGCAGAACAATATGTACGGCATCGGGAGCAGAACAATATGTACGGCATCGGGAGCAGAACAATATGTACGGCATCGGGAGCAGAACAATATGTACGGCATCGGGAGCAGAACAATATGTATGGCATCGGGAGCAGAGCAATATGTACGGCATCGGGAGCAGAACAATATGTGCGGCATCGGAAGCAGAACAATATGTACGGCATCGGGAGCAGAACAATATGTACGGCATCGGGAGCAGAACGATATGTACGGCATCGGGAGCAGAACGATATGTGCGGCATCGGGAGCAGAACGATATGTACGGCATCGGGAGAGGAACAATATGTACGGCATCGGGAGCAGAACAATATGTGCGGCATCGGAAGCAGAACAATATGTACGGCATCGGGAGCAGAACAATATGTACGGCATCGGGAGCAGAACGATATGTACGGCATCGGGAGCAGAACGATATGTGCGGCATCGGGAGCAGAACGATATGTACGGCATCGGGAGAGGAACAATATGTACGGCATCGGGAACAGAACAATATGTACGGCATCGGGAGCAGAACAATATGTACGGCATCGGGAGCAGAACAATATGTGCGGCATCGGGAACAGAACAATATGTGCGGCATCGGGAGCAGAACAATATGTACGGCATCGGGAGCAGAACAATATGTACGGCATCGGGAGCAGAACAATATGTACGGCATCGGGAGCAGAACAATATGTACGGCATCGGGAGCAAAACAATATGTACGGCATCGGGAGCAGAACAATATGTACGGCATCGGGAGCAGAACAATATGTACGGCATCGGGAGCAGAACAATATGTACGGCATCGGGAGCAGAACAATATGTACGGCATCGGGAGCAGAACAATATGTACGGCATCGGGAGCAGAACAATATGTACGGCATCGGGAGCAGAACAATATGTACGGCATCGGGAGCAGAACAATATGTACGGCATCGGGAGCAGAACAATATGTACGGCATCGGGAGCAGAACAATATGTACGGCATCGGGAGCAGAACAATATGTACGGCATCGGGAGCAGAACAATATGTACGGCATCGGGAGAGGAACAATATGTACGGCATCGGGAACAGAACAATATGTGCGGCATCGGGAGCAGAACGATATGTACGGCATCGGGAGAGGAACAATATGTACGGCATCGGGAACAGAACAATATGTGCGGCATCGGGAGCAGAACAATATGTACGGCATCGGGAGCAGAACGATATGTACGGCATCGGGAGAGGAACAATATGTACGGCATCGGGAACAGAACAATATGTGCGGCATCGGGAGCAGAACAATATGTACGGCATCGGGAGCAGAACAATATGTACGGCATCGGGAGCAGAACAATATGTACGGCATCGGGAGCAGAACAATATGTACGGCATCGGGAGCAAAACAATATGTACGGCATCGGGAGCAGAACATTATGTACGGCATCGGGAGCAGAACAATATGTACGGCATCGGGAGCAGAACAATATGTACGGCATCGGGAGCAGAACAATATGTACGGCATCGGGAGCAGAACAATATGTACGGCATCGGGAGCAAAACAATATGTACGGCATCGGGAGCAGAACAATATGTACGGCATCGGGAGCAGAACAATATGTACGGCATCGGGAGCAGAACAATATGTACGGCATCGGGAGCAGAACAATATGTACGGCATCGGGAGCAGAACAATATGTGCGGCATCGGGAGCAGAACAATATGTACGGCATCGGGAGCAGAACAATATGTACGGCATCGGGAGCAGAACAATATGTACGGCATCGGGAGCAGAACAATATGTACGGCATCGGGAGCAGAACAATATGTACGGCATCGGGAGCAGAACAATATGTACGGCATCGGGAGCAGAACAATATGTACGGCATCGGGAGCAGAACAATATGTTCGGCATCGGGAGCAGAACAATATGTGCGGCATCGGGAGCAGAACAATATGTGCGGCATCGGGAGCAGAACAATATGTACGGCATCGGGAGCAGAACAATATGTACGGCATCGGGAGCAGAACAATATGTACGGCATCGGGAGCAGAACAATATGTACGGCATCGGGAGCAGAACAATATGTGCGGCATCGGGAGCAGAACAATATGTACGGCATCGGAAGCAGAACAATATGTACGGCATCGGGAGCAGAACAATATGTACGGCATCGGGAGCAGAACAATATGTACGGCATCGGGAGCAGAACAATATGTACGGCATCGGGAGCAGAACAATATGTACAGCATCGGGAGCAGAACAATATGTACGGCATCGGGAGCAGAACAATATGTACGGCATCGGGAGCAGAACAATATGTATGGCATCGGGAGCAGAACAATATGTACGGCATCGGGAGCAGAACAATATGTACGGCATCGGGAGCAGAACAATATGTACGGCATCGGGAGCACTGTATATGTTATTATTTGATTCACCTATCAGGCTAATGAAATGAATATCACATGCCTGTACATTTTTGGGTATCCCACCCTTCCAGATTCTCTGCGTGTATTTAATTACCTCGGCCCAGAATCTTTGAATAATTGGACATTTCCTCAAACCATGTAATAAATTGGCCCTGTGTAGACTACATTTTGGCAACTAGTAAGATAGTGAGCAGGTGCACAATTGTAGGTAAGATTAACCCTAGAACGCATAACCATAGAAATCTACACTTTCACATATCTGGGGCCTTTTAGGCCTGTGTGCAAATAACATGGAATAACTCAAATAAAAATATTTTTCAAAGTTTATTTGAAAATTGCAAAGTAAGGATGCATTCCCACTAGCGCTGGGGTCCGCCAGGAGGGGATCTGTAATGGATCTGACCTCCTGGTGACCCCAGCTAAAGCTGGCGGAATCCTGGCATTCCAGAAGCCTTAACTGGAGTTACCAGAAGGTCAGATCCATTACGGATCCCCTCCTGGCAGACCCCAGCGCCAGTGGGAATGCAGCCTAAATTGTGAATATTTCAAAACATTATAATTATGTGCAAAAAATAACAAAAAAGTAAGTACACGGGCTTAAAACACCCAATATATGCATTCTATATAATTCTTTATAATAACAATTTTTTGGTCTAAATGTTTTTTATATAAAAGTTGTAGTACAAATGGTGCAGGAATATTTCTGTTCAAACTTTCCTTTTCAACTTTACTGATGACCCCAACAATTTTCACATGTTATCTGTTCGGAAGAATGTTCCTTGCAGACATTTTGTCCACAAGTAGTACAGACACGCTCTTATTTCCTTTCCTTCTTTGCTGGACAAATATAACAACGCTTTCTTTTTTTTTCTCTTGACTCTAGATGTTCCTGAAAATGTATACCACATCGGATCATAGCTTCCGTAGATTGCCTTGGCAAGCATTTCGTGTTGCTTCGCTCCATCATGGTAGGCATTAAAAGTTCATAGCAAAGTTCCGTCAAGAATAGACGTCTCTTATCCTTCCTGTTGGCATGGAATTCTAGATGAGTTTCACTATAAACAATATAGGTGTTGAGGGCTGACACACCAAGCATAATGTAAAAAATGACTACAGGCCAACATTTTGTCTGCCTCTTGCACGAAAACTCTCCAATCATTTCGTCCTTCTTGTCGTTGTAGTCCAACTTTGGTGCATTCTGACCTGTGTCTTAAGTCTCTGTCTCAGTTTGTAATACTGTGTGAAGATGTCTTTTTAACACTGTTTTATACCAGTAAAGCAAGATTTATACCTAGTTCTTGTTATATTTATGGATTTTTTGCTCCATTTTTTCTTGTGTGTTTTAGCTATTTGGGAGCTCCATAGGGAATTATTCCCCATTTATATACTGGGGTCACACCAGTATTTATTGCCATAGAGAATATATATTCTGTACTTGGGATCAAGTTATTTATTTTCCCCTAAAGGCAAGAAGTTGCACTGTCACTAGAATGGTAAGGCTTTGTACAGTTCTTGATAAAAAGATTCCAGATGTAGCTAATAGGGGCTAATTTATCTGTTTCCAACCTCACAGGACGAGTTCTCTTATCAACAAAACGAAGGCTTCTCCGAATATTCTCAAATCTATGGACTGACATTGTAGCTTTATAGTGGGGATCTGAAAAAGGGTCCAGGAATAATTCTCTGATTGGAAGGAACATTGTACGGTTTTGTACACCCTGCCAGAAGAGTAAGGGCAACATAAGCATACAGTTCCTCTTTTGTTATATTTTTCCATGTTTTTTTTCTTCCTGAAGCGATACGTTTTCCTTCAAAGTTAGTACACAAAACTACCTCATCTACAATATCCAGGTTCGCCCCGAGTTATGCTAATTTATATGTAGGCAAATGGGAACAAGAAGCTATCTATCCGGGGGGTTCCCTTCGGAAGAACCTGGTCCTATGGCATAGATTCATAGACGATATTGTCTTTGTTTGGTCTGGTGGGCCTATTTTATTAGGGGATTTTTTAAATGAACTAAATAAAAATCAATATTTTTTAAAATTTACAGCCAACACCAGTCATAAAGAGATCAATTTTTTAGATTTAAAATTTTTTATTGAAAATGATACTATAGAGACTCAGGTTTTTCATAAACCAACAGACTCCAATAATTTTATTTCCTTGGATAGCTGTCACCTTCCAAGCTGGCTTTTGAATGTACCCAAAAGCCAGCTTATTAGGGCTCATAGGAATTGTTCTAGAATACAAGATTTTGACAAGGAGGCGTCATATCTGACTAACAAATTTGTCCGAAAGGGGTATGACAATAAGGCCCTGGCTGAAATAAAGGAGACTGTTAGGAAAATGCCGAGAGAGGATTTACTGACACAACAAAAGGAACACATCGAGTGTTCTACTATGGAAGATATTCCTATTATCACGCAATACAACGCTAACAGTAAAATCCTTAGAAAGATTGTCAACCGACACTGGAATATATTAAAAGAGGATAAAGTGATCGGTGAAAAGCTATCAGATTATCCTAGGTTTGTTTTTAGGAAAGCAAATAATCTTGGTAACAAAATAGCCCCTTCTATTCCTAAACCCATGTTGATGAGTCATGCACATGCTCACACACCTCCAAAAGGGTTCTTTCCATGCAATAAGTGTGGACCTTGTAGAAAATTAGGTTTTAGAAAGCAATTTTGCATTTTAAATAATTCTATGGAGGTCAAAATTAAAGACTTCATAACTTGTGAAACTAAGGGGGTTATATATGGAATTACTTGCCCTTGTGGCAAACTATATATTGGCCGGACTATACGTCCACTACATATAAGGATAGCAGAACATCTGAGGAATATTAAGAATAAATTTAGTGATCACCCCCTCTCCAATCATTTTTTAAATAATCATGGGGGTCTTATAAAAGGTACATTAGTGACAGGCATCAAAGTGGTGAACAGATGTTGGAGGGGAGGCAATTTTATCCATCAGATGTCAAAAGAAGAGAGTAGATGGATCTTTATGATGGACACTCTGATGCCTAATGGGCTCAACAGTGAAATTGAACTTTTTGCTTTTAATGCTTGAATTAGAACCTTGTAAGGTTGAGGGTATATAAGTGCTGCTTATCCGCTATGGAGTATCCCTGAGGAAGGAATCCGCTGATTCAGAAACGCGTCGGATGTTTTTGAGCTTCACCGCTCTCCATAGCTAGTCACGTGAGTGATCACGTGACCGTGACGTCACACAAGGTCCTGCGGACCTTGTTAGCTTTTCTCGGCGTGCGCCGCTACCGCTTCAAGCCCAGGAGGGCGCACTGCAGAGAGGACGTACGTCTCCGGCCGGGACGAGCGTCCGCAACCTACAGCACTAAATCACCCTCATCCTAACCTGGTGGCAATACTTTGGATTTTATTATTATCGCTGCCGCTTCATTTGGATCTTCCATGCACAGGACCTGGACTGCTAAGTACCATTAGTTTAAAGAAGTCTACCTCAAGGTAACTTTTTTCCTCTATTTATGGACAATTTCCTCTTCCTAGCCACATGGTTAATGCTGTATGGGGCAAAATCTGAAGTATAAATTTCTTTATTATTTTATTTTCCATTATTGAAAAAGTTTTTCTAAAGAGTCAAGTAGGCGGTGCCTGACCCTCACCGCTGTTAGGAGGTTGCAATTCAGGTTGGCTACTTGGTTTTCTATAATCATTTACAAAGTGAGTTTAGTTTATATAAAAGTCTATCTCTGAGCGCATATATTAAAACGTTTAATTATTTATTTATTTGGAGGAATTTGGTGGTATTATCCTAATATTTTGCAGCTGAGTAGACTAAAGCGCTAGCGCTGTGGCTGAGACATCCATTGTTTATTCTTCTATTACCACTATTGCCTTTCAGCAGCTGTGCTTTTTTAGGAGTTTAATCATTTTATTTATTCTCAAATATGAGTGGTCTCTGGTCAGATAGGAAAGAAAGAATATACAACATTCAAAAGTTCTTTCATTTACCACATCCACAAACCTCTCAAGCCGCTAGTACTGAAAATCTCAGTGTGGTGATTCAATCTCTAAAGAAATTGGAACAGTATTTGATTAAAGAACTGAGAGACCTATGGGAAATAGCCACACTGGAAAGATATTTATCTTTTGACTGTATACCTAGGGGTCTTGTTGTGTATAAACCCCTTACAGGGGATATTGGCGATAGTGAAACTATGGCCCAGTGGGATGCTATGTTCAAGGAATTCTCTAGACGAACAGTGGGTTTTATTATTGAAAAACGAAGGACTGAATTAATGAAAATCAGGAAAGTGATCTCAGATATTTTTGAGGAAATTAAGCCCTATGAACTGCACCCGGAGATCTTACACTTGTCAGCGAATATTCGGAAGAGGATACAGTCAAAGGAAAGAGAGATTATGGATAAGAAACGTAGGAAATTTGGGAGAGACTTTGTCCCCCTGAAGGGTGACCCTTCTATAGGATCTGTAGCACCAGAGCCCAGAAATATAATGGAGGATGACTTCCTTCACACTGAGAATCAAAATTCATCCAGGACACAAAGTCCACTGATTACTATAGATGAGGTGCAGGGGGTGGAAAGCTCTTCAATAACTTCTAGTGAGCGGTTTTCAATCCATCTCACTTCGGATGTTGAGTACTCTCAGACCAAGGGTGCTACCGTTGATAGCAACAGTCTGATGGTTAACACTGCGCAATCTAATATTGATGAAATCTCACCATCTATCTCTACCCCACTTCCTTCAACTGTAACTCAGAATAGATTTATTGTATTAGACAACTTAGGGACCACTCCCCTTAACTCTAGGGTGGACCACACTCACTCACAACCAGGCACCAGCTTGGGTTTTAAACCTCTGAATAAACAGAAAAAAGTGCCATTGAGAATGAAAACTAAACAGAGTCATCTTCCTTTTTTACAGGTAGGCCAAAGAAAACACGAAAAAGGGGATGTAGGGGCGGGAAATCTACCAAAAAAAAGAGCAACCAAACATACCAAGCAGGGGAACCAGTGATCCTAGATCAAAAGATTTTTAATTTAAGTGACCATGCTCTGAATCAAAATGAATTGAGTTTATTAAATAAAGGATTGAAATATGCCCCTAGTACTAAGTTCGACAAATTTCAGGCCTTTATAGGCATTAAACTATTTATGAGAAAATTGGCTATAAAAAAGT